>NC_064854.1:126876749-127476749 GCF_024139225.1 Suncus etruscus | reverse complement strand
GAGAGAGAGGGGGACTGAAGTGATAGTGCAGTGGTAGGGCATTCCACCTTGCACTCGGCTGACCCAGGATGTACAGTTCGATTCTCGATATCCCATATGGTCCCCAAGCCAGGAGCGATTGATTTCTGAGCACATAGCCAGGGAGAGGCCCAAAAACGAAAGAAAGGAAGGGAAGAGGTGAGAGAGAGAGAGGGAGAGAGAGAGAGAGAGAGAGAGAGAGAGAGAGAGAGAGAGAGAGAGAGAGAGAGAGAGAGCAGAATAAATTCAAATCTGAGATAAAGCCAGATCTCAGACCTCAGGAGGGCCTAAAGGCAGAAGGATTGAAGTCTTCCAGGAACTTTGCCAGCATGCTCAAACTCGAATGGCTCCCTATGCTCTCTTCCACTGTCCTTGCTGATTGTGTCCAAAAGTCGAAGTCACCAATACAATGGCCATTAGAAAACTCTGTGCAGCTTCAGTAAAAAAAAAAAAAAAAATCTTACCGTTTATAGCACCAGAAAGAACCAAATGATTTTGTTTTGTTTTTATTTTAAAGAGAGTGAACTACGCTTGATAGGAAATAATGAGCTTCGGGTACTTTTGTACACCTGAGGATAAGTCTCTGCATAAACAGGGATGGAGTTTTTGTCTTGATAATTCAGCACAACAAAAGGCTGAGGGTGGTTGGTAAAATTCTTCATTCTCTGTCCCAGAGTAAGGACCAGTCATCCTAGAAGCATTCCTGCTGGCAGATTCTGTCTCTCAGAGACTGCCAAGCTGTTCACACTTGATTAAATATCATTGTGCAAAGGAAAAATGAAGACTAGTGACTGTTGTCTCAGCCACATGCTAATGATGTAGCATGGAAAAAGATAGGAATTCAATGCATTGGATATGTGGTTGCCCACTTTTTATTGTTTTATTTATTTTTAATATTTTTTATTAATAAGACCTCTCTTGTTAATAATATTTAACACATTCTCTTCCACACTCCAAGTGTTTACTCTTATATCCTTAAATCTAAAGTTCTAAGGATGATATTTATTATTAAAATGCATATTTGTATTAAGAAAACACATGATAAAAGTTATGTTGAGCCGGAAAGATAGCATGGAAGTAAGGTGTTTACCTTTCATACAGAAGGACATTGGTTCGAATCTAGGCATTTCATATGGTCCCCTGTGCCTGCCAGGGGTGATTTCTGAGCATAGAGCCAGGAGTAACCCCTGAGCGCTGCCGGGTGTGACCCAAAAAACAAAAAACAAAACAAAACAAAAAAAAACCAAAAAAATAGTTATGTTGAAATTTTAAATAAGAAAACAAAACCTGGTTTTTTGATCTCAACTTGATACATGAATCAAACTTTTAAAATATCAAATTACAATCTTAATTCACAATGCAAATATTTATTACAATTTCTCAGCAAAGTAAACTATGACTCTTCCTCCTGGTAACTTAGTAGAAAGAAGTCCTGTGATAACATCACAAAACCTATTTTCAGAAATCAGGAGTCTGGCTTCAGTTGTAGTAGAGAGGTTGTCTCTGAAGAGACATAAGATGAAAATACATTCATTTAACCATGGTGAATGTAGACATGAAGACTTACATACCTATTGCTGCTTCCTTCCAGCCCTGGCCTGAGTTACTGAGTTACTACATAAGTTATTGATTACAGATCCAATTGGCACAAAACAAAACTTACCTGCAGATGCAATCCATGTCTTTCATTCTTATGATATATACCAATCCTTTGGTTTTGAGATTCCAATACTATGAGATATATTTTAAGCAAGAGCCCATTTCACGTCAGTATCTCATTAATGAATTATCTAACTTGGGGATTGAGGAGAATAATATCAGTGAAGCAATTGTGCAATGCCAGCCAGTGTCTCATATAAGGGGGCCCGATCTTCAGGAATTTAAACCACAATGAGCTGCTTCTGCTGAAAACATGAATAAACGAACCTTTGGGCAACAAAATTCATAAATGGCTCTTTTGATGCTAGGAAAATTTAACCCTAGAGCCATGGAAGTAACCACAGATATTTCACTGGAATTCAGCCACCGATTCCATGGGCATGTTCTTCCAAGGATTCTGCATCCCAGGTGCTGTACCAGATGGAAGGTGTTTAGTGGCAGAAAGTATTTCCAACTGTGCTTTTGATAATGTCAGGCTAGGTGGCCCTCATACTGCTGGGTGGTACCCCAGACATCTAGAATCAGATGCCACAAAAATAGAATTTATCTTTTGACTTAGGAAAGCATAGTTTAACATCTTTCCAGGCCTTTCTGTTTGTATTTCAAAGGACAAATCTAAACAAAAGGGAACTTCACAGCAAACAGCAAAACTGCCTTTGGCACCTAAGGCTATCAAAAGAAATTCTTGATTGCTTAATTAGAGGAGGCAAATCAGGAAAGGAAGAAAATGCACTTAAGCATTTTTGCTTTTTTCTCTGTGTTCATGTGAGCAACAGAGTTGGTTAGATCTTGTCTTTTTAAGAGCATCTTCATTATTGAAGTGAAAATTGGGGCAGAAATACTATAAAAATAACACTGAATGATACTGAAAGAGAAAAGTTCAGTCTCCTCTTGCCAGCTGCTGTGACTAGCACCATTTTTGACTGCTCCCATCTTACAATTTTAAACAGTCCTGTGATTCCCCAAGACCTTATAATTCTGGCCCTGAGTTTAGGCTTACTAGAAGATTAAGGCAATAGTCAATGCCTAGGGCAAATGACCAAACCCAAAAGACTCAGACTAGCCAAACTATTTGCTATGATCCTTACATTCTTTATTCCATGTTTATCAATTGATATGGAATGCACAGAAGCTTTTTCAGAACTACACAAAGACTGTTGTCCTATAAAACATACCCCATACATTATAATTAGGTATCATTATCTTAGTCCTATATTAAGTTTCTTTCCAAGAGAAGTTCTCTTCTTCTACTTTCCAATAAGTTTCTTCTACAGTTCTAGCCTGAGCATTTTTATTTCTCAATCTTGTCATTCTTTAAATAAAATAAAATAAAATGTTGAAGAGTCCAAGAAAATATTGAAGAATTTAGAAAAACACAGTATTCGCTATCATTGCTCCTGTATCAATTTTCTTGGACTGAGTTCCCTTCACTAATGTGATATGGAATGAGCTAATATTCATGGAAACTGAACCAAAGCTTTGTTCTCATTTTATTTAGTTATTAATGATTTAGTCATAAAATGAGTTTAATCTTTTATTTTATGTGATTAGAATATTTAATTCATCCCTATCTGATTTTTCTTATATACAATTCTTGTAACTTTCTTAAAGTCAAATTTTCCTAAATATATTTGCTATTATTCTTCAAGGCTATTGAGAAAGTATCTATTGAGAAACTGTCTTGAGTTTCTTCTGTGTAAATACATTTTTTGTAAAAAAAAAAAAAAAAGTCCCCATTTTCCTCATCATTTTCTCTGCCAGCCAAATATAGAATAACATCCAAATGCAAAATTTTCTGAGATAGTTTGTTTCCATCTATGCCTCACCATTCAGCCACTCTTCTGACTCTTTTACTAAGTCCTGAGAATGCTGACAATGAAAGTCAGTGCTAAATAACTCAACCTGTATTCTGATTTCTCATTATTCTTTTCCTTTCTTGGGTAACTGTTGTGGTATTGTGAATATAAAAAATAATAATATCAATTTTTAGGGGAAGAAGCTTTATGTTTTGGAATGAGTACAGCTCCATTATACATGGCCATTTCCACAGTAGATGGACCTAAGAAAATCAGTTTTTCTGAGAGGGAATAAAAAAAAGGACATCATAAAACATCATTGTATTTTATTTCCAAGTTCTGGACAGTACTTTGTTTAGTAAGCTAGAAAGCAAACCCCCCCCGGAGGATAGATTTGATATTCAGTACAAAGTGACAGACGGACTGCCAGAGAGATGAATGCATTTCATTACCTCTAGCTTATTTCATAGGCATAATTAGAACTCCTTTGAGAAGCCCGCTAATTATGTAATGCCCACCAAAATATGGAAAGATTTCAGGTTGACATTATACAGAACCTACAGAGCTCCATTTTAATTTATGGTTTCCTGTCAGAGAGGGACCAAACAGAGACAAATCTTTTCCACAGAAGTGGCTACTGATTAGTACAACTGGGTGAGATAAAGGTAGAGGATAGATATCTCCCTTGCATCATTGCTGGGAAAAAGGCAGCTTAGATCAGCCTGATATGTAATTAGTTGTCCCCTTTGTCCTACAGAGATGCAACTGCAGGTATATTATGTTTAGGGGTGACAAGTGTGCATGTGGTATCAGCAGAGATATCATATGAACCTTGGCTAGCTTTTTCTCCTTTATCCACATTGTCTCTGTGGAGTGGGGCAATTTGGTCATAGCTCCTGTTTTGCTGAAACCTCAGATACTCCAGCCTACAGCTGTCTCCAGTCCTCCCCCCCAGCTAAACTTTTTCTGACTAGGGAAGTCCAACATCTTGCTCTATGTCAGAGAACGCACCAGTCTCTCCACCCTTGTGCTCTCTCTGCCTTTATCCATGTGCCTCAGCTCTCCTCACTCTGCCTGGACCCAGGAAACAGCTTTGGCAATATTTTCCTAGAAAAAAAAAAAGTGAGGGGGAAAAAAATCAGGTTGCATGACTCTTTAAACTACATTCCTGAGAATGTTTCAAATTTGTGTACAGAAAAGCAAAAGTGGAGGGACAAAGGGATATTTCAACAGGAGGAAAATGAGAGGCAGAACCAGGCAGCTTCAGATGCAGGTAACTATGAAAAAGAATGTGACCCTCCCACCCCAAAGCACAATTTGCTTTTGAATAAATTAGCTTCAGATGATGTTGTTTTAAAAAAAATTAAGAGTGGAAGAAAGCCATCCAGCTGCTATGTGAATGCCAAAGAAACAAAGCATAGTTTAATGAATTTTTGATAATGCCTAGTGATGGGAT
Source organism: Suncus etruscus (assembly GCF_024139225.1). NCBI lineage: Eukaryota > Metazoa > Chordata > Mammalia > Eulipotyphla > Soricidae > Suncus > Suncus etruscus. The sequence goes on along the minus strand of NC_064854.1, from coordinate 127,471,820 downwards.
ATGGCATTATCTTTGTAACATACAAATATGGCTATCCAAGTAAGCCTGGGAATTAGGAAATATGGTTCCACCGAGTATAGGGAAGGAAAACATGTATCCTAGACCACCCCAGCCAACTTGAACAGATTTTTCACACTGATCAGAGCATGTTTCTTTCCGAGACAGTTAGGTCCTTCGTTATTTCCAAGTTAGCCACCCTCCAAAACAAGTTAGCCCTTGAAACAAAAATTCTGTGCATCCAGGTTCGGTGCAGATAGCTGGAGTTGATGAAAGAGTTAATGTCATTTTCCACTTTCTGCACTTGCTTTGAGGGAATCTAGTAGGAACTAGCCTCCTCATCAAATCACCTTTAGGGAGTGGAAAAATCTAACTCACCACACATGAAGGCGAGCACAGAAAGGAATGCTGGAGATGATCAAAGGACAGGCTGAGCACAAAAGGCACTGTCAGGCTGTGAGGAAGGAAGCACAGACTTGAAGAGAAAAAACAGGGCACAGTGGGGCAATCATCTTTCCAACCTCTCCCAGGTCAAAATCCCAAGACTTGGAGTGCTGGGTTCAAGGTCTGGTGTACACATGGCAAGGAAAAAACTCGGCCTCCTTTCTCAGATGCGTCCCACACATGTGTCAGCTGGTATGAGTTAACCAAGCAGTGACCACATTTTGGGGAGAAATCATCCATTGATTTATCACAGGGGGGCATAAATCATAAATGCATTTAGTTGTCTTCATCGCCTTTCTTGTCATCCTGCCCTTCTGAAGTGAAATTAAGAGGCAGATGTATTATCTGGGATCAATTCCAGATCCCATTTCTGTTTTTAAAAGCAAGGAGGAAAGAAAGAAAACTGGGAAGGGTTTTTGTACAAACCTCCTGTCACAGGTTGATCAAAGTCTAGGTGCCTCGAATGTCAAGTCCTGCTAGGTAAGTCCTAGAGGTCTACGAGACAGAGAGATGATGTGATGGGTGGACATTGCCGGCCACACTCACTTCCAGACCCAGATGAAGTGGAGAACCACAGGAGTCCTACATTCTCTCTAGAAATAACCCACCACCCTACTTGGCTCAAAGACCCTGAGGGCGAGGGCATAAGCTTCCTGCTGTAAGCAGTTCCTGGGGGCAAAGGGAAACTAGTGATCAGTCACAGACAAAATGTTAAGATTAAGTTGATAAAAATCGCTGGCTACAGTTCAAGCTAAGAGGGAACTATCCAGAAAAGCCTGCAGGACTTCTCTCAAAAGCTTTTGTAGTTGCAGATCAAAAGTTACATCTTTTCGGGGATTCTGGCTTATTCAGTGACTCTCCTTTCTCAAGAACTTCTTTCCACTTTCTTCACTGGTTCCATGTGCCACAAGGGTCCCTTTCTTACGTTTCTTGCAAAATAAAAAAATGAGAATAGTTACATGGCATGTAGATGTCCTATTTACATATTAGAAAAACAGAAAGAATGATGAACTTGTTTGCAATAGCTCAAGACCAACTTAACCACCAAAAGAGGTCTCTAGCTCTCAAATAGAAGACTTTCTTTTAATTTGTGTTTCTATTTATTGTTGTTGTTGTTATTTATTTTTAGGATTTTTTAGACCATACCTGGTGATGCTCAGGGATTACTCAGAACTCAGGAATCACTCCTGTAGTATTGAGGAGGTCATATAGGATGCTATGAATGGCATCTAGGTCAACGACATGCACAGCAAATGCCTTAACCACTGTATTAATCTCTCTAAAACTACTAGTATAAGATTTTCAATCAGGTTAATTCTGCTAGAATTCTCAACACTGAGAAAAATAATTTCTTTCCTCTCATCTCCTTAGTATAGTTACAACATCCACAAGCTCAGCACCCATATTGGACCAATACAAGCCTCAATGTTTAAAATAAATAGTAAAGAATCAAGCATCTTGATTTTTTCCTGAGGCAGGATCAGTATAGGTTCATTTTGAGTAGAGAAATGAGGGGTTCCAGAGAGGGACAAAGTGAGGGCTATTGCTGGAGGAGGTACAGAGGAAACCACTCTTAGAATTCAAGGGATGCTGTTCACTATTCTTGTCAAAAAGGATTTCTTAGATACTTCACTCTACTCAGAGTCATTCCCTTTGTACCTAGCATTCCCTGTTGGCTTACTATGCACAGTATTTGTCTATCAGGACTCAGAAATTCATTTCAGCTTGTTCTTTGTTTTGGTCAACCAGCTTAAACTCTCTACAAACATAAATAAAACATTGAGGAAATGGCAGGTTCTGTATCAGATTTAAGTCCCCCAAGTGATTTGTGTTTAGTTCCTGGAGACATGGATGCTTAAATCAACCCATGTCATCCATTATTTAACTCTTTATAGCTCTACTCACTAGTATCTAGTCATAAATACATATCCACCCTATTATCTATATTACACACACACACACCACACACACACACACATCCCTGCAGATCCAGTAGTTATTCTTTTTTTTTTGGGGGGGAGGGCCACACTGGTGACACTCAGGGGTTACTCCTGGATTATGCACTCAAAATCACTCCTGGCTTGGGGGAACCTATGGGATGCTGGGGGATCGAACCATGGTCCATCTAGGTTAGCGCGTGCAAGGCAAATGCCCTACCACTTATGCCACCACTCCGGCCCATCCAGCAGATATTCTGTGCCAACAAATTAAGTAATGAATAGACACCACTGACCAAGATATCACCCTCATGGAATTTTTAAAGTGAGGGAAAAAATGTTAAGTGAATAAACTCCAAAATAAAAAATTCTAATTATTATGATGTCATTACGAAAATCAAAGGTACCTCTAAAATCCTATGTAAAATAAAAGAGAGTGAATGTGGCCTAAAGAAATAGATGAGACTTTTTAATATATCTTTGAAAAACTGTGGCTCAAGTCAGAACTTTAAATTGTACTTTGATTGTGCAACACAAACCATAGGCTTAGATCTCTGTGAATTCCTTTTTTATGTTGTTTTGTTCTGTTTTGGGGAGGTTTTTTGGGGGGCACATCTGGTGATGCTCAGGGGTGATAGCTCAGGGCTATGTGCTCAGAAATCCCTCCTGGCTTGGGGGACCATATGGGGTGCCATGGGATTGAACCGTGGTCTGTTCTGGATCAGCCGCATGCATGGCAAAAGCCCTACTACGGCGCCATCGCTCGCACCTCATCTATGAGAATTGACATCAGATTTGTAACCGGTCTAGTTAATTAAGCATCAAGAAAGGAATTTTTAAGCTTTATGCCTAGAAAAGAAAGCAGTCGAAAGAGACCTACTGGAATCCACAGTCCATCACTTTGTCCTAATATCAGCAGTAGGGTGTTTGCCTTTCATGCGGCTGATCCAGGATGGGCCTTGGTTCAATCCCTGGAGTCCCATATAGGCCCCCAAGCCAGGAGCGATTTCTGAGCGCATAGCCAGGAGCATAGCCCTCTGAGCATTACCTGGGGTGTGGACCGCCCCCCCCCCCCAAAAAAAAGAAGAGTGACTTCCAATGAAATTTTTTGAAAGAGGGATTTATAGTATCACATTTAGTAGTGCTTAGAGCTTAGTTCTGGAAGTCAGGAGTCACTTCTGGCAGGGTTTGTGGGTCCATATGTGGTCATGGAAATCAAACCCAAATCAACAGATTTCTTCAACTCCCCACCATTTCTTTAGTGCAGAGTTCATAGTCAGCCATTTTCCAAATCCAGAGGAAGAAAAGAGATCAGAATTTTTAGTAGGGTCAAAATAATTATCTTGTATGGGGGATATGGGGAAGGGAGAATACACTTGCTATTACCTCTTTGACTCATACAGACATCATTCCTTTGGAATCCAAACCAGAACTTTGAACTTTGAACTCTCTGAAATGTTAAAACCATCGCTGTTTGTCTCTGTTCCTTTGAGGTACCAAACAACTCATGTGGAAACAAAATTAATATGATCTAAATCTTAAAAGCCCTGAAACTTTTCATGGATTCTGAGGGTTTTGGGGGTCAGAATTACAAAATTAAGGATTGAATGTGCCAACAATTCAAGCCTCTGACTTGAAAAGGCACCAGATGCCTGTTCCAGAAAAGTTACCTTTCTCCAATCATAGAAAATCTTGGAAACATATCCTGATGTGTGTCCAAGAGGCTCTGTAGCCATTTAGCTAAGCTGCCCCGTACATCTCACTTTCTGTTTGCATTCTATAGAAGGGTTTCCACATGGGCCTCTTTTCCTTTTTATTAAGGCCCGTCAGGCAGCAGGCTTCCTGCTGGAGAGTTAACATGCAGCTTATACAAGTCTCCCCCAAAGAGGCCCCATTAATCACCACCATCAGCTGTTTTGCTTCCTAGATAGGAATCCCTGAGGAGTGAAGAGGCTAGGATGAAATCCATTATTACATTATAGAGGAGTAAGCAATGAATGAAAGTCGACTTTAATGTGGAGATCCTGGGAGGGAACAGAAAGACTCTTATGGGAGGATCTGAGTGAGGGGCCTAAAGGCCAGGGTTGCAGTAACCACATAATCACTAAAGCCTATAAATTATGACATGATTAAGGTTAGGACAGTAAGGCGGATCACATGCCAATAGTCAAAATCATTTGGCACCAGAGCCTCAGATTTTATCCTCAGATGTTTAAAGAAGATAATGGCCAAGGGTCAAACTAAGGAGAAAATTGGATTTCCCAATGTCTGCTGAAATAAACTTCATTTGGTAGACATAAAGAGATTTCCCTGACAATAAGGTTTACTTTCAAAAAGTGAAGGACATCTATGTGATAAAGAAATGTATGAAGTTGGTGGAAAAGATAAAAGTAAAAAAAAATATCATGAGATATGGGAATCCAGGCTATATCAGGGCTGGAGAGTCTTCATATTGATCTGAAGACAAGAAGTTATAAAAGGGCAAGTTATTTATCATTAAAAGTGGCATTAAATCTCATGGCAGTAGAGACTTTACAAAGATGGCAAAAGGCAGAAACATTGCAATGACCTATACGTGTTCATGCTTCCCCTTCTTCAAACAGATGTTTTTTGAGTCATTTCACTTGGTAAATGACTTTGTTCAAATACTACAAAACTGATCTTGTCTGTAGGAGAAAATAAACGTTGCCAAGATAAAATAAAATTAGCCATCATCCATCAAAAACACTGAATAAAGAGCTTCCAAAGACAGTAGAGATTCTGGAAGGTTCCATTACCTAGAAAACTTTGCTATGTCCCCAAGCAACCCAAACCACATTGCAATTTTGCCTCTCTGAGAAAGTTTTATGTGAAAACCTAAGGCTGTGTTCCCCAGGGCTCTAACCAGGATGAGTACAGGAATAGGTTAAAGGTATAATTTTGAAATAAAGTGCTTTCATCTTATTTTAAGCCAGATCACTAGTAGAAGGAGCATACTATACACAGCTACAACTTAAATGTACTGACAGGGATAAATAAAATAATTCTTACATAATGCTGAGCCATAATGCCAGGTTAGCATGGCTCCTTCCTTCTAGAGGGCTCTTTGGACATGGCTGTAAATTGGTCAATGGTTAGTTCTTTGGGAAACATCCACAGAAAATAAATAGATATGGTGCCCTATATCATAGTGTTCGAAATCTAATGCATGGGGTATCAGACATGACTAACTTTCTTGTCAGACTGATCTAATATATTCTAAGAGAGTAAAAGGGAAATCAGTTACTCATAGTGCTAGTGTTAGACTCAAAAATAACTTTACAACAGGTTATCAGAGCAGATCTTAATGAAAAGAATTTGTCTAAGTAAAGATTAGAAGAAAGTGAGTGAAAGGGAGAAATATGGAGACAATATTCCTGAGATAGAAGGAATAAAACATAGCAGTTACCCAAAGATGCCCCACATGCTCGAGAGTCTTGTACAGTGAAAAGAACAGGAGGTCTGAAGTAAAGAGAGAGAAGATCAGGTCATTAGAACCATTCTGTGTGGTTTTCCTTACTATTGGTACAGAGCAGGCCACCAGTAGAATTTAGGGGTTCATTCAACAGAGCTGCATCCAATTTCCAGTGTGTTTCTGGATGCTGTGTGGAGAATAGGTAATGAAAAGTCTGTTCTTGATGAAAGAAATCTAAGAATGAAGAAGCAACAGGACTCGACTGAAGTTAATGTGATTTTTGAGTGTCCAAAGACACAAGAGCAGAGATAGCTTGAAGGTCAATAAGGCCCTAACTCCAAGCAGAGTGAACACATTTCAGATTGTGGCATGCCCTCCTTTCAAACCTTCTCAGTGTTACTCTCAAATTAAATGAATGAGAGGACCCTTGATATCAAGATGCATATATATCATGCACATCGCTCTCCTTAGAAGCATTTTCCATTTCTTTTGGACACTTGGAAGCACCTGCTCACAATCCATGGCCCCTCACAATAAAAAAAAAAATGGAAACCATTGAGGAAACCAAGGTGGTGGCATAAAAAGAGTCCAGGAAATGAGCAAATAATACAAGACATTGGAGAATTCAGTACATCCAAATTTACTCAGCATCAATATATATTCTCAAGACAGCTGCAAATCCAAATCCTGTTTGTCTTACCAGAACACAAGGTGCTGGTAGACTCAATCTCTGCCAGTGCACTTACAGGGCCTGATCTAGACTTTCAGATATCAAAATTTTATCTCTATTACTAATATCCTACCACTGGCTGCCACCAATTGTTTGAACACTAGGTTTTACTCCTCTGGGTCCCATAGAAACCTTGTACATAGTGTATGGTCCTTGCCTTATCCCTTATTTCCTAGATTATGAAACTTTAGCTCAAAGAGTTCTAACTCTTGTCCAGGCCACACTGCCCACCATGCAGTTTGTCTTGACCAGATTCTTAGAACAGCCTAACAAACAGAAAAGACTCTTCAGGTCTCCTGTTTACCTTTCACAATGACATACAGGCTGACTGTATAAATAGATAAATACTAGTTATTTTGTATGCTTAACTACTAATACGGAATAGTCAAATACAACTCTGTATGTTTTTATTGGTACCAGAAGTGTAGGCTAAAAAGGACACTGTGCATATATTTATTCTTGTATCAGATAAGAGGAAAGACCTGGGAATGTCTTTAAATGAAGTTCAATACTTTAATCTTCTATAAGTTAACCAATATACTACTGTTGATTGCCATAGTTTTCACTCTATAAGACACATCTGACCATAAGATGCACATAGTTTTTAGATGTTCTCCGCCCCTGCACTCAGGCTTCAGCTCAAGGTGACAGTCAATCCAAAAGAAACACTTTGGGAGAAAAAAAGTGTGTCTTATGTTAATTCATATTCAGTAATTCATAATCAGGGGAAGCATGAACTTCCTACTTCCCACATCTGAAATAACATAGTTATACCATCTTGAAATCATTCACTACAGTTACATTTTAACTGAGGCTGGCAGCCATGATGATGATAATAATAATAAGATAGCACCTCACAATTTCCTCTCCCTTTAGGCCCAGGACAGAGTTTGGAAGCAGTCATCTTTGTCATAGGGCATGGAGTATGGAGTGAATCCCATTTTACCAGTGGGAAAACAGATTTGTCACCATGTAGAGACTGTCCTCTTTCTGTAAGGCAGCCCTGTCTCCCCACGAAGCCAACTCGATTATCCATGAAAAATTAAAAAACCCAGGAGTTAGGAACTTGGCACGTCATTAGCCTTCAATTTATGCCAAACATATTCATCTAGCTTCCAGTTATTTTGGGGTGTGAGTGTTACTAGGGTAATATACATGAGCCCCAAAGTCCCCAGACTTTGTGAGATTGGGTTGGGGCTCTAAACATCACATTTTTCTCTGCCTGCTGTATCTAGTGAGGCTGCAAAGATGGAGAAAACAGAAGGGACTCGGGCCCTTTTGTCTGCCTCCTGTTGATGCCTAACTATCAATGCCATGATTCCCCCTGACCTCTGACAGGATCTCTCATCCCAACAGCAGGAAATCCTATTCGCACTGTAACACTCAAAAACCTTATGCCATTACATCTTCCTCAAGGGCCCAACACCTAATTTTCTAACATCCATGCTTTGGCCCCTAGGACTCTTTTCTAGGTATAGACCCAGCATCTTCTAGCAGTGCATCACTTCAGAAACCTGCTTTCCAGCACCCAGAGACTTCTCCTACCTACTAACTCTTCATACTTTCTTCTCTTCCCTTCTCTCCCGTCTGCTATCGATTTAATTATAAGGACTGTTGTATATGAAGGCATGCAAGAAATAAACAAGTTTAGCTATAGAGCTTTTAGTCCTCAGTGGAGGTGCAGATAAAGTCTTGAGGGCTCTTATTGTAAATTGCCATCTTGCAGACAGAAATCATGTATACAGTCTTTTATCTGTCACCTTTCCTAGAGGAACACAATCTTCAGAGATTTTTACTTTAGCTTCTTTCCTCGAATCCTCTTAGGAAGTGTAATCCTCTTATGCTTATTAGCATTAGTTAGAAATTAGTTATTAGTTAGAACTAATTGGTTAGAAATTAGAAATTAATTATCCACCCTTCTTTCTATGATTGATTATTCCTAACCAATAAATACCCTGTATGGAGGACAGTCCGGGAGGCTGTGAACCCCACCCGCTGATCCCATGCTTGTCTCTCTTATGTCTGTGCCACCTCTCCAGCCCCTCTGCTCCACTTATTTTTGACTATCTGTCAAAGCAGGAGTTAAACAAAGAAAACTTACCTCAGTTCTAGACCTCAATTTGATTTTTTTTAATATAGAAAAAGGACTCCCAAGAACCAATCAGGATGTGATATGATATTTCATTGTTGTTCTGATTTATGTTTCACTGATGAGACATGATATTGAGAATTTTTTTCATGTATTTGTATTTTTGTATTTCTTTTGTCCATTTGTATTTCTTCTTTGAGTTTTGGTTCATCTCGTCCCATTTTTTGATGGGACTGGATTTTTATTCTTGTTAATACTATTAGTATTTAGCATAACTTGGATGTTAATCCCTTATCAGATAGATGCTGGGGAAATAATCTCTCCCATCACTTGGGCAATCTTTATATCCTGGTTATTCTTGTCTTTAAGATGCAGAAACTCCTATTTTAATGTAGTCCCACTTGTTCCTTGGTTAGGGGTATTTCATCCTTGAAAATGCCTTTAGCTTCAGTGTCATGAAGTTCTGCCCCTATGCACCATAAGAATTCAGGTCTGATATCAACATTTTTAATGCATTTTGATTTGACTTTTGTTCATGGTATTAGAAAGAGGTATGAGATTATTTTTTGTAAGTAGCTGACCAGTTTTTCCACCACCACTTGTTGAAGAGATTTTTCTTTCTTCACTTCACTCTTTTATTGAAGATTAATTGTCCATGTACTTGAGGGTCTGCCTCAGGATATTTAATTTTAATTTACTGATCTTAGATTTTGTTTTTATTCCAATACCAGGTCATTTTAATAACTATCATTTTATAGTAGAGTTTGAAGTTAAGAAAAGTGATGCTCCATCCTTTTCCCCCAAGAATTGCTCTAGACATTAATGAGATTTATTGTTCGTATTAGTTTCAGAACTGTTTTTTATCTTTTTCTTTGACAGATATAGAAGAAGAGAGAAAATTGTTTGTCATAGAGGTAGCCTGGAGGCAGCAGGAGGAAAATTGGAGACATTGCTGGTGGAAAATGTACTATGATGAAGGGATAAACGTTGAAACATTTTATGACTGAAACTCAACCATCAACAACTTTGTAACTACGTTTTTCATAGTGAAGGATTAAGTGATTTTTAAATACACAAGCAGTCCAAGGGGCTAAAGGTGTAGGGATGGGATGGATGCTGGGATCTATGGTGGAGGGAGGTCAACACTGGTGGTGGGAATGATCCTAATTCACTGTCACTAGGTGCCTGAAATACAACTGTGAAAGACTTGTAATTCACATTGGCCTTAATAAAAATTTTAAAAATAAAAAAAATAATAAAGCATACAGAGTGCCTCGAATTCACTTGAGCTTCTCCAAAAACTGGGACAGATGGTTCAATGCCAGGACCTAGAAATGTAACCTTCTGGGGTCCCGTGAAGCTCAAGAACATCAAGGGCTGTATCAGGGGTGTCAGGAAGCCACAGGAGTCAGGGATTCAATTTGAGATCTCACTCACATCTGTGTCTCATGTTTATCAGGGACCAGAGCAAAGTTCTCACATTACCCTGGCCCCTGATTAACAGGCCTTCGGATCCAAAATGGTAATACCCTTTCTAGTCACCTTTTCTTCAACAGCCCAGGACATGAACCAACCCAGCCATCAAGTTACTCACAATTCTTAACATTAAACAACTTTGTCAAAATAACTGATATTCCAAATATACTTGTAGATTAAATATATTCAAAATGTAGTTATATATATTTTATATATTCAGAATATATTTCAATATATTTATAATATTCAAAAATAATTTTTTGCAAGAAAATAAAAAAGATGAAATCTATAATTAGGGATTAGAGAGAAAGCTCAATGGACTAGAGCCTATATTTTGCATGTAGGAGGTCAGGGTTTGAACTTTCCCATGCACCACCAGGAGCAATCCTCAAGCACAAAGCTGGTAGTGTTCATCCTCAAGCTTGAAGCACCACCAGGTGAGGCCTCCGAACAAGAAAACAAAAATTTACAACAATGAACCAGGGAAATATTTTAAAGAGAAGGCTTCAAGAACTAAGTATAACTCCCAGAGAGCCAATTAGAGAGGACAGTGAAATCCACTAATATGATCACTGTCCCATCCTACTGCTTTCTAAAATCTTCGGTGCCTAGGTGGGGGCCAAGGCCCTAGTGCCTAGCCCAGGGAGGGGGGGAAGAGGCACTTACTGCAGCAGGAACCGGCAAAGCCTGCAGGGTCTTGAGCTCTGACATGAAGCGATTTATCAATGGCAGGCAGCCACCACACTTCACTGCACCTCTTTCCTAACTTGTCTCCTTGTGTTCCCTTTCCCATACTCAGAAGATGTCTAATACCCGCAAAAGTAATTAAAAATAAATCAGGAGACAGTGAACTGTTTCAATTCTCCCTTCAGTGGCAAGGACAGCCTGTAGGAACTCTCACCACGGTGACTGGAAATGCCTTTTGCCTGTCATATCGTTGACTGACCAGGAGAAATGAATGTTCCTACTAGTTTCATAAGACCGATTTAGAATTTATCTCCCTGGAAGGAACACAGTAATAACACAAACCCACTCAAAACTTTCAGGCCAACGTGGACTTCAGCCTGGAAAGGAGGGAGGGAGAGGGCAGAGAAATGTGACCACCATGTAAACCCTGAAATAAAAGACCAGTGAGAAAAAGGTCACTCTTAGAATATTCATAGGAAATAAAAAAAAGAAGTCAACAAACTAAGACTTTGCTCTTGTAATTCATTATGAGGAAAATAAAGAATCAAGATCAGAACTGCTTACAACCCAGGTCTATACCTCTGACATGATAGACCCCATGAAGACCCCACTTTCTTTAATTCCAAGAGGTTAAAGGTGACTTCTGGAAAACAACAGTTCATGTCTCCCCTTGAAGAAGCCTCACACGGCTCCCCACCACCCTAAAATCACAGCCCAAGCTCCTTCTGTGCTAATAAAAAGCAAAGCAAGGATCTGACCCTTTCTTTTCTACCTTGCCAGTCTTCCAGGGACATGTCAGTTCTCCTAACCAGAATTACCTACTACAACTCCTCACATAGCCCACTTAGAACATTTCAAAACCCCCCTCCTATCTTTTCCTGTCCAGCTCCTTTCTGTCATGTGGTTTTGTTTTTGTTCATTTGTTTGAGAGTCGAACAACCCATTCCCTCTTAATATAATATAGCTCAGCACCTAACATTTTTTTAATAATTTTTATTGTGACCAAGAGTGAATTACGAATCTTACACAGTAATATTTAAGGTACATAGTGACAATGAATCAAGCCTATTCTCACCACCAGGGTTGTCCTCCCTCCACCCCTTTTCCCAGCATTTTGACTTGTCATTCACCCTCTATTTTTCAGTATAACTAATAACCAAGCCAGTGGGGTTGAATAGCAGAATTAAAGAGTAATTACTGAGTTCTGCATGTATGACTTTCCTGCATTCAGGAGTCATTCATGGTGGCTTTGGGGAACCAAATGCAGTGCTGGGGATCAAAATTAGGTTGGCCACATTCAAGACAAATGCTCTACCTTCTGTATTTTTTCTCCTGCCCTCACCTATATAAAACATTCTAGCTCCACATTAGCCCCTTCAGTCAGAAGATATATTTAGCCATTAGTTCTTTTCAAGCTTGTTATCTGTGATCTGCTCTTAGGGATCTTCCTGACCTGTACGTTTTTTTATAATTTGTTTACAAGTCTTTCACTGTAATATTTTAGGTAAAGTGACATTGAATCAGGGGTATTCCCACCACCAATGCTGTCCTTTCTCCATACCTGCCCCATACCTGAATGTTAAAATTCTTTTTCCATGTTACCTCCATCATAATAACAAAGAAAATCTCTACACTCCAATGTATTTGGAGAGAGAACAAAGGAGGGTTTTCCTGAGCTTTTTTTCTACTACCAACCCAGGACCTCTGAGGCAGAGCTAAGCCTTTCAATAAGTCAAGCAAAACCTCAGGAAAATTCTTGATTGGCCTTGCTTGGAGAAATGACAGCCTACCTCCACCTCCTTCAGTGTTCCCAACCATTCCATGATTTAGGACTTTCCTTCCTCCAAACCAAGTACTGCCTCTGTCTCACCTCTCTTTGTACTTCCACCACAGTCCCCAGAGGCTTGTCCATTCTGGTCCCTGATTTCTGGGCGTTTTTCCAAGGCCTCAGAGCAGCTAGACATACTTTGTGCAAGAAGAAAACTGACAAAGAAAGACTGGAGGCACCAGAAACTAAAATACCTCCTTCATCTTTGAAGTTCTTCTGTCCTTTAATAACACCCAGACAGCCTCCCCTTGAATGCATTTGCTTTCCTCTTGCTCACAGTCTGTAGTCCCAGTGGTCCAGTGGTCCAGAGATCTCCAACCTCTCACATGCGGTTGCTCCCCTCACACTTACAAATATGATGACCAAGACAAAACCTCACTCCTGTCCAGGGACCCCTGTCCCAGAGATACTACTCTCAACTTAGCCATTTTGCTTCTCCCTAGTTTTCTGTCTCCTGGTTCAGGGCACAATCTTTCTCGGTATTCAACCTCCAGGATGGTCATTTGGGTCTCATAAGAGTAATAGGAACTGAGTAAGGCATGTAGCACTTGTTCTTTCAGTTTTCTCATTTGGAGGAGAGGATAATAATAAAGCCCTCTCATGGGGTTTATATGCAAATTAAATTCACAAAAAGCACTTACATATAGTATTCAAGAAGAACTAGTTCTCATTGGTCATGTTTTATGGGTACAGCAAATCCCAATTGTCTTATTGCAAGAGACTTAGTAAAAAACTTATGGCTGGTGGGTGACTCTACAGATTCCTAAGGAAGACAAATTATGCCATGACACCAGAGTGTCTTTGCTTACACTGAACATCTAGACAGCATATTTTACAGACCAAGGAAGGGATTTCAGATGTTGAATCTTTTTTTTTTTTTTTTGGTTTTTGGGCCACACCCATTTGATGCTCAGGGGTTACTCCTGGCTAAGGGCTCAGAAATTGCCCCTGGCTTGGGGGGGACCATATGGGACACTGGGGGATCGAACCGCGGTCCTTATTGGCTAAGACACTTTACCTCTAGCGCCACCTCATTGGCGCCAGATGTTGAATCATAAGTTCGCAACCACACCATCTCATTCTCTAAATAGAAAGCAGGGGCTGGAGAGATAGTATAGGATTAATGTGCTCATCTTGTAGGTGGCTGATCCAGGATACCTCTAGGAATGGTCCCTGAAAACAGAGTTAAGAGTAAACCATAGTACTGCCAGATGTAGTATGTACCCACTATCTTCCAAAAATAGAAAGCAGAGAAAAGTTAGAATGATCACCTATGTGTGTTGATTCTCATTCCAATGATGGAGTACAACAACTCCTTAAAAAAAATTAAAGGGGCCGGAGTGGTGGCACAAGTGGTATGGCATCTGCCTTGCTTACGCTAGCCTGGGACAGACCATGGTTCAACCCCCCCAGCGTCCCATATGGTCCCCCAAGCCAGGAATGCAGAGCCAGGAGTAACCCCTAAGAATCACCAGGTTTTTGTGGCCAAAAAAAAAAAAAAATTTAAAAAACTCAGGGAGTTTTGGGCTTCCTGAGAGCTATCACCAGAATGTTCCCTTGGCCATATACCCTTTTCACTACCAAGAAAGCAGATCAAGGGACAGTTATGTAAAATCTTGAGTAAAAGCCCACATCTCAAGCAATATTGTAGGTTCTGTATCTCTGAATAATCATGTTATTACATTCTGTACCCCTGCCCCAGAATGGGGCAGAATGGAAAAAATATGAAAATATTTTCAGTTTTCTCATTTGGAGGAAAATATGAAAACTGAAAATATGAAGGGCAGGAAAGGGAAAGGATAACTTCCTGATGGAGCAAAGAATCATAGCACAACATTCACCACCCCTGTTCTTTCCCACTCTCCCTTTAACTAGTGTATCTGGTCTATTTTATTCAAGTTGCAATAAAGCAATGGAAAGAAAGGGAGAAACAATTGATACCAATTCCTATTAGATTCAGCTCATTCATAAAATTCCAAGGGCATCACAGGGAATTTCAGCAGCACATTGGTTGATGTTAAATTTCTTCCAACTCTCCTTTTGCTTCCAACTCTCCTTTTGATCAGGAGTTGGCAGACCTATACTTTCAGGGCCAGGTAACAAATATTTCAGTCTTTGTGGACCAGATGGCATCTATCACAACAATTCAACTTGCCATTTGCCATTTACAATATGTAAACAATTGGGTATGACTGTGTTACAAATAGTTCATTTGTGGACAACAAAATTTGATTTGCATATAATTTCCAAGTGTTACAGAATATCTTCTCCTTTTGGCTTACAAAACTTTTTATACCACTTAAAAATCTAAACATCATTTATAACCCAAGGGACACACAAGGTTTACCTAGGACCCAACTACCCATGGGCCATAGTTTGTCAACCCTTTAAATCACTTTGGCAACATTTTCCTTCTTATTCAGCTATGGCTTCTTTGTTTTGTGCATCAGATGAGATAATGATCAGTACATTCATGATTTTTTTAGCTCACTTGGAAGAGTGATGTATACATAGATAGCAGATATGATAATTTTTCTTGTTTAAAAGGTAGGCAGTTTTATTTTTTGAGCAGATCCTGGGCTGAGTCCCTTTCATGTTAGAGGAGTTCATATTTTATTCCAAATGTGGAAGAGCTGCCATTAAGCCACTAAGCAATGAATATTATGCGAAAGTAAATGGTATTCAATAAATGAATAAATAGCTCCTTATTTCTGCTCTCAAAAATGAAATGCTGGCAAGGGAGACATTATATAAGCAATCATGATGCTACCTTCATCGACTCACAGTTAAATCACCAATAATGCATTCCTTTGCCCAGTCATCCTAAAATGTTTTATTAAGCAGTTGTCTTGAGAAAGACTCTGGCAAGGTGGTAGGTAGCTTTAAAAATTATACTCACAAAAGTTCTCCTGGCCTCTTCCCCACTTCCCCCAGTTTTTCCTTCCTTTGAACCCAATTGTCAAAATGAAGAAAGTACAGACTACTCAAGTAGGAAGAAAGAACTTACAGGACAGACCTGAAAAATTAGAAGCTATGGGAAGACCATGGAGGCTAGCCTCCTATTTTTTTTTATTTTGGCCACACCTGGTGGTGCTTAGGGGTTACTCCTGGATCTGCACTCAGAAATTGCTCCTGGCTCAGGGACCATATAGATACCAGGAATCGAACTCACATCAGTCCTGGGTCAGTCCTATGCAAGGCAAACGCCCTATCACTGTGCTACCATTCTGAGCCTCTGTTAATGCATTCAGCCTCATCAGCGATCCCCTAAATACCTCACCAGTTAACTCACAGAATTGCAGAAAATAATTTATTGTTTATTATAATTTTGTTTGGAGGACTAAACCAGGTGATGCTCAGGGCTGTTCATTAGTCATATTTGCTTCAAACATAGGGACTCCCCACTGTCTTCTAGTGTTTAATGAGACTTGACCTCAGAATGAAGTCTCTCCCCACTTTCTGCAAATTTGGGGCTTCTCACCATTGTGTGTCTTCTCATGTTTGATGAGACTTGACCTATCACTGAAGGCTCACTCTACTCCCTACAAACATGGGCTTCTTCCAGTGTGTCCTCTTATGTTTGCTAACACGTGACCTCCGACTGAAACCTTGCCCACACTCCCTGCAAACATGGAGTCTCTGTCCAGTGTGTGTCCTCTCGTGTTTGCTGAGATTTGATCTATCACCGAAGGCTCGCCCACACTCCCTAAAAACATGGGGTTTCTCTCAAGTGTATGTCCTATTGTGTGGAATGAGAGTTAACCTCAGACTGAAGATTCACCTACACACCCTGCAAACATGGGGCTTCTCCCCTGTGTGTATCCTCTGGTGTCTGGTGAGATTTGACCTTCGACTAAAACCTGGCCACACTCCCTGTAAACATGGGGCTTCTCTCCAGTGTGTGTCATCTGATTTGTGATGAGATGTGACCTCTGACTGAAGCCTCACCCATTTTCCCTGCAAACATGGGGTTTCTCCAATGTGTGTGCCTGCTGGTGTATCACATTTGATCCATCAGTGAAGTCTTGCCCAGGCCTTACATTCTTGTCTATTAAAAATATTGGCATTCCTAATCTTTGACCTACTCTACCTGTGTCCTGTGGATTTTCTTTATGCCCTGAGTTAGTTTTTTCCTCATTTTCAATCTCATGTTTATGAGAGCTCCCTATTTGACTGTCAGATAGTTTGTAAAAAAAGCTGTCAAAATTATTTTATGCTTCATTTTTTTAGCCAAAGCAGCTTTCTTTATGCTTTTGACTTTCTAGTATGTCATTCCTTGGTTTGACATTATAAGGATTAGAAAGTTTGTTGCCATTGGTTCGGATCCTGTGGACAGAATTCTCTGATTGAGCTTTGCTTTCTTGCAGATATTCTTTGGAGGACCCAAGAAGGAGGACTTTGTTTTCTATGATGGTTGAGGAAGTTCTGATTGGAAAAAGCCAAGTGAGCAGAAGGGACATGGTGTGGATTTTTTGGTTGAGGTTCTGCTGCAAACACACCTCTCAGAAGCCTCCCTAGGGCACCCTCCTTCCAACCAGAAGATCAGTGCAGGCTTTCACCCTGCAATTTTCTACTGCCTGCAGGTGCTCATAGGTCTCCACCATAATGGCTCATAGAGAGTTTTCCTCTGAGTGGTCTTCAAGCATAAGCACTCCTCCATGGAGAAGCTTATGGCCACACCGGGGAAAGTCACAGTGTCCTGGGAAGAAGATATCAGCTGATGAGACCCCCAACTTTCTAGACTGGATCATTCCCAAAAGAGCAGCAGCAAGGCTCACTGCAGAAAGTCCTAGCCAAGGCCTTCGATGAACAGTAGAGACGAAATCATTCCTCCAGAGCCCCCTTCAGCAGCAGAATCCCCCAAGATGATGGCTCTATGGTGCTGGTCAGCACAGGAGAAGAAAAATGATGCTTGCGTGACACTCAGATGACCATCCAGTCAGAGTCTTAAAGGCCAGGCTCAAATTGAGTCTTAAAGGACCAGCCCTTAAATTGACCAGCCAACTTCCTGAACTAGAGGTTAATTTTTCTTTCTGTACTTGAATCAGGTGATGGAAATCTATTCCTTTCTCTGCTATGAATTTACTTTCACTAGATTTCCCCCACTTGATGCCCCAGTCCTGGCCCTAACTCATCTCCATATCAGAACAACAGTTGATAGCCTGGTTGGATGATATGTATGACACATTGGTAAAATATCTGCCTGATGATACTCAAAGGCCACAGGAATTCTGCTCGTCATGTCTGGTACACTTCACATATCTTATCCAATTTGCCAAGATTCATCTGTTCCAATCCACATACTCAGCAAGTTCTCCTCCTTTGTTGATCTGGCTGAGGATCCTCATCCACCAGAGAATATCATCCTCTGCTACCCAGGGACCCTCTAAAACTGTTGGTCTGGGCAGTGATGGAGCAGAAAATGGCCTGAGAGTTCTTTTTTTTAATACCTCAACACACCATCAAATTTAGTGATCCTTTTTCTCTAATTAAAACTCATACCATTGAGATGAAACCGTAATCACCAACTTCCAATTTGCTTATTAATGCTCACTCAAGGAATCTGCTTACAACTATGGATGGCTAGACAGCATCCTTAGAAATTTTGATTCTGGCATATGAAACAGATTCTAGGTAGCCATAATTTCAAAGTTTCCCCTAATATTTCAAGCTAGGTAATAGCTGGGGAATTGTTTTGCTATTACCTCAAAAGGTACCAATGGAGAATATCTTCCATTGATATTCTCATGCATGGGTGCATCAGACAAATAATATCAGCCTAAAAGGTAGAGGAATGATAGGATAGAGAATATGCTTCGACAAGAACATAACAAGAAATGGGGAAAGAAATTCTGGGTAGAGAGGAGAAATTCAAGAAAAGGAGCAATAAAAATCACAGAAACAAAGGAGATAGGTGGTCAGACCTCCATAGCAAACCATATCATATTCTAAATCCTTCATCTGTTGAGTAGTTCTGGCTACCTGTAAAACAAAACCTGAGTAGAGGGGATTTCCAACATGTGGAAGAGACATACATACTAATAAGTCTTTTCCTAAATATGCTTAACATGGGCTATGGGTTTTTTTCCAAAATTTAGTAAGTTTCTTTATAAAAATGAAAAAAGTCATAACATTCTATATGTATTAACCAAAAATTACACTAAGATGGAGAATCCAAAGGTAATTATGAGATTCTGTGTCAATGGACATTAATCTAGGACAATCTGGAAAATATAGTAGTACAAGATGCCATATATTAAAGGTTGCATGCTATATCAAGCTCAGAATAAACTTACCTTTCTATCTGGCCAATTGTATTTTGCAAAGATGGGATTCATAGGTGTCCACAGCTCCATCAGTGATGAGCATGATGGCCTGGCTGCAGATACTCCCCTGTCCTGTTTGTGGTTAAACTGTGGAAAGAACATGAACTTCAATTTAAAAGGGACACCAAAGAGTTCTGTATATCCGTGAGACAACAGAAAACATGTGATTTCTCCTTTGGGAAGTAGAGCTCCATTTCTTCCACCAATGCAGAATATGCATAGAAGCATTTTACATACTACACCCACTCTTAAAAATTGGAATTAAATAGGGATTATAGAATAGGTTTCTAAATAAAAAATGTATAGTGAGAATCTAAAGCAATGTTCTAAAAGGCAAAATTATCTGGTAACCTTCAAGTATGGCACTTCAGAATAATAAGCTCAAAGGAATGAGTGACAATGCACGTTGGGTAACCACATTTCTCATGGTCAACAGAATTAATGAGACACAATATCTCTTTCACAATCCGCGTTTTGGTTTGCATGAATCTAATGGATATAGGTATGTACACATATATCAAAATCAAGGTTATGGATACAGAAAATAAAAGTAAGGAACAAGCCAACTCGAGTTAAAAAGTTAAATGAAATCAATAATTTTATTTTATTGAAATTCATTGTGATTTACAAAGTCCTTTATAGTTGGATTTCAGACATACAATGAATCAGGACCAACTCCATCACCAGTGTTGACCTCAGACCACCAATGTTCCCAGAATGCATCCTATAACACCACCCTTTGCCTTCTGGCCTGCTAACATAACAGGCCCTTATAAAGTTTAGATTGTTATAGTTTGAGTTTCTTGATTCTATTGTTGTTGACTTTTGGCTTGGATATATACGTTCTGTTCTTTTTTTATCTCCATCAATGGCCCTGAGACCACTTTGGTCCTGGTCCCATTTCTTTCTTTTTTTTCCTCTTTTGAATTTTATAGTAAAAATGCAAAAATTTGAGATAAAACAAAGTAATTCTATAAAAAAAGGCCGCGAGTCCCTATCTAAAAGATTAAAAAAAGGGGTGTCATTTTTTGCACAGTCTCAGCAAAAGTTGGAGAACATAGAAGAAAAAAACCTTTGGCCTAAAAACAGGATATCCTGAAGCATCCTAACATAAGATCAACTACAGGCTCCAGGCATACTAAGTAACCCCAAAGTTTTTCATCATGGTCCCAGGAAAAGTTCTCCTCAATCATAGTTGTCACAATCAGATTTCTGTAATTAGAGATTTTGGTTTTAGCACAGTTCCTATATTGAAGTCAGGATGTCACAGAGAGTCTTCTAGATTCCTCTCATCATTAGGTGCCAAGGCAGGGAAACCCACCCTGAAAGCAAGTTGCTGTTTCCAAGTTCTTGTCAAGGTGTCATCTGAACCCACCTTGAAGCGAAGCCAGTGGCCAGGGCAGCATTATGGCATTCCCTCAGGTACAAGTTCACTTCCTGATGCTGATACATTCCATATGTTAAGGTTCTTTATATAAAATACACATACCAGGGGCCAGGGCTGTGGCCCACAGTGGTAGGGCATTTGCCTTGCACTCTGCCAACTCAGGAATGACCTGGGCTCAATTCCCAGCATCCCATATGGTCCGATGAGCCTGCCAGGAGCAATTTCTGAGCAGAGAGCCAGGAGTGACCCCTGAGAACCACTGGATGTGGCCCAATAACCAAAATAAATAAATGTAAAAAAATAAAATATATATTCCTACTTGTAACGGTATGTACAAACATATGTGTTAGTACATATAGCATGCTGACACTGTAAAATTGTAGCCTACTGATGTTAAAATAATAACAGAATTTTCTTTCACTTTGAGTCTTATATTTCTTATTAAAACCTCCTAGCCTTTGTAAGTCAGTGAGAGTCAGTGTTCCCAGAGCTTTGCTTCCTTTCCTTGAGACTAGAATTAAGAATTCCCTTACAGAGAGCTATGAATGCTGGAATATAAAGCAGCACAATGTCCTTTAAAAGCCTTACAAGAACATGACAATAACAAGTGATGGGAAACACAAAAAAGTGTTCAGCCACCAGAAGAGGAAATTCCTAAGACTTTATAGGAATATAACATAATATAGTTTAGAATACCAAGTGTTTTCGTCTATTTCAAAATTACTAAGTGCCCACATAACTCTGGGAATGGAACGTGTAAAATCCCCCTTCCTTCACAAGGCTCATATTCTAGTTGGCTTGACATATAAAAACAGGAAAAAAAATGTATCATATACTTTATAATGGTTATGTGAAAAGTGAGGAGAGAAAATGTAGAAGGAGAGAGGAAATGAGAAGGCAGAAATTATAGGGAAAACAAAGATCTGAAAATGTGTCCTATAGGAAAAAATGCTTAAAAGACTTAAATTCTTAAGAATTCTTAAAATTCTTAAAAGGACATATTGGGAATAAAGAATAATACATGCAAAGGCATTGTGTGGAAATGTCAGGCATATTCTACTTGATCATGATACTAGAGAAGGCTAGAAGCTGCTCTTATGTAGGTTGCTGACCCCAGTCTAAACTCAAGACTAACAAAGCTTCTCATTGTAGGTAACTCCCTATCTCTTGCCACTCAGAATCTTTTGGTGCAATTTGAATTTATAGTAACTTGGTAGAATACATTTAGCAAGATGAATGCCTAGAGAGATGGATAAATTAATATGAAAATAAATAAAATTAATTTCCTTAAGTTATAATAGAAAAGAGAATAACCAACCATGCCCAAGGCTAGCACAATATATTAGAAAGTAGTTAGCCCTATCCCAGCACCACAAGTTGCGTGACTGAGCTAAGTTCTTTATGTATGTCCATTTCACTCTTTCAAAATAAGCATAACATCCTTCCATGATCATTACCAAACAATTTAAGTATACATTATATGCTAAACTATGAATATAAATCATCATTTCTAGTCACTGAGTTAAGTAATATTATTTTGGCTGCTTTACCGTTGGAGAAATTAAGGCAAGAAATATTACCTGACTTGTTCAAGGTCAGACAGCTACTTATTATATCTCAGATTTGAATCTAGATTATCTCTTGATTTTACCTTATTCTTTAACAAACTCTCAAAAATGAAAAAAAAAGATTCTTGAGCCAGTAGTTATGTGATAAGCTTCACAATTTTTAATTTTTTCCTTATTTCTTCCTTCTCCATCATTTCCAGAATTCAGGGGTCTCATGGCCACTACCCAAGGGGAGGGAGTGATTGCCCATTCAATTCTTTAATCAAGGCTCTTGTCTCACAGACCCAGACAGCTACTCTAGCTCAGATGGATAGCTGCCCCTGAGTTAAAAAGGAGACAAGGTCCATGAAACAATATTTAAAAGTAGAAATATCTATAAGTAAACTACCATGCCACAAAATCTTCTACAAAACTACTGTTCTACTCTATTTATTGGCATAGCATCTGATCCAAAAATTTGGCTCAGGAATATATGACAACTATGCCCAGAATACAAATGAAGCCCAAAGTCTAGGGGAAAATATTTTTCCACAACCCATCAAATGAAAGGATTCATATCCAAGATATAAGGCATTGCTAAAACTTAAACAACAATAAAACAGCAACTATATAAAAAGAAGATTAACAGAAATCTCCTCAAGAAGACATAAAGATACTCAGTATCTGAAATATGCTCTTCATCACTGTTCATCAGGATAATTCAGATCAAAACAATGAATTATCCCCTCACAATGATACTGGCGTACATTAAAAAATAATAAAAAACTACAGCATTGGTGTGGTTTTAGGTGAAAAGGAACCCTCATTCACTAATGGTGGAAATGTCAACCAGTTCAATTCCTTTGAGAAAACAGTTTGACACTTTTCAGATTTGAGCTTCCATATTACCAAGCAATCTTTATTGAGTATCTCTACTGAGTCTATAAATCTCTACTTAGAGAAAAATATCTATTTTTACAGTCTTGTTTTTATTGCTGCAATATTCACAATAGTCTATTCTGAAAACAAACTATGAGCCCAGGAACAGACAACTAAATAATGAAATTATTGTATATAAATACAGTAATATTTATCATATATAAATACATGGTATATACATATTCATATATACACACACAAAATGAATACTACTCAACTATAAGAAGGGATAAAATCATGAAATTGGCTACTACGAGAATGGGACTTGAGGGAATCAAGCTGAATAACAACTACAACTAGAAGGAGAAAGACAAACACATGACCTCACATATATTGAACATAAGAAAATATAATAAGAAAATAAAAATTATCAAGAAAGTAACCCAGAGAACCTAAGAACTGGTTTATGAAATGGAGCTCACCAAAATAGGAAGACTTAGGTGTGGGAGGTGGAGACTTGGGAAAGACCCAAGGACAATGATGAAGAAAAATCAACACACAGTTGGATGTGTGTTGTTGAAAATTACATGTGCGAAACCCTATCATTGACAATACATAAAGCTGTAAAGCACAATAACAAAAAATATCAATAATGGTGGAGGGAGGTTAACACTCTGTTGGAAAGTTTGGTATAAATGAAATCCTGTCAATAACTGTATTATAAATCATGGTGACTTAAATAATTTTTGAAAATGACAAATAGTGGTGGCTGTAAACATGACCAGAAACAGTCGCCATGAATCCATGGAGTTGGTCCAGCAGCTCCAAGGATTCACTCTTCTTGAGTGAGATGCAAACCAAGCCATGAAAAATCATGAGTACACCAGCCATGTAGCAGAAAGTCAGTAATCTTGGTAGAAAAGGGCAGGCTGAGCCCCTGACTGCCAAATCAACTCCTGCTGCATCCATCACCCAGAATCCCATTTTGTCTATGGCCCTCTATGATTCTCTTTGGAGACCTCAGTCTGACCAAACTTAAGGTATGCAGTATCACCAGGGCTTTCTGGAACAAGTATAGGTACTCTTATTCTGTATCCTCCTTCTTCCAGGAGGCCTAGAAGCTGAATGCTTACCTCTAAGAGTCATAGTATCAGTAATATTGCCTTGTATTTTTATACGACTTCTTTTGATGCTGTCAACCATCTAGGAAGACACCAATTTAACAGAATGGAAGGCTAACCACAAGAGCTTACTAAACCTTCTGTCATTGTGTGTTAATGACTTCATTGGAGATATAATAATTTTCACAAATGTGCTTGCTACTTATTTCTCTTTTTTAAATTTTCTTTCTTTCTGACTTTTTCTTTTCTATTTTTTCTATTATTTTTGTTTTATTTTGTTTTTGTTTGTTTGTTTTTGTCTTCAGGCCACACCTGTTTGATGCTCAGAAATTGCCCCTGGCTTGGGGGGACTGTATGGGACGCCGGGGGATCGAACCTCAGTTGCGATCTTTCCTTGGCTAGTGCTTGCAAGGCAGACACCTTACCTCTAGTGCCACCTCGCTGGCCCCGATTTTTTTACATTATTTTTTAAATAATAACTATCTCACTTCTCTGGAAACTTGTATTATGTTAAAGTATGTCAAGAATGTGATTTGTTTTCTTGATAATATCAAGGGAAAATATACATAACCTAAGATTATAAATACTGATCTAAATTCTCCCTCTTCTGGGTTACACCAATTCTACACTTGTAATATTAGGATTCTTATCTGATTCTAACCAAGTCTCCTCCCTCTTCTCCATCCTGAAAGATATCTTCAGATAAATAGCGTAATCTCAATCAATATTGTCCTTTCCATACAAAGTACTACTGAGATTCACAATTCTTCCTTCCTGCCATAAGAGCAAACTGCCTCTTGCCTTGTCTTAACAACAAGAGGAGATCTTGGGGAGTTTATACCAATATGGCATTCCCTTCATTGAATAAAAACAGCAGGAGACCACTGCATAACAATATGGTGATCAACTCTTTAGGTTTCAGCTGCAGAAAGGAAGAAAATGAGGACACCATAGGGCTCTTGTTCAAGCAACTCATTTGAAAACACTTTAGAAAAACACTCCCAAGTGAAAAGCAAGAAAGGGAGGGAAATGAAAATGGCCATAGACTAGCAATGTAGACTGGGAGCAAGAACTACTTGTAGCTCTTAATTTAAAAACACCATTTCCCCTTCTCTCTGC
Source organism: Suncus etruscus (assembly GCF_024139225.1). Taxonomy (NCBI): domain Eukaryota; kingdom Metazoa; phylum Chordata; class Mammalia; order Eulipotyphla; family Soricidae; genus Suncus; species Suncus etruscus. Next base: position 127,446,820 of record NC_064854.1, on the reverse strand, counting down.
ATCCCTGGTATTCTCTGTAGCAATCTGCAGTTGGAGAATTTTGAAAAATGCAATTAAATTCAAATGCTTTGATGAGTAATATCGCTTCTCTACATATTTGTCTAAAACTTTCTTTGAATAGTGAGAGTGATGAAAGTGTTTTCCATAATAATAACAATGACAAGAGACTGATGATGAACTACAATTAGCTCAGCGATTCATCAGTTAGCAGCAAAAATTTCAATGCATCCTGACATTTAGAGCATTTGGTTGTGATTAACAGTCTTTGAAATGTCACCAAATTTTATTTAATTGGTTAAGAAAAATTTTTAAAAAGGTAATCACTGCAAAGATCATATTCACCGCCAAAAAAGATAATTGCTGTTGTCACATGACAAGGTAGATGCTAACTACTGTAGCAAACTGCTTCAGAGTTCTTAAAGCATCTAATGAATACAGCAGAGATCAATAGCTAGAAGGGTCTTGGAAGTTTATTTGAATGCCCCTTTCAAAGGCATTTGTACAACAACTGCAAGCCTTTAAGTCATCTGCACAAATACTGAAATTGAAATGCAGGTAATTGCAAAACAGAATTAACTCCATTTAGTTAGAGTAACCTCTGAACCATCAAAACTCCAGCCATAATCACAATCTCGATTAAATTCTGTGTGTGTGTGTGTGTGTGTGTGTGTGTGTGAGAGAGAGAGAGAGAGAGAGAGAGAGAGAGAGAGAGAGAGAGAGAGAGAGAGAGAGAGAGAGAGAGAGAGTGAGAGGAGAGAGGAAGGAGTTTATGTATTTGAGAAAAGGCTCTTTATTGCACATTGGCTTGCAAGGCAGGCATAATGTACAGGAAGAGAATTATATCACTTAAAGGTCATATTGATGAAGTGGAAAATAGCTCAGGCTTCATTTTCATGGGAGATTAACCACCTCTGTGTTTGTCAGAGTGTTGGACTATTTAATATCCCAATGGCAAGAAAAGGAACGAAAATGTTTTCATGGGGATAAAGGTGCACTCAAGAGAATTTGGTACCAACTATCAATCAATCTCAAGCAGGAAGAATTTCTAACATGTTTGATTCCCAACTTTTTCTTTATGTTCACATCAGGGTTACTGATTAACCAAACCCCATTTGAGTTTTACAGGCAGAACAGGTAGGTGTCCGGAAGATTTTCCTGGTTGAAAAAATATGTCTCACCATAATTCAAGCAAAAATATCCACCATGAGTTGGTGATTTCTCTGGAGTTGAGAGTGTTTGTGTTCTTACTGCACCCTCATGAGTGTACAAATCTATAGTGCCTGCAACCAGCATAGTTAACTGTGGTTAGTCCACTATATGAATTCCGAGTTTCTGATACACTATAAAGTGTTCCTATTAATAAGTTTAAGGTTGACATGGGCACACTTTCAAAGGCCTATCCACTGAGGAATCTGTCAAGATCTTTACTGTGTTCATACCCAAATCAGCTGTGAGAGGAGGACAGAATACTCTAGCAATGGCAAACATGGGTGTGGAACTATCTGGGTGAACTGTTCATAAGTAAAAATATAGGGAGAGTGAAAGTGACAGGGTGAGGAAAGGGAAGAAGCAGATATTTCTGGATATTTGAGAAGGGACTACAAGCCACAAATCTATTGTGTAGATTACTGGTCACAGCAGGGACACCTACTTAACTAAACACAGCTAAAAGAAGCAAACGCAATTATTTTATTTCCCAGATCTGCACAAATGAGGCTTCAAGGATATTTTTTCTTTGTTTTTAAGTAATGTGCATTAACACAGTACTGAAGTTGTTGCTTTATAATTGTAAAGTTACTACATCAATATCTCGTCCAGCATTTCAAAATCTCTCCATAATCATCTTACACTGCTTTAATCTTCCCACATCCTTAGTTCCCAGTTCTACTGTTCATGTCTCAGGGCTTATTTACATAGAGGATGATCTAGGTTTCTTTTGTTTGTTTGTTTGCTTTTTGTTTTGGCCTATATATGGTGGTGCTCTAAGCTCAGGGGTCTGGGCTTATGGACCACTCCTGGTGGACTCAAGGGACCACATGGAATGCAGGGATTGAACACTGGTGAGTTACATGTAAGGCTAATACCCTATCAACTGTACTATCACTCTAATCCCTGCTCTATTTTTCTTTATACTCCACATAGAAGCAAGATCATCTGATATTTTTATTTTTTACTAACTTTTCAGTCAAAGGTTATTAATTTGTGAAGCCTCATCCCCCACCCATTCTTCCTAGGTAACTTGACCTTACCTACAAGACCCCGCTCATTTCCTGGGAGGAATCTTGGAAAGGGTAGATAAGGTTTTGACCAGAGGGGATGAGGGCGCTTTTTGGACCTTTTTGGTCTTTTGCCAGCATGGAGGTCAAAGGGAAGATGGCTGACAGGAGTTAAGATGCAGGGCTAGCTAAGAATGGCTGAATGCTTAAGATGCTATGATATAGGCCACACATATGGTGGATAAGGCATGAATAAAGTTGATGCTTCCTGATGCCTGTCTCTGGATGAGTCTGATTCCACCTTTCACCTAAACCTGGGACCCGCCAACTGAATGGGGATTGCGGAGCCACGTGGCCTGGGATGGCAGAGAAAAATCCCTCCATCCATCCACCTCTATCCAGCACCATCGTTAATTATTTAATTCTACAAATTTGTATTTTGATCTTGCCCAGTGCTAAGTCTACTCTTTGCTTATATGACAGATGAGATGAAGCAGGGCAATTTTTTAGGAGTGTCATCCAGCAAACCCTAGGTGGGTTAAGCTTCTTGGCCCAGCTTGCCTGTTTACAAAGATCACAAACGTAACAACACCACACCTTTTCTACCTCAGCCAGAGAGAGCGGGAAAGCAGAAATTGACTTCAATGGCTTTGTGCTTCAGCCTGCTTCTTAGGTAAAGAGATAGTTTTCAAATAGGAACAAGTCCTCTCCACTGTACCATCTAGAAAGGACCTGTTGAGATACAAGAGAGCTTGACTTTTCCTACAGAGGAGGTGATTGGCCCTTTGCCTGGAGCTGTCTTTTTTTGCCCTGAGTTATTCATAGGATGTCAGTAGTAAAGTCTTTCCTCAACACCGAGTTTTACATAAATGTAACAATGAGTAGCAACAGCATCTTGGAGTCCCAACAGGGAAGAGTTTATTTACACCTCTCCTGGTTCTCTCCTTCCCTAGAGGTGCCATTTTCCGAGTTGTTTCATTTTTTTTCTCACACTTTCCATCATCTTTGCCACATTTTCCACTGAGTAGTGTGTTCAAACAACACGATTGGATTTTAGGGTTGGATATTAGCTTCTCAGGATTCTCCAACATCTATAACAAGATGGTTACTAGGGCTTCTTAAAAGGGCTTCTTTGCTAAATAAGAATTGGAACTTCCGGGAGAAGTTGAATTCCTTCCTGTTTGTTAGAGTCCCGAATCTGCTACTACTGAATATAGTATCCTTTTAAAGGACTGGGAGAAAGAAGGTGGAGGAGAGGACTCTCTAAACACATTTCAGATTAGCCTTTCTTCTTTGTTCCTTAGAACACTACATGGTAGGGAGTGAGGGAAAGGGGAGTGTAAAATAGAGTACTGGATTAAAAACAATGAGAGCCTCAAGAGAATGCAACCAGAATGAAGCTAGTTTTTTACAACATTGTGACAAAAATGGCCAGAGCCAAGGAGAATGGTGGGCCAGTGTGGACAATAGCAGCCACCCCACATGGTTCAACATGGCCTTCGCCTGGTCCTGTTTCCTCAAGAACTCAATTGGCTAGCCACCCTTCCATCCTATGCCTGTGGATTAAAGTATAGTTAAGGATATTTCTGGTCCACATCTACAAAATAAGCACAAACACACAATCTTCTGGAAGTGAGAAAGGGAGACTAAATAAAAGCTTACATCATTAAGGATGTTGAAGGCTTCATTGAGAGCAATATCCAGCATTCCAATTCCACTGGCAAAAAGCTTGTCCAGATGCTCCCTGAAATGCTGAAACAATAAAGCAGAAAATCCATTAGCATCCATTTTGTCATATGAGACTCCAACCTTAAGTGAACAGGCTTAGATGAGGGCAAGACCAATAATTCTCAGGCCCAACCAGTCATAATTTGTGTTTCTCCTAAATTCAAAACATAAGAACTTATCAATGTAAAATTCACCTTACCCAGACATTTTTAAAAAGTTTTGTCTACATCTTATAGGGAAAATATTTAAACTTTGGTGAGAAGAACTTTATTCCTTTCAATTTCACTCACACCTCTCTCAGCTCCTGATCACACTCAGGATTGTGGATTCTCATCAGTTCTGGGCACACTCTCTGGACTTGCTGCCATGTACTCTTCCATCAACCAGGGGAACTCAGCTTGGTTTTCATCTTGTACCTCTCCACAGTCCTCCCAAACTTTTTTGCATCTGAGATGTTCTTAGGGTGCTTTCCTGTCAGATGAACATAATTTGTAGATGTGCCACTACTTAATATGCTTTATTTACATTGAGAACTAATATTCTTATGACAGGGTATCATGTCTGACAGCCTGTCTGTCTCCCACATCCACTTTAGCTGACTCTCCAGTCAGAGGGAGCCGGCTGAGGGATTCACCAGGAGAAAGAAGAGCATAATCTTCTGGCTGCTGAACTCCTGTCTGAAACAAGCAAAGTCCTTGGCCCCAAGTATGTCCTCAGATCCTGTGGTGACATGGAATGTCTGATTGAAGACCCTGAGATTGATATCAGCATCTTCAGAAACCATAGAGACCTAGGGATATGATAGTATAAGATGTGGCTCTTTTGTCTCTTTGGGGCCTCACAGTAGTTTGTTGCAGTAGGTACAGGAGCAGAAAGGCCTACATGTTGGCTGAAAAATTTTGTTCAAAAGTTGGGGTTGGCTTTTAATGGTGTGTACTTGGTTAACCCCAAGACTAAGCATGAATCAAGATCCGAACTGAACTTGTAGCAAATACCATGTGCTCTTATACCAGTGCCAAGACCCTCCTCAGGTCTGCAACAAGTGACTGAAGCCTGTTCTATGTTAGTCTTTAACAACTACCAGATTAAATATGTCCTCAAAGTAGCCCTATTGAGTTCCATCATTCCACTTTACAAATGGGGATAATGAGGGACAGCACTGGTACCAATCCACAACCCCCAAGATGCCTGGCCCAGGTTCTATCTCAGGCTCACCTCATTACCACTATATGCCTGTTTTTTCATATTTGTCACTGGCCATGCTCTTCTAAACTCCACAGTAGGCTTCACTTAGCCTACAAGTTACCAAGTGTCTGAATGATGGGGAGAGACATGCCATGGCCCTGGTAACTACATAATCAGGAATCAAGCCAATGTTTCTTTCCCTGCCAGAGACCATAGATTCATCAGACTTTTGAACACATGGTATGTCCTAGGGGAATAAATCCAAGCAAAAAAATGTAGCTGAGGAAACCAGAGTCCTGGTTGCTTGTGGACAGAAGGGGATCAGAACAGATGTGTTGGCCTTCAAGACTGATATGTATCTAGTGTATTGTCTGAAGTGGAATGAGAGAAACTATGATTTTCCTGAAATCTATTTATTTCTTCTACTCCCACTTGCAATCGCTATGGGGTTCAAAGCTATTATATTTAATTAAATCATATTATAATCATGATATGTAGGTAATAGGCATACAGATTCCATAAATTTTGGAAAAAATAAGATAGATTTAAATACTTCCTTCCAATATGGTTATTCTATTATGAGATGAGGCACAAAGCTGTTTTCTTAACCTATCCATTTTGCTGATTATGAAGAGGGGAGAGCACAGCTCCTGCACATAGATGAAAAGTTGAGAGTAACTAAACATACTGTGGAGCAGTAGGCAGAATGGAGGTGAGAATTCTGATGCTGCTCTGCCACTCACTTGAACTCTTTTAAAGTAGGAACAAAACTAAGTCACCTGAAAGTACTGGAATGAAAGAAATACAAGAAACAATTTCATAAAAAAAAGAAACAATTTCATAATCCCTAAAATAAATGCTTCTGAAGCCCAACAGATAGCTTATAGTACCAGGAGAGAATTTGTCTTTCACACATCTGATCTGAAATCAATCCCTGACATCACACATGGAATGCCTCCTATAACCTATGACACTTTCTATCTTGGGTCAGAGTGATAGTGAAATGGGACGGGCACTTTCTTTGCATGTTGCTAACCTGGGTTTGATCCCTGGTATCACATATGGTCCCCTGAGCACCACCAGTAGAAATTCCTGAGCAGAGATAGGTATAAGCCTTGTGCAGCTCCAGGGATAGCTCTCAAAATAAAACAACTTTTTCTATCTCAAACACCTTCTATGCCAACTCACTAGCTTGCAAGTTTACAGTCACATACACCTTATAAAACAGCTGTTCCACCCTACAGGGTCAGGTTCAAAGAAAGAGTGACATATGATTCTGCCGAGGAGTGTTCTAGAACAAGCAGTTGAGTGAAGAAGAGTTAGGATTGTGTGTACAAAAGAAAGACCCCATGAGGACAAATGTTATAGAGAGTAGTGAGGGCACTTGGTTTTTATGCAGCCAACCCAGGTTTTATCCCCCCCAAAATCCCACAGGCTCTCCTGAGCCCATCATAAATAATACCTAAATACAGAGCCAGGAGTAAGGCCTGAACACCACTTGTGTGGTATCAAAACAGAACAAAAACAAAAGGAAAAATATATATACTGCTCCACAAGTGAATACCACAAGTAGAAATGGGCAGTTTTCTTTATTTTCCTAAATGACTATCAACAGTTTATTGTAAACAGTGATAGTTCCATTTGGTCATAAAGATTTCTTGCAGGAGGAGAAAGGTGGCTTCTTATCTTTGCTTTAGGCTCTCAGGCAACATATGCTGCTCCATGGGAAAAATACCTCATTTCCAAAGCAATTAGTGTAGCTTAATGCCCAGGGAGATGACAAGGCAAGAACTACAGCTTCCTGTGCCCACAGCCAGCAGGCAGAGCAAAGCACCTTATCTCTGAGAAACAGTGACAACATTCAGGCTAGCTAAGATCCTGGTGAAATAACCCATTCCCTCCACTTGTTTATGATTTGATTGTATCAATACCAATAACTCTCTCCTTGGTAAGAACAGCCATATTTTATCCTGTTATATAGTTATCATGAATGTTTGAGTCTTCCTAAATAATAGCAGGTGCATCACAGGGAAATTGAATAACAGGAGACAAAAATAATTCCCAAGGGGCTGGAGCAATAGTACAGCATGTAGGGAACTTAATTTGCACATGGCTGACCTGAGTTCAATCCTTGGCACCCCATATGTACCCCTGAGTCCTCAAGGAGTGATTTCTAAGTGTAAAGCCAAGAATTGCCTTTGAGCTCCACCAGGTATGAATCCCAAACACAAAACAAACAAATAAACCTACAGAGATTCTGAAGACCAAAGATTACTTGAATTCAGCAGACCTGTATTTTGGCCCACGACTTTCAGGCTCATTGATGTATCATAATCTCAAGGAGGCTTTTAGACATTGCATTCTGGGTAACTTCTAGTGACAGCCAACCCTGACCCAATGTCAGTGATACATCAGGCAATGTATTGCTTATATCATTGCACTGTACTGTGATACATCAGGCTCGTCTTAACAAACTTTATTTGATCTTCCTGGCACTCCAAGGGAATTGTACAATCTGATACTTGTCTTACAAATAGCCATAAAAGAACTTTAATGTTAAAATATTTGTACATAATGGCACAAGGATGAGGATGGGTTTAAATGGACCAAGGCATGTATTTGTGTCTTTGTGTGACAGTGTGTCTCCCAAGATCCAGGATGCAGATCTTATTTTTATTCTACCTGAAAAATAGCATGCCACAGGTTAAATACAAATCTCAGTCAGGTATAGGGTCAAAGGCATATGACATACATAAATGTACAGGATCCATGCTCAGAAATATTTGACTTTGTGCTTTACTGCCACCATCTTGAAATTTTCAGCAATATTTTCTGCTAAGTTTGTGATTTATAAATGAAGTCTATGGGAAGAATCTTATGACTCTTAGAAAAGAATATATTGAAAGCATGTGAATCTATTGCTTCTTACCATATTACCTACACCATGCATTCACATGAGTACAGAAATTTGGTAAATGAACTTGACCTTATTAGCTATATTGTATTATGGCCATCAGATAAAAACTAAAATTAATAAGTTAAGGGATAATTGTAGAAGCTCTTCCATATTGACTCATCAGAAACAAACATGGTGTCACCTGCCTTCTCCTGAAATACATTCATGTTATTAAGGCCAGTATAAGAAAATGAATAAGGCAGACCCCCAGGTTTTTCTGCATCTCATTTTCATTTTCTTCACATCTAAATTCTTTTAATTTCTTCACTAAAATTTCCAAAGAAGCCTTGATAATAGTCCTCTTTTCAAATGACAAAGTACAAGGCCATAATATGATTTCATATAGTTATGGTCTCTTGATTGACAGGATGCAACATGGAGAAGTGGTCAATGTTACCCAATATATTTTTGCTGTAAAAGAACGATATAACTAAATATTCAAAGCACAAAGTCAATAATACTGAAAACAAGAAATACAAACTTTAACAACTTAAAAATAACAAACTTAAAAGGTTCCTGTCAAAGTTTCATGTTGGAATGGGATGGGGGAACCGTTATGGGGAGAAGAAACTGGTGATAGCATTGGTTATGGACTATAACATGTCTAAAACTCAATTATTAATAACTGTAAATCATGGAACTTTAATACAATCAAAAATAAATATAAAATCTTTGTCCTGTCGCAATTTACAGATGACTGGCTGCTAGAACCATGACCGGACTGAATATATCTTGAGAACAATAAAAACGCCCTTGTCTAGGGTTTGAACTATGACCCGCACAACAACCATGATCCCCAGTTCCAAAGGTCTGGCAGAGACAATTGCAAAGGAGTGGGGTTTCTGGGAACACAATGAAAGACGCTATCCTAGCTTCCATTCTAGGATCAGTGCAAAAACCAACAGCACCAACCACAGAAGATGGATTAAAATGACACTGAGGGAACAGAACTTCTAGAACCACAAAGAAAGACTTCATCATAAGTCCCACTCCTGGACCTGTGCAGATACTGAGATCTCTAGATACAGAGGTCTTATTTCATCACCCAGGATGGAGCAGAAGTCTTCCAAACACCACAAAAGCACCACCGGGAGAGTAAATGAACCTGAACGGAGTCTATAGTTAATCCCGTGACAATATACTTCAAGGGTGGAGAAATACCATAGCGCTTAGGCCAAGTGAATTCCTTTTCAAATGACCCCAATATTTACTGTGCCAGTGCAGGAGGGGGAAAGAAAGGCAAAAAGCACAGAACATTTTTATATATTATTTTTTCTTCATTTATTATTATTATTTTTATTTACCTATCTACTTTTTGTCAATTTCTTTGTTTTGGTGTGATTATTGACGTTGTTGTCCCATTTATATTTATATATTTTTTCTTCTTTTCTTTTTTATTTCTTTAGGTGCTCTGCCATGTTTTTTAACTCAAGACCATGGCTTTTTTTGTGGTGCCTATCGCTCTCACTGGAGTGCTCACTGGATATTTGACACTTCTTTTTGTACTGTTGGGGTGTTTCACCTTCTTTTTCTCCTTCGTCTCTCAAACCGATGATGAGAGCCTCTAGAAGGATTCCACCCATTTTTGGCGTAATATACTTTTACCCCAGTTTATTACTTTTCTCTTCTTCAAATAAAACCACATAACTCAAACTATCTAGTCCTGCCTCCCAGTTAGAGGGAGAAATGAGAGGCACCAAGACCAAGACTACTAAGTAGTAAGCTAGGTACAGAGGGGACCACATATTTTCAGAGCCCCGGGGGTGAGGGAGGAGGATATGGGAGGTAGGACGAACATGAAGGTGTAGGGAGGACAAATCGGTGATGGGAACCCCCCTGATTTTATGTAAATATGTACCTATAATATTATTGTCAACAATATGTAAGCCACTATTAAAAATATCTTTGTCCTGAAACAATTTCTCTATGAGAAATCTTTCCTTTACCCAAACTTTGAGATGATTCCCCTACACTCTTGTTAGAATTCCCTGATTCATTTTCACAGCATTGTTTGAACATGTACCTTAGGGCCCTTGAATAGTGTCCAGTGGAAACATTACACAAGAAATGGCATATATCTCAAAATACTGCATCCTCATAGCTCAGGTTCTAGCACATTAGAGAGTCATTTAAGTCTAAAGTGGATATGCACCTGGTTCTCAAATAAGACACTGGAAAGCCCCAAGAAAACTGGTTTTAAGAAACTGGTTTTGTGTGTTTGGATTTTATGGGGGGAAATATAGATATTGAAAAATCTCTGTCTGATCCAGTCTCATTTCTCCTTAACATAGTGGCTAACAAATGGAGGTGTCTGAAAGTAGCAGCTGTTTGATGCTACAGCCAAATTAGAGACAAGATCGATCTCCCAAATGTGAGCAATGAATCCCATCTCATAGCAGGTATCTGACTAGCTACAACCTAATTTCATTGGGCAAAAGCACTAATTAGCCCATGTGAAATGATGCTTATGGGTCTGGAATCGGCTACTCTCTACCTCTGAAAAAGACCTGAAAAGAATGAGCAGTACCACCAAGATTGAACACAGTAAGACTTGGTGTAGGAGGGCTCACAGTCATGCTGTATTAGATCATCTTCCTAGTTCAGTGTCTGAGGAAGGCAGCTCTGTGAACTTTTGAGAGACTGGGGAAAACCACAGTCGATATGCTACTTGACCTTCAGTATGGTCTGCTTTGTGTTTCAGCTCAGTGTGATGGCATGTGTGTAAACAGCAGACTCAACCGTCCTGTATTTATGACATTTCTGAAGGTCCAGGTTCATCCTTTATAAACTTTATAAAAAACCTTCATTTGACTCAAATTTGTTTCTTGGAAGAAGAATGCTTTCATCAGCTAAGGTGTGTAAGAGCAGACAGAAGTCACACTTGTGGTTAATTTCATACATTTTACCAACAATCCTGGAAGGCTACACTCCCCAAAGATGTATATTTATAGTCAGTATCAAGAAAAATACAATATAGATGCAGCACCTCATCTCATCACACCCTTCACCTCACAAGCCAGACATTTAATCCTTTGCTTCCAGAGTGAAAGGCATGGGGCCCAGAGAACACACTCATCCTAAATGATAACAGATACACCTGATCCTTCCCCATAACGGTCTATTCGACAGAAATAGCCTTCATGTCTGAGAAAACTTGGGAATTCATGGGACTCAACAAATTTTCTCTAATTCTATGAGCTGTGTCATTAAGCTATTCAGGTAGGCCCCTTCTTCCTTCCTGATGTGTGCTTGCAAAGCTATAAATTTTCCTCTCAGTTCTGCCTTTGCTGTGTCCCATAAGTTCTCATAGTTTGTGTCTTTATTATCATTTGTTTCTAGGAAAATTTTGATTTCCTCTGATTTCATCTCGGACCCACTTATTATTCAGTATGAGACTGTTTAACTTCCAGGTATTAAAGTTTTTCTTCTGTGTTCCTTTGGAATTCACATATAATTTCAGAGCCATGTGGTCAGCGAAGGTAGCCTGCAAAATTTCTATCCTCTTGATATTATGGAGGTATGTTTTATGTGCCATCATGTAGTCTATCCTGGAGAATATCCCATGTACATTGAAGAAAAATGTGTATCCAGGTTTCTGGGGACTGAATGTCCTATATATATTCTTCCATTTCTCTTCTCAGGTCTTGTATATCTTGTTGAGTTTCAGTCTGGTCGACCTATCCAGTGTTGACAAAGCCGTATTGAGGTCCCCCACAATTATTGTGTTGTTATTGATATTATTTTTCAGATTTGTCAACAATTTATTAAATATTTTGCTGGCCCCTCACTCAGCACATATATGTTTAGGAGAGTGATTTCTTTCTGTTGTACATACCCCTTGATTAATACAAAATGTCCATCTTTGTCCCTTACAACTTTCCTGAGTATAAAGTTTGCATCATCTGATATTAGTATGGCCACTCCAGCTTTTTTATGGGTGTTGTTTGCTTGGATAATTTTCCTCCAATCTTTTATTTTGAGTCTATGTTTGTTCTGACTATTCAGGTGCGTTTCTTGTAGGCAGCAGAAGGTTGGATTGAGTTTTTTGATCCATTTAGCCACTCTGTGTCTCTTAACTGGTGCATTTAGTCCATTGACATTGAGAGAAAGAATTATCCTGGGATTTAATGCCATCTTTATATTGAAATTTGGTGTGCCTTTTGGTCAGTTTTGTCTTAAATTAGGTCTTTCAGTTTTTCTCTTAAGACTGGTTTTGAGTCTATTAAGTTTCTGAGCTGTTTTTTGTCTGTGAAACCATGTATTCTTCCTTCAAACCAGAAAGTGAGTTTTGCTGGGTACAATATTCTAGGCGAAGCATTTATTTCATTGAATTTTGTCACAATATCCCACCACTGCTTTCTGGCCTTGAGTGTTTCTGGTGACAGGTCTTCTGTAAATTCCAAGGATGTTCCCTTGAATGTAATTTCCCTTTTTGATATTGCTGCTTTCAGAATTCTGTCTCTAGGATGTGTCTTGGGGTATTTTTTCTGGGGTCTCTTTTGGTTGGTACTCTTCAGGTGTGCAGGATTTGATCGTATATGTTCTTTAGTTCTGGAAGTTTCCCTTTAATGATGTTCTTGATCGTTGAGTCTTCCTGAAATTTTCTTACTGGGTCTCTGGGACTCCAACAATTCTTAATTTGTTTCTATTGAGCTTATCATAGACTTCTATTTTAATTGTTCACACTCTTTGACGAATTTTTCTATTGTTTGTTCATTTGCTTTAAGTTTTTTTCCCAATATCCCCCACTGTATGGAGTTGTTATTTATCTCATCTTCCACAGCACCAAATCTATTCTCAGCTTCTATTACCCTGTTGGAGAGCTTATCATTTTGTCATTCAATTCTTTTACTGAGTTTTTCAGGCCTGTTTTTTGGTCTGTTATTTCAGTTTGGAGTTTTGTGATTTTTGTCTTCATATTTTCTTGGTTCTTATTAGTGTTCTGTTCAACTTGATTCATTGTTTCTTTGAGTTCTTTGAGCATCTTCCATATTTCTTGTCTAAACTCCTTATCTGAGAGATTGATTAGTTGGTTGACCATTTTCTGGTCATCAGAATTGTCATCTTCATTTTCTATGTCTGATGCTGGCCTGCGTTATTTCCCCATTGTCACACTTGTATTGTGGGTTTTTCTACGTGTTGTAGTGGTATTCATTGGCTAAATATTGTGTGCAGCTATGCTCCTCTGGCTCCACCCTTTCTGGGTGGGTCAACTTGCCTCTAAGGAAGGGGAGCCCTCTGTGAATGAAGCCTCACACAGGATCAAATCTTAGGCCTGAGCATGCACTAGAGAAGGCAGTCTGGGGAGAAATGCTGGGCTTCAGTGATCCAGCACAGTTCTTAATGTGATTTTTTCTTCTTGTTGCAGTGGCATTCTTTAATTAGAAAGAGCGCATGGCCGCATAGTGAAGCAGAGCTAAGTGCTCTTCTGGAACCTCTGGGAGAGCGAATTTTCTGGACCCTTTTCGGCCCACTCCCAAGAGGTTCAGGAGACAGGACAGGAGACAAACACACACAGGCAGCATTCACAGTTTCTCACAGTTGCGCCCCATTGAGCAGACATAGATTTTTCCAGCCTGACATCACAAACAGGAGACCTGCCTTCTGAAAAGTACTGCATATAGCCGGTTTTCATGTTTGGAAGCAGTTCCTTGGCGTTCCAGCCCTGGAATGAGCTTCTGGGAGAGCGAATTTTCTGGGCCCTTTTCGGCCCACTCCCAAGAGGTTCAGGAGAAAGGACAGAAGACAAACAGACACAGGCAGCACTCACAGTTTCTTCAAATTTTCTCAATTGGAATTTTTTCTAGGCGGTTGAGCCAACTCCAATGGTTTCAAGGCCCATATAGCACATTCCTGCGAGCTAACAGAAACCACGTCTTGGGTCAACTAGTAGCGGGAAACAGTGGGGCTGCAAGTATTGCTGGCATATAGTTTATAGTATGAATTATTATTTGGTATTCTTGGTGAAAACTTGAAAGGACTTCAGTTGGATCTGGAAGACTGGTTTAGGAAAGCCTAACATTCCCTGAAAGTCTACAGGAGAATTCTAGTTGACAGCAGCAGAAACACCCACTGCTTTGGCACCTGAAGAAATGTTGATGCATGCTCAGATAAAGGGAAATAGAACTACACAAAGAGCCAGAGGGGCATAGCTGCTCTACTCTGCAGCTACTACACAATTCTCCTAGTCAATGAACTTTAGCACAGGATGTAGAAAACATCTACATCTACACTACATCTATACTACACTACAACCGCAACAATGGGGAAACAACATAGACCTCCACCATGCTTAGAGAATCAAGATGGTAGCTGTGGTGACCTGAAAGGTACGTACCACCTACTTAGTCTTTCATATAAAGACTTTATAGAAAAGTATGGAGTATGTTCATAGAACCCAAAGAAAGCATAGAACGAACTGAAGATGCCATAAATAAGAATCAAGAATATATGAGTAGAAAGGAGAAAACTTCAACCTAAAATAACAGGGCTGAAAAACTTGGTAAGCAAAATGAAAAGAAAGCCTATCCAACAAAATGGCTGAAGATAAATTAGTGAGCTGGAAGATGAGATTCCTAACAACTTCCTGCACAGAAGAGATTATAAAACAGCCTTAAAACAAATGATTGAGCAATGGGAAAAGTCTTCAAATAATGTGAAAAGATGAAAATGGACATCTTTTTATTAAATAAACAGAAACAACATAAGAATTATTGAAGTGCCAGAGACCCAAGAAGAAAACTCCCACAAAGTATCAATAGTCAAGGATATCATTGCAGAGAAAATCCCAAACAAAAGAGTGAATGCAACCAAATCCTGCATGGCTGCAAATACCAGCCAAAAGAGAACCAAGTAAAGGCATCCCCCAAAACATTCTACTTACATTGACAAACCACACAGATAGGAATGAAATGCTCAAAGCAGCAAGATCAAAATGGAAAATTATATTTAAAAGAGCATCTCTAAGATTTGTTGCAGATTTGTCACAAATCTTTAAGACTCGAAGGCAGGGGTGGGATCTAGTAAAAAAAAAAACTCTATGAAATTTGTGCATTGCCATGTGTACTATACCCAACCATAGTCACATTCAGATTTGAAGGTTGTAATAGCTTCACAGATAAACAACAGCTCAGAAACATTACAGACTGCACACTAGCCTTAAAAGATGAATTGAAAGGTCTACTTTAAGACAAGACACACAAAAATCCTACAAAAAGATGATACTAAATCCCATGACAATTATCTCTCTAGATGTCAATAAACTAAATGCATTTATTGTAGTTAAGAGACACAGAGTGGAAAAATGAAACAAAAAAATTGAATCCATCATATTGCTGCCTAAAAGAAACACATATGAATAGTCAGAAAAAACAAAGACTCAAACTCAAAGGTTGGAGGACAATCATTCACGAAAACAAATGAAGTGTTCATGTTAATATGAGAGGACAAAGACTTTAGAAATCAAGATATAAGATACAGTCATGGACATTTGTTAATAATCAAGGGATATATACAACAGTAAAAAACAACCACTCCTAAATATATACACTCCCAATGAGGAACCAACAAATTATTTTAACAACTGCTGACAAATTTGAAGGAAGACATCAATAACAATACAATAATAGTGGAAACTTCAATACCACCTTGATAGATCACCTAGATATAAACCTAACAAGAATATACTGGCTCTGAAAGGAGAAATGAAAGAAATTGGCCTAGTAGATATTTGTAGGGATCTCTATCCCAGAAAACTGGGTACACATTCTTCTCCAATGTAAATGGTCATTCTCTAAAATAGACCACATGCTATTCAAAATAACTTAATTAAGTAAAACATACAATACCTATAAAAACATACTGATAAAACAGACTTTTATTAAATAAAGAGGATATAAATTGTACAATGCCATTCTCATATCATATTGTACTGAAATCTGAAGTGAATAGCAAAAAAGCACAGAGGAAAACTTCTAACACCTGGAATTTTAAACAGCTTAATACTGAACAACCCTTGGGCCAGACATTAAATCAAAAGACTCCTGGATTAAAACAATAATAAAGACACAAATTATCAGAATTTGTGGGACATAGCTACAGCAGTACTAAAAGAAAAATTTATAGCTTTTCAAGAACTCATCAGATAAGATTAAGGAGCCTACATAAATAACTTAATGGCACTTAATGAATATCAAAAAAAGCCAGAGTTGCTCTTTTTTTGGCCACACCCAGTGATGCTCATAGGTTACTCCTGGTTATGAGCTCAGAAATTGCTCCTGGCTTGGGGGCCATATGGGATGCCAGGGGTTCGAACCATGGTTCGTCCTAGGCTGCATGGGCAAGGCAGACAACTTACCGCTTGCACTACCGCTCCAGCCCCTAGAGTTGATTCTTTGAAAAAATAAACAAGATTAGTAAACTACTAGGAAAACTCACAAATAAAGGAAGAGAGAAAATTTATTAAACCAAATTATAAATGAAAGGGGGAAGATTACTACAGAGATTACCTAAATTCAATGGTAGTCAGAGACTACTTTGAGAAACTCTATACTTCAAAACTATAGAAGCTGGAAGAAATAGATAAATTCCTGGAATATTATAACATGATGAGGTTGAACCTAGATGGTCTAGCATATTTGAACAAATCCATCACTAAAGAGGAAATTAAATAGTAATCAAAAGTATTCCCAATAACAAAAGCCCAGCCCCAGATGAATTCACTAACAATTCTTTCAAATCCCCCAAGAGGACCTACTACTTATACTTTTCAGGTTCTTTCAGTAATTGAAAAAAAAACCACTCATAAATAGTTTTTATGAAGCTAACATAACCCTGATACCAAAAGCAGACAGAGATGTCACAAGAAAAGAGAACTACAGACAATATCCCTGATGAATACAAGATACAAAGATCCTCAACAAAATTCCAGTAAATAGGATCTAAAGCTTCATCAAGAAAGTCATAAAACATGACCAAATAGGATTCATTCCAGGGATGCAAGGATCGTTCAACTATGCAAATTAATTAACATAATACACCACATCAACAAAGAAATACCATAATAAAAATACATGATCATATCAATAGATGCAGAGAAAGCAATTGATAATGTCCAACATCTATTCATGATAAAAAAAAACTCTCAAAAAGATTGGAATAAAAATTTAAATATAGTCAAAATTATTTACCACAAGCCCATGGCAATAGAGCCCAACAATAGATGAGTGGCTAAAGGAAGAGTGGTTCATCTACAGAATGGAATACTACATGGCTCTTAGGAAAAATAAAGTCATGAAATTTACCAATTCATGGATGGACATGGAGACTATCATGTTGAGTGAAATGAGTCAGAGGGAGAGAGATAGACATAGAATAGTCTCACTCATCTGTGGGCTTTAAGAAAAATAAGAGACAGTATTGTAATAGTACCCAGAGACAATAGAGATGAGGGCCAGAAGGACCAGCCCATGATATGAAGTTTATCACAAAGAGTAGGAGCACAGGAAGAGAAATAACTGCAGTAACCACTACCATGACGATGATAATGAGAGAGAAATAGAATACCTACCCCGAAGACAGTGAGTGGAGGAAATTAAAAATATTGGTGGTGGTAATACTGATGGAAATGGAAAATATTGGTGGTGGAGTTATACCTCCTGAGAGTGGAGGTTTACATTCGATGACTTAAATCAAGCTATATACATTTTTCTAACCATGGTGCTTAAATAAATTATTCCAAAAAATTAAATAAAAATAAAGATAAAATAAAGAAAAAAATTTCTATATGATAACTTTGGAGATTTGAATTATTTTCTAAATCTTTCATCCAATCAAAATACATGACATTGTTTCAATAATATCTGTATTGTCAAATAAATCCCACATGGATATTAAATTTAGTTGTCTAACTTAAAATTTCATTCAAGTTGATAAACTCAAACTTTGTATGATTTTATAATCTTTTGTGGACTGCACAATATTTATCGAAACAATCTCTTACTGATAAAAAAATGTAGGTTTACTGAGTGTTCTTTATCCAAACACTGTAGAAAATATCTTTATATACACGTTGGTACTGCCACAGTGTATCTGTAGCGGCATCAATGTGACTCTTCGTAGAAGGGGAAGGTATGGGCAATTTAGTCCATATAGAGTTACTGTCAATATTTTGTGAGATAATTTTATGAAATAATCCAGAAAACTATTTTTTCTCTATATAACAACTTTACAACTAATTTTAGTGGTTTTCATATTTTTAAAAGTCCCCAGAATTACTGATTTTCCAACTCAAATTCTGTATTTGGGCTTGAATCAATTAAGAAGCCCTATATTTCTATGCCTGGATCAAATGCCTGTTTGTGAGTCTGAGGTTTTAATAAGCAAGAATATAGGACTGGTCCTATGTCAACATCACTAAACCAATTTAGTAAACCTAGATTCTACTTAAAAGAAGGAAAGAGGGGCCAGAGAGATAACATGGAGGTAAGGTGTTTGCCTTTCATGCAGAAGGTCATTGGTTCAAATCCCCGGAGCCTGCCAGGAGCAATTTCTGAGCATGGAGCCAGGAATAACCCTGAGCACTGCCGGGTGTGACCCAAAAAACAAAAAAAATAAAGAAGGAAAGAAAGTAATAAATAGAAAAGAATTACAACATATTAACTTATTGATAGCTTGTGGGAGCAATATAGCCCTTTAGTGACTGAGTCCATAATCTCAGAGAACCTCTGCTGACATACCTGCATACACCATGTGAGCACTTATTCAAACACACACTAAAAACTTATTTTCTCTGCAGCATAATAAAAAGGCAATACATGTAGTGAAGGGATAACCAACAAATGTCAGACATCCTGCTGACAATATTGATTATTGTGCAAATAACTACACACAAACCTGGGCTTGAAAGAACATACAGGCATTTGTTTTCAAGTCTCACAACCATACTATAAAAGCTGAGGGGGCGCCTCATTTTATAAAGACAAAACAGGGAAAGCTGGTCTTTGGTACTTGACAATATCTTACAATTAATTAAAGTAGAGCTGGAAGAAAATCTAAGCACTCTAAAATAATTTTCCCAAAGCCTTTTAACTATAGACTATTTAAGTATTTGGTTCCTAGTACTGATCAAATATTAATTCATTAATCTTAATTAATTAATTAAAATTAATTCCTATCATCATGTACTTCTGTTAGGTTCTACTATGATTGCAACCAATTTTTCACTTCTGACATTGGTGTTAAGACTTCAGTTGCTGAATCAAACTTAATGATAAATGCCACGGTGGATTATACCATGGAGCTAACCTTATTTCTGTTACATAATTCACTCTTTGGAAAATTAATTATTTTGTTGAGAATATCCCTCTTAAGACATCTACATGGTAAAGAATTAAAGTTTCCCATAAACTACCAAACTCTAAGATTTCTGTCTCATTTAAGACTAAAAACTTAGAAGGAATATCTTTCATTTATTCAATACAGCTATTAACCTAGTGAGGGCAACCTTATGAAAAACCTTAAAAACTAGAATAATCTGGCTAAGCTGCTTTTGGATTTCCTGACTCTTGGAAACTGTGAGATAATGTTTATTGTTTTAAACTCTTCAATTTTGTGACAATTATATGACAACAATAGGTAATTACTATGCCTTAATTATTATTAATAGACTCGGTTTCTCTGAATTACATTACAAACATTATATTTCATCTGCAAAGCTGTCAGTATGTTTCTAAAATAAAGAAATTAAAACTAGTAGGATCAGAGGATTAACAAAGATGGCAGTGGGCACTTATACATAAATTCCAAAAGCTTCAATTCTGTTGCAATGGTGTAGTCTAAACTTTAGGTAGATGGGAAATAACAAAGGGAAGGAGCAGAGGCCCTGGGCACATGGTGATATAGAACTATTTTATACCTATATAACCGAACCACATAACCATTCAAAAGACAACGGTCAAACTTAAAAATGTGTCTGTCAAGGATGAAGGCTATTGGGGTCTAGGTGAAAAACTGGGTGCTTTGGTGGAGGCACATTGACTTTGGTGGTTGGATTGGTATTGGAATAGTTGTAAACATGAACCTCAATTTTGAGTAACTTAGTAAGTAATGGTATCTTAATATAAGATTAAAATAATAATAAAAATCAGAAGCCAAAGAAATTAAGCCACTAGCCTTGCATAAAATGGTAGCTTGTTTTAATCACAGATATTGTGGTACCTCTGAGAACCACCTGATTCTTGAGCATAAAGCCAGAAGTTAGCAATAAGTAATTATGGGAATACCTCTCCCCCCAAAAGATAAAGAGAACACAATAAACATTTTACATGATGTCAATCATATCCATACAGGTATAATTAAAATTCATATAAAGGGGCCAGAGAGATATCACAGCAGTAGGGTATTTGCCTTGCACATGGCAGATTCAGGACAGACCTGGGTTCGATTCCTGGCATCCCATATGGTTCCCCAAACCAGGAGCAATTTCTGAGTAACTCCTGAGCTCCGCCTGGTGTGGCCCTCAAACAAAAACAAACTAACAAAAAGAATTCATATAAAGTCTACACATTGATAATAGTCACTTATTCTAGTATCTCTATTGTTCTTTTCCTTGTAAGATTTGATTAAATAAATGAAAAATTTAAATATAATTTCCCATAATCCAAATTTTGCTAAGTGTATTACTGAGAAGTTATTTAACATGTTGTTGTTGTTGTTGTTAGTATTATTTTTAAATTTGGGTTGGTTGAACCATACCCAACTGTACTCTAGGGCTTACTCCTTGTGCTGTCAGAAAAAAAAACTGGGTTGATTATATATAGTGCACGTACATCATTGACTGTACTACCTCTGTGGCCCCTGTTACTTTCTGTAGACAAATATCTACTTGTTTCCTTGTGGTATTGACAGTAATTGCTGAATTGATTATTTCTCTAGAGTCCCTATTTTATTTTTATTATCCATCTTCATCTATTAGATAAAAATGTTTAGTAAGGAAAAGTTCCCATCTGGGATCATTTCATTATCTGAGGAACATTTATAGAGAAAATTTAGATGAATGATTATTGTCCTTTATTTGTTTGTTAGTCTTCAAAATAAAAATTGACTCTGAGGTAACCTCTACCTTTTAAAATATTATGATAATGACTTTTTAATAATAGCACAGATCCTAACATGTATTATGTGCTTTGATATACTACTAAATGTTGGTAGCAAGATCATTAATTTATCACGTCTGTCCAGTGGGTCTTTACTCAAACTTGTTCTTTTTTTTGGTGGGGGGGGGAAAGGGAGTCATTCCCAATGGCACTGAGGGATTACTCCTAGCTCTGCACTCAGAAATCACTCCTGGCAGGCACAGGGGACCACATGGAATTTCAGGATCCACCATCCATCCTGGATCGACTGCATGCAAGGCAAATGCCCTACCCTTGTAATATCTCTTCTGCTCTCTACTCTTAGTTGTTTTTTTACCAAGTACTTAGATGGTAGTGAGAGCTTCCTGATGCCAAAGATATTAAGATATTTCAGGTTTATTTTATTCAATCTCTGTCCCAAGAACCAACACCCTCCCATTCCTTACTAACTAGCCATATTCTATAGTTGCTTTTTCTTGAGAAAGTCCAGAAAGACTCAGACTGAAGGGGCAGAGGGGAAAAAAAAAAGCTAATAGTGAGAGATCATAATGGCCATCTTATTCCAAAGGTGGTGTATAATGTGACAAAGAAATAAGATGGGGGATATTTGCTAGCTATATCAGGCATTTATCCCAAGAACAAGAAATAGAATGAGGAGGAAAAGATTGAAATTTGAAGACGGTTGCTAAAAGAAGCGAGAGGTTGAAGCGTTGTTACAGCAGCCTCTTCCCTTGGCCAGGGAAGAATGAAAATAATGAAAGGCAACCATTTGACACAACCCTTAATCTATTCTTGAGAGGTGAGGTCTGACTGACAAGCACAAAACTATGCACATTTCATCTTACTAGCTCATGTTCATTCTAAGGTCACCAAATGCTGATGAAGAATTCATCTATTGTGATTCTGTTGAGCAAGAGCAGATCTAGTTTCTGCCTGCAAGTTCACTTACCTACTCTTCAAGAAAGAAAGATCCCTCTCTAAAAGCATACTGATATATATGTTTTAATTTGAATGGTAAAGGATTCAGAGGTTGTAAATACCAAAGCTAAAATAGATTGACAAGATGTGGAATTCATAAAACGCAACAGGAATAACTTCTCAAAAAATGGAGATCAGTACTCAGTGGAGTAAACAGAAATATGAATTGGGGCTGGACCCATAGTACAGCAGGTAATTTTGCTTGACTTACATACTGGCTATCTGGGTTTCCATACTGGCATTCTATTGGCTCCCACGCTCAGTTTTAGAAGTAATAAATACATCAGTGCAGAGCCAAGAGTATCTCCTGGGAATCTCCAGGTATGACCTCCCAAAAGAAAAAAAAATATGGATGCCACAAACAATATGATGATGGAAGCTCAGAACCACATGCTGTAAAATAAAATAGTTGTAATACACCAGAAATAACTATATAAAATTTCAGCCACAGGATTTAATCAGTAGAGAAGTTTATAGAAAGTGTAGATATTATCATATAGGAAAAACATGATTTAGTCACTGGCAAAACAAATAGCAGTAGGAACTTATCCAGCAACTAATTTTATGATAAGTAAATAAAAAAACGATATACTTGAAGTTATTTTTACTGTTGTAAGTTTAAAGATACACCTCACTTAAACATGGAAGTTGTTGCTCTGAAGAAAAATGCCTTTTGATGATTGCATTGTTTACCTGACAGGTAAAATACAAATTAATACATATTTGTATTCATATTTGAGGCACAGTGTTTCAAAGTGCTAAATAAACTGAATATTAACTATATAAAGTTTTTCTCTTTGAGTCATGAGCTAGGGATCCCCTCATAATTCCTATTTTCATCCATGTGCAATTTGTGCATGCTGCTTTTCATCAGGTTTAGTCATCAAGGATGTCTCTATTCATAGAAATAGGCTAAGCTCAACTACAGGGTTCAGGTTCCTCAACTGGTGATCAGCAAGTAGGAACCCCTAAACTAATTAGCTGCCCTTTCCCTTTCACATTTGTTGTCTTTTTTCCATGCCCTGGAGGTTATCTGCATTTCAGACTGGTAGGCAGCAGGTTCCAGGAGTTTAATTAAAACATCTCTACTTTCCTCTAGTCAAAATTAAGAGAGCTTTGGAAAGAAAATCATTATTCCCATCATGCAAAGAAAAATAACAAAATATGCTAATCACTTGACATCTGGAAGAGTCCCTCATAATTCTGATAAAGCAGGAACTGGAATAGGCTAATTATTTGGAGTCTAAATCCTCCTTAGGATGCAATTGACTTCATCTCTATAAAGCCCATTGGCCTTTTCCTCAGTTGCTGAGGGTCCTTGGGTTACTTCTGATTTCTGGTAGCCTATGATGATATGTCATAAAGACATTGAGTGATGTGGTAGCAATAAAGCGAGCGTCCATCAGAGAATTTTCTGAGAAAATTCAGGAGACATCTTGCAACCTCCTTAAATCAAAGGTGCCTTGAGCAGGAAAGATTAGGTTATGAAGGGGAAATAAAATGTGAACCACCGGGGCTGGAGAGGTGGTGCTAGAGGTAAGGTGTCTGCCTTGCAAGCGCTAGCCAAGGAAGGACCACGGTTTGATTCCCCAGTGTCCCATATGGTCCCCCCTCCAAGCCAGGGGCAATTTCCAAGCACTTAGCCAGGAGTAACTCCTGAACATCAAATGGGTGTGGCCCAAAAAGCCAAAAAAAAATGTGAACCACATTTTACTCTCTACAGGGCTCTAAGAAGAGAAAGAATAAAGCAAAAGAGGCAAAGTCTAAAGGGCCCATCACTAAGAAGGAGCAGAGATTGTATAAAACCTCATCATTTTTTGAGATAAGATGATGAGAATGCCAATGTGTTATCTCCACTCCTCACCCTTTCACTGTGGTCCTGACAAAGTGTTTCAGTACTATTAGGAAGATCATGTTATTCATACTTTTTTTTAAAGATAAAACTCAGACACCTCTTTCATACAATGTGTGCTAAATTCATTTATATTTTAAATGCCACATTCCTCCACTATGGAATTTTGCTAGTGACAATCTTTCCCTACTAGTAGCTCCTTCCCAGTCTTCTCTCTCCACTCTGACAAAATCTGAATGTCATTTTTTAGGGTAGCACCATATATTAAATCCTGCCTTTCCTGAGATGGTAATTCTTGCTTGAGCACTCAAATATACTTTTGTATATTCTATCTCCTCTCTAACAAGTTAGAAAGGAAACTTTCTAAGTTTCTTATAGAAAGAGGCATATGTCCTTCTTGCTCCATATTTCTAATTTCATGAAAATGTTTCATATGAGCACAAGAGTAGGGTTCATTAACAAAATGAACCCTCTGGTCAGGCTTTTAGGAGAAAAATTACTTTATTAATGAATGATTTTAGTCTAAGTGGCATTTTGAGGATCTTGAGAAGAGACAAAAGGTTACCTGGAGCTGTCTTGGGAGGCCAATATGGCATACAATGAATTGTGGAAAATTGTGGAGGGTCTCTAATGGCATACAGTGATATGTGGGCAATTGAAAGTCATTTAGTAGCTACTGAACAAAGATCTTTCCCAAAATTTCCCAAAATAAATACAATCTGGCAAATGACTAATGATTAAAATGTCACCCAATTCAAATCCCTAACTCAACTCCATGTGATACCAACATGTGGAATGCCACATATAGAGTACAGATTTAACATGTTTAAAACCAGCCTGGCTATGTTCAAACATAGTCCAAACCTGAGTATTAATTTGACGTAAAAACCAAAACTTACTGTTCCAATATGGATGGCTCAGTCACTCAGTATCTTATATAAAACCCTAATATACATCTATCTTTCTGTGTTCTAGAATATGATCAGAAAATATGTCCCAACCTCATACTTTCAGAGAGATTTAGATTAGTTCTTTGCTAAAGAGAAACCATAAGAACAAGAGGTGTTTGAAAAGTAGTTTTAAAGAGAGACTTGAGGAGCCAGAATGATAGCACAGCGAGTAGGGCATTTGCCTTGCACGTGGCCAACCCAGGTTGGATCCCCAGAATTATATGGTCCTCCAAGCTTGCAGGAGTGATATCTGAGGGCAGATTCAGGTATAATTCCTGAGTGCTGACAGGTGTAGCCCAAAGATAAATAAAATAAGTGAGACTTGGAAAATTTTAGGTTGTGAATGCCAGATGGAGTAGCATCTGACATTTATGATAAATTTGAATCAATCTATAGTAAAGTATTTCCTGACTCAACCAAATCAGAATAGAAAGGTGGGAAGGTAAGGGGTGCTGTAGACATCTTGCATCTCAGCAATCCTAGTGGGACGGAGTCCTTTCATGAGAGGAAAATGGGTACAGACGGATGAATATGAAATATGAAATAATTGAGACCACACAAAGTATGGGGACCCACGTCTATGAGACGAGAGACAAACTTTACTTTTCAGTTGATGACATTTTAAACACAACTCTGGTATGTAAGGTATTTCCAGGGGAACAAAGGGCAAAGCATCTTTAGGAGGGACAACACAATGACACCTGACCCTAGAATCTACATATCAAAAGAACTAGCCAATACAAGTGAAAAGAAATCCTTAGCTGAAAAGGAGGAAATTCTAATTTAGAAAGGAAGTGTTCTGGTTTTGCAAGAAGCTTCTAATAGCAAGAGAAGAAAAACTGGTAGCTGGCGACTGGCTGGACTCAATCTTTGAGCTGCAAATATACTAGCCAGCAGGGAACTTAGCAGCTTTCTTTGGTACTGAAATGTCTTTTGACTGCAGGAAAACTGAGGCCGAAATAATGTCTGTAGTTTAGCAAGGAGGCAAAGTCAAATAAATAAAAGTAAAGAGATATATAATGTCACAGCCATGTCAGAAATATAGCCAGTAATCCATGCAGGGGTTATGATTGACTTCTCCAACGGGCCTTGTGGCTGAAATATTTCTTGGGGGGAAAATTTGGCACTGCACCAGGAAAGCCAAAAGACACATCTGGAGTGTGCTTCCCTTAGTAATGGAGACATGCATGCTGCATGCCTTGACAAAGGGGAATGGTTTGTTTGTTTGTTTGTTGTTTGTTTGTTTTGGCTACACCGTTTGATGCTCAGGGGTTACTCCTGGCTAAGCGCTCAGAAATTGCCCCTGGCTTGGGGAGACCATATGGGACGCTAGGGGATCGAACCACGATCCTTTCTTGCCTAGCGCTTGCAAGGCAGACACCTTATCTAGCCCCACCTCACCGGTCCCGGGAATGGGTTTTTAAAGAATCATATATGTATGTGATCACACTAGTACCTAACTGCAACCAATGAAAAATTAACTCCTAAGCATTAGTACCAAGTGATTGTTTTTGATTAAACTATTGGCATGGTAGCCTAGTCTACAACGTGCTGGTTCCTTAGAAGAGAGACAATGAGATAAATGGAGATGCTGCCTTGTGACTCGAATAATGGACAGAGATTAGTGATGCAGTCACTGCAAATAATGGAAACAGTTGCTTCCTTCCATCATCGGGAGCCTGAAAGGCAAGAAAGAAATTTCTCTGCAGATTTCAGACAACACAGAGATACCTTGATACCTTAATTTGGGATTTGGAGCTTCCTGAACTGTGAGAGAATTAATTCTGTTCTAAAGATATCCAATTTTGTTTTGCTTTCATAATTTTGAATTTGTATTGTACTTTAATCAATGAGGTTACAGCAGTGCTAATATTTATGGTTTGGATAGAGATAGTTACTTCGTTTTTATCACTACCAAAGTGTCCCAGATCTCCACCATTGTCCTTATGCCACATGTTGGCCACTTATTTCTCCCCTGACAATTCTACACCCTTGCTACCCCATACCACGCATCTCAGTTTTGTAATCCAAAGGGTTTTTCATTGTTCCATACTACGATCTTGTGTTGTTTCTCTCTATATCACAGATGAATGAGATTGCGTTTAGCATTCTTTTAAATCATTCCCAGAAAACGTTCACAACAGAATTTTCCAACTGAGAAGTTTTCCTCAGGAAAACTCACTTAACTAAATGGAATTCCTAGAAAAGTCTGGAAATGCTGCAAAATGAATTGCTAGCTCTCCATTGTTTATGGTGGATAAATTCCAAGACCCCCAGTGAGTGTGTGAAACTGTGAAACCAAACCCTATGTGCTGTTTTCCCCTTATGCATAAAAATATCTGACAAAGTTAATTTACAAATTAGGCCTATTTTGAGATTAGCAGCAATATTGACTAGAGAACAATTATAACAATATACTGTTAGAATGTTATGTGAATGGGCTCTCAGATATAAAAATATCAGATTAGGTGTAATAATTTTGAACCCAGGTTGACCTTGAGTCAACTGAAACCACATAAATTTAGATCACAGATAAATGGGAAAAGCTACGTCTAACTATCAGAGAGACATATTGTACATGAACATTTAAAAAGATTTTCCAGAAAAAAATATGTATTAAAACAGGCTTAATGTGTCATTTTAAAACCTTTGTTTATCAGAAAATTTCTTCCTCTTCTCTCCCATTCAGCATATCTATTAGCATCTTATCTACTTACATCTTGTCATAGAATAACTATTTTCTCAAGTAGATTTTTTTGTTTGTTTTTTTTTTTGGGGGGGGTCACATCCAGCAGTGCTCAGGGGTTCCTCCTGGCTCTATGCACAGAAATCGCCCCTGGCAGGCACAGGGGACCATATGGGATGCCGTGATTTGAACCACCGTCCTTCTGCATGAAAAGCAAACGCCTTACCTCCATGCTATCTCTCTGCCCCTTCAAGTAGATTTTTTAAGAAACACCAGATGAGCTGAACCAATGTAAAAGAGAAAGGCATGATTCCAACTTGCCCTAAGAAATGTGACTGGATACTAGGCATTCACAAGTACCCTTAAACATTCAAAAAGAATTTTAAACTCATACAGAAATTGTAAAAATATTATCAGAGAGTTCCTCTACTCAGCTTATTCTGCTAATGATATATTTGGCCTAGAGAGATCAGAAATTAACTGGAATAATAGAGATGAATAATATTTTTAACAAAATTATAAACCTTCTTTGAATTTCATCAATTTTTACACATATTACTTAAGGGAGGGGTGACACACCTGGTAGTGGTCAAGAGTAACTTCTGATTTTGAACGCAGAGATCACTCCTGGCAATGCTCAGGAGATCATATTGGATGCTGGAATCAAACCCAATCTGCCACTTGTAAGGCACATGATCTACCCACTCTATTATTACTTCAGCTCCTTATGGATATTATTTTTATTGACTATATGGTTTAATAAAATGTTATCCCATGACTATATCTGAATAAACTGCCACCGAAACGGACTCAGAATTTTTCTATTACCACTGCCCTTCTATTCTTACACTACCCTTTTTGTTAACATCTAGTAATTATTGGTATCTATCATTAGGCTTTATTTTGAGAATGCCATAAAAATAAAATGACGCATATGCAACCTTTATGATTTTCCCCAGCAGATCAGCCTTAGCATCTGCCTAATAAGGCAAGTATATCGGTAAGTTTTTTATTTTATTTTTCTTACTAGGTGTACCAGTTTATTCATAGTCATCCATATATGGAAGACTATTTGAGCTGTTTATAGTTTGGGTGGTGTTATAATATGAACATATGCTAATATAGTTAGAAAGAGGTTTTTGTATGACACAAATGTTTATATCTCTGAAAAATAGACCCAGAAGAAGCTGGATGTCTGTCACAAATTATGGGTAGGTGTAAAATCATAGAAATTGTAAAGCCATTTTTTTTTTCAGATTGGTGGTTTCATTTGACATTCTCATTAGCATCCAGGAGATTCCAGTTCTCATTGAGCTGGTCAGCATTAAATACTATCAGCACTTTCTTTTTTTTTTTTTTTTTTTTTTTATGACTTAAGTTTTCCTTGTTTACAAAAAGCAGATGAAGTAATGAATGTTTTCTTTTTTTTTTCTTTTTTATTTTTTTTTTGCATATTTTTTTTTATTTAAACACCTTGATTACATACATGATTGTGTTTGGGTTTCAGTCATAAAAGGAACACCACCCATCACCAGTGCAACATTCCCATCACCCAAGTCCCAAATCTCCCTCCTCCCCACCCAACCCCTGCCTGTACCCTAAACAGGCTCTACATTTCCCTCGTACATTCTCAATATTAGGACAGTTCAAAATGTAGTTATTTCTCTAACTAAACTCATCACTCTTTGTGGTGAGCTTCCTGAGGTGAGCTGGAACTTCCAACTCTTTTCTCTTTTGTGTCTGAAAATTATTATTACAAGGGTGTCTTTCATTTTTCTTAAAACCCATAGATGAGTGAGACCATTCTGCGTTTTTCTCTCTCTCTCTGACTTATTTCACTCAGCATAATAGATTCCATGTACATCCATGTATAGGAAAATTTCATGACTTCATCTCTCCTGACAGCTGAGTTTGGCTACTTGGGTGCTGAATAAAAATATAAAATTTAAAGTCCATGAGTTGGCTGAGGTCGTTCCAGGCACTGTGTTTCTAACCCCTCAGGCAGATGGGTCTGATAAAGCATGGTAGTAGCAGTGGAGAAATAATACACAGCAGTCAGAAAACATATTCACTGGAGTCAGCTCACTTAATTCTTCATGGCCTTTTTCTGCCATGTCTGCCTAAATCATGTCTTTTATCTCCCAAGTATTGTGTGTGTGTGTGTGTGTGTGTGTGTGTGTGTGTGTGTGTGTTGCCTATGCCATGAGTCTTCTCTCTCTTCTCCAAAGCCAGCACTTTTATTATCTAGAATCCCCACCCACCAGGTTGGGAAAGACCCTGTAATCCAAGTGTGACCTTTACATACCAAAAGAAGAGGTTAGGAAAATAGGAAGTTGAGGGAAGGGGCTTTGTTAGGCTTTTACCTAGGTTTACTTTACAGTTGGGTAGGTATGCAGCCATGTTATGCTATGGAGACTGTAGGAGATATAGAAGGGGACTTTTGT
The DNA here is from genome assembly GCF_024139225.1 of Suncus etruscus. Lineage (NCBI taxonomy): Eukaryota > Metazoa > Chordata > Mammalia > Eulipotyphla > Soricidae > Suncus > Suncus etruscus. The sequence continues at coordinate 127,416,692 of NC_064854.1, read as the reverse complement.
GGTAAGGGGAGTCAGAATAAGACGGTATCCTGCTGGAGCCCTTTCACACACACACACACACACACACACACACTCTCTCTCTCTGTTTCTCTCTCTGTTACTCTCTCTCTCTGTTTCTCTCTCTCTCTGTTTCTCTCTCTCTCTGTCTCTCTCTGTCTCTCTCTGTCTCTCTGTCTCTCTGTCTCTCTGTCTCTCTCTCTCTCTCTCTCTCTCTCTCTCTCTCTCTCTCTCTTAGTACACTCCAAGCCCAAAAGGACAGTTATGCGCATTCATGAGCATGGACCACGTGGCAAAAACCAGGAACAAACAGATAGATGAAGAAGTGAACGGCCCCTCCAAGCAAGAGAAAATGTGTCGTCCCATTAAACAGTTTTTCTCTGGAAGTTTTTTCAACTTTGTTCTATATCAGTGGCCACAATAAAACACTATTTTAATGAAAATGATTAAAATTAGGTTCTTGTTCCTTTGATGCTTCTCTACTTCTAAGGGCTGCACATGCAAAACAATTTTAAGTTCATTTCTGGGGCAAAATTTTAATACTCTCTCCAAAATCTCATTCAAAGGAGTGAAGAAGGGAGAAATACCAGGCAAGCAGGAAACCGATGACTAAGGCAAGGTCCTTTGAGAAGGCAGGTGTTCTCTGCTTAAAAAAGAACATACATGTGCTCCCATGTTCATTTTACATTAGTGAAATGAACACTTAGAGTTGATGTAAAAGAGATTAAAGTGGGGTGAAAGGTCTATGGCCATGTCTTCTGGTTTGCTGCCTGTGGCATAAGATGTGTATGTGTGTGTGTGTGTGTGTGTGTGTGTATGTTTCTGTGAGTGTGTAAGGTGCAGGAATGTGTCTGCAGAGCAACACACCAATGCAGGCTGAAACAGAACCAGGAATTTCTTGGCAAATCTAACTCTTGTTCTGACACAGGCCTGTCTTGAAGATGCTTGAGGTTGCCCTATAAATCACTTCAAGATGCTTGCAATAAGAGTAACTCTTCATCCTTGGAAATACTGCTGTTGAGATAGCTCACCAAGCTGGAGCATGTGCCTTGCATGCAGAAAGTCCAGGTTGTGTTCAAACACAGGCACTGCAAACCTGGGCCTCTGCTCACCCCTGTGACAACTGCAGAGAAGAGTACTGGGAGTTGCCAGGAATACTATCAGATGTGGCCCCACCCTACGTGTCCTCACCCACCACACACACACACACACACACACACACACACACACACACACTGCAGAACTTCTTTGCAAAGAGTAAAAAGAGAAGCTGACCTGAGAAATGCATATTGTTAAGTAACCAATGAATAGGAAAACAGGAAGGAGTTGGGGAAGAAAATGGAAAGAAATCTGCATTCTGTGATTAAGTGACAATAACTGTTGAATCTATACAACTTAATAAATGCCTTCTTCCTGACTCTGTCTACTGAACTGCTTAAAATCATGATAAGAAGGTCTAGCTTAAAAACGCTGGGGAGGGTACGGAGAGATAGCGCAGGTAGAGCATTTGCCTTGCGAGTAGCCCACCCAGGACAAACAGTGCTTCATATCCCGGCATCTCATATGGTCCCGAGTGCCTGCTGGGAGCGATTTCTGAGTGCAGAGCCAGGAGTAACCCCTGAGCCCTGCAGGGTATGACCAAAAAAAAAACAAAAACAAAAACAAAAAAAAAAAAACCAAAAAAAGGAGGTCTAGCTTTAGTTTTTCGTCTATATGCTTATTCTGGTTGCAAAGGACCCTTGGCCTTAATCTAAAGGCATCCTTGTAGGCAAAGTCACTGAAAAGAGGCAAAAACAGAATCTCAGAAATGCAGATGAAATGATGTCTCTGGAAGTGTGAATGCACTCGATCTGCTGATGTCAAACAGCTCCTATCTGCATTCTGCATTGCCTTTTGAGCCATTTATCTGATTCTGGACCTATCCGAATTCACAGCGCTGTTTAACACACACTTCTGGCACACACTTTTTAGTTGCTCAACATAGGCTGTAGATTTTGGAAGACTCAGACAAGGTTTTACTTACTTACTGAGGGCAAGAGGAGGACAAATCCATCTGATTCTTTTGTTCTAGCATTCCAAAGAGACTGAGTAACCTTTAAAAAAGATGATCGTGTGAAGGCAGACACAAAAGGTGAAGACGATTCAAGGACTGCAGCTATCAGCCCAGTCATGTCAAAGATTGTGAAATAGACAAACAAACAACAACCAGCCTTCAGCTAGGAAAAGATATGAAGGATTCTTCTAGAAGTCTGGGAGAAATCAGGCTCCGCTGGCTTTTAGTACCTAACTTCTAGCTTCCATAACTTGGACATAATAAATTCTTGCTGTCTTAACACTCTCTGTTTGTAGTAATTTCTTCACTGCCCCTGCCAACTCATTCAGGAGTGTGGCTGAAGCAGTTCAGTATTCAAGTTTTAAGGAAAATTCAAGCCCCCGTGACCTCTGCCAACAAACCTACAGGCTTGAATCTCTTTGCAATCTTGAGAACTGGATAGCTTGTGACAACTGGTCAAATTCTGTATTCTGTGCCAGCTGTCTTCTACTGATCAGCTCATGAAATGCCTGCCACACAACATCCGAAAACCACAATAAGTCTTTTTACACAATAAGACTGGGAGGCAGGAAGCCAGATCCTATCCCTCATCTTTCAAGAGCTACATAAATAATAAGAAATCTTTTCATGTAAAATCCTGGCATATATACTACCTTCCTCCAACATTCATTTCTTAAAATACCATCATTCTTTGTCTGTACACATAGAAACTAACTTCAGATATCTCTGCATCAGAATGCTTTTGGAATCTATGGGAAGATACAGTGTTCCAGGTATCATCAGATATTTGAATCAACATGTCTTAAATAGCTCATCCCTTTTCTGACTTAGGAAAGTTCTGGACATACGGTCCCCTCAAGTTTTGTCTTTATATTTTTTTTTTGTAGAAGATATCCTGACTTTTCTATAAACCTAAAGAGATTATTAAAAGTCATTGCTTATTCACTGCAAGTGAATGATATCATCCTAATTGTACTGCAATGATGTATAAAATAGATTTTTAAATATGTTACTTGCTCTTTTCCAACTTCAGTTACATTTTTTCTTTATATTTAAACAAATAGGACTACATTATATTAAGAATCTTCTACACCTCAAAGTAAATGGTGACTAGGATACAAAGACTGCCCAAGAAATGGGAAAAACTATTTACCCAATGCCCATCTGATGCGGGGTTACTATCTGAGATATGTAAATCACTGGTAGAACTTAATAAGAAAAAACATCTAAGTGTCATCCCAAAATGGGAAGATGGGATGAGCATACATTTTCTCCAAGAAGAAATACAGATGAAAAAAAAGGCACTTGAAAAATGCTCCACATCATGAATCATCAGAGAGATGCAACATTAAAGCAACAATGAGATATCACAACACAGAGATGCCACACATCACACACACACACACACACACACACACACAAAGAACAGTAACAACCATTGCTGGCATGGATGCAGGGAGAGAGGGACTCTCATTCACTGCTGATGAGAATGTAGATTAATCCAGCCTTTTTGCAAAACAATATAAATATTTTTCAAAAAACTACAAATTAAGCTTCCATTTGATCTGCAATGAGTCTTAGCAGTATGTCCTAAGGTCCTATAAACATAATGAAGAAACGTTCTCTGCATTCCTAAGTTCATTGTAGCACTATTCACAATAGTCAGAATCTGGAAACAACCCAGGAGCCCCAGAACAGATGAGTGGCTAAAGAAATTGCGGTGCATCTACACAATGGAATACTATACAGCTATTAGATAAAATGAACATGATTTTAAGATTTGTGGCTTGGAACTTAAAAATCTTGAAGTACCACTTGCTAAAATGAAGAAGACTGAGATAATTACTACTTTAAAGGCAAGAAACTTGAACATTGGGCCTGAGCAATAGCACAGTGGTAGAGCATTTGCCTTGCACATGGCCAACCCTGGATGTATCTCGATTTGATTCCCGGTATCCCTAACCTCCAAGCCTACCGGAGTAATTTCTGAGAGCAGACCCAGGAGTAACCCCTGAGTGTTGCCGGGTATGACCCAACACCTCCGTCCCCAAAAAGAAACTTGAACATCCTGGTTGACAATCTTCTGAATAACTAGTAAGAGCTAAGATGTAGATTAGGATATAAATGAGAATATTGATATTATTTACTTGAAGGAGGGTACAATCTTTGCTTTGGCTGTGATATTTCCTTCTCTAAGCTTAAAATCTTTCCATAATATTGGTCCTTGTCATTTTTTCTCACAATACCCTTCAAATTATAATTGTATGTCACACAAAATGGAGACAAATATTTTAATCAATGAATCAACTAATGCATATTTCTATGTATGCAAAATAATTTTCTTTTTTGGGTTTTGGACCATACTGGGCAATCCTCAGGTGTTAGTACACTTCTATACTCAACAATGACTCATAGTAGTGCTCTGAAAACAACATGGGACACTAGAGATTAAACCCACATTGGCCATATGCAAGGCAAATACCCTCCCCATCCATTGTACTATCACTCCAACCTGCAAGTTCTCTATCACCAGGCTATATCCCAGCCTTACAAAATTGAAAGGTTATGCATTCACCCATAAATTCGAATATGTTTGCCAACCACAGTGTCTAAAAGGATTAAAGGGAAAGGCAGAAAGATAGAAAAGAAAATGTCTTTGTATGAAGACAGATGGGAGGAGGACAAGTGGGAAACTGGAGGCACGGATGTTAGAAAATGTTTGTTGGTGAAGAGTTGGATGTTGGAAAATTGTATTACTGAAACAATAATAAACAACGTTGTAACTATATATATTATGCTACTTCAAGTAAATTTCTAAGTTAAAAATTCAAAGATTTTATGTAGATTTTCATCACAATATGGTTTATTAGTGCACAAAAGCAAGATGCAAAAACAGAAGGCAAACTATATTCAACAGCAAGAAAGATAGAATGCTATGGAGTGATCTAAAATATTATAAAAACATATTTCAGGATCTGGAAAGGTTATCATAACTTACTGTGAATTTGTAAAGACACTTGAATAAAATCCCATCTGTCTTCTTTTGAAAATATGTATAACTGGTATGACAGCTTCCAAGATAAACACAAACATGATATACTTTTTAACAGTAGGAATACAGAAAAATGTCTTTCCTGAGCTTAGCTATATTCTTAAATATTTTGTAATGAGAAAACAATTTTTTTATGTGAAAGAATTATCACAAAGGAGGAGGCATTGGTGGTGGGAATGTTGCACTGGTGAAGAGGGGTATTTATGTTTATGACTGAAACCTAACTACAAATATGCTTGTAATAATGGTGCTTAAATAAAGATTAACAAGAAAGAAAAAAAGAAAATAAAAAAGAAGGAAAAAATAAAAATGATTAATGCCATTATTTTATTAGTTATGTAAATAAAAAAAGTTGACCTTTATTCTTATCAGTGTCTGAACTTATTAAAGAATTCTCTACCTTGGAATATTTGCTTCAAAGGTACTTTCCTGGATAGTGGGAACAGAGGAAGAAAAGCTACATCAGACTGTTGCTTCGGACACAGTCAGTGAGGAAGGAAGTATCATCAACAATCTGGTTGAGAGCAAAAGGACCTAAATGATCTCCAGCAGGCCAAGCTCTTGAAAGAAAGGAAGTGAGTGCATGCAGGGCTGTGGAGAGCATCACATGCAACTGGAATTCTCAGAAAAGCAAAATAACTGGAAACAGTGGAGGAAACAGCAGGCCTGGAGGCATCATTCAGATCAAACAGAGCTGTTTCCTCTTGGGGGAAAGACTCACCTCAACTCTCCATGATGCCAGGCAGTGTGGCTGAGCCAGCACCGCCTTCCATCTCTGCTCCCTAATTGATTCTGCCTGCACTACAAATATACCAGACTCGCCAATTAAGGCAGAGCTGATTGAGACTTGCCCACATTTTCGGTTATTTCTTCTTTCTACACACTTGTTGATAGTGACACCGAACAGAAAGGGACCACCCACCAAAGCTTTCTACTTCAGACCCAGGAACTGTCTAAACAACAGAAGACATCACACTGCTTTCACTCCAGTTTGAAACTCAGAATTATGGGACTTGGGTATTTTTTTAATATAATTTTTACTTTTGCTCATAGTGGCTTACATATTGTTGACAATAATATTTTAGGTACATATTAACATAAAATCAAGGGGATTCTCATCACCGAATTGTCCTCCCTACACCTCCATTCATGTCCTACCTCCCATATCCTCCTCCCTCACCCCTGGGGCTGCTAGAATGAGTGGTCCCCTCTGTGCCTAGCTTACTACTTAGTGGTCCTACCCCTGTTTGGTCTTGGTACCTCCCTTATTTCCCCCTCTAACTGGGAGGCAGGACTAGATAGTTTAAGTTAAGTGGTTTTGTTTGAAGAAGAGAAAAGTAATAAACTGGGGTAAAAACCAAATATGCCAAAAATGGGCAGAGTCCTTCTAGAAGCTCTCATCCTAGGTTTGAGAGACAAAGGGGAAAAAGAAGGTGAAACACCCCAACAGTACAAAAAGAAGTGTCAAATAAAATATCCAGTGAGCACTCCAACAATAAAGATAAACACCACATAAAAGCCATAGTCTTGAGATAAAAAACATGGCAGAGCACATAAAGAAAGAAAAGAAAAGAAGAAAAATAAATAAATAAATAATAAATAAATAAATAAATATAAATGGAGACAATCACTTCAATAACCACACCAAAACAAAGAAATCGACAAAAAGTAGATAGATAAATAAAAAAAAAAAAACCTGTTTTGTGCTTTTTGCCTCTTTTTTTTTTCCTCCTGCACAGGCACAGTAAATATTGGGGTCATTCAAAAAGGAATTCCCTTGGCCTAAGAGATACAGGGTTTCTCCACCCTTGGAGTATATTGTAATGGGATTAATTATAGACTCCATTCAGGTTCATTTACTCTCCCCTCGGTGCTTTCGTGATGTTTGGAAGACTTCTGCTCTGTCCTGGGTGATAAAATCAGACCTCTATCTAGAGATCTCGGTATCTGCACAGGTCAAAGGGTGGAACTTATGATGAGGCCTTTCTTTGTGGTTCTAGAAGTTCTGTTCCCTCAGTGTCATTTTAATCTGTCTTCTGTGGTTGGTGGTCTTGGTCTTTGCGCTGATCCTAGGATGGAGCCTAGGCTAGTCTTGGGTATTTTTAAAGGCCGTGTTTTTCAACCTTTTTGTGCAAAGGCACACTTTTTTTCATGAAAAAAAATCACGAGGCACACCACCATTAGAAAATGTTAAATAAAATTTAACTCTGTGCATATATTGACTATATGTAAAAAAATTCTCTTGAATAGAAATCAAATAAACACAGAGAAATTATTTTATAACTACTTTATTATGAAATAATCTAATGATTGGTCCTTTTGTGAGCTGAAGCCGCATGTTACGGATGAAATTGTAAATTTTCCCATGGCATACCACAAGGTATCTCATGGCACATTAGTGGTTGAAAAATGCTGTTTAAAGGGATCTATTGCAAGACTCTTTTGAGTGTGAGTAAAGAGAGTGACCTCTAGCAGGGCAAGACTATGCATGTCATCCACATGTGAAATGGAAATAAATATAATAAAAATTATAAAATATGGAAGGTTACCTAACTACCTAACTCTAACAAATTTTGTTCTAATTTAGGACTCTTATTATTACTTATACTTATTATTAAAACATCAAAGACAAGTAGGGGAAAGATGAAAATGGGTAGAAATCTCAGAGATAAATTGAGAACAAATTTGGAACTGGTTTTCATAGGAAACTATATAATAGGGTCTACTGTTGGGCTTATGCTCTCCAGTGTTCATCTTGAAGTTCTTGTTTTTTGACCAGGAGACACTCATTATTTTTATATTATTTCCTGTAAAATTAAGCAGTTTATGCTGATGATGGTTTTAGCTTGATACAGACAGATGTACAGACTTCGGCATTATATTACATGCCTCTTTCCACTAATGGGCTCCTTTGTCTCTCCATGAATGCTTGCCAATACTCATCTATGATTGATTTTATTTTTCTACTGTGCTGAAAGGTAAAAATTAATATACAACTTCATTTTTCTTTACTGGGAATTATGCATGGAGTCCTTCACAACAATTAATTTGATGTGTTAGCTATTCAAATTAGTTTAAGTCAAATATCAGGGGGAAAATAAAGAGATTTGTATACAATCCAGAGCTATGAAAGTACTTAATGTTTTCCCTAAAAGATGACTCAAAACTTTACATTTTGACATGACAAAATCAGAAGGTGAAAGGTCATCTAACTATAATTAAACAACCCCAATTAGAATTGAGTTTCTATTGGGGTAAATGGAGCATAAAACTTGAAGTTGAAGTAAATTCCAATAGAAAATAACTGCACCCAGTCCCTGAAAAGTTGTTTACCTGAAAACATCTGGAGCTTCAGGTTGAGTAGCTGTGATCCATTTGGCTTTGAGAAGGCACAGGAATCTATCTATTTTACAATGTATTTTCAAGAGCTTCTTAGACCCAGGTGGTGAATTTTGGTCAACTGATGGCCAAGAGCCACAGGAATCTATCCATTTTAAAGCATATTTTCAAGAGTTTCTTAGATTCCAGGTACTAAACTTTGATCATATGATGGCCAAGAATGAGCCTTTAGAGAAATTTTTATTCAAGAGATTTTTTAGAAAAATATGAACAACCTCATCCTGCATCAGGTATCTATGATAAAAGATGTGATGAGTGTATTTAGGCTGGCTATGCTGAATGGCACAATTCAAAGTGCACAACTTTGGACACATGGTCTGGATATCACCCACACCCTTTACTTATCAACAGAAATAAGTGAGAAGTCAAAAAAGTTGAGAGCAGAGAGATCCAGCAGAGCATCCCAGAAGTATTGGGAGAGGGAAAAATCTGTTTTGGTGAACTGTATCTATTCAGATATATGACTTCCAGTCAGCTAATTTGGGTGTATGAACAATACAACTACAGGAAGACACCGTGTAGGAGGTTGATGCAGCTGAGAAGCAAGAAAGTCGATAACAAGCAAGAAAAGTTCTTCTTTTTTTTTTCACCCACCCCTGCTCACTACCCCCCAGAAAAGTTCTTCTTAATGAAGATGCTCCCATGTTTTCAAGAACACTGCATAATTTTATTTTCAGGCAAGATGCAGTTTCCAATACCAATTAAAAAATATCTTTATTTAAGCACAATGATTACAAACATAATTGGGTTTCAGTCATAAACAGAACACCCTCCTTCACCAGTGCAACATTCCCACCACCAATGTCCCCCTTTCCTCCTTCCCTATCCTTTCCTGTATTTGAGACAGGCATTCTACTTCTCTCACTCATTAAGATTGTCATGATAGTTGTTAGTGTAGTTATTTATCTAACTGCACTCACTGCTCAATACCAATTCTTGAAGAAAAGTCAGGCATGATACTTCTGTTCTCTCCAGTACTTGAGGATTTATCATGGTCCAATCAGAATACCCTGATGCTCTCCTTGAAGATCCAGTAAATGAACCCAATCCAGTTGAGCCCAGCAAAAGTTGGCAGCAAACATGCAGGACATTTTCTAGACTTACAGAAAATGATTTAAGTATTACCAGTAGAAGACTTTCTTCTCTCATTAAAGAGGCAGTAGAATGTGAGAAAACCGGCTTGTTTAATAGAGAAGAAGCTGCTCCTGAGTTAGAAGCAACAGGACCTCAACAATGAGTGAGTGAAGCTCAGAGGGCCTGAGGAAGAGGAAGTTCTTCTCACTGTGCTTTCGTTCTTCTACCTATGTCTGCCATCTTGCCTCAGTCCTAGGGAGCTGACAGGCTGCACCAGAAACCAAAGGATTTGAGGATGCGGTATTGGCAAGATTTGGTCAGAGAACAGCTCCTTACTGGAAAATGATTTTGCTCCTACTCCTGATCTTAAACTACTTTAGGCATGAAATTACTGTGACTTCTAGGGATGTACATGTTCTTTGTCCACTGGCTAGTACTTCCAGGATCCTGGGTGGGCAAAACATAGCATCCTCCCCAGGCTATGCAACCACAGCTGAGGTAGTGACTGTCATTTTGACTTGTTTCCAGGTTTTGGCTCAACTGTCTATTAGTATCATTAAAGCTTGGATGACCTGGTAAACAGAACTTGGCTAAAAGCATCAGCACAGAATGAAGCTGTGGGTATTTCAACCTTTAGTGATTTCTCAGCTTATGCAACAAAGTTTGACAAAAGCAATAGGACGAATACCTCAGAAATAATAGAGTGAAGGCAGCTTTCAGTATGCATTTCTGCATCATGGAATGATTTGCAGGTGAATGCCCTCCATCATATTGCTAGGTTGCTTTCTTGTTGTTTTTTTTTTTTTATTAATAACGATTTTGCTTCCATGTAGGCTCTGGTAATTAATACATTGATCAATACTGTTAGTTGTACCTGCAGCATGACTGTATTTGGAGCACGGAAGCTAATGAACTACATTTAAAATCTCCCCAATAAATAGGGACTCATTGAATAATGTCAAGGGAAGCAGAGGACTTTCAGGCTACATTTTCACGAAACTGGGAATTTTGGAGCATTTTCTTGATGAGTTTTACAATATCAGTGATTGCATGCAGTGCTAAGTGTGTCCCCCATTGGAAAACAAAACTAAACAAAGACAATAACATAGAGAGCATAGACAATTGGCAGAGCAATACTGTTCTCCAGATCTTGTATGCATTGGAAAGGAAGCTAATTTCACTCTAGATGGGAAGGTTCTAATCACAACTTCATTGCATGTGCTCCTTCTTGTTCTTTATTGCTCTTTATGGGAAGATTGTGTCTATACTGATTTTTGTCTAAACACTAATGGGCACAATACCCTGCAGAGCGAAGGACAGAGAGCAACCAGATTAACACATTATCTCATGGGGAAAGTGCACTGGGAAAGAAGTTCTTCTTTGAGGGAAGGGCCTCTCAAGGGGAGATTTTTTTATTTGAGCTCAGAGGATGAAATGAGTTAACTGGGCAAGGACATATGAGAGAAAGGGAAGAAAAGGAATGATATGATCGGAAACAAGAAACAATGTGGGCCGGGTGGTGGCGCTGGAGGTAAGGTGCCTGCCTTGCCTGCGCTAGCCTAGGACGGACCGCGGTTCGTTCCCCCGGCGTCCCATATGGTCCCCCAAGAAGCCAGGAGCAACTTCTGAGCGCATAGCCAGGAGTAACCCCTGAGCGTCACAGGGTGTGGCCCAAAAACCAAAAAAAAAAAAAAAAGAAACAATGTAAAAGAGACAATTTTAAGAAAGTATGTGAAGGTTTCAAGAAGAGTAGGCCCTTAATGACTGGATCAGGAAAGAAAGAGAGAGAGAAAGCTGACAGAGAGCAATGAAAAAGGAATGTCATAACAGCAAAACCAATAGATGGGTAGACAAACAGAATAGGAAGCATCTCATGGAAAACTTGACAAAGTACCTAATAATTCAACTACTTTTGGGTTGACATTGCTGAGAGTGGAAGCAATGGGACTGTTATACATCAAACAAGGGAGTGCCCCTCTAGGCAAAGAAATATGACACATAGCAGTTTTGTGCTTTACCAGGCTCTTCACTCTTCACTCAGAAGCACATAGTTGTGGATAAGCACTGTAGGCAGGGAGTCTGATTGGAGTTCACCACAGAGATACAGAAGATGATATTGATGATGGTGGTGGTTATGATGTTGAAGCAAGAGGAGGAATTTGGTAAGAGGAAAAGAGACTAGTCTACAGAAGAAAAGAATCAATACGACTTGGAGACTGAGGAGGAGTCCAACGTGAATGACAGATTTATGTTTGGATATATGCATAACTGTCAAGAGCATTCCTGGGATGGGGAGGAAGATAACTCTAGATAAATATTATTGTCCTTACATCTGCAGCTGACTGAGTAGTCATTGGGCATTGAAAGCTCATAAAGCCACAAGACATGTTAGAATGCTGGATTGCTGCCTTTGACAGAATTTAGGCTGGGAGAAGTAGTTCTAGGAAAAAAACAGCCATTTTGATGGAGCCTTTTGTTAATTCCTGGTTGCTCAGTATCTCCTGGTCACATAGGAAAAAGGGGAAAGGAAGATGAGAATTACATGAGTTTCTAAGACTGGTTGGCTTTGCAACAAATATTTACAGATGAATCTTAAGCAGAGCAATGAATTTCAATAGATTTCAGGACATCTTCATTATAAAACCAGAGCAAAACCATATCACTCTCCTTCCTCCCTCTTGCTCTACTCTGCCAAAGGGACTACAGAAGGTTCATTTTAAGGTCTGATGAATGGTTCAGAAGGTCTGAAGTAGATTAGAATGAGTTTTTTTCATCTGCATTCTATATTTGAGCTAAGGCTCACACAATTTGTCATGGTTTCTCTTTTCTTAAAGAAAAAAGTTGGTTCTTTGGTACATAAAGCAGCAGAGCTAAATTCTCTCTAGACAGTAAACAATATCTTTAAAATAAAAAAAATACTAGTGCTTAATAGAGCCTCAAGATCACTTGCTCAGGGATGTTTTGTAGATTAACTTCAAGCAACATCATAGGGACTCTATGAACTAAGATAATTTAGTGTGACCAAAGCCAGCATTATTTTATGCATCTAACCTCTTCTATTTCAAAGACTCATTGGAATATGCTCCTCTGTCAATTTTTTTCATGAATTTCATTAGAAACTATGTTAATTAAAATTATCTAGTTCTGCATTTTGTTGAAGTTGCCTTAGTGTAAAACCAAAATCAGCTGTTATTGGATTGAAGATAACATGACAACAATAATCCCAGATGTCTTTTGAGAAACTTTTCTGCGTCCTTTCATTAACTGAAAATAACATTCTACAGTCCACCAGGAAAAGGACTATGTGAATAAAATAGTATATGTTATAAAGACAACAGTTTATTTGATGTCATGAGAACATGTCAGGATACTCACAAATATTTGGGTTGAAATGTGAAAGATCCCAAAGGATCTGGCATATTCTAGCCAGTCTTTGAAGTTGCAAGATGGTAGACAAGCATCAGTGTTGATTCTTTCAGTTCCCCATGGGTTTATGTAGGAGGTCATATTCCTCCATTTCCATTGTGCAAAGTGCATGAGAAGACAGGACCCCAAATTCCAGTCAGGGTATTTGGTCTCAACTAGACAGAATAGTGGGGATTGGCAACCCTGGAATCAGATAATTTTACCCACAATCTAAATCAGATGCTCTTTATTAGATTAAGGCAGAATGACATCCATGCCTTTGCCTCCATTGGTTTGTTGATCTTCTATTGAAATAAAAATTAAAAGCACTTTTTTTTCTCCAAATATAATCCCTTCCAAGGTGGCTTATCCATTTACTCATTCATTCATGCTTTTATTGAGCACGAATATCATTGTGCTTGTTCAGAGTCTTCTGGGAAACCAATCATATCTGACTCTTCAGCTACAGTTGTAGACATCTAGTTTCAGTTGCTGGGTGGGCTCGTTTTCCCATATAGGATGCACTTACAAACCCAGAATAGATATTTGGCCAAGCAGAAACCACCAAAATTCACAGAAGATGGGGCATGGGTGACTCTGGATACCACACTAAAGATTTTGAATGTATTTTTTTTTTGACTTGGAGACTTCATAGACACTTGAGTGTCAAATAAGCCAGTATAAAATCCCATTTTGATTGGTATGAATTTAGGAGGCTATGTCATACAATTGAGTGAGTGCCAAATGGACAGGGTCTAACATCAATACAATGATAAAAATGAAACGATGATGGTCATAGGGATAAGTTAGGACTAGGCCTAAGGCCCTAAACCAAGCTATAAGCTTGACTCCTGAGCACTCTAAATGAGGCCCTGATGGTTCCCAGCACTGCTAGGTCCAAGCCAAACTACACTTCATGGGCCTATCATCAAACCTCCTGAATGTCTCTGGACTGGTTGGGAGTAACTCCTTAAAAGGAACTAGGTTCAAATTGTCTAAATGAGGGCCATAGAAATAGCATGGAGGTAGGGAGTTTGCCTTGCATGCAGAAAGTCTGGGGTTCCATATGGCATCCCATATGGTCCCCCAAGTCTGCCAGAAGCGATTTCTGAGTGTAGAGCCAAGAGTAAGAGTAACCCCTGAGCGCTGCTGGGTGTACCTCAAAAAACAAAACAAAACAAAACAATTGTCTAAATGAGTCTACATATAAAAATATCCATACTGAAAAAATGTCAGGGGTCTGAGAGTTTTCTTAAAGAGCTGGAAAACCATTCGCAGATGCAGAAGTCCCAGAAATTTTTTATACCACGTGGTCCTCCAAACACTGCTTGATGTCTGACCTAAAATTTAAAAAAAATATTTAAATTCTGGAATCCTGGAACCTGGAATTAACACTAAAAACTGGGCTCAGCGAGATAGGTAGATTAAGAGAACTTGCTTTGCCCTCAGATGGTATGGGATCTTCTACACCATTCAAACAATAAATATTGCTAAAACTGTTGTAAACATGCTAATTAAATCTAATTAAAATTTTTGGACAAAGAAATGAAAAAATTCTAAAAATACATACTAGGGGTTGAAAAATAGTACTAGTCGATAGGACAATTACTGGCCTCTACTGGCCTCTATGATCTCTGGCACCCTATATGGCCACCAACACCTCATATGGCTTCTGAGCCTTCCCAGGAATGATCCCTACATTCAGAGCCAGTAGTAAGCCCTCCTCCAAATAAAATAAAATAAAATAAATAGAAAGCCATACAAATCCTTGATTTCATTAGGTATGGTGTAGATTGTATATTTGTTTATGTTCTACTACATTACACCAACATGTTTATGTCATTTGAAAACGTTGAGGTTTTCCTATTTCATCATATAAGTGTTAGAAATTATAATTATCAAACAAGAATATTGCCTAAATTTGTAGTGGGAATATTGTACTGGTGAAGGAGGGGTGTTCTTTATTTTTTATAATACAAACATGTTTGTAATCATGGTGCTTAAATAAATATATTAATTTAAAAAAACATTGCCTAAATTTTAAAAACTCTTTTATTGTATGTTAAAAGTTATAGAGTATCAGTAAATAGGATAGGGTTGAGGCATTGCATTGCAGATGGTTGACCCTGGATCAATCCTTGGCATATAATATGGTTTCCTGAGCAGAGAGCAGAGAGCCAGAAGTAAGTCCTGATCAACACTGAGTGTCCCCCAAACAAACAAACACTACAGAGAATCGATCCCTTAGAGAGATACTAAATGAAAACTAGATAAATCAATACTACTTTTATAAAATAGGTTCAATTTTCCATTATTAACTTCTATGGAAATACTTTATATACTGAATGATTCAAATAAATAATAAGTAAACTACCATCACTAATTATTTTCTAAATAACCAAATTAAATTAACATACATTCTTCAACTATCCATGCCTAATTTGATGAAGCCATTTTACAATTTCCTCATATACTGAAGATAATTTTCTAATTAAACTTTTATTTTGTGGGGTTGGAGAAACAGCACAGCAGGTAGGGTGCTTGCCTTGCACACAGCCTATGTAATTTTGAACCCCTGAATTCTATATGGTACCCCAAAGCCCTACCAGAAGTAGTTCCTGAGGGCAGAGACAGGAACATCCAATACCTGAGACAACCAGGTATATTCCCAAAACACAATAAAACAAACTTTTATATTGTGATAGAGAATTTATAGGCAGCTTTCAAAATAACAGAGAAATACCATATGCCATTTATGCAGTATTTTCCAATGGCATATTTCAAAATTGTAAAATTGTAGTACAACATCACAACCAAGATGTTGATATGAAAACATGCAGGATATGAATACTTCTACCTCTACTAGGATTTCTCATGCACTTGGGTGAAACATTGCACTCTACCTACTCCAACCCCATTTCCCCCAACAAAAACTAATTTGAGGGATAGCACAGCGGTAGAGCGTTTGCCTTGCACAAGGCTGACCAGGAGCTATTTCTGAGCGCAGAGCCAGGAGTAACCCCTGAGCATTGCCGGGTATGACCCAAAAAACAATCCAAAACTTAGTGCAAAGGTTTGTGTCCATGTACATAATGTATTTTTCTGAGAAATATGACCACCAGCAAATGCTGGGTCAAATTTTAATTGCATAGTTCAATTTTGTTTTAAACCTGTCAAATAGTTTCCAGACAATATCACTTTATATTCTCATAAGCATTGCATAATATGAATGAACCAGTTTCTCCACATCCTCATCAGTTTCTGATGTTTTTTATTCCTTTGACTTTTCAAACATTCAAGCATCTGATAGTATAACTTACTTGGATTTTAATATGCATTCCCTAGTGGCTAATGATGTTAAATGTACTTTCGTGTACTCACTTGCCATCATTATATCCTTGAGAGGAATGCCTTAACATATCTTTTGCCCATTTTCAAGTGGACTGCTTGCTTTTTCTGTTGGATTTCAGAATTATTTATAGAATTTCTATATACACATATAATATATGTGGTTTGTAAATAACTTCTCCCAAGCTACGGACTATGTGAAAATATCTGAAAACCACAACACTTATAATCCTTTCAGCAGATCTTCACATACATTTTTTTCTAATTTTTATGTTCTCCATTTTATCAAACTTTACTGCCATAAATTGTGATTTTTTTTCTATCAAGCCCATGATCTCTTCTAGTCCGTGATTTTGAATGTTTTTCCCTGTTTTATTTCTTCATTATTACAACTGTTTTTCTTGTGTCTGTCTCATCCATTTCAGTTACACATAATTTAAGCTGTGAGGTTTGGGTCAAGGTTAAGTGTTTTATTATTTGTTTGATTTTTTTTTGGTTGTTCATTTATTTCAGGTCCTATGTTCAAAGGCTATTTTCTATTAAGCTTTTGTAAAAAATATTTGTCAGCATATTTCTGTGGGTCTATTTCTATGTTATTTTCTATGTCAAAAAAAACTATCTACTCTTTCATCAATAGCTCACTTGGTCCACTACTGTAACTATTAATAACCTTAACATTAGGTATATTTGTGGGGCTGGAGTAATAGTATGGAAGGTATACTATAGCACACAGTAAGTAGTAACTTCTGAGTTCAGAGCCCTGAGGACTGCTGCACTGCTCAGTGTAGTAACAACAAACAAAAAACAAGCAAATAAACCAAAACATTATGTAGAGATTTTCCTACTACTTTCTTTTTTTTTTCTTTTCTTTTTTTTCAAGAGTGTTTTACTATATAGTTTCTGGTTCCAAATATCTTAGAAACACCTATTTGTATCTATAAAAACCTAGTTCAGATTGATAGAAATTACATTAAATATATACATTACTTTTTTAATTTTATTATTATTTTTAATTTTTATTGTGGTCAAAGTGAATTACAATTCTCTCACAGTAATATTTGAGGCATATAGTGACAATGAGTGAGGGGCCTTCCCACCACCAGTGTTGTCCTCCCTTCACCCCTGTTTCCAACATGCATCACACATCTCCCTCCTTTACCACCGTTATGCTAGTGCAACTGTTCCCCCCTTGTATAGCTTGTTGTAGATTAGGTATCGATTCTGTTGTGGTTGACTTTGGCTTTGGTATTCATGTCTGATCAGTTTTTATTTCCACCAAATGAACATTTGACTGTCTAGCCTTGGTACCATGGGGGGGGGGAGAAGAAGAAGAAGAAGAAGAAGAAGAAGAAGAAGAAGAAGAAGAAGAAGAAGAAGAAGAAGAAGAAGAAGAAGAAGAAGAAGAAGAAGAAGAAGAAGAAGAAGAAGAAGAAGAAGAAGAAGAAGAAGAAGAAGAAGAAGAAGAAGAAGAAGAAGAAGAAGAAGAAGAAGAAGAAGAAGAAGAAGAAGAAGAAGAAGAAGAAAAGAAGAAGAAGAAGAAGAAGAAGAAGAAGAAGAAGAAGAAGAAGAAGAAGAAGAAGAAGAAGAAGAAGAAGAAGAAGAAGAAGAAGAAGAAGAAGAAGAAGAAGAAGAAGAAGAAGAGGAGGCAAACAAAAAAGAGAAAAACCAGGAGGAGTTCATTTAGGTGTTATAAATATCCATTTAGAAGAAAAAAGGGAAAAAAGAAGAAAAAGGTAGTAAAACAAGGAAAAACAGAAACAAAAAATAATAAGGGAGAATCAACAAGATTACAAAAAGAATAAACACAGAATAAGCCACAAACCAGAAAAAAAGAAATAAAAAAACAGACCAAAAACTTCTTAAAAAGAAGGGTTGTATTTCTTTTCTCTTTTCTTCTTCTTCTTCTTCTTCTTCTTCTTCTTCTTCTTCTTCTTCTTCTTCTTCTTCTTCTTCTTCTTCTTCTTCTTCTTCTTCTTCTTCTTCTTCTTTCTTCTTTCTTTTTCTTCTTGCATAGGCACGGGTAAATATTGTAAATGTATGCATTTTTAAAGGAAATTACTATCTCATGTTGTCTTCCCATCTTTAAATATAAATAGCTCTTCCATCTATTTAGGTATTATTTGGATTCTATTATCAGCATTGTGTAATTTTTAAAAACTCATCCCTGTTTTATTAGTTTTATTTCACTAGAACAATTTCTATGTAGTTTTGTATTTTAAATTTTGGTTTCCATAAGATCTAATTTTGTCCTAGAAGTGTAACTGGTGTTTGTGTATTGTTTTATTTCACTAGAGCAATTTCTACGTAGTATTGTATTTTAAATTTTGGTTTCCATAAGATCTAATTTTGTCCTAGAAGTGTAACTGGTGTTTGTGTATTGATCTTGGACATGATTTTCCTTAATTTATACTTATTAATTCTATAAGCTTGAGGGTTATTTCTTTTATGGCATGTTGTATGAAAGTTTTATCCATTTATCTTCTAAAAATAAGAACATTCTAATTTTCTCTTTTTTGAAAAATATCTCTTTTCATTATCTTTAAGTTTCTGGCTAGAAACATACAGTAAAACATTGACTTGCAAGGCATATTTATGAGTACCCTTCCTTGTACTTCATCTTAAGAAATAAAGTTTTAAATTTTTCATAGTAACATTTGATCCTAGCTATTGGTTTTATACATGGTTTTCATCAATTTTAGGAGGTTTCAACTGCTCATCTGTTGTTGAGATTTTTGGTTAAAATCATGAATTGGTGGGGCCAGATAGTACAATGGGTAAACGCTTGTTGGGTATGCAGGTGACTCAGTTTTAATGGTATGGTCCCCTAAACACTACCAGGAATAATCCCTAAGCACACAATACGGAGTTAATTGTAAGCACTGCCAGGTGCTCATAACTTTATGTCAAAATATATAAAATTCTTTTTCTGAAATGTGATCATATAATTTTCAACTTTTAGCCTATGTATATGGGGAATTATACTAATTGATTAGACAATGATGTCAATAAGTCTTGCATATCTGGAATAAATCATACTGAATAGTGATCAATTATTCTTGATATCTACATATGTACACTCATAATTTTATGTGGTAAACTTTTGATAATGCTTTATGTAAGTATAGAGAGATGTTTATTGATACTTTTTTCTTTTGTACTATCTGCTTTATCAAGAAACTTCAATTCTTTCTAAATGGGTTGGAGAATTTCCTTCCTCTTTTAATCTTATGAAAGAGAGTTTGTAAAATAATATAATTCTTTTTAAAAGGTTTGGTCCAATTCTCCAGTCTGAGACTTTTGAAGCTTTAAAATTATGTACTTTATTCTTTTTAATATTTATAGAAATATTCAGGCTATTTACCTTGGTTAGATTTTGGAAATTTCTAATTTGAAGAAATGATGGTAACTCTATGTTGTTAAATTAAT
Organism: Suncus etruscus; assembly: GCF_024139225.1. Classification (NCBI taxonomy): domain Eukaryota; kingdom Metazoa; phylum Chordata; class Mammalia; order Eulipotyphla; family Soricidae; genus Suncus; species Suncus etruscus. The sequence continues at coordinate 127,396,938 of NC_064854.1, read as the reverse complement.
GGATGTAAAAATTTTTGTTCCATTTGCTATATAATTATAATCATCTTATGTTCTTTTGTATTCCTAATATCTATAATGTGTGAATGTCCCTTTTGTTTCTGTCAATCTTGCTAGATGTTTATCTTTTATTGGTTAAGTACCAGCTTTTAGCATTATTGGCTTGTCTGTATTGTTTCAATTTGATTTTTGTTCTTTATTGTTTCCCTCTTTGCTTTGGACTCACTTTGCTCTTTTTTCTAGATTCTTGAAGTAGGAACTTAGACTATTAATCAGAGTCTTTTCTCTTGTTTTATTTGTTTCATCCTGGGGTCATACCTAGATGTGCGTATAGCTTACTCCTGTTTCTGAGTTTAATGGTCACTCTTGGCTGTACTTAGGGCACAGTATGAGATGCCAGGTATTGAACTTTGGTTGGCCCTATGCAAGGATTGTTCCTTATACACTGAACTCTAGTTTTATATTTGTTTTATATATTCTGTCCTATTGTCTTGTAATTTTTAGTTTATATATTTTTTCATTTCCACCAAGCCTTTCCCTTGATCTATGTATTATCTAATAGTATAGTTTATTTATTTTTGAGGTGAAAGGGTCTCTCAAACAATGGTTAAGAGGCCTGAATGAGGGAGATGGCTTTGCTGGGCCAACATTTTAATACAAGAGCCCAAAGTTGAGCTGTGTGAAAATTCTCAGAGCCTGGGATGGATTAGCAAGAGCAACTCCACATTGCTGGGGAGTGGAGGAACTCTAGAGTTACAACTTGTATTACCCAGAGATATCCTATATAATAAATAAATACATATTATATATATATATATATAAATTCTGAACTTTCTTTCCCAAGTTTATTTTATTTATAATCAGAGATTTCTTTTGTACTCTTCGTTATTTATTTCTAGTTTAATTCTATTAATATGAGGGGTATCAGAAAAAACACAGTGTGATTACAAAGCTACAATTTGTTGAAGTTTGCAAAATATACTTTACCTTGATAATATTATATTAGTGCTATTTGGTTATTATTGGGTGAAATGTTATTTACATAAAATTGGCTGATGATGTTGTTTAGTTCTTCTATGTCCTTGCTGACCTTCTGTTTAGAAATGCACCAATGTCTGGCTGTAATATGTACAAGTACCTAAATAGAATTGTATTCTTATCTCCTTTATTATCAACTGCTAGATTTTGCTTCATGAATACACAATAGTTTGATCCAGATGCATTTAACATTACTATGTCATCTTGATAGACTGGCCTCTTTATCATGATGCATTATCTTTTTATGTCTCAACCAATTTTCTTTGCTCTGAAAATGACTCGACCTACTATTAACATAGCTATGATAGCCTGGTGCATATTTTCTTATATTTTGCATTTAAAATACTGTATTTTAAGTAAATTTCTTAAAACCAGAAAATAGTTGCAATATTTTTTTAAGTCCACTCGACCAAGCTCTATCTTTCCATTGGTGATTAGAATTTAATTTTTCTGCCTTTGTTTTTCATTCCTGTTTCTTTTATTCACATTCTTGTAAGTTACTATTTAGGTATATGACTTTCCTTTGCTTTCAAAATGATTGCTCAAGGTGTAATAAATATATAATTCATAAAATATATTATAATACTCATATTATATAATTTATATGTCAAATATTTTATATATGTATATATTATGCAATATAATATGAATTGTATGACACATCATTTAAAGATAATATTTTATGACATTATATTCATATCTGCATTTACTGCATTCAATGAAATCTAGAAATCTTACTTCTAATTAGGTTTCTTTACCCTACATTTTTTAAGAGATAATTGTCTTAAGTATTTTCTCAGCATTTTATAATTACTTGACACAACTCACAAAGAGGATGTAAAAATTATGTGTCTTGTTATTCCTCAAAAATTGGAAATTGAGCTCCCATATGATCCAGCAATACTACTCCTAGGGATATATCCTAGGAATACAAAAACACAACACAAAAGTGCCCTTTGTACTCCTATGCTCATTACATCTACACTTACAATAGCCGGAATTCTGAAACAATCAAGAAGCTGAACAACAGATGAGTGATTAAAGAAACTGTGGTACGTATACATAATGGGATACTACACAGCTATTAGGAAATATGAAGTCATGAAATCTGCCTATGGACATGGAGACTTATGCTAAATGAAATGAGTCTGAGAGAGATAGGCATAGAATACTCTCATTATATCTATGGGTTTTAAAGAAAAATAAAAGACAGTATGGTGATGATACCCAGAAAAACAGAGATGAGGGACCAAAGGACCAGCCCATGATATGAAGCTTACCACAAAGAGTGGTAAGCACAGTAAGAGAAATAAGTACACCAGCAACTATTATGGTAATGACAGTGAGAGAGAGAAATAGAATGCCTGGCCCAAGGACAGAGTAAAGGGGGAACATTAGTGACAGGAAAGTTGCACTGGTAAATGTACGTTTTATGTGTACGTTTTATGACTGAAACCCAACTATGAACATGTTTATAACCATGGTGCTTAAATAAAGAAATTATTTTTTTTAATTATGCTTCAACTGTTAGAGGATTTAGTAATCTACTGAGAATTAGATACACACCTGCCCACAGCCAAGCTTGACTTTCCATGTCAGTTGTGTGACAGTAGCTGTGTCTGGAGACAAAGCCACTGACCTGAAACCATTCCGCGGGATAATCTGGTATACTTGCCCATATTTTTACACCGTAAATTATTTCTTAAATCCATGAACTGGTATTATTTCCATTTTCTGTAGAGAGTTCCTCTAGGCATTCTTTTAGAGCAAGCTTACTGTCTGCATATTCCCAGTTTCCCCTCATTTGAAATGTCTTTAGTTTTCCATCATTCAAGAAGGGTATATTTCTCAATAGTCATAATTTTGGGTGGACAATTTTTTTATTTTAGTACTTGAAAAATGCTATAGCACTTTGACTGATTCCCATAATTTCGTATCAGAAAACAGCTGTTATTCAAATTGGGAATAGTAATGAACTTTATTTCTGGATGTTTTCCAGCTTTCTGTTACATAACTATGTTTAATGCTGATATGTCTTGCCCTATATTTCTTTGTATTTAGTTTATTTGAAGTTTGATTAACATTTTTGATATATTTTTTGCTTTTCACCAGTTTGTGGGAATTTCTAGCCAATACATCCTCACATTTCTAACTGGGTCTACTCTCTATCTTCTCTTGACAGCTTTATGTTAACTCTTTGACATTATTCCATATATCCTGGATATGCTCATTTTGTTTCAGTCTGTTTTATAACTGTTTTACAGTTTGGGCAATTGCTATTGATCTTCCCTGAAGTTCACTGGCTTTATCTGTTGTCATGTATATTCTACTACAGTTAAGCATTGCTTAACAATTGAAATACATTCTAAGAGTTCTGGTCTTAGGTAATATTTTCATAGAAAAACTCTCACTAATCTAGAATGGTATAATCCATTGCTTCTATTTTTGCAGCACACTTGGTGGTGCTCAGAGCTTACTACTGGCTTTTCACTCAGACAACACTCTTAGTAGGACTTAGGATACCTTATGTGACTCTCAGTGATGGAACCTGGGTCAACTCCTTGCAAGGAACGTGTTCTAGTTGCAATATTATAACTCTGGCCCAACCCCAAAACTACTTGTTTTTTTGCCTAAAACCTGTTTTCACCTGAGAAATTTTATGCACCTTTGGTATAGATAAATATATATAATATACACCCAAAGCAAATATTTCATGAAAATATATTAAAATGTTTTAAAGAATATTTGTAAAAAGTCACATTTTAAGAAGGTAGGTTATAGTCAAGTACATATGTAGTTTGTATGTTGGGATCAATGTCTATTATGTAGACATTCCATTTCATTGACCCCCCAAAATTATCATTATTTGGCATATGAATGTATTAAGCTGATTCAGTGAACTTTTTTATTTGGCTGTATTTTCTAATTCCATAATTTACATTTGACTATTTGTGTTCCTTTTATTTTATTTGCTGGGATTTAAACTTTTTATTTTCTAAAAAATTTCTTAAGTGATTACTAAGCATTTTTTTTTAATTTCAGCACCTGATTCAGGTCGATATTGGCTTCAGATGATTGTCTTTTCTCATTCATGTTGTGATTCCTCTGGTTCTTGGAATGACGAGGGATTTTAATTGCATTGTACATACTTAGATTTTATATTACTAAAGTCTAGATCCAGGTTTATTCTTTTATTAGTACACTCTCTTTTTAGGTGAAGCATAAAAGATATATGGGTATGCATAAAAATTAAACTTTTGTTAGCCTCCCTGAAAATATTGACTATCGATGCTTGGTTGTTCTAACAGTGTCTCATTAGATGCGGAAAGATGATAGTCACAAAGATTTTCTCTTGTTATCTGTGACTATTGTTGATCCAAATGGAAGGCTTTATTTTCAGTATGGAAACGTGGATGAATGCTCTTTAAAACTAAGAGGTTTACTTTTCTCTATACCTCATAGAATCATCATGTAGATTTTTTGTATCTGTTAGGTTCTGGTTTAATAACAAATTAAAAGGTGACAAAGAGAAATTCAAGTTTAATGTAAGTACATGTAAAGAAGTAGTAACATTTCATAGAATGCTTCCCTACAATTCCTAGAATGAAGTGAAGGTGTTATCCCATTTCCTCAACTGTTGCTTTCACATATCTGTCTCTTGTTCCAGTATTCTTATGGGATAGACAATTCTTATTGTATACTTCAAAATATAGCAGTAATTAAACATGGCCCTTATTTTTTTAATTTGCCTTCAATTCAGGATATAATACCCCATAAACTACCTAGAGAGTAAAATCTAAAGGTTTACTTTTCTGTTTTATAATATGAGGTTCTTTCTTTTTTTCTTTCTTTCTTTCTTTCTTTCTTTCTTTCTTTCTTTCTTTCTTTCTTTCTTTCTTTCTTTCTTTCTTTCTTTCTTTCTTTCTTTCTTTCTTTCTTTCTTTCTTTCTTTCTTTCTTTCTTTCTTTCTTTCTTTCTTTCTTTCTTTCTTTCTTTCTTTCTTTCTTTGTCTTTGGGCCACACCCAGTGACATTCAGTGCTTACTCCTGGTTCTGCACTCAGAAATCGCTCCTGGCTTAGGGGACCATATGGGACACCAGGATTCAAACAACTTAAGTCCTCAATTGGCTGCATGCAAGGCAAAAATGTCCTACCACTGTTTTTTTTTTTTTTTGTAATGTTTGTTTTATGTTTGTTTTTATATAAGGCAAGTTCTCTACCCACTATATTATTGCTCTGCCCCCCAAATAAAGTTTTTACACCAAGGCACCCACTAAAACAAATATATTGCCATTGACATGACATATAAAACTCAGGCTTCCCTTAAAAATATTCTTTTATTTTGCCTTTCCTAGTGTTTTAAGATAAATGTTCAGGTGCTAAACCGTTCGTTTTTCCTATCTATTGTTGATGGTTATCACTGAAGGACATCATAGACATAACAAGATACACAGAGGCTGGAGAGATGCTGAGGTAGCCTGGGTGGTCCCAAATACCACAGGATCTGAGAATTACTGCATCCTCTGACTTTTACATTGAATCAGAGACCAGATTGGCTGAGAATAATTGTCAGGGCCTCAGACGACCTGAGTGGGACAAGTAAAGCATTTGCACTTGCTTACATTTCTTGAAAAAATCTCCTAAGATATCCCCCAAAGCCAGCCCAATCATAGTACTATATTAAATAGGAACTACATGTGGTAAAATGACAAAGTAGAGGCATTTTTTGGATGGCATTACCCAGAGCTGAGACAAAAGCAAAAAATTTCCGACAAATATTTAACAATTGTTTAATACCACTAGGAGTAATAACAAGTGGGCTCAGTCTTCCAGGATATCTCAGCAATTTCATCTTCATAGCATTTTAATAGTATCAATATAGGTGCAAAGCACAAAATAAGATACTTGGGGAAAGATAAAAAGAAAATCAATGCCATGTTTTAGATCTAGTAGTATCTTATCTCAGTGCCATTATTTACTCAATTGCCATAAATAACATCATAGTAAAATAAAGTTAACTTCTATAATTGTGTTTGTATGTATTCATAAATCTTTTACATACTGTGATTCCTAAGGCCTCAATTAAAGAAAAGTATACTTGGTTTGTTTCTGAAAAGTAGGTAGAATCATAGAGTAGAAACACAATAAGTTGTATGGAAGACGTGGCTGAGTTAATTCCTACCTCCTTGTTGGTCCTGTCAGCTTGCACCAGTGTTCCATTCAGGCAAGGTTCTACATAGTGTAGCTCTTTGTTGTACTACAAGAGGAAGAAAAAAAAAAACATCAAAAATACTTATATTCGCATCTAAGGGGTGCTAATTAATTTTAGGTTATATATAAATTTACTTAATATAGTTCAGACTAAACTGTATTTTATTTATAGGATATCTAATCCTCCTAGGGTATTTCCAATCTAAAACGCTCCTACACTATTTCCTACTTATGATTATCAGGGAAACTAAGGCACCTCATGGATGATCAGTTGGCCCTCAGTTACCCATGACTCAGTAAGGGGTGGTGTCTGAAATCAAACCCAGTGTACAACCTCATAAAACTGATCTCAAAGCTTCTATATCCCCGAATTTCCTTTCTAAAACCCCAACGCCTGTGTTCATTATAATCTGACTTTTGTCCCTTCTTTCATCTTCATTGTTCCAACACATACAAATGCACTTGAGAAATTATAACCCAAATGCCTTAGAACATAGGTCTCTTATGATAAAGCATGGAGAATTCATATGTCCACATAATTCTGACATTAGCTACTGACAAATGGGAGTCTGATGGAAACGTCATCTATCGTCTCAAGATGCAGGAAGCAACTGCAGTATACAATCTGATGAACTTTCCCAGAAGGATCACAAAGATAGTACAGGTAATAAGGCTCTTGCTTTGCACACAGCTAAATTGAGTTCAATCCCAGTACCCTTGAATACCACCAGGTGTAACACCTGAGCACAGAGCTAGGCCTCAATTAAAAAAAAGTATACTTGGTTTGTTTCTGAAAAGTAGGTAGAATCATAGAGTAAAAACACAATAAGTTGTATGGAAGACATGGCTGAGTTAGTTCCTACCTCCTTGTTGGTCCAGGAGTAAGCCCTGGGACTTACAGAAGCATAACCACACTCGACCCACAAATAAAGGCATTACAAGTAAAATAAAATAATAAGAATGTAATTAAAGTTCTCCATCCATACTAGACTAACACAGGCAGTTGCTAAAAACAACCATCCCCAACTCCTCCCTTATTGATTGATATAATTCCTTATGCCAGATCCTAAGACTTGAAACCTATTGGAAGCTATTTGGTTCTCCTTTTCAGGACACATGATGTTTTTACAATGATTTAAGAAAAACGATTTAATATCAAGACAGTAGGAACTAGGGAATAGGGATATGGCTCAAAGGTAGAGCATACATCTCACAGTTCATGAGGCCCTGGCTTCAGTACACAGCATTCACACAAATATAGAAACAAGACAAATATAAGATGAAATATAAGTTTTTAGCTGAAAACTTCATGAATCAGACTTGCATTCTTCCAGTTCGTTTATTTTTTTTTCTTTTCTTTCCTTCTCTCCCAACTTATTCCTTATCTATCTGATTAGCACTGCTGGAAGTCCATAACATCTAGCATTTATTATTTTTTTCTTTTAAAAATTTTAGTTATTGCCAATTTCTTTTTTTTTATTTTATTGGGACCAATGTGAATTACAAGTCTTTCACAGTTATATTTAAGTGACAGTGAATTAGGACAATTTCCGCCACCAGTGTTGCCCTCCCTCGAACTGTTCCCAGCACGCCTCCCATACCTCCACCCTTAGCCCCTGGTTGCTAGTATCACAGGTCCCTTTTGTGTCTAGCTTGTTGTAGTTTGGGTCTCTTGATTCCATTGTCATTGACTTTGGCTTAGGCATTTAGGTCTGATTATTTTTTTTTCCACTCAGTGTTCATGGGACTGCTTGCCCCTGATACCATCCACTTTCTTCCTCCCTCAATTTATGAAGCAGAACAAGCTGATTCATGTTCTATGGTTCTGTTAAAAAGGCAGGGAGGTGCAGATTTGGAAGACATTTGCCTTTCAAATGACTAATCCAGGACGGATCGCGTTCAATCCCCAGCACCCCATATGGTCCCTGAGCCAGGAGGGATTTCTGAGGGCAGAGCCAGGAGTTAACTCCTGTCTGAGCACCACCTGGTGTGGCACAAAACAAATAAACACATAGGAGGGGGTGAGTCCCTGTGTAGAAGTTATGAATTTAAATTTAAAAGAAGAAAAAGACAAAAAACAAAACCATATTTAAAAAATAGGGGGGAGCTGGTGTGACAAGGTTTTTGTTTGCTTTGTTTTGTTTTGTTTTTGCATAGGCACAGTAATTGGGGAACTTAGAAAGGAAATTCCATTGGCCTAAGAGATACAGGGTTTCTCCACCCTTGAAGCATACTGTCATGGGATCAACTAGAGGCCATGGCCATGTTCATTACCAGATACATGATTTTATTTTATTTATTTAATTTTATTTTTTAAATAAAATCTTTATTTAAGCAACTTGATTACAAGTATGTTTGTAGTTGGGGTTTCAGTCATAAATAGAATACCCCCCTTCACCAGTGCAACAGTCCCACCACCAATGCCCCACTCTTCCCCCCCCCCCCACCTATATTCGAGACAGGAATTCTACTTCTCTCATTCTTTAACATTGTCATGCTAGTTGTTAGTGTAGTTATTTCCCTAACAGCATTCACTACTATTTGTGGTGAGCTTCAAATGGTGAGCCTTACCTTCATGCTATCTCTCCAACCCCAAGTAAAGATACATGATTTTAAAGCCTTCTTTGCAGCTATTGATGATTGACTACATAAGTAGTCGATGAAACAGAAGATGATGTTTCCAGGACACTTCAAAAATACCTTTTACTCCTTCCCTCCCTCCCTTTTGTAACTATAGAGTGACAAGATCAAGAACGAAAAATAGGGGCTGGAGCGGTGGTGTAGCAGTAGGGCATTTGCCTTGCACGCGGCTGACCCAGGATGTACCACGGTTTAATCTCCTAGCATCTCATATGATCCCCAGGCCAGGAATGATTTCTGAGCGCATAGCCAGGAGTAACCCCTGAGCATCACCAGGTATGGCACAAAAATAAATAAATAAATAAATAAAGCTCGAGGAAGATAGAGCACTATAAGTGGAGCCAGAATAGGTCTTTGTTAACCATTAAAACATGACACCACTGTAGCTGACATCTGGATTTCTTCCAGGACATTATTTAATACCTCCACGTGGACACAGCCTTTATTTGTTAGTACTGTGACATGCAGCCACAAACATTCCTAACGAAGATTCCAACTTTGGTTCTTTTCCCTCTAATCCTCCCACTTTCCAAGTACATTTCTAAACATCTTTATTTTGACTAATTCACATTCCCTATTCTCCTAGGATTTTTACCATCTAAGCAGGAGTCAGATAGCTTGGATCCAAATCCTGTCTCTGCCAGATAGTCATTGGGTGACCTTGGAAAAATGACTAAACCTCTCCAGTACCAAGTGATTGTGCCTAAGAAGGTGTTAATCATTTCTTACTTACCTTCCCAGGAATCTGGCCTGATCCAGTGAGGCAATAAGCCTGAAACTGTGGTGAGGGAGGGTGACTCTGCAGAGTAGCGTTTAAAGAAAAGAAGAGCAAGAAGTTCTTGCCCTCATCAGGGATGAACAAGTACAGTAATCAAAACCAGGCTGCCATCACTGTGTGCTGTGGCCACAGTAGAGGAATCTGCTCTTCTGAACCCTTGCCAGCTTGTTAGTGGCATCATCCAAGCTTGCAGTTGACTAATTTCCCTTGACTGCATCAGTATAAAGCTACGCTGAGTAATCTGGTCTGTATCACCAAAGGGAGCAGGACTCCACTGTCCGTGTGAGGGAACACTGCACACCAGGAAGCTGTGCCAAGGAGGCCCGTTTGGCTGTGCATGTTTGCCCAGATACCCAATGCTCCTCTCCACAGGGATACCAGGGTGCGCCATCTATGGGCTGCTTCCACATACCCAGCTGCTCTGTTTGGTTCTGGCATTATTATGGATGGCCCTTTGATTCTGACTATGTGAACCAGTGATGAGGTGTGGCCATATACATTTACTAATGCAGATCTATTCACCACCAGTCTTACGTACAATGGTCTCATAAATCACGCTCTTTCATCCCATTAAATCAGATATCTAGAGTTCAATGCAGAGAAGTATGCATTCCTCCTCATCATTGGTCAGATGGAATTTCCTAATTTCCTTCTGCCATTTGCTTTCACTCTTTCCCACTAATCGAATTCAAAGTCAAAGGAGCATTTAAATTCCCCTCCATTCCTTCTTGCAAATTTCTGGGAAATGACAAACTTTCTGAGCTGGGAAGATGGCCCAGGGAGCCCGGTGGAAGCTCAACAAAGAACTGGCATCCCATAATGAGCTGAGATACTTTCTTTTTTCTTTCTTTCTTTCTTTCTTTCTTTCTTTCTTTCTTTCTTTCTTTCTTTCTTTCTTTCTTTCTTTCTTTCTTTCTTTCTTTCTTTCTTTCTTTCTTTCTTTCTTTCCTTCTTTCCTTCTTTCTTTTCTTCTTTCCTTCTTTCTTTCCTTCTTTCCTTCTTTCTTTCCTTCCTTTCCTTCCTTTCCTTCTTCTTTCTTTCTTTCTTTCTCTTTCTTTCTTTCTTTCTTTTCTTTCTTTCTTTCTTTCTTTCTTTCTTTCTTTCTTTCTTTCTTTCTTTCTTTCTTTCTTTCTTTCTTTCTTTCTTTCTTTCTCTTTCTTTCTTTCTTTCTTTCTTTCTCTTTCTTTCTTTCTTTCTTTCTTTCTTTCTTTCTTTCTTTCTTTCTTTCTTTCTTTCTTTCTTTCTTTCTTTCTTTCTTTCTTCCTTCCTTCCTTCCTTCCTTTCTTTCTTCTTTCTTTCTTTCTTTCTTTCTTTCTTTCTTTCTTTCTTTCTTTCTTTCTTTCTGTCTGTCTGTCTTTCTGTCTTTCTGTCTTTCTTTCTTTTTTTCTTCCTTATAACAAGTGATATTGTTGCCTCATGATGCATGACCAACATTAAAGAAAGTGAATACACTTTAAAATAAAAAATAATAGGTAAGTGATATTACAGAAGTTTAGAAAATATCTTGAAGGTGATCTAATCTTTGCTTCCTTCCTTCTTTTCTTCCTTCCTTCTTTCTTTTTCTTTCTTCTTTCTTTCTTTCTTTCTTTCTTTCTTTCTTTCTTTCTTTCTCTCTTTCTTTCTTTCTTTCTTTCTTTCTTTCGTTCTTTCTTTCTCTTGTTTTCTTTCTTTTGTCACACCCAGCAACACTCAGGGGTTACTCCTGGCTCTACACTCATAAATCACTTCTAGTAGGCTTGAGGGACCATGTAGAATGCCAGGGATCAAACCTGGATCAGCAATGTGCAAGGCAAACACTATACCCATGGTGCTATCACTCCAACCCCATGGAGCTCCTTTTATGACTGACATGAAGGAAATCAGTATAGCTCAAGTAACTAACTGTAGTAGATCTGGATTCAAATCTTGAAATTACTACTCACTAGGTGGATGACCTTGACTAAACTATCAGTTATGTGAGCATCTGAGTTCATGTCGGAGAAATGGAGATTATAATTATACTTTTCTCGTGAAATACTTGTGAGGATGAAAGGAGATAAGCATATAAAAGTCAACACAGAACCTTGGCAAGTGAGAAAGAAAAGCATCATCATCTTTCTCCCTCTTTTCCTCTTTTTTATTTCATCCCTCCCTCTCTTCCTAGCACTGATAGGTGTGGACTCAACTCATAAATTTTAATACATTTTTTCCCTTTTTTGTGGATAGTAGACTATGTCTCATTCATCTCTTGTCATGCGAACAGTCCTTCCTTCTTTGTGACAGCCACCAGACCTTACCTCTATAAGTAGTTCTGCCAGTATTCAAGGGACCAAATAGGATTTTGTAGATCAAATTCAGGGTTAACTACATGAAAGCAATGCATTCTATCCCACTGTACTATTTCTTAAACCCCAATTCTTGACTTTTTACAACACCCTTACCTACTCCTTCTATCATCATGTTTGCCTTCTCCCCCGCTACCACTCCAATATGTCCAAATATTGAATTTGCAGTAAATCCAAAGAGGTCTGTACATTAGAGTATGAGTTAGGGAGAGGTGTTACTACAAACTGCAGATAGATTTTCCTTCTTAACTATCCATTATTATGACTTTTGATCTACCTCCTACTGCATGTGTGCTTAATGAGCACCTTATAGTGTTCATTTGGTCACTACCTTTCCTGAAAAGTAGTCATTGAGCCTCCTATTGGCTGCATAATCCAGCACTATTCCACCAGCCTTTTCAGGCTTGCTTTCAATGACTGTACTAGCATTCTGTTGTGAGGCCACATAACTGTCATCACACCTGGCTGCCCACACACCCAGAACTCACATCTCCAAAATCTCTAGGTCCACAAACAAAGACTACTCAATCTCCTTATCCCTGAAGATAGTTCCAATATTTAACATGTAGAAAGAACTCAATAATATTCTTTAGTGGATAAATAATCATAACAAAGAAACAATAATATAACATTTTAGAAAAATACTATTCATATGAAAAACAAAGACAGGAAAAAGTAGTTATGTGGAAAAATAGTTATACTGAAAAAAAAAGAAACACAAGATGAGAATCTCTACTCTCTTCAAAAAGCAAATAAATAAAAAAAAGTAATGGAAGTAAGAGGATACATATAAGAATATCCTAAGTGCCACCAAAACCCCCATACAATTAAAATCTGGCATGTCCATGCAGTGCAAAAGTTCCAGTAAATATCTGTATGGCTTTATTGGCGTACTTTTGATTAAATAATCTTTAGTATGAAAATGTGTAGACATTATGTAATAAAGCAGAGGAGCCCACAATATTTTCACCAACACAAGGCATCCCAGAGATCTTTTGCATTACAAAAGTTTCTTGTGTAACTTGAAACATGACTGGACATAATTAGTAGTACAGAACAAATGAGCACTGAAAGAAAATACCATCCTCGTACTTTTAATACGGAATCGATTATTTTAAAAAGCAAATCCTGTGCAAGCAAAGCACTAGAGAAACAGTTCTAAAGAAAATTCTGCAAATTAAAACCAGGGCAGCAGAAAGTTCTGGATTGAACTAACAAATGATGTTCTCTTCTATTCCAATCGGCAACAAATAATAGGCTGTGGGAGGTATTTAAATTGGTTTAACAATATCAGCCACACAATAATATTCTGTTCATTTAACGTGTGTCTTAGGCTTCTGTAAAATGCTTGGGACTGAATTTGTACCCTCATTTTTATGATGATATTGGTAATTTAATGCATGGCTTGGAGTGAGAATTCAAAGTGAATCAGAAAATTATGATTTTTTTTTAGAGATGGCTCTCTTCATGCACAAGTGGTTTGACCTTAAATTTTAACTTTTACTGTGCAAAATCATGTCAGCTTTTAACTGTTCTTTTATAACTCAATCATTTAGCTCATCAGTCTTAGATTTTTGCATTATTCTGCCCATGAAAGCTCAAACATATTTTAACATTTTTTTTCATGTTTATTCTCTGAGAAGACCTGATCAAAAGGTTTTCATTACAGTATATAAGATTCACTTAGAAAAGAGCTTAATACTAACATGCCCAAACAAGTGGAATAGCCAAAAAAAAAAAAAAAAAAAAAAAACCTTTTCTCTATGGAAAGCCTTTTTTCCCCCTTCTCTCTCCCCTTTTTCATTATGGCACCTAAAATCAAATGTCAATTGTCAATTAGATTTGTGCAAATACAAACTTACAATATACAAAGGTTTTCAACACATATAATAAAGATTGTATTCTTTACTTTCTCTCAAAAAATTAAATCTGCAAGCAAGAGAAAGCTGACAGTATAATGAAGAGTAAAATGATAATCTCCTCTCCAGTAAATGGAATCCTGCAGACAATAACAAGACTCTCACAGAGAACTGCAGGGCATTCTAGATAGAATTTCAAATATTCCATTCCTTTGCCACTTTTTTTCCTTTTGGGTCACACCCAGTGACACTCTGGGGTTACTCCTGGCTTTGTGCTCAGAAATAGCTCCTGGCTTGGGGGATCATATGGGACACTGGGGGATCAAACCACAGTCCATCCTGATTCAGTTGCATGCAAAGCAAATGCCCTACTACTGTGCCATTACTCTAGCCCCCCTTGGCATTTTCTATATTTTATAGCAGGGTTACCCTGCTAGACAGAAGCAAGTGACCACTTGCACTGGATTGAATGAAACCCCACAGCATAATACTAGAGCAATACTAGGGTAGAAAAAGAAGATGTGTTGCTGGAGAAACAAAACAAGATAAAAAAAAAATATGTACATAGTGGGAAATTTGGTGAAACACTTTTAAGGTTGGAAGAGAAAATTCAAGGAAATGCAAATAACATTTTTACCAACTATGTGTCTTCTGTTCAGGACCTTTAAAATGAATTTTGTTTCCCCTGGACAGATTCCTGCATCGAAGGTCTAGTCCACAGTGTAATTGGTGGTAGGGCCTTTGGGAATCAGGTAACAAGAGTTAAAAATGAGTTCATGAGGATGGATTATTATGGAACTGTGCCTTCGAGGAGTTGTCAAAGGGTAGGCTTCCTCTCTCCTCTTGTTCTTTCTCTCTCTATCTCTCCCCTCTTACATTTTCTTATTCACTCATTCTCCTCACTCACCGTCTTCTGAGAAAAACTCTCTATCTATCTATCTCTATCTCCCTCTCCCAGATGTAGCCCATCTTCATGTTCATAGGCAGAGGTGTGCAAGAACGTACCTGCCACAAACCATGAAGGGAATTCTCATCAGAAACCCTACCCTACCAAACTTTGATCTTGGACTCTAGAACTACAAGAAATAAGTTTTTGTTTGTTTACACCCCCATGTCTATAGTGTTCTGCTATGGCAGATGGAGTTGGCTAATTGTATAAGTGTGTGAATCTTGTGAGTATTTTGGTGATGTCTCACTATATGTTTCTTCTTAGGCGTGAGAGCTGACTTGCAGACTATACTCCAAAGGAGCACAACCAACACTGTCCAAAAACATGCACCACGCCTTTCACTATAGCTCTAAAGTAGAAATAGAGGAGGTTACAGAAAATGTTTAACAAAGGGGACAAGGATGGTCGTGACGAACTTTATGTTAACTGTAGCTAATAAAATACACTGCTATCCAAATACATGTAGTTTACAATGAGGCAAGTTGCTCAATATGCTCTAAAGAAAGATTATATTTTTATGAAAAAATTATGTGTCCTTATATTTAGAAAAAAATTAGAAAAGTACATGCCAAATGGAAAGAAAATGGAAACATTTCTGAATTGTTTAAAATTTTACATATGTTGTCTATATTAAATGCAGTCAATGTGTAAAAGTTTCTGTTAATTAATGGTTCCTTTTATGACCTCCGGCTTTTAAAATAAATTCACTAACATATTTGATTCATTCCCTTGCCCATTAGGAAACAGAGTTCAAGATTTTAACTACAGAGGCTTCCAATAAAAAGTTCAGAATGTCTTTCGGAATGTTGTCAAAATCATTACATAAATAGTCTTGAAGCTGATCTTTATGTTGAAAACTAATAAATATATACAGCGAGGATTAATGGAGCTTTTAATGGATAGCTCTATATAAGGGGATAGACTAAAGTAAAGATAATAGTATATGTTTTCTTCACCATTGTAGAATAACTGACATGTCTACTTTTAACTTTTAATTATATTAATCACCCTCTCTTCATTACTGAGTTGGGAGTGTTTGTATATCTTAATGAACTTATAAGAGATTATTTGATTGACTGGCTTTGTTAACAGAACAATAAATTCTGGCTGATATGGAATTCAGAGGATAATTACTTAGCTCATCTTATTATGCGAATTTCTGGTACTTCTGTAATAAGTAATTAAAGATTAATAAGAAAGATAGTCTCAAATTAGCATCTTCTTATCTGTAAGTGCTCCAGGATGTGTGGGGATCAGGCCACATGTACATATTCACAAGTAGACTAGTAAGTGTACTTGATGTGGAAACCCCAAATCCCATATATCTGAAAGTCTCCTTTCAATGCTCCTTTGAAAAATGGGGTGCATACTGTTTCACAGTATAGATCAGAAAGATGATATAAGGACAGTGGTGGAAGACTGTGGCACTTTTGTGGTAGTGGCAAAGGTTCAGTAACTCTACATCAAAGCCATAATTCTTAATACTATTGCAACCATAATATGTAAACTAATGAAAACTTAAAATTTAGGGAAAGAAAATGGTTGCATGGCCCAATATGTCTCTCTCCACCTCCATCAGGTAAAGCAGAAAAGAATAGTGAAGTGGGATCACTAAGCCACTTAAGTAAGGATGTGACACATATCCAGCCAGTGGCTCCCATTGCTGCTGATGACTCAGGTCTAGGATGAAGATACAAAGGAAATAATGCAAGCAGGACACTGGAATGGGAATGTGCATTATCATGTCCATTTCATGAAAACAGCAACAAGTATTAGGCATTTAATGTATTTTTTTTGTTTGTTTGTTTTTGGGTCATACCTAGTAGCGCTCAGGGGTTACTCCTGGTTCTATGCTCAGAAATTGCTCCTGGCAGGCTCAGGGACCATCTGGCATGCTGGAATTCGAATTACCGTCCTTCTGCATGCAAGGCAAATGCCCTACTTCCAAGCTATCTCTCTGGCCCCTGAATGTATTTTTATATAGCATGTATTTACATACATATTATGGACACTTCTATGTATCTATGCATTTATATATCTTGGGGAGAGAACTGTTCTCAAGAGGTGCTTAGAAAGCCCCAGGGATCCACCCCCAGTACTCTGCCACCTAAATGGATGATTTAATTGTCCAAGGATATGGTGCTTCTCATGTCCTCAGTATTGCCTGTACTATTTGAGCAATACTGTGGGCTCCCAGAGCTTCACTCAGCAGTTGGAGATCATGTGTTGCCTGCGATCATACCTGATCTGGTCCATACTTGGTAAGCATGCAGTTACCCTCTGGACACATTGGTCACACTCACTTTACAGACAACGGTCTGTTTCTCTGCAGGCGATGGACCCCAAATGCTCAGTTATATGTGGCAGTTAACTGACATTCAAAATAAAGAGTTGACCCTAAATTCAAAGCTCCATTGCACTCCTCCATCATCTCTATTGTCTGTCGTGGCCCCAGGTCTGAGAATGGGGTGCAGGCAAGCATCAGTGACTACCATGCAAGAGCATCTGGTTAAATATACAAGGAAAAAATGCCTGGATCATTGTGACTGTAATATTTGGGGAGAATGGAAGGGACTTATGGAACAACTTGAAAGTCATACTAGAGAACTGGTAAGACTATGAAAAAGAATTGGAGATGGAAACCCAAGTCAAAGTTCTTTTCATAAATGAGGGTCTGATGTCTAGATCTTCCAACCTCTAGCCCAATCAGTCTATCTTGATAGATTCACTGAGGACATCTAAGTTGCCCCTGTTATGGAAAGTCACCAAGGGAGAAGACTTGCATGTATCAGAAGAGCACACAAAGAGCATTTCCTGAAGGCCATACTGGTTTCTAAAGTTGAGCTCTTCTTAAACTACTCACCACTTTCTAATGGTTTTATCAGCATGATCACACTCATTGTCATCAGGCTGATTCTAAACTTAATTCCCAGGTAAGCAAGTCCAGTGGTTTAAAGAAAACCCTTTGAGTTCAAATTCCTCAAAGTTCTGCGAAGATAAGATCTGCAAAGCCAGCCAAATTCTGTGCTTCTCACATGACAGTTGCCTTCAGGCTAGGTGAGGAGACAACTAGTATTCTATGGAATCCTCAATTTCAGAAATTCCCTTCAAGATACCCATAGTACTAAACCTGATTCACCTAGTAACAAATGGATTGACTAGACTTCATCCTAGGGCAGCAAATACTGTGCATAGAGAAGCAATAAGAATGTTAACTCTTTAGAAAAGAAGGGGAGATAATTCCAAGGGCTGGAAAATATGCTTTGTATGAAGGAGACCTGGGTGCATACCCATCCCTACCTGGTCCTCTCATCACTACTAGGAGTGATCCCCAAGCAGTAAGATGAGGGTAGCTCTGTGCAGCACCTATGCCAGAAGAGCAAATAAACTCGAAGTACAAGACGAGCACGAAACTCACAGCGATGATGTTGAAGAAGTCGTCATCCCCCAGTGTATCCAAAATAGATGAGACTGTCTGCTTTGCAATGGTCAGACGAAGCCCTTTCATGCTGCCACTGACGTCAACCAAAATAACCACATCTTTGGGAGAAGTTGCTGCCTGGATGTACCTAGGTCAGGGTGAGAGTAAGCAAAAATTGAATCCTGAGCTGTGCTGCAAGTTTTCTATGTGAAAAAAAAATAATAACTAGGAGATTAAAGGGTCTTGGAGAAATAGCTCAAAAGGTTGGCACAAATGCCTGGCATGTGTGAAACCTCAACTCTGATTTCCATCCTAGGCTCTACTGCTACCCAGAATAGTTATAGGTCCAGGTATAGCATCATGATCTGGGCATTGAACCATAAAACGGACAGCCAATTATAGCCTGAAATATCCTCTGGGCCCTCAAGCACTGCTGGGAACACTGTCTGACAAACAAAAAATAAATAAGTAAAAAGAGGTTTATGATTTCCTACCATTTTCTGTTCCTGCAGTCAAAGGCAATGACTCCATTCTCATCTGGTTCCCATTTAATCCCTAGAAGAAAAATGGATTTATAAGAAACCCAGAAACTTCAAATATTTATGCATATCATTTCAAGGCTGCTCGGCTTTGCTGATTGAATGTACAGGGTGAAAAATCACATAGAAAGAACAACCCTGGAGCTCATCACCTGCTCTGTTACCAACTTCATGGAGGCTCTGGAAGGCTGTCCCATCACTAGACACAACCTCAGCTCTAACCCACCCAGACCCGCAGAAGGTGGTGACAACTTTATAGATGAGCTTTCCATCAACAAAGGACTCCACTAGCACTGGATTATGAATTATGCCAAAGTTCATGAGGCTTCATCCTAGAATCTTAGCAAAGCAGGGCTTGGCCCTGGACTCAGGTAGGTGACTTCTCCAGCATGGGGGTGAAGTTGAAGGTATTTGAAGTATTTTCTTCTAAGAATATATACAATTCTGTTCTATCCTCCCTGTTTTAAACGGTAGGATATGTCCAGCACTCCCATACAGCTTTCCACACAAAAATAAAATAAAACTGCCCTGATTACATCACATAATAAAATTTGAGCTACAGGCATTGGGCCTGGAACATTTACCCATGTATAAAATGGGATCCAACATCCTTATTCTGTTGGTTTGCAGTATGGCCAGAACTGAGGCTGAAATTCTCTATTTACAATTTAATGTAGCTTAGTTTTGTTATTTGGGGAGCTTCTCCATTACAGTTATGGAAGCTTTTTTCAATTTTGTTCCTTCTTCTTTTTCTGGAAAACTTAGGATTCTCTGTGGTTAGAAAAAATTAGACCAGATTAGATAAATGTGTGTAGATTTTTGTTTTTGTTTGTTTGTTTCTTTCTTTGTTTTTGTGTAGTTTTGGAATTGGAGTTTTATTTATTTATTTATTATTTTTGTTTGAAGGAAGTGACATCTGGCTGGGTTCAAATTTTAATACTTGCTCTGTGCTCAGAGCTCACTTCTGGAAGAGCCTGGGAAACCTATGAGGACAAGGACTCTAACCTGGGTTGGTTGCATGCACGGCAAGTGGTTTGCCATTGTACTATTTCTCTGGCCTCTAGGATTGTTGTTCATAAGATGTGACAACTTCTCCCTGACAGATTCCTCTTGATTCTATTGGCTCTGATCTGACAAAAGCAGAACATTTTTCCACTGATAAAGTTCCCAGGACCCTAGCCAGTCAACACCAATTGTAAAATTAGCATACTAAACTACAAACCCCCATGAATATGTGATATGTAATATGTGAACATGTCATATTTTCTCATTATATATTCCTTAGTCTTGCATGCTCACAAGTTTCCTTTATGAATATATATATTAGTGTTCTAAAAATGTATAAGCTGTTACATCACTACCTTTCTTAGGTAGAATACCAGATCCCAACTTTATCAATTTGAAGCCTATACTGGTACACATCTTCCTGGCTTGGTTTTTATATTGATAATAAAGCACTCTGTTCTACTCAGCTGTTCATATGCTTTTCTTAGGATGACATAGTTCTTAGGGATCGGTGGCCAATTCCTGGTGATACTTAGCTAACCATATTGGAAGACTTAATGTTCACAATGACAATTTTGGCATTTCTCAGCATGACATTGTTGGGGGCCACAAGGGAACTCTTTTTGCTTGTATGTCACCAGTCACCCCAGGTGGTGCTTTGGGCTTCTTGGTTTACAAGCCCAGTGCTCAGGGACCTATGTAAAACTGAGAGTTGAAATCAGGTCTTAGTTCAGGCAAAGCAATTGTCCCTCATCACTAACCTAATCTCCCGGTTATTTTATCCTAGTTTATAAGAATCAAGTTTCATTTGAAAAGAAAGTGCTCTCTAAAATAACACAGAAAAATAAAGTTATCAAACACAAGATTGAAATGCTAATGGGTTAGGGATAAGGTATTTAAATTAACTAGACTGAGATTCAAGCACAGATTTTTGAGCATATATTGGAGCATAGATTTCAAAATCTGTTATTGTTAGATTGGCAAGTTAAGAAAATAAAGACAAAGGGCTGGAAAGAAAGCACAAGGGTGAGAGGATTCCATTATGATCTGTATCATTGCATCGTTTCCTGACCATGACCAAGTAAAGCCATGAACGACCTCAAGTACAGCTGTGTGACCTTAGTGCTCCCCAGATACACAGGGAAAGAGCAGAGCAGCACCATTTCACAGAGCCCCAAGTTTGAATAATTGGGCTCTCGTTTTATATCAATGAGATTATCCCCAGAGTTCTATGAACACTTTTGGCTACTCTCTCTACAAGAAAATAAAGAAAAGGAAAGGAAAAAAAAAGCTACAAAATATGCATTTTCATGAAGAGAAAACCCAGACTATACTGTACCATTATGGCTCTCTTTTTCAATAGCAATGACCATATTTCTGGGCTAAAATAGGCATGTGTTTAAGATGACATCGCCAATTTGTTACACCAAACAAATTGGTTTTGCAGCCAAAAGTTTGAAACCTTAAGAAGCATCTTATTCCATCTTTATTATATCTACATTTCTCACCTGCGAGTGTACCCGATATACATTTCGCATAATGAATTATAAAATAAAAGTATGAGAGGCTACTTTGAAATGAAAGTCCTCAGGTAATGAAGAGAAATTGAAAGTGACATAGTATTATACACTAAGGGACAGAAATGCAACTCACTTAGAAACATCGAGCACATTACTTTGTATAAAACTAAGTCTAGCTAGAACGAAACAGCCTTAGTCCTAATGAAATGACCTCTACGTTGAAGTTAGGTAATGTTCCAATTTATATTTCCACAAGGAATAGGTTTCAGTTCAACACAAAGAGTTTTTTTTTAATGTGTTGACTCATGGTAGATATTTAGTAATGCTTAAATTGTAGATGAGTGATTTTAGATCATGACCATTCCTGACCATCCTTTGTCCCTCCCCTTAATTCCCTCCTCCATAATATAGCTCTCCATGAGCTTCAGTTGGAGAAGAAAACGTGTGATTCTCTTTCACTGTCTTAGTATTTAGGCCAGGACTCTCAATGTTCTACATTTAGATTGAGATCATTTTCCTGCAAATTGGGTTTATAATGTCTCCCAGTTGTTGCTGAAACTTGATGCTTTTTGAAAAGCCAAGATGAAATTCCTTTGCTGGAATGACTTTCCAGGGATATATTTCCAAGGGGAATGAAGATCAAATGAGATGGGTACAAAACTTTTTTGCTTACTAATCACAATTGTCACTCTGCCAGCTGATAAACAATCAGCAGTAACTGTATGCAAGATGGATTCAGTTTCTGCTTACTCTTGTGAAGCTTTCCATCAAGGTATGCAGATATTAGATAATAAATTACAAGTGCCAGGGAGGTCATTAAGAAGGCAGTAAGGCTGGGTGAGTATAAAAAAAAGATCCTGGCTTTCTTTCACTCTCTGACAACTTTGAAACTCAAAAAAACCATTGCTGGGTACTATGATAGCATGAGACATCACTTCTTATATAGGCAGGTCCATGCCTTTTAGCAGAAGGAAGTAGCGATAGGAGGCAGGCCTTAATCTATGCACCCCTTAAAGATTTAAAGAGATGAAATCTCTAGAAAAGAATGTAGCAGAAAGATAAATATGATGGATCATAATGAGTTTTTCTAGAAATTATAAAACTGAAAAGAAGTCCCCTCGTCCTGTAGTAGCTATCCCTTTGTGATGTAAATACTAAGCTCTTTGGAAATGAAGAAAATTAATCATCATTCAACTACAGAATCTGAGGCACCTGGAAATGATGGACTCCCTCCTCAGAAAAAGAATGAGAGAAAGAAAAAGAAGGAGGAAGGGAGTGAGAGTAAAAGGGGATCTAAATATTGTGTTAAGAATGTGAAAAATAATCATAAAGAGTTCAAGACTTTTTTCCTAAGACAACATCTAGATAAACTTCTCTGTATGTGAAGAACTCAAGACCAGGGCAATTTGAAAAAGGCCCTACGATTAGAAAAATCTTTATAAGGGCATGTTTTAGTGTCTTCTTCACCCTGAACATTGACCTGAATCTCAACATGAATGTTTTTCTTTCCCTCTGAGGAAGCCTGTGTTCATCTCTCTACCTGCTAACATTTCTCTAAGCAAATATCTTTAAATAAATAAACTTTTTTACTTCCAATCCCAAAGTGCTAGAGAGATAGGACAGGGGCAAGGTGCTTTCCTTGTATGCAGCCAATCTCAGTTAGATTCAGTGGCATGGAATAATATCCCCAGCACACACAGAAATGACTACTGAATACACTAGGTGTTTCACCCTCACACAACAAGAACAACATACACACACAGGAAGAGAGAGAAGGAGAGAGAGATTCTGATCCTGAACATAAAGAAGGCATCTTGAAGAAAGCAAAATAGTGGTTTAATAGTGGGGTTTGAACATAAATAGATTCTCTCTGAAAATAAAATGTCAACAGAGAAATGCTCCATTTAAAAGATATAGGGAAGGCTTGTTCCTCACCTCCTGTATTGCCATAGGCTCCCACCATCTTTGCTGTTCTTGCATCTATAACTGTGCCACACTGTTTTTTCTCTATATGCCTGTGACTCTATGTGTCTGAGCATCTTCTTGAAGAAGGGCAAATGTCATAATTGAATTAGTCACAATCTTAACCCAATATGACTTTGTTTCAGAGGTTGGAACAATAGTACAGTGGGTAGGGCTTGTTGCCTTGCATACAATGGACCCAAGTTCTATTTCCAGAAGACCAAGGTCATATAAGACTGCCAAGAGTAATTCCTGAGTGCGGTGCCAGGTGTAAGCTCTGAAAACCATGGGATGTGATCCAAAAAAAAAAATAATAAAGCCTGATATGACTTAATTTTAATAATATCTTTATTTAAGCACAATGATTACAAACATGTTTGTAGTTGGGTTTAAATCATAAAAATGATTTAATCAGTGCAACATTTCCATCACCAATGTCCCCTATCTCCCTTCTTCCCACTTCCTCTGCCTGTATTCAAGACAGATATAGTGTTCGCAGGTGAAATATATTTGTATAAAATGCTATTCAGCTCACACCCTTTAGATAGTATTTATAAGAGAATGTGTGTGAAGTAGGAGTTGGGGGTGAGGAAAGTGGAGATTGCTGCAGGCAGAGAAAGCAACATCTGCAAAGGGACTCAAGCTGAGTTTAAGTTGAAGGATGTTCAAGTCAAGTTTATGTTCAAGTTCAAGGATGTCATGATGAAGGTGGCCACACATTGAGATCTATGCCAAAACAAGGTGACTTGAGTATCAAAGGGAACTAGGAAAAGAGGTCCTTTCTCTCAGGAGACATTTAAAGGTTCTTAGTGAGAGGAGATGAAGACAGCATCTCCAGTCATTCTAGGCAAGGCTGCCCCAGATGTAATAATACAAAATCACATCTTAAATCCAAGTCAGTGCAGGCTTGAAGCATTCATTGTTTGAATATGCTATTTGGGCCAACATCTTCTATTTATATTAGTGACTATAGGGCTCTTAGGGTTTTCTGAGATTTCTAATGAGAGCAAGAAAGAGGTCTCTATTCTCTTCTGTATACATGCACTTACATAAGGCTGCTTTGTGAAAGGTTCTACAAGTTGCGATGTTAGCAGTTAAGGGAATAAAAGAATAAAAGTAAGTTTGGTTTCTAAGCCTCAGGAGGAACATCTAAGGCCTTAATCTGTTTAAGTGCATCTTCAGTTTCTGAGACTGGACTAGTCTGGGCATGGAAATCACTTACTAAACTTATTTGAGGATGGATCCCATCCTCCCCCAAAATTCGCAATACTCAATATTTTAGGTTACAAACTTCAGGAAATTCCATCACAGATGTACTAACTCCCCTAGGAAGCACCAACATTTTAGTATGGAATTTTTTTGAACACAGTTATTTTGAAAATATTTGAGTAACTCAGAGAAAATAATAGTTGGTTCCTTTTAAATCTTGGATCGAGGGAATTTTATTTAAGAAAGAAGCACTCTTAGCTGGTCCAATGGCAGTGGTTTATCAGAACTTATTAACATTAGTATCACAAAAGTTGGTATATTTCCCCCCCCTCAATTTGACTGGCTTTAGAAGAAGAAAGAAAGAAGCACTCTCATGAGACAAAAGATTTCTGGAAGCACCAAAGTGCCTTTTCGGATGCCCAGTCAGGCAGAGAAAATGTGACTCTCTAGAACAAGCATGAGGTGGTGTGGCCGCAGAATATATGGTCGGTCATTCATTCTCCTTTTCTCAGAGGTACTCTGGCTTCACTATGAAGATCTATAACCATTGGCCTTTCTTCCTTATATTTCACAGGATACAGTTCCTAAAAAATTCAACCTATATTGTTTATAAAATTAAAAATGATGTCAAAATCTCTCTCATAGAACCAAATGTTTAAATCTGATTAAATTCATAAAATTGTGCAATTTTCCTATATCCGTTGGTTTTTTCCTCCCAAAGGCACTATAAACTAGTATTGAAAGGAAATTTATTAATTTTTTTTTTAGTTTTCGAGCTGCACACGGTGACGCTCAGGGGTTACTGCTGGATATGCGCTCAGAAATCGCTCCTGGCTTGGGGGACCATAGCAGACACTGGATGATCGAACCATGGTCTGTCCTAGGCTAGCGCGTGCAAGACAGATGCCTTGCCACTTGCACCACTGCTCCAGCTGCTTGAAGGGAAATTGATTCAATATAAAACAATATTGTCTTAATTTTCCATGTTAGCACATAAAAATAAACAATAGAGGCCAACAAAATGGAGTCTGAGATAGCATTGTCTGTAGGTCTAACAACACAGTTACTGGAATTCCACATGGTAGACAGGTTTAAGACTAATGTAACTATAAAGTACTTAAAGAACTATAACCTACAATAAACAAAACAATAAAAACCCCAAAACCATTTTATTTTCTATATTTGTCTCCTTGGCTCATCCTCTCTTTTTCAAAATCTCTACCTTCAAAATGTCTTAACTTATTGCTTCTTTGCTTTCTTTCATACAAAACCATTAATGAAACTTGCCAGACAAATCTTGGGTCATCCAAACTAACTCCACAATTCAATACCTGAACAGTGTTTAATTGTCCCACTGTGAAATGACAAGAAAAGTCATGGAAAGAAAAATCAAGAAATAACAGATGGGGCCAGATAGATAGCAAGGAAATAGTGTTTGCCTTGCATGCAGAAGGATGGTGGTTCAAATCCCAGCAACCAAAATGGTCCCCCGAGTCTGCCAGGAGAGATTTCCGAGTGTAGAGCCAGGAGTAACCCCTGAGTGCTGCTGGGTATGACCGAAATCCAAAAATAAAATAAAACAAAATAAATGACAGATTGGCAGATGTTTTCTTATTCTTAATTATGCATATTTATTTCTTATTAGGCTCATAACCTAAAGTTTTTTGTTTTGTTTTTTTTTTTTTTTTTGGTTTTTGGGCCACACCCTGTGATGCTCAGGGGTTACTCCTGGCTATGCACTCAGAAGTTGCTCCTGGCTTCTTGGGGGACCATATGGGACGCCGGGGGATCGAACCGTGATCCATCCTAGGCTAGCGCAGGCACCTTACCTCCAGCGCCACCGCCCGGCCCCATAACCTAAAGTTTTAATAAATATCTTAAATTATAACCTTAGGAAGTCAGAGAGGTAGCACAGTGGTAGGGTGTTTGCCTTGCACACAGCCAACTCAGGACAGACTGTGGTTCGAAACCATGCATCCCATTTGGTTCCCAGAGCCTGCGAGGAGTGATTTCTGAGAGCAGAGACAGGAGTGACTCAAAGACCAAAAAACAGTTATAACCTTAGGTTTCAAATAGCTCTCCAGAATCAAATGTTTGTTTCTAATGTGAGTTCATAGTCATTTTTTGTTTTTAAGAGTTTTTTTTTTTGGGGGGGGGATGCTGGCTCTCCAATTTGCATGTATGGGAGCTTGATTAAATTCTTTGAGCCATACTCCTTCTTCAGCACCATCTGGTATATCCCTGGAGGCCCCTGGCGATGTGAAACATGGTCCATATGGCCCTCCAAACTGTTGGGATGGCCCTTGTGGTAGTAAGCTCCACAGGGTTCAAACAACATCATATCCTTGAACCAGAGCATCAAGCTGTCAGAACTGGTTGTTCAAATATCAGGAGAGGGACCCAGACCCATGACTACAACTTGAGAGAATAAACCAAAGTAAAAGTCAGTTTCATATGAACAAATCCCATCTCACATAGTAATATTATGAGGAATTATGTGCCATGGCCGTTGGAGTAAGCGGATGGTTCTTACACTATTCAGGATACTTCTATTTTGCTTGTGTTTGTCCCTCCTAGGTGGGAAACACCTCTGGGATGATCCCTTACCTCTACCTCTTCTCCACCATTGGGTGTGGTCCATCTGCCCCCAGTAAAGACCTCAGGTCAGAGAAACTTCTCCCATTTTCAATCCTACAGCTCCCTTTCTGCCTGCTGGAAACTTTTGCCTGTATTTATAGATAACTTGTGGTGGAAGTTCCTGAGCCTGTTTTATCTCCTTAACCTGTGTGGATTATTTCCTGTGTTAGTGTTGCAACTAAACCCGCATTTCCCAATGCATCTTGGAACTGAGACATGAGACTTCTGCTACACCTAATAACAGGCATAACAAATAAAAATTATGAGCTATTTTCATGATCATTTTTTATAGAAGTATTGTTAAGCTGGCCAAGATGCAGAACTTCAATACCAATCATACTTCACTCACTACTAAACTTGAACCTGATAAGGAAAATGGGCAGGAGAATAAATCAATGCTTTATAGGCTTTTTCTCCTCTGGAGCAGCCCACATTCTTTTTCAGTACATATTTCTTTCATTTTATCTCCCATCACACTTCTCTAAATTTCTTGCAATAAAACTATTTTGCTTCACTGAAAAATGTAAATCAATGCTATGTAATCAGTGCTTGAAAGGCTTCAATCCAATCAAACATGTAAGATCAACTTTGTAGACAAACAAGCTGTGTCTTCTAGCTTATCATAGCAATAAAACAGGTTTTCACTTACTCTGTATGGTACAGAAATCATGGCTGAAGAATAAAATCATTTCTTTTATGATCATCTATGACTTCAACCGGTACAAGTTCCCTGAGATCTGACTCTAAAATCACTAGAATTTAATACTAGGTAGTGATTAGAATCCAATACTGAGCTTTATATTATTAGACATAGACTTAACTGATTTTCTATGTTTTACAGCTCAATATGTGCAAGGAATTATCAGTTAGACAAACAACTTTAAATAAAGTTCATCATCATCCAGAACAAGGGGAATATTTCAGCACTGGTTTTCACCCAAGCAAGAAAGTGGGTCCTATATAGGAAATATAATGAGTTGTATAGGAGGCTTCCCAGAAAAAGGTACCTTGTATAGGTAGGTGTAACTCTGCCTACTTGGAGACAATTAGTGATCAGGAGGTATTATGATGTCAAGTCCAACAGATGGACCTTCCTGTATCCAGGACATGGGGTATCACTGCAACTGGAAAAGCAAGAACTCAGGAAGATATACAGGGTATGGAGCAGAAGAAGGAAAAGGAAAACTATAGCTTTTAGTGTATTTACATATTTCCTGAATTGTGGATGAGTTCTACTAGACTAAAGCCAGTAACTCATAGAGGCAGCAGCTCAATTGCTTCTGAAAAGGAAGTGTTGCATATCAGCCCTGGATGGGGCTGGATGGTGATGGGATGGATGGAGGGGCCTTTCTCTGCCCGGCCCAGGCCATGCGTCTGCCACCCTCTCTAGCCA
Organism: Suncus etruscus; assembly: GCF_024139225.1. NCBI lineage: Eukaryota > Metazoa > Chordata > Mammalia > Eulipotyphla > Soricidae > Suncus > Suncus etruscus. The sequence continues at coordinate 127,368,456 of NC_064854.1, read as the reverse complement.
GCTGGTCTGAGGGTTCAGGGGAGCAGTGAGGAAATGCTCCACAGACAGGTTTCAGGAGACATCACCTTTATTCAGTGGAAGAAGGCAAAAGAATCAGCCCCAGGATGAGCCCCAGCCTTCCTCAGATCTTTGCTTTTGTACACAAGAATCAGGTACCACCCTAGGGTGGGAGTAGAAAACCAAGTAAATAATCCAATATGCTATCATCAGGTCACATCCTAGGGTGGGGCACAATTATTGATCGGTAGGATCCGTAACACAACAGGAAGGACTCTTATTATCAGTGTTATTGAAAACAATAGCTCAAGAAGCGTTTTTTTTTAATTATTATTTTTCTTTATTTAAGCACCATGGTTACACGCATGTTCACAAACGCGTTTCAACCATAAAATGCTCACAAAATTTAACGTGTGCAACTTTCTGACCACCACCTTCTACCTCCTCCTCTGCCTGCCTTTGAGACAGCCCTTTTATTTATCTCTCTATAACTGTCATGATCGTTGTAGTGTAGTTATTTCTCTAACTGAGCTAACACTCTTTGTGGCAAGCTTTATGTGATGGGATGGTCCTCCCAGACCTAATATCTATCATCCCTGGATACTATTACTATAGTGTACTACTGTATATTATTACTTTAGTTTATTTTTCCTATATCCCACAAATGTGTGAGACTATTCTATGTCTCTTTCCCTCTGAATCATTTCACTCAGCATAATAATATCTATGTCCATTCATGTATAGACAAATTTCATGACTTTATTTTTCCTGAGAGCTACATAATATTCTATTGTGTAGATGTAACACAGTTTCTTTAGCCATTCATCTGTTATTAGATATCTGGGTTGATTTCAGATTTTGGCTATTGTAAATAGCACATCAAATAAACTGTAGGAGAGCATTATTGTATTGTGTTTTTGTGGTTCTAGAATAGATCCTTAGTAGTGAAATTGCTGGATCATATGGGAGCTCAATTTCCAGTTTTTTGTTTAAGAAATACCCATATTGTTTTCCAGAAACAATAAACTAAACAGCATTCCCATAGCAGTGAATCAGAGTTCCTTTCTCCCCATATGCATGCCAGCAGTGGTTGTTCTTGTTCTTTGTGATATGTGCCAGTCTCTGTGGTATGTCATTGTTGTTTTGATTTTCTTTTTTTTGGGGGGGGGCACACCCTGTGATGCTCAGGTGTTACTCCTGGCTATGCACTCAGAAGTTGCTCCTGGCTTCTTGGGGGACCATATGGGACACCGGGGGATCGAACCGCGGTCCGTCCTAGGCTAGCGCAGGCAAGGCAGGCACCTTACCTCCAGCGCCACCGCCCGGCCCCTGTTGTTTTGATTTTCATCTTCCGAATGATTAGTGATGAGGAGCATTTTTTCATGTACCTCTTGGCCATCTGCATTTTTTCTTTCTTTTTTTTTTTCTTGTGGTTTTTGGGTCACACCCGGCAGTGCTCAGAGGTTTTTCCTGGCTCCAGGCTCAGAAATTGCTCCTGGCAGGCACAGGGGACCATATGGGGCGCCGGGATTCGAACCAATGACCTCCTGCATGAAAGGCAAACGCCTTACCTCCATGCTATCTCTCTGGCCCCATCTGCATTTTTTCTTTGAGAAAATGTCTGTTCATTTCTACTCTCCATTTTTTTTTATAAAATCTTTAAGCATCATGATTACAAGAACGATTGTAGTTGAGTTTCAGTCATAAACAGAACACCCCCTTCACCAGTGCAACATTCCTACCACCAATGCCCCCTATCCTTCCTTCCAAACCCCTGACTTCATCTGTCCTGATGGCTGCATAATATTCCATTCTGTATATGTACCACAGTTTATTAGCTATTCATTTGTTGAAGGGCATCTTGGTTGTTTCCAGAATCTGGCTATTGTAAATAGCTGCAATGAATATAGGTGTTAAGAAGGAAATTTTAAATTGTATTTTTGTGTTTCTAAGGTATAATCCCTAGGAGTGATAAAGTTGGATCATATGGGAGCTGGGATTATATGTTTTTTTTCTTAGTAAATTGTCAGTACTTTATATATCTTAGATATAAGCCCCTTATCTGATTGGTATTGGGTGAATAGTTTCTTCCAGTACTTGGGTGACCTTTGGACTCTAAGAACTGCTGTTTTTTTATGAAGTGCAGAAACTTCTCAGTTTGATGTAATCTTATCTGTTCACCTCTGCTTCCACTGTTTAGACAGTGATATTTTCTCCTTGAAGATGCCTTTAGTTTCAATGTCATGGAGTGTTTTGCCTATGTTTTCTTCTATATATCTTTTAGTTTCAGACCTGACATGAAGGTATTTAATCCATTTTGATTTGACCTTTGTGCATGGTATCAGATAGAAGTCTGCATTTGCTTTTTTTCATTTGGCTGACTAGTTGTCCCAACACCACTTTTTGAAGAGGCTTTCATTGCTCCATTTTGTCTTTCTTGCCCCTTTGCCAAAGATTGATTTTATGCCTGGACATCATTTTACAAATACTCAAGACTATTCCATTAATCTGAGAGTCTGTCTTTAAGTCCAATACTATTTTGTTTTAATAAAGATTTCTTTGTAGTACAATATAAAGTTGGGTAAAATGTTGCCTCCCATATTTTTCCCTAAGGTTGCTTTAATGATTCATGGGTGTTTATATTGTTCAAACTAAATTTCAGGAGTGTTTGATCCACTTCTTTTAAGAATGTTATGGGGATTAGAGGGATTACATTAAACATATACAATGCTTTGGGGAGTATTGCCATTTTAATTATATTTATCCTCCCAATCCATATACAGGGCATATATCTCTATTTCTTTGTGTCCTCTTTTATTTCTTGAAGTAGTGTTTTGTAGTTTTCTTTGTATAGGTCCTTCACCTCTTTAGTTAAGTTGACTCCAACTTTTTGTTGAATTTTTGTGGTGCTATTGCGAATTGGATATTTTTTAATGTCTATTTCTTCGCTATCATTTTTTGTGTAAAATAAGGCCATAAATTTTTTGCATGCTAATTTTGTTTTTATTTTATTTTATTTTTATTTGGTTTTTGGGTCACACTCGACAGTGCTCAGGATTACTCCAGACTCTAGGCTCAGAAATCGCCCCTGGCAGCCTCGGGGAACCATATGGGATGCCAGGATTCAAACCACCCACGCGTTACCTCCATGCTAACTCTAAGGCCCCTGCATGTTAATTTGTAGCCTGCCACTTTGCTATATGAATCTATTGTTTCTAGATTTTTGGTAGAGTCCTTAGGATTTTCTAAGTATAGTAATATGTCATCTGCAAACAGTGAGAGTTTAACTTCTTCCTTTCCTATCTGGATATCATGCATCTCTTTTTTTCTTACCTAATTGCTATGACAAGTACTTTCAGTACTATGTTAAATAGGAGTGAGGAGAGGGGGCAATTTTGCCTTATGCCAGATATTAGGGAAAAGGCTTTCAGTTTTTCTTCATTGAGTATAATATTTGTCATAGATTTGTGGTAAATTGCCTTGAATATATTGAGAATTTTCTTCCATTCCCAACTAGACTTTTTATCATGAATGGTATTGGACCTTACCAAATGCTTTCTCTGTATCTACTGATATACTCATGTGGTTTTATTGTTCCTTTAGTTGATGTGATGTATTGGTTTATTTGCATATATTGAACCATTTTGAATCTCTCAAACAAATCCTACTTGGTCATGTTGTATGACTTTCTTGGTGAGGCATTGGATCCTATTTGCTAGAATTTTATTGAGAATCTTTGCATCTGAGTTTATCAGAGATAATGGTTTGCAGTTCTATTTTTTGTAGCATCTCTGTTTGCATTTGAATTAGGGTGATGTTAGTTACATAAAAACTATTTCAGAGCATTTATGTTTCTTCAGTTTCCTGGAAGAGCTTGAAAGAATAGGTATTAGGTCCTCTTGGAAGGTTTGAAAGAATTTGTTATTAAATCTCTCAGGACCTGGGCTTTTGTTTTGGGGAGACTTTTGACTACAATTTTATATTTTCCAATAGTAATTGGACTGTTCAAATATGCTATATCATCTTCATTCATTCTTGGGAGGTTATAAGAGTCCAAGAGTTTATCCATTTCTCTCAGGTTCTCATGATTTGTGGCATAAAGTTTATCAAAGTAGTTTTTGATTACCTTTGAATTTTTGTAGTTTCTATAGTAATCTCTCCATTTTTATTTCTAATTCAGTTTATTAAAGTTTTCTCTCTTCCTTTCTTTGTGAGTGTTGTTAGTTGTTTATCAATCTTGTTTACTTCTTTTAAAGAACCAACTCTTGCTTTCATTGATCTTTCGAATTATCTTTGGAATTTCTATTCATTGATTTTTGCTCAAGCTTAATAATTTACTTTCACCTTCTTATTTTTGGTTCACTTTGTTGACTAACTTCCAATTTCATTAGCTAGTCCATTAAGTTATTTATGTAGATCCCTTCTTATTTCCTGATAAATGCTTACAAAGCTATAAATTTTCCTCTTAGTACCACATTGTCTGCATAATTTGTGTCTTCATTCTCATTTGTTTCAGAAATCTTTTTATTTCCTTTTTGGTTCTGTCTCTGATCCCAGGGATGTTCAGTAGTGAGCTGTTTAATATCCAACTATTAAAATTTTTCTCTACAGGGACTGGAGAGATAGCAATGGAGGTAATGTGTTTGCCTTGCATGCAGAAGGTCGGTGGTTCGAATCCCGGCATCCCATATGGTCCCCCGAGCCTGCCAGGAGCAATTTCTGAGTGAGCATAGAGCCAGGAGTAACCCCTGAGCATTGCTGGGTATGACCCAAAAACCAAAAAAAATTTTTTTTCTCTGCATCTGTTTGTTATTTACTTCTAATTTCAGTGCATTTTGATCTGAGAAGGTAGTATGCACAATTTTTATCTTCTTTATTTTATGGAGGTATGTTTTATGGGCTAGCATGTGGACTATCTTGGAGAATGACCCATGCATTGTAGAAGAATATGTATTTAGTTTCTGGGAATGGAGAGTTCTATATATATATTTATAATATGACATATAACAAAAATGTAATTCTGGCTTTGTGAAGTACCTCTTGGCTGTACATTAATTTCATTTATTTTTGTCACTATATCCCACCACTTCCTTCAGACTTCAAGGATTTCTGGTTGCAAATCTGCATTAATTTGTTAGGGATGCTCCTTTGAATGTAATTTCCCTTTTTCGTCTTGATATTCCATCCCTATTTATGTGGTTTTTCATCGTGACTAGGATGTGTCTTGGGGTGCTTTTCTTTGGATTTCTTTGGTCTGCTACTGTTCTCGCATGTAAGATTTGATTGAATGCACTCTTTAGCTCTGGGAGTTTCTCTGCAATGATATTCTTTATTGTTGATACTTCATAAAGGGGTTTTTTTCCTGTGTCTCTTGGACTCCAATGATTCTTATATTGTTTATGTGGAGTTTATAAAAGATTTCTATTTTTTTTCTGTTTACATTTTTTGAAAACTTTTCCCATTATCTTATTTGTTTTGAGGTTTACTTCCAACCTCTTCTTTTGTATGGAATTGTTGTGCATTTCATATTCCAGCTCACTGATTCTGTCCTCAATCATTATTACTTTGTTGAATAAATTTTTCCAGTAAGGTTTGTATTATATCTACCAAGTTTTTCAGCCATTATTTAAGTTTGAAGTTTTCTTCTCATTTCTACTCTCATATCGTCTTGATTCTTATTTGTGGCATGTTCACTTCATTTCATGCTTTTTTGAGTTCTATGAATAGCCTCCATATTTCATTTCTAAAATCCTTATATGAGAGACTAAATAAATGGTTGGAACTTTTCAGGTCATCAGAGCTACCAACTTCATTCTCTAAGCATGGTGTAGGCCTGAGTTGTTTTCCCATTCCTATGGTTGTAGTATGGTGTTTTCCATGCCCTGTGCTGGCATTCTTTTGAATAAGCGGAGCATGGGGCCACAGAGCAGAGAGTAGCAGCTGCACTGCACTAGCTTTTGTCTTAGATTCTGTCCCTCACCTGGTCACCACCGATGTGGCTTCTGAATCCTAAAGCTGCAGGCTCTACCACTGTGTCTTCTGCTGTTTCTGGAAGCAGGTTCCACACCTCTGGGTTCCTAACACCTCAAGAGTCATTTTTGATACATGGATTGGTAGGTACCTTCACCAAATATAAATCAAATACTTACAATATTGTATTATTGGTGCTGGTGACTGAATGAAAAATCAGACAAATGACTGTAATTTATTGGGGTATATCTCCAAAAAGAAAAGTCAGTCATTGAAAGCCCAGTGGCAGAAGATTGACATTGCTAGAGTTCATATTTTTCATGATGAAAACCATCTTGATATAATATAAAAAATAGAGAAATTGGAATATTAACACTGTTATCACCTCCCTCTTTCTTTGCTGATGTAACTTGAATGTGTCATTTACCTTCTTTCTTCCTTTGTTTAATGGGGATTATAGTGACTCCAGCTCACAAAATCAGAATCTAAGAGAGGATTGAGTCAGGAAATGCTTGTATAGGCATCATGCACAGAGCTCAGGAGATCACTGATATTATGGTCAAAATGAAATGTCCATTTTTATAGCACTTCCAAGGCTCCCAAGAAAGAAATTGAAGCACATATTTCATGATCCATGAGTAGTCAATCCTGAAGACCTCAATGCCCTTTATTTTATATATATATTATTTAAACACCTTGATTACATACATACATATATGTTTGTGTTTGGGTTTCAGTCATGTAAAGAACACCACCCATCACCAGTGCAACATTCCCATCACCAATGTCCCAAATCTCCCTCCTCCCCACCCAACCCCCGCCTGTACTCTAGACAGGCTTTCTATTTCCCTCATACATTCTCATTATTAAAATAGTTCACAATGTAGTTATTTCTCTAACTAAACTCATCACTCTTTGTGGTGAGCTTCATGAGGTGAGCTGTAACTTCCAGCCCTCCTCTCTTTTGTGTCTGAAAATTATTATTGCAAGAATGTCTTTCATTTTTCTTAAAACCCATAGATGAGTGAGATTTCCATAAAGGTTGAATTAGACATTAGGCATTCCCACCAGCAGTGGATAAGAGTTCCTTTCTGTCCACATCCCCACCAACACTGCTTGTTCTCATTCTTTGTGATGTGTGCCAATCTCTGCAGTGTGAGGTTATACCTTATAGTTGTTTTGATTTGCATCTCCCTGATGATTAGTGATGTGGAGCATTTTTTTTATGTGTCTTTTGGCCATTTGTATTTCTTCTTTGTCAAAGTGTGTCCATTTCTTCTCCCCATTTTTTGATGGGATTAGATGTTTTTTTTCTTGTAAAGTTCTGTCAGTGCCTTGTATATTTTGGAGATTAGCCCCTTGTCTGATGGGTATTGAGTGAAAAGTTTCTCTCACTCAGTGGGTGGTTCTTGTATCCTGGGCGCTATTTCTTTTGAGGTGCAGAATCTTCTCAGTTTAATATATTCCCATCTGTTAATCTCTGCTTTCACTTGCTTGGAGAGTGCAGTTTCCTCCTTGAAGATGCCTGTAGTCTCAATGTTCTGGAGTGTTTTGCCTACGTGTTGTTCTATATATCTTTTGGTTTCAGGTCTGATATCGAGGTCTTTAATCCATTTGGATTTTACCTTCGTACATGATGTTAAATGGGAGTCTAAGTTCAATTTTTTGCAAGTGGCTAGCCAGTTGTGCCAACACCACTTGTTGAAGAGGCTTTCTTTGCTCCATTTAAAATTTCTTGCTCCTTTATCAAAAATTAGGTGATTGTATTTCTGGGGAACATTCTTTGAGTATTCAAGCCTATTGCACTGATCTGAGGTCCTGTCTATTCCAATACCACGCTGTTTTGATAAGTATTGTTTTGTAGTAAAGTTTAAGTTGGGGAAAGTAATTCCTCCCATATTCTTTTTCTCAATGATTGCTTTAACTATTCTAGGGTGTTTATCGTTCCAAATGAATTTCAAAAGTGCCTGATCCACTTCTTTGAAGAATGTCAATGTCATGGGTATCTTTAGAGGGATTGCATTCAATCTGTACAATGCTTTGGGGAGTATTGCCATTTTAATAATGTTAATCCTGCCAATCCATGAACAGGGGATATGTTTACATTTCCGCGTGTCCTCTCTTATTTTCTTGGAGCAGTTTTATAGTTTTTTGTATAGGTCCTTCACATTTTTAGTCAAGTTGATTCCAAGATATTTGAGTTTGTGTGGCACTATTGTGAATGGGGTTGTTTTCTTAATGTCCATTTTTTCCTTATTACTATTGGTGTATAGAAAAGCCATTGATTTTTGTGTGTTAATTTTGTAGCCTGCCACCTTGCTATATGAGTCTATTATTTCTAGAAGCTTTTTGGTAGAGTCTTTTGGGTTTTCTAAGTAGAGTATCATGTCATCTGCAAACAGCGAGAGCTTGACTTCTTCAATGCCCTTTATTAACTCGGTGTTATTGTTGTTGTTGTTGCTGCTGCTGCTGCTGCTGCTGATATTGAATTGTTTAGAAAAATCCAATTGAGCTTCTTTCCTCAGTGAGACCCCTTTGCAATACAGGTGTAAAAGGTAAGTCAGTACCTTTAAAACTGAGTACCAATAGTATAGGTCTTTTGTTTCATTTGAGGGCACACCCAGCTGTATTCAGGGCTTACTCCTGGCTGTGCACTCAGGGATCATTCTGGGAGGAACTCAGGGAACCAAATGTGATACAGCCAGACTGCATGCAAAGTAATTATTTGATCTTTCTGGTCCCCAAATCACAATATTTTTCTTGAGTTATATTTTATAAGTATAGATAATTTCCATGGGTAGTTATTAAGTTTATACTTAGATTAATTATATCAGTAAAATTCATTTTAGTTCCTCTAACTCACCAAGCACATTTTAACTATTCTGTAGCCATATGTTGTCTTCATCATATGCTGTATGCCCAGAACATGTCCTCATCACTGACATTTCTCTGAGACAATTAGTTGTGTGCATTAGATATAAGGCACACAATTGAAGAAGCCTATGCAAATGCATGTAGAACTAGTCAACATTTATAACTAGACAGATATTTGCTAAATCTTTCTTCTAAGAACTCTGTTCCTACCTCTAGAAGTTGTAACTGTTGTTCCTTTTAAGTGATCTACCAGAATTTTCTATTTTCCCCTACCTTAGCATCAAATGTTCTCTACTATGATGACCCATTTCCTTGTTTATGTCCCCCTTCTTTAGTGATTCAATTTTAGCAAGACCATAAAAATCCTGAATAATCTCTTTGGTTCCAAGTGACTAGCCCTATCCATGACCTGTTTTTCTTTTCTTTCTGGTTATTCAGTTTAAATATATGGCCCCGACCAGTCTAATCAGTGGACTTTGATTTGAATATTGGAAACAGTGCTTGCTCATCCCCTAGAACCATAGTTGAAGAATACTGCAATTCTCCTTTATGGATATCCCCATATAGTGAAATAAAATCAGAATAACGGAAGGCAGAAATAAGAGGTCAATGGGCAGAAATAAGAGGTCAATAAAAATAGTCAAAAATCCAACTGGCCTAGCGAATTAATATACTCTCCAGATTTCAAAGTTACACAAGCTAATAGATATATACTTTGCTAAAACTAGTTGAAACTGAGACTTTGTAATTTGTAACCAGATCCCTAATGAACATTAACACACTCTTCTTGGGGCAGAGAGATGGCAAACAGTGGGGTGTTTGCCTTGCACCCAGCAGATCCTGGACGGACAGTGGTTCAAGTCCCACATCTCGTATGGTCCCCTGAGCCTGCCAGGAGCGATTTCTGAGTGCCGAGCCAGGAGTAGCCCCTGAAAGCTGCTGAATGTGACAAAAAAAAAAAAGAAACACTTTCAAGATTTCAAAACTACACAAACCAATAAATATATTCTTTGCTTTAGCTAGTTGGAACTGGATCTCTGTTACATACAATCAAATCCCTAATGAACATCTTTCCCCACAAGAGGGAGCTTCATAAACTTTAAGAGAGGTTCACCATTTTATTCTGTTGTCTCACCACCTGCTTGGCATAAAGCAATTCTTCAAGACATGTTCTTAAGAATGAAAATAAATTCTGCTGAGAGATGTATACAGGCTTACTCTTCAAGCCCATGTTCTCCCTTGATCATGTATCTCACTGGTCTCTTTATTTCTATTTTGATTGCTTATGTTCTCTCTTGAACACATTTTGCCTCTATCTCTCATTTTATATCTGTCTATGTAAATTTCAAGAAAAATCTACCTTGCTTCATTAGAAAATTTAAAAAAACAACACATATCCATACCATCATACCTATTATATTTAAATAAAAAAAGAAGTATCCTAAAATGAAAAATATCCCAGAAATAAAATCTGGACTGTTTTTCCAAGAATTATTTTAGTTGAATAAACAAGAGGTATATTCTTTGTTCAGAGCCAAACAATGAGTGACCACATGAAATCTATCTAGACAGTGAAGTACCTTTGGGAGAGTCATCAATGTCTTGACATGTTTAGAATCAATATAATTATTAATGTAGAATCAATAAAGTCAAAATTTTACCACCAATTTAACAAAAAAAAAGTAAGCACTTCTGAGCCAATTCTCTAATTGAAAGGATGTATGTAAATGAACTTTCATTGTTACATAAATCCTTAAAGTCTTTTCCATTTGGATTGTTAAGGATCTACCTTTTGGTCTGAACTGAATTACTTCTATTGCTTTAAATACAAACATTGAAGCTTGAAAGCCCTAAAAGCTGTAATAAGAGAGTTATATAATTTCAAGAGGGCATGGTTTTCAGTAATAGGATTAGCATATTCATACAAAGGGTGGAGAGTCCAGAGCTCCCATTTCTACCATATAAAGACACATAGAGAAAATGCCATTGGCAAGTCAGAAAGAGGAGCTCACAAAATCAATTCTGTGGGCAGATTTTCCACTTGCTAGAATCCTGAGCAATAAATGTTCGTTGTCTAAGACCCTTTCTCCATGTATAGCATTTTGTTACAGAACCCCAAAATGACAGATACACATCTGTCTTCACACTTCGTCATGGCCTCTGACGGTCACAGGGGCTGGATTATAACAGATGATCTATTATTTCTTCTCTTGTGCCCACCTTCATTCAAATGCCACGCAGTAGCTTAGTAAGATGTCCTTGTGGCTTCTTTCATGGATCAGCCATCTCACCTTGCCCTAGTATTCTATTTCTAGAAACATCTGCAATGCATTTGCTCTCTGTGGAGTATATAGAAGCAGATGGCTATTTGGTGGCGCTGGAACTTTAATAGGCCACTGTTTATTATAACGTTATCTTTAATAAGATGCTTATTGTTTAAATTTCTATGTATGCCAGGATGAACCAACATGCCCAGCTGAACACAACTCTGAGAAAATTTGAATTACTTGGCACAGCAAAGGCTTGGCTGGCAAGTCTCAGGGGACAGATGCATTGTGCAGGGCAAACAGCTCCCCCAGGCAGAGGCTGGCAGTCCCTGTGCCTGAAAGTGGGAAGACATCAGGTGCCTAGTTTTACTTAATGAAAACATAAAAGACTCCACTTAATTGCTCTAAGATTATACAAGCCGTTTTTTCCTTCTTTTAGGTTGAGCTTGTTAAGTTCTACAGCTGTGATATTGGCACAATTGCAGCCTCGAGTCCTGTTTTCACAACTTGTAAGCAAAATTAAAACTTCCTTTTTTAATTAACATTCAAACCAAGCCAGAATTAAATTCCTATTGCAAATCAGAAGCCCACTAATGCCCCAGAAGGAACACCTGTTCCAAAATTATGGCGGACCGTCTCTGACAACACACCCTCTGAATGTGCTTTTTGTTGACCCTGAAAACTGCTGATGTCAAATAGACCTCTGGTTATTTCAATGCCATAGTCCGATGAAGTCAGTTCTGGGGTGAGGAAGTCACTTTTGAATTTTTGCACATTGATGACTTGCTCCTTCCCTTGATGATAATTATCATAATATTGTAAAATGGCCATAGAATATTGGAAATAGTAGCAGGGATAGTCATAGCAATATAAACAAACTCTTCTTTGGAAAGATAAAAATGTGATACATTTTACACTCCGATTCCTCACTTTTAGTGGCAGCTCTCTGAATTACTCTATTGAGAAAGATGCCAAAGAGGCATAAAAACCAAAATGTTTTATGTGTGCCTGAATGAATGTGGCTGCCAATTTACCATTCCCATTCTGTGCACTGACAATTTGCACTTTATATTTCTTTCATTTTAACTTAAGGGAAGGAAATAAAAGATTTTTAACTCTAAGCTCTGAAGGAAATTGTTACAGAATTGTTCACCTGAATCACAATTCTCAATGCAGTCATGCTCACCTGGATACTGCCGAAAGAAGCCCTTTGCACTCCCAAAGTACTGCCAGATGAGAGATGGATCACGGTCAAAGTTGTCCACAAAAACTTTGTTAAGGGATTCAGACCAATAAACTCCATTGACAATTGCTGGATCTGAAAAAGAGAGAAAAGAAGGGAATGTTGTTAACAGCAAGCGAATAGAAGCAGCCTGGCATCCCACATTACAGGAGAGATCAGCCTGAGGCCTATATTACAGGAATCTGTAGAGTAGGTAATAACTTTTAAGATGTTTTTCTCTATAATTTTTCTATATTTTGGCCTACCAGTCTTGCCCAAGCTCTGCCAAGAATGAGGTCTTCTTTCTTCAAAGCTACACCCACATCTGTAACTTTCAATTTCATAATTTATGTCTACAGGAAAAGTAAAGAGAAACTTTAGCATTATTTATCAATTTTCCTCTCCTGAGTGAGAACTCAGTATTAACAGGAGGAAAGTGTTTTCTGTCACTGAAATCATCTCAGCTATCACAGTCCTGTGGTAACTCACATCTGCCTTAGAAGTGTTAAGACAAAAGAAAAAGTAAATTAGGATTGCATAACTAAATATCATTTTAATTGTTGTCTATCAGATTGTGATTTATATGAAGGTAAAAATAAAAATCAAAAAATATACACACAGGAGGGGCCAGAGCGATAAAAATATCAGTTACAGTTAGAAATTCTCTCTATTTTTAGTGTAGATTAGTTAGGATGAATAAAAGGCTTCCCATATTTCCAGGTGGTCTTTGAAATCCGAAGTTACCTCTGGGAATCTGTGAGCACCTTTAGAAATGCAATAACAATGAAGTAATTTGAGCAGCATGTTATCCATTTTCACACCAAACTTGCTCTGAAATTATGCTTCTTAATGGGGACTTTGATATTCATAAGTCATGGATGACTAGGGAAGCTGAATCAATAAAAATATGGTCTAGTTAAGATGAGGGTTGTGCTAAACTCATTTGATCAACTATTTGAAATGTTATTCCACTAAGACAAAATAACAACCACATATTAATTTCACAAGCTTTCTTATCAAGCTATTCTAATAGAAGTGGAAATCCCAAACTTTATCCATTGTTAAGGTCATATGAGATAGAATTTTTGGTACGGAGTACTACTCATAGGTGGCAGGTTTATATGAATATATCTGATTTTAAAAAAACCTAGACTAAAAATGGTTGTTGCAGCAGCATGTAAATAGTTCAAATGACAGAGCATCTGCCTTGTGTATGTACGGGACAAATCAGAGCTTCAGGACTGCAGACTTCCTATCCCCAGGCTTACCACAAATTTCCCTGTTGAAATATTGGTTGTTCCATCATTGCTAAGCAAGTTGTCACACTAAAATTAAATGTCTCTTACTGTACTACTTCTGCCCAGGTCCCTAACCCCTTTCACTATCTATTGAGAAGGAATTAGAATTCTACACTTTAGATTAAATTGTGGACAAGCACCCCTGAACCAGGGAAGCCATCTACGAAACATCCAAAGTTGTCTATGACGTCCATCACCTGGAAGCAATTCTCTACCAGGGAAGACCCTACTGCTGCTCTGACATCGGTTTACTCAAAAGAGTCTTCCCTTAACACTGAGGAGATTTAAACAACAACAACGACCTGCGTACTGGACAGAGCTTTCTGCATTGCCCTTTAATTGTGAGTTGAATTTAGATGCCGCTCCGCAACATCCTGACTTCAATGTAGGATATACAGATTCCAGGATCTTCAATGCAGAAACATGATACCAACAACAGAGACTGTGAAAAATATAACTGTATGGGCACTACAGACAAGGACCAGGATTGGAAAAACTAGTTTGCCTGGAGCCTAGAAATGGTCTTATGTCAGGAAACTTCAGGGGTAAGGTCTCCTTGTATTTAGGCCAAAAGTTTTTCCTTTCCATGACCCCCTTACTTTGGTGGGCCCATGCAAACGATAATTGCCATTCTAACTTTGTTTATACAATGCTCCTTTGACTCTAAACCTTTAAGAAACCACTAGTGAAAATATCTGGAACTGCAAAATAATGGTTTACATTAGTGTTAACATATATGCTTTTAGTTAAACTAGCATTCTAGGAGATGAAGGAGGGAGAAAGGGATATATGCTTGGGAACAGGGATGAAGGGAGGACAACACTGGGGGTGATGGATATTCCCCTGATTCAATGTTAATATGTACCTAAAATACTACTGTAAAGATATGTAAGTCATTATTTTTTTTCAAGGTGCAAAAGGGAGTTTATTCGACTAGTCAAGGTCCAAGTCTCATCCAACCAAGGGAGTCTTGACAAGGACCCTGAGTTAAGTCTTCAAGCAGTATACATAGAGCTTTACAGGTTTCAACAACTCAACCATTTCATTGGTTGATACAATAAAGCAAGCATTTCATCCACTTGAACAGAGAACATATCAAAAATCACATCATGCTTTGGGTGGATGTCCCAACTTACTGTTGACTCAACTTTGTGTCAGGGGTTCCTTATCTGGCGGAGAATGTCTTTATCTGGTAGAACTTCGGGCCTACCTAGTTCCTCTATTTCAGCTGAACAGGGAGGGTCTTCCTCTTTACAGGGTACATTTTTTTGGTTTTATCTTTGGGCTAACACCCTCTGCCAACAGGGAATTTATAGAGTGGAAAATATATTTCACAGTGGTTTTACTAGGGGGCTTAGGGCCACCTTGGTCTCACACCTGCACTAAGATTTTTCTCTTTTTCTGCCCTTATCCTATGGATCATCTTCTATTATTTGTTCAGGAGCCACGCACAGCAGTGCTCAGGATCACTTTTGTCTCTGTGCTCAGGGCTCACTTCGAGGATCATATGAGATTCTGAGGTTGAATCTGGGCAAGTGATATGTAAGTCATTATTATCAAAAAAAGTGTTTTATTTAGAAATGTTCTTTGATTTACATGTATTATTATATCATATTAATTATATGTTATGTTATGTTACTATATTATGTTATGTCAGTTTACCTCAATATGTTAATCAATTTTGTCTCTTGAATAAGTTCTTACAATAAAAAAAATTGTGGACAAGCACTAAAATGTGGTTGAGTAATTCTGTCTTTTTATAAAACAAATAGTATGTTCCTAAACAGCTTACTTACTTTTAGTGGACTTAAAATTCTTTTGACAGCCCTCTTCTTGTAAGGTTCTTTAAATGTCTTATATTAATCTGATATTTAATCTGATGAATCTTATATGGATATTATGATATATAGGAATATATATTTACTAGCTCAAAAATATATAACTCCAATGTTTCCATCTTCTCATGACTTGTGTGACTCTGTGTCAAATCTCCTCAAATCT
Organism: Suncus etruscus; assembly: GCF_024139225.1. Lineage (NCBI taxonomy): Eukaryota > Metazoa > Chordata > Mammalia > Eulipotyphla > Soricidae > Suncus > Suncus etruscus. Next base: position 127,352,827 of record NC_064854.1, on the reverse strand, counting down.
TTTAGTGTCTTTTTATTCTAGTAGATCAATCTTTACATTTATAGTCTACCCAAAATTTAATATGACCTTAATCCCAAATCTTCAACTTAAATATATTTCCAAAGATCCTTATTCTAACAGACATATCATCTGTGGGCATATCTTTGGGTTATCACTATTGAGCCTGGGAAATGTATAGAACTCTTATTTATTTTGCTCACTATACCCATATTTTGTGAACTGTACATATCCTTTTTATAATCTGAATTTACTGAGTTCAGACCATTTTACTTGACAAGAAATGTTGAATGTTTTTATCCCTCTTTTTTATGGGAATAATTTAGATTTTGTATATGCATGATCTTTTCACCAGCTTAACCTTCTTCTTTACCTCTGTCTAGAGGTCCTATCTGTAATGCATCAAAATGAATGAAAAGCATTGCCTTTATACTGCCCAAGTCAAACCCAACCTCCCTGCTTAATAGTCAATACAGTCATTTTCTGAATCGGTTCTATCTGTCCCACATCAGCTTATTATTTTGATAGTCAATATGAAGTCTAAGAATTGCCCACCGCTTTTTATCTTCTGAAAGATTTAAATTATCTCTGTATCACTCAAAAATCTATCAAATATTCAACTTTTATGAAAACAGACTAATAGCATCTGTTTAGAGAGGAAGAGTCCCACAACATCTTTTTGATATCATTTTCAATTTGTATCTGAAAAGCATTTTACACAATCCTATTATGATTTATAATTTAATATATAAACTTATTAATAAAAATATATCAACAATCTCCTTCCTTTCTTATCCCAAATTACTATTCTCAGAGGCATTTTTCCATTCATATCGCTACCTTCAGTTTCCTTTGCTACAAATTCTCTTCTGGTATTCTGGTAGTTAATGTTCTTTCTCTAAACATATATTATTTACACTCATATACTTTCTCATCTAAATTCTCTGTCTTTAAGTGATATAGCCTTGCCTGTCCTCAGATGTCAATCATGAATTCCATCCTTCTGCCTAAGAGGAATAGTTACTTTAGTTCAAGCAAACTAACATAGATATTGACCCATATATAATACTCCATAAATATATGTTCATGCAAAACATCCCATAAACTGGCAAATAAATATGAGTGAAGAAGAGCTTCTGACTTTTTTTTTTGGTTTGTTTGTTTTTTGGTAATCACTTAGAAGTGCTGAGACATTACACCTGGCTCTATATTCAGGAATTACTTAGGATACCATCTGAGATGCTAGTAATCAAACCCAGGTTAGTCATGCACAAGGCAAATACCCTACCTACTGCACTATTGTTCTGAATCTCAAAGAGCTCCAAACTTCTATCCCTGTTCTTTGAAGTGAGTAACAATATGCAACACCCCAACATTTTCAAGTAGTAGTGTGGAACTCAGCCTTTAAAATCACTCTGCTTATCAATTTGGCAGACAATGGCCTTGGACTTGTGTTACAACTTCCCTCATACCTGATATCTTCATCTACAGGGGACAGAAACAAGTAGTCCTCAATCACAAGAGACTTAGACAGGCAACTGTTGTTCAGTCTGGAGGAACCAATTCAGAAAAACCGGTGGATCTATCACAATTTAATACTGTGGTAAACCCAAATTAGTTGGGTGGGCAATTACCTAACTTTCCTTATCCATTCTTCGAATTATCAGGGCCAAGAGTAACTTGCAATGATTCCTCCATTCATTCACTCATACAACAAATACTGATTGTGCCCCTAATCTACCAGACCTCCAGGAGAGAAACAGTCAGACCATGAAACTGGCATGTCTGAGGATAAATTAGCCATGGACAAATAAATCCGAATTTTAAATAAAAATGGATGAGGAATAAAATGTAAAAGACTGGTATTCTTAATAGCATCCTGAGTGTGAAGGGGTATAGAAAGATTAAATTGGGTTATGAGTATAACCTCTTTGGAGAAAAAGACTGGACTGCTGCGAGATTGTTGGTTCCAAACCTTTGAAGTCCTGGGGGCCAGAATAATAGTCTAGCAGGTATTGCACTTACTTGCCTTGTATGCGGTCAACCTGGGTTTTGATCCTCAGTGGCGCCTATTGGGAGTGATTACTGAGCAACCGTGTGTGGTCTAAAAGCAACAACCAAACAAAACCCAAACAAACTCTGAATGCAGAGGTGCTTTCCACAGAGGAAGCAGAAAGTTCAAAAGTCAAGAGTTGGGAAGAAACCAATATGTTGAGAAGCAAGAAAGGTAAAAAAAATTGTGTTGGAAAATAGGGTTATCTTTGATGAGGATATGGACATACTAGCAGTTTCCTGCCACATATGCGTCTTCTAAAGACAATCTGCTCCATTAATCTACTTTTATTCCTAGTCCAAACATCAATTACTCTCCTCCCAACATCTTAAGCCATCATAGATTATTCCTTCTTTCCAGACCATACATGTACAGCAATCAGAAGGATTTATGGATGACTTAGTACTTGAGGTTTTTTTTTTTTTTCTCAGTCCCCATGGACCTTTAATACCCAGAGGAATCTTATTTTTCGATATAATTTTTTTTCGGTATATTAGCAATACTGTATTAATTTAAACTTGCCATTTCAAATACAAACGATGAGCCCATTTTAGAGACTTTTGGCATACCTGAATAACTGTAGGCTAATATAGAATTATAAACTTATCAGTAACCCCCAAACCATTACTTAAAGGAAAGGATTGAATTTAGGTTCCACTGTATTTTGGAAATTTATCACTTATAAAAAGAGGATTTCCTGAGTTGAACAAGCTAAAAGAAGGATGTTGAGATTTCCTAAAAGGTCTTAGATAGTATATTTTTCCTGGATATAAAAAGACATCCATCCCAGGGAAAGCTGGAGGGGTTAAGCCAAAGTAGGAATTTTTCTTAGCACATTTTGGATCGGATTCAAGTGGAGAATGGCTGGATATGTTTCATGTCTCCCATTTCAACAAGTCAATGACATTTCTCCCATTCATTTTAAATAGATCATAGATTAAATAAAGAAAAGGTTTGATGCTAATTATCAAGTACTTATATGTATTGGAAAATAGCCCTTAATATGTGTTGAATTATAAAATAGAGTTATTTGCCAAATATTTACCCTTCCTCTAAACTTAGTGATATGTCAAATATTAAATGCAGGTTGTTTTCATAAAACTGAAGCTAATTTCTGGCAGCCCTAGGTCCAGAGAGACAAGGAGGATACATGGTCCAATGCTGAACCACTTAGGATGGTCTTGGGAAGTAAAGAGAATGAATGACACATCTACAAGTATAGGAAATCTTGGTTCTAGATTCTGAGCTTGCTCCTCAGTGTACTTGACTTGAGTATCTTCCCCAATGAGATTGTATATCACAACTCACTGGTTGACTTTGCCTTAAATTGATCAAATTTAAATAATACCTGTCCCTTAACACAGCAAAATGTCCACTTCTTTCACATCCTTCCACTTTCTAGAATAAGTCTTTTCCAACTGTGTTAAGTGAAGAAGATTGTATCATAGAAACCACACACAATGTTGGTAATGATGGTTATAATGAGACTAGCAGAAACTACCATTTTTAGTAAGGTTATAACTATTCAAGACTCTTTTCATGCAGTTATAAACTATTCCTCTTGGATAATTTACATTTTTCCAGATGAGAAAACTGGTCCTCAGAGCATTGAAGTCCATTGCTGTTAAGAACCTTATGCAAACTCTCAGATGCATGAAGACTTGAATAGAGGCCTTAAAGTCAAATGTACTCCCTAACAAATAGTAATATAGATTTGGGGAAAATGGGTCACACATGTCTAGATACCAGTTAATCCATAATTCAGAGAAGGCTGTCTTCCTTAGTTGTTAAGAAAAAAAGGATGTGGGCATTCACTAGAGGAGGAATAGAGATTTCTCTGAGTCCTGGAATATCTTCTTTGTGCCCAAGACTTAGGCATGTGGATGGTTAATAAGGACAGAGTGTATGAAGATGAAGCATTTTTGGGATCTAATTTCTAGCCCCTCTCTAAGAATTCCGTCACATATTTACCTTGACTTCTCTATTATAAAGCCTCTGCCGGGGCTCTTTCATCACTGCTATCTTTTCGATTGGGGATTCACTTGCAAACGGAACATATGCAAGGTATACAATTCTGGATAAAACATCCTAGAATAAAGATAAGCTCATCACAAGGGGCTTCCTGTTCTAAAATACCACATGATCAACTGTAGGGAAGTTGGCAGGCACTAAGTGAAAACTCCTTGTTTGATATGTGATTATTTACCTGCTAATTGAATCCCCCTTGAGGTCTCCAGTCAAAACACTGAGAGAGTCAGATCCTATTTCCTTCTTTAGGGTTGCTCCAGTTGGAACGAAAACTTAATTTAGATAGATTCAGAGCTGACATGAAGACTGAGCCTTTTCCACCCTGAAAGAGTTTCAGAGAGGATCGCCCCAAAACTCAAAGTCCTTTTTGCAAATCAATGTTAAGTGCCATGGTCAGAATACCCCTCATCTTGCTCCAGTGGCACCAGCAATTGCTGCTACACCATCATGCAGAGGCCACACCTCACTGCCTGGCCTTCCTAGATGTTCTCATCTGGCAGAGGACCCCTTTGCAAAGGGAATCAAGTTGCCTCAAGCATGCTACATAAACCCACATTCGCACTCTGGCTGATCTCACTCCCATTGGCTTCTCTCTTCTTGTCCTCTGTTTGATTAATAGTCATTGTAACTATTGCCATGGAAGAACCCACTTAAATGGCATACATCATCATATTTTCTAATATCCTCAAAGCATTCTGCATCTATATTACATATTACATGCATTTATTTATTCTTTCAGAAAATATTTACTAAAACTTACTTTACACCAAGCACTATACTAAAATTTAGAAATAAAACAATGAACAAAACATGGTATTTAACCTAAAAGAGGACACAGTGCAGTAGAACCAGTATAGAACACTAATGAAGCAATTATATATAAAATGCTAGTTGGGATTAGTATAAGAAGGAACATAATGTGATCTGAGGGGACATATTCTCAGGAATGTGTTCTGAATAAAGCATGCATTAAATTGAAATACACTTAATGAATAGTAAGAGATGAGGGAGAGGACAGAGTGGTACATGCAGTGTTTTAATACAAAGCACAGAAAGGAGTCCAGGTGAAAACAGTGAGAGGAAGGTCTTAACAATGCTTCAAAGACATTGTTCTCTAGTTTACTGCTGATCTTAAAAGCAAAGGAGGTGCCTGAAGTTAGAACAGTGTCTGCCTTTGCCATCTGAAGAACAGTCAAAAGGAAGAGAGTTTAGGAACTCTGGGTGAGAGAAACCACCCAGGAAGTCAAAAACCATCTAGGAAGTCAGGCATAGCAAATCTGAACTGGTTCAGGTTTTGTACTCTGGAAGATAGCATAAATCATAGCCCGAAGCTTTCCTCTACATCATTTCAGTATTCAAGTTGGGTGATACCATTTGCAGGAAACTGCCTGGCAGTACTTTGTAAAGGAGTACCTGGTGATGGGGGGAGTCTGAAGGAGAGAGAATGGGGCACACTTAGCTCAAGGGAACTGTGTTTCTACCATCATGCAGAAGTGGAAAAATCTGTGAATGGAATAGGGAATAGCTTGTCCCCAAACAATTGGATAGTCTCTGGATAATTGGATAGTCTGTTTTGCTGACTAATATTCATTTTTCTATCTCACCAGTGTGTTTTTTAATTAAATAATTTTTATTTTGATCAAAGTGGATTACAAATTTTTCACAGTAATATTTTAGGTACATAGTGACATTGAATCAAGGGCATACCCATCACCAGTGATGTTGTCCTCCTTCTAGCCCTGTTCCCAGCATGCATCCCATATTCCCCTCCTTTAACCCCCAGGCTGCTAATATAAGTGGCCCCCTCTGTGTCTAGCTTGTTGTCTAGATTGGGTTTCGATTCTGTTGCTGTTGGTTTTGGATTTGGTGTTTAAGTCTGATTATTTTTTATTTCTATTTATTGTTCATACAACTGTTTGGTCTTGGTACCCTTCATTATTTCCCCCTCAATTCATGAGGCAGAACAAGATGGTACAATGGTACAAGTTACGTGGTTTTGTTTGGAGGAAAGGAAAAAAGAGAGAAAAATACGGGGGGGGGGGCGGGGAAAAATCAAACAAGCACAAAAAGGAAGGAGTCCTTCTGGAGGTTATAAATATTAATTTAAGAGAAGAAAGGGAATAAAGGAAGAAAAACATAAAAACAATAAAAAAAATCAAACAAAAGAACCCGAAAAGCACCACAGCAATAAAGACAACAACCAAACAATAACCACAGTCCCAAAATAAAAACAAAACAAACATACATCGTGGCCACTATCTTCAGAGTTAGTTTCTGACTGTAGAGTTATTTGTAAGCAGCATGAAGAAATGGAAAAGGGTAAATCTAGAGTTCAGGCAAAATGAATATGTCTGCATTTCCACAAACTACTTGTGAATTCATGGAGCCATTATTTTATTTATAGTTAAGTGTAATACCTCAAAATGGAGAAATACTATATAAATATGAATGGCTAAAAATTGGCTTTTTGAAAGAAATATTATAGTATTTTTTCACAAATTTGTGAATAATCAAGATCTAGCTAGGTAATGAGTAGCAATTCTTAAAACATAAAAATTCCATTATTCTTCTAATGAGTTTAACACTGATCCTAACTGATTAGACCTATATTTCTTTTATTTTAATTTTTATTGTGATCATAATGGGTTACATATCTTTCATAGTAGTATTTTAAGTACATATTTATATTGAATCAGGGGAATACCCATCACCAAATTTGTCCTCCCTCCATCCCAGTTCCCTTTATGCAACCCATATACCCCACCATCACCCCCCGAGCTGCTACCTATATTTCTAAACATTTGAAGAAATGTTTGTTTGTTTGTTTATGTTTAAATAAACAAAATTAGTTTAAATAGAAAAAAGGAAACAAGGAAAGGAGATCGTTGCTCTCTCACATTTAGATGTTTGAAAACTTTGACATTGCTCTCTGCTATGGTTCTTCTTTGTACCACATGAGGCCAGTTGCCCTCCAATCCTATTCTCCATCAATCTCACAATTTCAGAGAAGACTCAGACTATTTAATGGGAAGGAGCTCAGATACTGAGAATTGAGCCCAGAGCTTCATACAAACAAGCACTCTTCCACTAAACTATATTCAGAGCATTACATCAGAAGAGAGAGAGAAAGAGAAAGAGAGAGACAGAGAGAGAGAGAGAGAGAGAGAGAGTATGTTATGCTGTACTCAAGCTATTCCTAGCTCTATGCGTGGAAGTGAAGGAATATCCCTAGCAGTGCTTATGATACCCTAATACCCTACTGGTGGTGGGGATTAAGCCAGAGTTGACTAAATATATGACAAGTGCCTTATCCTCTATGCAACGGGTCTCAATTTCGTGGCCCGCAGGCCATTTGTGGCACTCCATACAACATTTTGTGGCCTGTGGCCAGCCTTCAAATATCGCAGTTATATTCACTTACTGAATAATCACAATAAAAATCGCATTAGTAAGAAAAAATTGCATTAAACATTTGCATATCCCAAGAAGTTCCGTTCGGGGTATGCAAATGTTTAATGCGATTTTTTGCAATTTTTCTCTTACTAATGCGATTTTTTTATTGCGAATATTTGGTAGCAAATAATCATGAATACTTTGCGCCTAGCTCAGACGTCATTTCTGCTCTCCTGCCCGCTGTCCCTTGCATTATCGGAAGCCTAAGGGAGAGAAGGGAGAGAAGTTTATTACAAAATTAGATTTCGTCATACCTTCATCATGACTTCATCAAAGCCTGCAGTGAAGAGAAAGATTGATGGCGAGCACAGACAATTTTAGGAAAAGTGGGAGACGCAGTATTTCTTTGTTGAGCACAGGGGCATCCCCACATGTCTTATTTGCTCAGAGAAAGTTGCAGTGCACAAGGAATACAAATTGAAACGCCATTATTCAACTCAATGTGCTGAGGAATGTGCAAAAGATCAAGGAAATGAGAGAGCCAAGCAGGTTGCCAGTCTTAAAGCATGTCTAATGAGGCAACAAGATTTCCTCAAGAATGCAACCAAAGAGAATGTTGCATCAGTTAAAGCTAGTTACATGGTTAGTGAGATGATTGCTAAGGCAGGGAAACCATTCACAGAAGGAGAGTTTGTTAAAAAATGCATGTCACAGGCTGCAAGTATTATCTGTCCGGAAAAGAAAGGTCAGTTTAGCAAAATCAGCCTTTCTGCCAACACAAATGACAAAGCGCATTTCTGATATATCAAGTGACATTTATCATCAACTGTGTGAGAAAGCCAAATGTTTTGATGCATACTCAGTTGCTCTTGACGAGGGCACAGATATAACAATTCTATGTTATATCTAATTCATTGTAGCTCACAATTTATGTCCCTGGTGTTGATTGCAATTTTGAATTGACAGAGGAGCTGCTCACAATAATTCCAATGCATGGCCAGACCACCGCTAATGAGATATTTTGGCATCTGTGTGATGCCATTGAGAATGCAGATTTGCCATGGAAGAGGTTTGTTGGAATAAGAACCAATGAAGCGCCATTGACAGGAAGGAAAAATGGACTGGTGGCACTTGTTCAATAAAAACTTGAAGAGGAGTGTGTAGAGAAGGCCATTGCTCTTCACTGCATTATCCATCAGCAGGCCCTTTGCAGTAAATGCCTGCCGTGTGACAATGTGATATCTGTTGTTGTGAAGTGCATCGACCAAATCAGATCCAGGGGCTTAAAGCACAGGAGGTTCCATGCTTTTTTAGAGGAAATGGAGTCAGAATATGGAGATGTGTTCTATTTCACAGAGGTACGTTGGCTCATCAGGGGAAATGTCCTGAAAAGATTTTTTGAGTTGAGAGAAGAAGTGAAAGCCTTCATAGAGAAGGATGGGAATGCTGTTTCTGGGTTGAGTGATCACAAATGGCTCATGGACTTAGCTTTTCTTGTTGACATCACACATAAGCTGAATGTACTAAACAGGATGTTACAAGGCCCGGGGCAGCTTATCAGTGCTGCCTATGACAACGTGAGAGCATTCTCCACAAAACTTGTGTTATGGAAATCTCAGCTCTCTCAGACAAACCTTTGCCATTTCCCAGCATGCAAGGAACTTGTGGATGCAGGCATACCATCTAGTGGTGAGAAATATTCTGATGCTATTTTTAAGCTAGAGAAGGCATTTGATCACAGATTTGCAGACTTCTTGAAGCACAGAGCCACTTTCCAAATTTTTGTGGACCCCTTTTCCTTTGATGTGCAAGATGCCCCTCCTGTGCTTCAAATAGAGCTCATTGACCTGTAATGCAACTCTGATCTCAAAGCCAAGTTCAGAGAGATTAGTGGAAAAGCAGATATGCATGGGCAATTTTTGAGAGAATTGCCCCCCAGCTTCCCTGAGCTTTCCCAAATGTTCAAGTGCACCATGTGCCTTTTTGGGAGCACATATTTGTGTGAAAAGTTATTCTCCACGTTGAACTTTAATAAGTCAAAGTACAGATCTAGACTTAATGATGATCATCTTCAAGCCATGCTGAGGGTCTCAACTGCTTCCTCTCTAAAGCCAAATGTGGTTCAGATTTGTGAGAAGCGCTGTCAAGTCTCTGGCAGCAAGGAATAGGCAAAAGATGCCATGTTCAGAAGAACTCTTCATGATCTTCACTCAATGTTCTATTTATGTTCAGAAGAAATAATTAAAACTTTTAATAATGACGTTTGAGGACTTTTTGTGTGTGTGTGAAATCCCTTATGTAGCCCTGCCTCACTCCGACTTTGCCTCCTGCGGCCCCCAGGTAAATTGAGTTTGAGACCCTGCTCTATGCTAACTCTGCAGCCCTGATTTCCGAGGTGGGAAGAAATGTTTGGGAAGTGGAAGATCATAGAGTCTGGGAGCACCGACTGTCCTCTCATTGGAAGTCATCATGGAGGAAGGTGATGAAAAGAAATGATCACAGCAGATGAGGCTGGAGGAGGGCGAGGTTCAGAGCCATTATCCTTACCTATAACTCCCCCAAACACTCCTCCTAAAAATAAAAGCAAAGAAGCTCATAGATTCTTTGTCAGCAAATGCTTAAAAATACCTACCACAGGGGCCAGAGTGGTTGGTGAACGGAATAGGGAATAGCTTGTCCCTACACAGTTGAATAGTCTCTGTTTTGCTGACTAATACTCAGTTTTCTGTCTCACCAGTGTTCTTTTTTTGATTAAATAATTTTTATTTTGATCAAAGTAGATCAAAACCTTTCACAGTAATATTTTAGGTACATAGTGTCATTAAATCAGGGGTATCTTCACCTGGTGTTGTCCTCCCTCTATCCCTGTTCCCAGCATGCATCACATATCCATGGCATTTGCCATGCCATCACTAACCTAGGACAGACCAAGGTTAGATCCCTCGGTGTCCTATATGGTCCCCCAAGCCAGTAGCAATTTCTGAGTGCATAGCCAGAAGTAACCACTGAGTGTCACCAAGTGTGGCCCAAAAAGCAAAAAACAAACAAACGAACAAAAAAAAAAAAAAAACCTACAACTTCTGAAGTCATGTCCTATGCTTTATGAAGAGCCATAAACCAGTAACAATGAAAGGGAAACCAATATAACGACAAGTCCCACAGAATAAAGCACTCAATGGGAGAATACAGAGCTGCCATCATTGCTGAGGCAGAGTCCACCATTGAGATTCACTAAAAAAAAGTCTCTCAGATCAACCTTTTGGAAAAGAAAAAGAAATTTCACATTCCTTCCTAGTCTCTTTAGGATGGTCCTGGCCTCTGGTAAAATATGATTTTGTGGGCTACCATCTGGGCTGACGCTATCTGCTTTTAATTGATATTAAATATAAACTCAACCCCAAGGCTAGCAAGTACCCTGACGGGTTCTGAAATATAGTTGCCATGGGGCTGTATGAATGCTTGTAGCAATTAAGGAACTGTCAAGAATATAGCTGGTGCAGAGACATAGAGCTGCAGTCTGGTCAAAGGTGGGTAGTGAAGAGCTGGGCAGCACAGGGAGTAGAGAATTTAAGAAGGGAATGATAAGGAGACACTGCATAGCAACTGGCTAGCTCAGAAAAATATATTTATCTAAGTATAAACATATACATATATATACATTAGTATTTATTGTTTCTATACATAGACTCCCACCCACTTTCTTTTTTTTTTTTAACAAAACCATAGAACATGAGATATCTTGTTCTGCCTCATATTTATATGGCTTCCTACAAATTGAGAAAAAATAAAGTGGATGGTTCCAGGGGCAAAGCAGTTTCATGAGCAGTGAGTGGAAATAAAGACTGATCAGACCTAAATACCCAACCCAAAGTCAGTGACAATAGAATCAAGTGGCCCAGACTACAACAAGCTTGACACAAATGGGACCTGTGACACTAGCAGTCCAGGGGGCTAAGGATTGAGGTCTGGGATGCACACTGGGAATCAGTGGTGGAGGGAGGTCAACGCTGGTGGTGGGAATGGCCCTAATTCACTGTCACTATGTGCCTGAAGTACAATTGTCAAAAACTTGTAATTCACATTGATCTCAATTATATATTTTTTAAATTGTATTGTGGTAAAAGTGGTAAAAATCTTTCACAGTAATATTTAAAGCACATAGTGATAATGAATGAGGGGCATGTCCACCAATAATATTATTAAAAAAAAAAGAAAGAAAAATCACAGAATCACACACAGGGACACAGCGGGTGTGGTCTTTCTAATGTGAGTGTTGGGATGTTTTTGGACGGATGTGAGCCCAAATGCTCTCTTGACTAGATCATGTGCTTTTTAGAGTGGCTTTCAAGAGAGACTCAGGTCAGGAGCCAAGCAGGCAGCAGCATGGAAATCAACTTGCATTCAGCACAGCTTGTACCAGTCTTAAAACTGATGGGTAGAAGACAAAGATAAGGGGAATAGAGTGGACTTATTGGTTTTAAATGAGGAAGAAAGGTGAATGAGCTGGACAGTGTGGACTAATGGAGGACGAAGTACCAAGAAGATCCTTTGTGCCCTTTCACAGTGGCAAGTACTATGAGCAACTCTGTTAGTTATCATTGGTTTATCAAGTCACCTGGTGGGGTGAAAGTGGGAATGGTGCAATCCTCCGTGACTCTGGCCTGTCCCCCTGTATTTTATTTTTTGGTTTTTGGGTCATACCCAGCATCTCTCAGGGGCTACTCCTGGCTCTGCACTCAGAAATCGCTCCTGGCAGGCACAGGGGACCATCTTGGATGCTGGAATTTGAACCACCATCCATCCTGGATTGACTGTATGCAAGGCAAATGCCCTACCGCTGTGCTAGCTCTCCAGCCCCTGGTCTTTCCCTTTCTAAGGTTACACAGTTGCCTACAGCATTTCAAGTTACCAACCTTTGCACACTCTTTTCAAGGACACATATGAGCCCTTCAAATTTCTTTCTTGTAATTGACTCTAACCCCTATAAACACATTTCTAAACTAGTCAGGATAGGAGAATTGAGCATGCTAAGTGATCAGCCTAAATTTATTAAGCCATGGGTTTGAACTGAAGACCAGAAGCCATGAAGAAAAAAAGTGCCACTGGCAGTAAGAGGAAAGTAAGAATGCCATATCATAAACATTTCCTCCTAGTTTCTAATATGGCCCAAATATTGAGTGCATATTCTCAGAGACCACAAATCCATGTGATTACAGATACTACCAAGTCCCTATTCCGATAAAGAGTTGAAAGGCGATAGGGTAACTACTCAAAAGAAGCAATTATATAGCCAAGATGTCTGTTTAGCATCTTTAAAATTACCTTGCAGAAGGACCAGAGAGATAGTACAGCAGATAGGCCATTTGCCTTGCATGCAGCACACCCAGGTTTGATTCCCAGCATCCCAGATATTCCCGAGCCTTAGAGTAATTAAAAAGTGCATATCCAGGAGAAATCCCTGAACATTACCAGATGTTGTCCAAAAAATAAATAAATAAAAATTAAATTTCCTGGCAGATAGAAGAAACTTTATCATGGAAAGTTTATAGCAAAAGTCAGACTCTTGGGTATAAAAAGAGATGGTATTTTGTAGAAAACAATGCTTCAAGCCTATCATATTATATATTAAAAAACAATGTAAAATAAGTTATTGCTGATAAAATATATCCAACTAGACCAGACCCATCTAACAGGGCCTGCATTGAGAGAGAAGAAAGCCACTTGCTTCAAAAAGACAAATGGTAGAAAATGCCTGCAGAAATAGAAGTTCTTCTCTAAAACCTTCAAGGTTAATGTTACTTACAGAATTTAGCAAGAAGAAATTAAATGTGAGAATATTTTATAGTCATGGTTTTGGAAAGCTTTTCTCAAAATCTTTAGTAGTCAAAACAGTATTTTTCTATTTTCAGAAAATAATTATTCATAAATATATTGTAGCATTGGAGACATTAACATTTTATATAGTGGTAGTGTTATGTTTAATCAGCTTGATTAAATAATTTGGAACATATTTTAGACTGCCATAAGTACAGAATAAATCAGAACTGCAATAACATTTTGAAGTTGTAACCATTTTTATGATTAATTTTATTGCAGTATTAACTAGAAACAAAGCAAGCCATCTATGCAGCTAGCCTCCACTTCAACATTTTAATTTAGTCTGCCATGCTTTCAAACTTTGGTCTGTTTGATTATATTTTAACAGCTTGGTTCTAGGTTGTAGGTGAATTAAAGGGCATATAAATTTAAAATAGCTGCTATGTTTATAACACCTACATGATTTAAAGATCACAGCATTTTGCAATAACTGAAAGCTATGCTATATGGACTGGCCACAAACCAGAACCATCTATGATGTCAGGCCAAAGTTTACAAGATCAAAATGAAAAGCTTCTTTGGTAACTTAGAGTTTAGGCAATGGGTAAAATCAACAACAATAATAATAACAAAGGAGAATATGAAGAGAATATAATATAGTAAAGATTGTTTCAAAATTATAGACCATGATAAAAGTTAAAATTATTTCAAAGAACTTTTTTGCTTAAAATATACCTTTAATTTAATTTAATTTATTTTTAAGTTGTTCAGTATTTATTCTCTAAGGTATTATATATTTGCCATGTGTATTTGGAGATCATTTCACTTACAATTGAATTAGAGTTGACATAGTTAATTAGCATATGAGATCAGTATAAATTCATACCAGAGGGTCAGTCCAATTTTATCAAATAACGCAAAATGTATTGAAGAAGAAAGGAAAGGGAGGGGAAATAATAAGAAAAAAATAGTTCCTTTCTCTTTGAAGGTAGCTGACTACAGAGCAATGGGGGTACAAAAACATAGTTTTCTGGAACCTTAACTTTAGCCAGACAATATCTTAAAACAAAAACGAAGAAAGGTTCAAATATCTAAAATCTTTCCAAAGCTATTAGCAAAAACAATATGGAAATGTACAACAGCTGCACAGAAGCATGTTGGGATGCATATATTAAGGATCCACAAGATCAAACTCTGAAATCTATTATATTATGCCAAGGAGAAATATAAGAAAGTCCTATTGATAAACAAAATGCAGACAGTGTTTCAAAAGAATTTTTTTACATCCTGAGCCAACGATCATTCCTCAGTTAAATATTTTAGCCCCTGACAAGACCACCAAAACAGGCTATGTTGTCAGTTTGGCCACCTTTGAGAACAGCCACCAAGCCTGTGCCTGGGCTCTGTGTAGTGAGAGAGAGGAATAATAAATGAGTTCTGCCAGAGTTTTCAATTGGGGATGTTTACCTTATAGAAACATTAAGCTTTATTTTTTTTGTAGGACAGGGAGCAGGAAAGAGCAGAAATCACCCTCAAAAATAGCATTATTTTTTCCTTTAAAGTAATTTCTCATTTAGTTAACAAAAATAAATATTTGAAAAATATAAATTATAAAAAACATTAAAATAACTCTAATCTCATTAATAACCACTGCTAAAATCCTGATATAAAACTGTCTACCCTCTCCTATTGAGTTACATTTTGTTTGCACTAAAGTGTAAGTATGTTTGATGAACTCCTTTATAACCTAAACCCTTCCCTTCTCTTTAATTTATCAACTTCCCAAGTCATATACATCTCCCTCATCTGTAAAAACATTCCAAGAGGGGAAATGTTAAAGGAAGTCTATTTTCATGAATTACATTCTTTTAGTACAGTATTTGGACAAATTTTTTTTAAAATAAATAACTATGAACACCCTCCTGTTCACCAGTGCAACCTTCCCACCACCAATGCCCCATTCTTTCTCCTCCCCCATCCCCTGCCTATATTCTAGACAGGCATTCTATTTCTCTCCCTCACTACCATTGTCATGATTTGTCGAAGCAATTATTTCTCTAACTGAACTCACCGCTCTTTGTGGTAAGCTTTATTCTTATAACTGAAACCCAACTACAAAAATGTTCATAATCATGATGCTGAAATAAAGATATTAATTTAAAAAAATAAAAAAATAATTATAACTTCCTAACAAGTATAAGAAATTCAAGAATTAAGAAACAAAGCAGGCATCTTCACTACAGAAATGCACATATAAGCTGACTCGCCATATTTAATGTGTTCCAAATAATCTCTCTTTTCTCCTATAAAAAAGCACGATTACTTTAAATTTCCATTATAAAATACTTGAAGTCTAAAATAGTTGCAAAGATTGTAGAAAAAAATCCATATACTCCTCACTCAGATTTCCCAAATGTTAGTCCAATAATCAAAATCACCAACTAACTCTGACAACACTAGTACTTCTATATTTATATATAAATTCATATATGAATTCCATCAGAAGCCCTTCAATATACTCTGGCTAAAACTAGATTATAATCAGATGCGCACTAGAGGACATCAGAGGTCCACTCTCTTACATCAGAACAGTTACTTTAGCCTTTATCTTCCATGGTCTTGAAAAGTTTTCCTTCCCATGTAGTTTCTTTGGAAGGAAACCTTAGAAAATAATAGGACTCAGAAAGTAGTAGATGATAGTGTTAGTGCCATCATAACCACTACCACCATCTGAAGAGTTTTCAGCAACAGAAATCTGTTCTTCACAATTCTGGAAGACAAATACTAAGGTCTTATACAAATATTAAGGTCTTTAACAAATGTTTAAAAATTCTGCCTTTTTTATTTTTATAGAACCATGTAACTTGAATTATTTTGACCTGTCTCATTTTTCTATGTCTTCCTACAAATTGAGAAAAAAAAAAAAGTAGATGGGAGCCAGGGGTCAAGCAGTCTCAGGAGCATTGAGTGAAAAAAAAAAAAAAGTTCAAATCTAAATACCCAAGCCAAAGTCAATGACAATAGAATCAAGAGACCCAAACTCTAACAAGGTAAACATAAAATGGTCCTGTTACATTGGTAGTCCTGGGGGTTAGGGGTGGAGGGCATAGGATGCAGGCTGGGAACTATAATGGAAGGAGGTCAACACTGGTGGTGGGAATGGCCCTAATGCACCGTCACTAAATGCCTCAAATACAGTTGTGAAAGACTTGTAATTCACATTGGTCTCAATTTGAAAAAAGTGGCTAACATTATTTACAATACTGACAATAGGATTTTATGCAAGAAACATTCCAACATCATATTCTACACCAGTGTCAACTTTTCTCCACTTTGCCCCACAAGGCCCCCTTATTATCTCCAGTTGTAACCATTTTTGAAGTTTTTGAAGTTGTTGTTCCCCTACAGGGCTTCTTATTAAAGGCCAGTTTTCAGTATCTGTTGCCTTTGACTATTTGGTGTTTCTTTACTATGTTACTTTATCTACCACATATGAGGGAGATCATTTTGTATCTGTACCTCACCTTCTGAATGATGCTTTCAGTATGATACTCCCCAGCTCTGTCAATATAGCTGTAAATGACATGATTTCACCCTTTCATATGATAGCTGAGTAGTATTCCATTGTGTTTATGTTCCACAGTTTCTTTATCGAACTATCACTTGTTGACACTTGAGTTGTCCAATTTTGGCCAAAGTGAAGAATATTTCAATTAATAGAGAAGTTCAAGCATCTTTCTGAATAAAAGCTTTGAGTCCTTGGGTAAATGCCAAAACATTTAATTTCAGGATCATAAGGGATATTCCTATTTTTGTGCCAATATTTTTTCTATTTAAAGGTTTCACCAGTCAACATTCCCACCAGCACTAAATAAAGATTTTTTATCCCTACATCCCCACAAACACCAGTTGTTTTTAATATCTATGATATGTGCAATGTAATTGTTGTTTTGATTTGCATTTTCCTGGTGATGAGTGGTACTTAACATGTTTCTAGGATTGTTTTAAGTTACCCCTGTTGTGACTGCAGGAAATCCTGGGTGTGCCTGGCTTTGTAGATATATACCTCCAATCCCTCTTTCTCTTAAAATGGATTTTTCTTTATGTAAGGGTACCTGTCACCAGGGTTAGGAGCCACTAAAATTAGCCTGATCTCATGTATATGCCCTTACTAATCCTCTTTGCAAATATGCACATCCCAATTAATTCACAGTCTGAAGTTCCAAGTAGACTGCCACTTTAAGGCAGTTCAAGTAGTTTCAAGTGTTTATTTGGGGACAATCACAAGGTCATAAGTTTTGTCAGACAATTTCCACTGTAGTTAATATGAGACAGCTGGAGAATAAAGATTACTTAATATTTTTAGCATAGCATTAAAAATAATCAGTATACCCATGGTATTTTGGCTGAAGGTCGTGGCATTTTGCTTTATATTTGGTGTTACAATTCTAGACGGAACTCAGCACCAGTTTCACAGTTCACTACTGTTTCTTATGCTAGATGAAAATGCACCGGTAATCAGTCTTTGGAATGGAGGTAGGAACATAAATACGTTTTTCCAGGAAGGCATCAGGAACTTGAAACTGCTTCTGAACTGAATGGTCTTATAAGAGGATATTATTTCCAAGAACTGCCAAGACTCTAGCTCTGCCTCACAGGCCAAGTGAAAAGGACAACAGGGACGATCACATTGTGCAATAGCCCTGCCATCACTTGATTAGAGAAGGAGATGAGGTTTGTTGGGCAGGATTTGTTCTCTGCTGACACTCACTGAGGTAGAGATAGCAGTTTGTCCTTTCCAGGAAGATTGCAAATTGAGATAGTGGCCATTTTGCTTCCCTGTAAGATTTCTGAGCCGAACTTTTTCTCTTTCCACGTAAAAAGAATGCTGGTTCACATATCTAGACCTTGGAAGAGTCTCAGTATGTCTTCACACCCTCATAAATGACCCAATGAAAACAGACTGGATCCCAGACCAATCCCATACATATCTCTCCTGCTGACTACCTGATATGGTTGTTTCTTTCTTTGTAATTTATTCATTCAAATAGCAAAGACCCTTCACACTCTCAATCTATTTACTACCTTGTTATGCCTTGAGCTCATTAATTCTAAAAAAAAAAAAGAAACATAAAGAATATAGTTAAAGCAAGGGCACATACTAAATCCATGTATGTGCCATCAAAGGTGGTTTTCCATGTGGAAGTTAATTTAAAGCAAGATATTTTTATTAACGAAGCAAAGCAGAGGAAAAAGATGTTTCAAATGCTCAGAGGGAAGTACAGTGCGTATCACAAAACTGTTCACACAATAAAAAATTCATACTTCTCTCCTCCTTACTTTCCTTCCCACACACCCAACAAGCAAACACACTCAAAATACAATGGAATTTAGGACCCAGAGCAGTGGCACAGCTGTAGGGTATTTGCTTGTAGTTGGGTTTCAGTCATAAAAAGAACATTCCCCTTCATCAGTGCAACATTCCTACCACCAATGCCCTCATCTTCTCCTCCCCACTCCTGCCTGTTTTCGAGACAGGCATTCTACTTCTCTCACTCATTAATATTGTCATGATAGTTCTTAGTGCAGTTATTATTTAATAAGGATAAAAGGCATTATTATAATAATACCCAGAGATAATACAGATGAGGGCTGGACTGACCGGTTCAAAATATGAAGCTTACCACAAAGAGTGGTGAGTGCAGATAGAAAAATGGCTGCTTCACTCTATTCCATGACTCTCCACCCACTAATCATGTGCGTTCATATCCACCTAGGACAATGACAAAGAACCCTTGAGACCATTTTATTTGTAGAAACTACACCTACTCCCAAATACCTTCTAAAAAATATACTAGAAAATATACAGTTTCCTCTTCCTACTGTGAGCAAGTACATCTAGGACACCTTAGGAAAAGTGTTCCTTCCGGGTCTATGAGAAATCTTCAAGTCATGGTGGCAGCTAATTGTCTCTCTAACATTTGAGAGAGCATAAGGAGCAAATAACTCAGGTTGGGAAGAAGAACCATGTACAGTGCAAGTGGAAGATGCAAATATGTGTGAGTTGGGGGAGTTAGAAAGGATGATAGAAAAGTGAAGGAAGAAAAGGCATCAGGTTCATGGACAGTCTACAGAGGAGAAGGAGAAGAGCATAGACGCTAACTGGATGAATTGAATTTAGCTGTGAGGTACAGTTTCTATCTTTGAGTGAACCATCAGTAAAGTTTGCCTGCTACAGGCCTCTTCCTTCATGAAACAGAAGGCATAAACTTAAAGCACTTGTCTCACTTGATTTTTGGTTATTGCTTTTTTTTCCATCTCCCTCATGAAGCTGGAAATCCCATGAGAGTAGAAACCTCTGATTATTATTTTTTCCAGTGCTTCTGCATGCTGCGGTGCAGTGTCCTCAAGTATTCAAGTACAAAACAACAAAACAGAGTGAAACCAAGATATGAAAAACCCAACAGAGGGAAATAATATAGAGCAGCTTTTATATTTGGACAGTAGACCAATTAGATGACGGGAATTCACTTGCCAGCCTTGGGTAGGTCCCAAACAGCAGAGATAATTGTGGTGAAAGGTCTAGGGATGTTCATGGCTGAGGAGACCAGGCTGCAACTGAGAAGCTACACTATTCTGTGGGAATGGGGAAGAGAGCCTTTCTGCCCATCAGAACTCACAAGGAGATGAAATCCAACTCTCATGATGCTTTCTAAGGAAGATGTAGGCCTCAGAACACCTCTTTCTAGTTCTTCCTCCTTTTAGGTCTTAGGAAGATCCCAGTGCATGTGGACAAACCCAGCTTGTTTGTGTCACAAGCCCTTGCCTAAGTGGTCTATTTGGACCTAAGCACAATGACCAGTACCCTCAGGAAGCATAGGACACAGAGTAAATGTTCAATAAATATTTGTTAGATAAGCAACTTTTCTGAGTTGATAGGTTAATATTCTTGCCTTATAGAGTGGTAGGTAAGAGACAGGACAAGGGTAAGTACTGTCAGGGGGAAGTATTGACAGGGGGAAGAAATAAAATAACTAATCTAGTAAATACCAAAACTCACTTCATTTTTCTTCCTATTGACTGTGTACTCTATACCAGAACATTAGATACCAAGACAATTGATCAGATCCCTAATCACTGGCTGGTCATCCACAGATCTTCAGGCATGCTGATCCACTCTGTGTCTATATGCCTGTCTATGCATCCCTCCTTCATGACCCTCTTGCCCTGATTTCCATGTTCATGATATGAATGAACATAGTAAGTTGGTCATCCTGTTCAGGGAGCCTCCTTAGAAAGGAAAGTGGGGCTCAAGGTATATGTTATTTTTATGAACCTGAGTCTCCAACATTTATTAATTGAATTCTTACTGCTACAAGTCAATGTGTTTGGAACCTAAAACAACATGTCTCTCATAGAAGTTTGATGGTGATAGCCCTAATCATACATTAGAATGGTTCCAGGATGTCTCTGGAATTAGCAACAATGGCATACACCTGTAATCACTCAATAATAGGACAGCTACTCTTGTCATATTAATAATAGTGATAATAATAAAATCAACAGAATACTGGTCAGAAATACCATCATATTGAGAGCAAGCAAAATGAGAAAAAGAGACAGAGAAAAGCAGATGTGTCCACATATGCCCCATCCTGCTCTCAGTGGGCGATCTCATCTTAGCATAGCACTCTTGGCTCTGGACACTCTTCTAAAAAGGCTCATAGAGCAGTAACAAAGTAAGCCATGAAAATCAGAGTGGCTTTAGATGTCATGTCACCCTGAAAAGAGAGTATCCACTTCATCACTCTGCAAGACACCTGATTTCTGGAGGCATCTAATCAGCCTGACGAACCCTTGAGGACTAGGTTCAAACTGGTTTTTGATGCCCATATTTACTCACTGCACATTTTCAAAACACCTTTAGGAGATCTTTTTATAAAAAAATGCTCACTATATAGAATACAAACGTTTATAAAATGGACATATCAGTAAACTATAATCCAATAACCCAGGATGATCATCTATAACCTTGGGGACAGCCGGGGATTCTTCAACTCTCCCACAGTCAGTCAAGGTTTTATTAGCTCTACCTATACCACAGAGCAACAAGTAATGCTTAAAACTGGATGTTTTCAATAATATTTTCTCTGTTCTGAGGAAATTCAAAAGGAAAGCAAATATTTTCACATGGGATGCATAAAGTACAACCATAAACATTTATGTGTAAAGAGATTTAAGCGGAAAAATTTATGAGTCTTTATAGAGTGTAACTTCTAATTTTCCAAACAATAACCTTTTTGTCCCTTTTATTTTGGCCGTTTTACCTGGAGGCCACTTCATCTGTTCTCCAGACAAAAATAAGTTCAGGGCTGACACTGACAAATGGACCTGCAGAAGTTCTGTTCACACAGAACATTACTCAGCA
This sequence comes from Suncus etruscus, assembly GCF_024139225.1. Lineage (NCBI taxonomy): Eukaryota > Metazoa > Chordata > Mammalia > Eulipotyphla > Soricidae > Suncus > Suncus etruscus. The sequence goes on along the minus strand of NC_064854.1, from coordinate 127,331,111 downwards.
ACCTGACAGGTGACCTGTCCGCACAGAAGTTTCTACTTTTAGCTAAGCAATAGGACTGGGATAGGTCCCAGTTGAGTGCAGGCTATAGGTCAGCTGAGGACACAGCCTATCATAATTTATTCATTCAGCAAGCACTCATTAGCAGAAAGTGATTTTTCAATAATTATTCATAATTCAGAGCTTTCAAAATCTGTCTCCTCAAAATACCCATTATCAAAAAGACAAACCAAAGAAAGACATACTAGTGTAGTACCTACATAAAACAAAAAGACAGATAAAACCAGAGGCTATGCTTTGACGTTAAATCCTCACAAATATCAAAAATAGAATTACACGCATTACTCTAGTGAATAACATGTTTTTTTTTCTTAATTTCAGTTTAGGTAAATAATAAATTGTATTTTTTACAGAAAAAAATTAAGGTTCCTGATCAAGAAGGTCACAGAAAGTAAAAATTAGGACATAAATGGGTATTAAGTACTTGTTTGTTTATTTAAATATTCTATAACTTATGTTCTAGACTGTATATATTGCTCTACTATAAATATGTATATAGTGTTTTAATACATTAAAATTCTGATTCTCACCCAAACCAAAGTTAATGACAATAGAATCAAGATACCCATCCTATAACAAGCTAGACACAAAAGGGACCCATTACCCTACCAGTCCAGGTGGCTAAGGGTAGAGATATGGGATGCATGCTGGGAACTATGACAGAGGGAGGTCAACACTGGTGATGGGAGTGGCCCTAAGTCGCCGTCACTATGTGCCTGAAATACAACTGGGAAAGACTGGTAATTCACATTGGTTTCAATAAAAAACTTAAAAACAAGCAAATAGTGGTTCTTAAATGTGAGAATGTACCAGAATCAACTGATGGACACACAGATCACTGTTCTCCCTATGAAAACATCAGGAAATCTGGGGAAAACCCAATAAACATTTTTCAAACAAGTTCTGAGATGTACTGATATTGGTATTTTGAAACCATTACTTGAGAATCACCATTCTAGTTTATAAAAAGACATCAAAGAGAAAATCAAAACACTTCTCCTTGGGAGCATACATTCTAGTAGATTCATAACAAGGTCATTATTTCTACAATGAAAAATAAAGGGAGACAGTATCAAGGATTATGGAGAAAGATAGGAGTCATTTTAAAAAAGAAGTTGGTCAGAATAAGCACCTCTGCCAAGGTCACATTCAAATAATTAAAGCTATAAAGTTGTGGACAATTAGAAGGGAAGGTATTTCTAACAAAAGAAGAACATGTGATGATGAGCTATCAAACATGTAGGCATGAAGATGACCAAGCTAAGCAGAGCAGAGGAAATGTGGAAGAAGTTTAGTCCCAAGTAGGCTCAGGCTAACATCAAATTGATAAGATTTTTAATAACAGTGTGATTAACAAGATAAGTCATATGATCTTATTTTTGTTTTAAAATAACTCCTTGACTCTTTGGAAATGCAAAGATAAAATTTTTCAGAGAAAATAATGGAAGCAAGAAGATGAGGAAACTGGGAGACAATGAGAAAAGATGATGACTCGGACCAGGATGCTTTACTGAATTTCTGACACAGAGAAATGTCAAATTCCCTCTGAAAATAGGAGGTGATGTGAGTGAGTGAATGAAAGAGTTCAAGGAGGATCACAGTGTTTGTTTCATTTTTAACAGATTTAATTAAAACATTTTATCTGAAAACACTTTCAAGTCTACAGAAACTTGCAAGAAAAAAAAAATAACAGCAAGAACATTTGTATGTCCTTCTAGATTCTTCCATTTTCAACACTTTCTGGCACATGACAAATTCTTCCCTTAGATACACACACAAACCACACACACATAAATACACGCTCAGTAACCCACTCCTACTATTTGAATACTTGAGAACCAGTTGCACACAGCATGGTGTTTCCCCTTAAATAATAGAACTGAATTTTTTCCAATCTAAAAAGTCTTGTTATATTCATGCTCCATCTTTCCGAGACAGTCATGACAATCACTGGACTCAACAGAAACTACAACATCAGCCCTTGATGCCACCTGGTTAAGAACATGCATAGTCTGAGCAACATGAGAATACCAGTAAACCCTAAACTGCATAATTGCATCAAGCAGTTGTGAAAAAGATTCAAGAGGGTCAACAGGATGTGGATGTGGGAGGTTTTAAAGAATGTCACAGAGCAAGAATGGAGGCTATGAACCTTTGATGGAGGACAAGACTGAGAGACAGGGAAAAAATGGAGGACATGCAGGTTGGTAGGAAGGCAAGACTGCAGAGACTAGGAGAAGAAAGAGCTGACCTCCAAAAATGGCAAACAGCAGGCCAGCCTGTTCTGGCAGGAACTTATAGCAAAGGAAGAAAATGAGGTCAGAGAGTCAGTATGGAACATCAGAGACACGTGCTAAGAGTCATCTTAAGGACATTTGAGAAAGGAAACGGGGGGGTTCTGAGTCTGCTAGTTTCAAGCATTCTGATTATCTGAAGAGGGTCTTATTTTTTTGGCTTAGTTTTGTTTGGGGGGTCACACCCGGAAGAGCTCAGATATTACTTCTGGCTCTGCAACCCCAAAATCACTCCTGGCAGGCTCAGAGAACCACATGGGATGCTGAGGATTGAATTTGGGTCAGCTATGTACAAGGCAAATGTCCTCCCAGCTGTGCTATCACACCGGCCCTGAGTTTTAACTAGAAAAATTGATGTGATTAGCATAGTGACAATATTGCAAATGATTTGAATCTATTAATCTAAATCTCCTTTTTTTACATTTTTCTGTGCTGCAATTTCTAAAGTTCTCTCCCCAGCTTGATCAGGGGTCTATCTAAATAATTTCCGTTTCTCCATAGCTGGTCAGTGCCTCTTCCTTTGAGAAATGATACTTGAAGTTCCAACTCAGACTTTAAAACACACTGATCTTAGTTTCTCTTGAACTCTGCAACATGGCAAGCAATGTCATCCTCTTTAGAATGACATTTCAGAATGTCACAGCCTGGCGCTCAGTGCCACCTTCAGAGACAAGCATAGTCACTGAAAATTTGATAAATTCAGGCACTAATCAAAAGTCCTGCTTGACTGGGGAAAAAGTCTTCTAAGGGCAAAGAGGCAACTCAAAATGAGATTGAAATGTGATGAACCACTTCGAGGCTTTTGATTAAGTAGGATTTTCAATTTGCCACTTAAAGGGAGCTATGAATATTCTTCCATCACACACCCTTATCAAACGTATCCAAGAGATGGCTGGGCAAAGAGTACATGTAATTCCAAAGCAATGAAACTTTCAGCCCAAGTTTATCCCCAAAGAGTTGTACAAATATAATCATCTTGACCTAAGTTATAGTATATAGAGGCTTAGGTAAATTGCTAGAATTGCTATTAAATACTACCTGTTCTCACACCTAATAATCCATCCTGGACCAGAACACAAGGTAAATTAACAATATCTGGAAAGTCACGACAGATGCCAGCTTATGTTGCAATATATCATGAAAGGTTTAATTCTAGTGTTCTGAACGCTGCATTACTTGGTATATATGCTGCCTAAGTGATCTTTCTTTCTTTCTTTCTTTCTTTCTTTCTTTCTTTCTTTCTTTCTTTCTTTCTTTCTTTCTTTCTTTCTTTCTTTCTTTCTTTCTTTCTTTCTTTCTTTCTTTCTTTCTTTCTTTCTTTCCTTTTCTTTCTTTCTTTCTTTCTTTCTTGCCATACCCGTTTGATGCTCAGGGATTACTCCTGGCTATACGCTCAGAAATCGCTCCTGGCTTGGGGGGATCATACGGGACGCCGGGGAATCGAACCGTGGTCCGTCCTACGCTAGCGCTTGCAAGGCAGACACCTTACCTCTAGTGCCACCTTCCCAGCCCCTGAATTCTGCATTCTTTAAACCATAATGTGATTTATATTCTCAGGGTTAAAGTGTAAAATGAAATTATTTTTTGACTGGTTTAATCATTTATTCCAATCTAAGTACCACTAGGACATGTGTCTGTGGCAGAGACAGTGGTAGACTGTGTCTTCGTTTGTTTGTTTTGAGATATGATGCATGTTTAGGGATTACTCCTGGCTCTGTACTCAGAGATTACCCCCTAATGGGGTTCAGGGATTATATAGGATTCTTGGGAATCAAACAGGTCGGGTATATGCAAGGGAAGAATCAGGCACACTAGATTATCTCTCCGGCCCCTGTCAATTTTTTTCAGCTCAGTCAACACAGCACAAGTTTCCAGATATAGAATTGTCCTACAAAGAATTTCACATTCAGGAAATGCTGCTTACATCTGAGTATTAATGAGCTGTGTGGCCCTCATCATGCTACTTAACATATCTGAGCTCTCTTCTATAATGAAGGGATAAATAAGGGCTGGAGAAATGGCGTAGTAGCAAGTAGGATGCTTGCCTTGCACATGGCCTGCCCAAGTTCTATCCCTAGCACCATCTGTGGTTCCCCAGCCCTGCCAGTGTGATCCTTGAGTTGAGAGCCAGGAGTAAGCCTTGGAGATTTCTGGGCGTGGCCTCCCCAAGACACAAAAATTGGGATAAATATTAAGCTGATATTCATAGGGTTGTGATGGAAATTTTTATATAGACATGTACTTAAACTTATATTTACTATGATTAAACTGATTGTGTAAGTATATTAATATATAAGACAGTATATTTACTTTGAGTTCAGAACCTGAAACAAAGTAAGTGCTCCAAAACTGTTCACATTGCATTATTTCAGCCCAAATTTCAAGTGTCATTGTGAAAACACAAGAGACTTAGCTTGGGCTAATCCTGTGAGACGATGAGAAGAAGGGGAAGGATTTCCCTAGAGTTGCTTCTGTTGGGTAATGTAGAAATTGTGATCAGTACTTTTTATAATAGATTAAAAACAGTCCTTTCAGATTTGCAACTTAATCGCTCATGTAGAACATTAGCCCACGTCAGCTCCAAGGAACAACTTAAGTGTTCCAGCATCATTCAACCATCATACCATGTGGAGCACTCCCATTGACAGATATGGTTGAGCACTTCTAAAAGCGACAACACACGAGTCTTTGATAGAAAGATAAGAGCCCAAGTATGTCAGCTTGTCTCACCTATCAGAATAGCACAAGGGAGTCATGAGTGAAAATAACTTAAATGGAGGTCACAGCATGAAGCTAGGGGGGCAGTTGATATGACAGAGAGTGGTGCTGGAAGCAAAATAAGTCAGAAGAGGGCTATGGTCAGAAAAATGTTGAGAAACTCGTCTACACCTTCTGCAGTGACTCGGAGGGGAAAACTTGGAAGCTTGTTCTCATTCTCAGATCTCGCCTTACAAACTTTACTAGGCTATAATAATACAATATTATTACTATAATAATATTATACAATTGACTTTTTGGTTTTTGGGCCACATCTGATGATGCTCAAAGGTTACTCCTGGCTCTGTGCTCAGAAATCACTCCTGGCTTGGGGGATCATAAGGGACCCCAGGGGATCAAACCACTGTCTGTCCTTGTTCAGCTGCATGCAAGCACTTATCATACAATTTAATAGACATTTAAAGCCTGCAATTTAATGTTTTTTTTTTAGAATATCCACATATATGTCCCACCATAAAATTTACATTATCTCTGGCCAGAGTGTTGGTGCAAGTGGTAGGCCTTGCATGCACTAACCTAGGACGGACCAGCATCCTATATGGTTCCTCAACCCAGGAGCAAATTCTGAGTGCATAGACAGGTGTAACCCCTGAACGTCACTGGGTGTGGCCCTAAAAAGCAAAAAAAAAAATATTTTCCTGGCATGTGGAGTCTTCTGAGTGCAGCCCCTGCCTCTGTAGTTTGTGTATGCATAGGGGAGGGGTTTCTTTCCCCACCCTCCCCCCAGGACCTGATTTACCAGGCCCGGCCCTGAAGATTTTATTTTGGTTTTTGAGCCACACCCGGTGATGCTCAGGGGTTACTCCTGGCTGTCTGCTCAGAAATAGCTCCTGGCAGGCTTCGAACCAAACACCTTAGGTCCAGGATCGGCTGCTTGCAAGGCAAACGCCACTGTGCTATCTCTCTGGCCCCAGAATTGCCACTCTAACACCATTTTTACTGTGCTCCTTTGACTCTAATCCTTAAGAAAAACAACTCACTTAAACTTTTGAGGTTAACTTAAACTAATCTGCATGTGCATGGAAATGTAAAAAAGTACTTACCTTCAATGTTTAAGGAGTTACATACGTTTTATGGCTTTAGATTGCTTTGTGTGCTGCTAAGAAATATTATGTATTACAGTCTGGGGACTTGTGGGACAAAATAATTGTACGTGGGTTCTGTTTTATTTTTCTTAATGTTCTTTGGCTGAAAGTTCAAAGTTCAGATATCAGCAAGGGGATTTCTGAGAATTCTGTGTATGGGTGCTTGTCCTTCCACTGTAACTTTACCTTGTCCTCTTTCTTTGCATCTTTGTTCTCACAATTAAAAATAAAAATATTAAAAATTTTTTTTCATCATCTCAAAACTAAAATACAATAACAAACAAAACTTTCTATCCTTTACAGATGTTCGCCTATTCTCCTTTTCTGGCTGAAGCACCCACTATGTTACTGCATATATCTTACTTTATAGGAGGACATTTTATATAAATATCAGATTGATACTTTTTTTTTTGGGTGACTGACTTTTTTCAAATAAAATAAATTGTCGTTTTAAACTCCTTGTCACTCTTATGATAGAGATTATGAACTGAGCCACCAGTGGACTATGAGAATTGCTTACGTGTTTAAGCCAAAAAAACTAATAAGAGGATCTGGTGATTGCCTAAACAGCCAGCCATCTAACTTCTATGGTATTTTAACATCACAGTTGATTTTTCTTTTGGTTTTTGGGTCACACCTGGTGATGCTCAGGGGATACTCCTGGCTATGCACTCAAAAATTGCTCCTGGCTTGAGGGACCATATGGGATGCTGGGGGATCAAAGGGATCCCCAGGGGATCAAACTGTGGTTCATCTTAGGTCAGCCACATGCAAGGAAAATGCCCTACCTCTGTACTATTGCTCCAGCCCCTAATCTTAATTTTTAACTCACACACACCAAGCCATAATAGATGTGTTCAGACTCTCCTTAGCTCTTGACTGCTATCCTAGCACCCATGGATCTTAACACCACCACCACCATCCAAGGCCTACAAATCCCCAGGATGTCTACTTTGATATAAGTGGATCAGTGAAAGCATAAGGTTGTACTTCTCACCTACCACACTAATAATCCCTACCTATATAAAACCAAAACTTAGACTTTATCTATGAACTGCATCCCTGGGCAGAGAGAGTAGCTCTGAAATAATTTATTTTAACATGGCTATCCATTATATAGAAATAAAAAAAATCTACCCTGGAAATGAAAGATAAAGCTTTCTCTGGCACAACCTGCAAGAATATCATGTGTTTCATATGATTTTTTAATTCAGAAAATGGGAAGCTTAAAATTAGGATTGGATAGTATTTTTTCTGCTTTGCCTTTTCTTTGCAGTGAAGCTATTTTGTATGCAAAAGGAGAGGAACCAAGAACAGGCTTCCTAACCCATTGCTCTGTGGTCTAATTTCATCTCCAAATTAGTCTTATCTGGGTCTCTTGGTTTTGATTCCATGAACAGAACCATCTCTACTTTTCCAATACTGCAAAAGACAGTGACTAGATACCTGAGAGAATGATTAGGCATGTCCATATTTCATTGAGGCTGGGTGGCATTCTGGCCCAAGTGTATGTCCATGATCTCTTTTCAGTAAATTCTCTTCCTTGGCACAAGGAGATAGATCTCTAGTCAGACATTGAAGGAAACTTGTCTACAGAGCCACTTGGCAAGTGTAAAATGATTCTCAATCATAACTTGCTAGCTTTTCATTCTCCTGCAGGGAGCACGTGGAGCTTCCACATATAGAAGACACCATCAGAAAAGTTAGTGAGTTTTCTACTCCAATTATCCAAGTCCTTTAATATTGTTTTTGGCTCAAGGGACATTGTAATTGTTAGTTCCTAAAATTAACTAATAAATGTCATTTTCAAATCTGATCTGCAGAATCTATATTTAAAAGCTGAAGATGGATTATACATTATTAAGTAAAAAACAGCCAGCAAAATCCTGTTTCTGTCTATTTTATTAACTTGAGGGAAGTTTAGGAGGGAGACGAAGGTTAATCAATTGTCTAATGGGATTTTATACTTTGACAGTTGAAACAAGCTAGAGCTGAGTCTTCCTTAGCAAACTCCTTATGGGCTCTAAGGAGAAAGGAACTCATAACTCTAGAATGAAATGTGTCAAGGTAGACAGAAAGCATTTATAAAATTAAATTATCAGTAACACCTGCCCCCCAAATAATTTAATTAAGAAAAGACTGCATATTCCCTCTCTTTCCCCGATCCTTGTTCCTTCTTTCTCTGCCCCTTTATTTGTCTCCTTCCCCAGCCACCATTTTCCTTCCCCTATTGAGCCATTCTTTTAAATATGACAAAATGGAGACAATAGACTTTAAAGAAGTTGACTAGCTCTTGTAAAGGTTACTGAACTTGACAAGTATGACATTCAGCGTGTGGAGAAACAGCAACACACAATTCTGCACTTATACTCTCAGGAAAAACAGTGGCCTTAGTGCTGGCTCTACATATGAGAGAAAGATTCACTCCACACCATCCACCTCAGTTGTAAACAAAGAAATCTCTGCAAACCTAGAGACTTTCTGAAAATTATCCAGACAGCACAATTAGGGAAACATAGTGTGCTTCATTAGAAGGATGCCAGGAAGGGCTGTTCTCAGAATGAAAATGCAAGCCCTGGGGATGCTGACATGTAGGCAGCCATCCATGTTCTCCTTTTTCAACTACCCTGGGGTACCCTGAGCCTCTTTTGCTGAATAGTTTCTAGAACTACTGATTCCACAAAACCTCCAAAATTCATCAGGAGAGAGAACCTCAATCCCTGTAAAGTGTTTATGATCCCCTGTAGAGAAGAATGAGCAATGGAACACTGGGAAAAGACAAATTTACACACTTCTAGGTCTGTGACTATCCAAAGAAAACACACACAGCATCTATAGAAGTGGGTCATGTTCTATGGCCAATAAAAGGCCATGCAGCTAATACTGTGAACATGGTATCAACAACCTTAATTTGGATGCTGGCCCAACATGATGGAGCAAAGCATCATTCCTGCCATAGAACCCACCTAAAACTCAATTCTTCATTCATAGAGAGAAACTGGAATGGGCAATGAATTTTATTGGGATGAGAGTGGGGTCTATCCACTAAGAGCACACATTAGTTTAATATCTGAAACAACAACCCAATTTCTTGGCTTGTGGGACCACTGATTCTCATTGACTTATTCAAGCTTGTTGGCTAAAAAATGAGCTTTGGCTACAGACATGGTTGGTAAGAGACACCATTGGCTACTTGACCCGACTGACCAACAAAGTTTATCACTTGGAATGCTCTCATTGTTCCTTTTGTTTGTTAGTTATTTTAGGGGCAGACCCAGCACTGCTCAGAGCTCACTCCTAGCTCTGCACTATGGAACTACTCTGATGGTGCTTTGAGGACCATATTGGATGCCGGGGATTGAATCCAGGTCAGCTGCTTGCAAGGCAAGCACCCTACCCACTATCCCAGTATATTATAACCAAACAGTTCTCGTTTTTCCTTAAAATGGCAAGTAACATAAAGAATGTTGCAGTCAGACATTTGAATATAAACTACAAAGAATGGTGAGTGCAGATAGAAAAATATCGACATTGACAATTATCATGACAATGTTAGTGAGAGAGAAAAATAGAATGCCAAAATAGATTGCCTGTCTAGAATACAGGCAAGGGGTGGGGGAGGAGGTAGATAGGGGCACTGGTGTCTGGAAGGTAAAGGGGGTGTACTTTTTATGACTGAAATCTAACTACAAATATGCTTGTAATCATGGTGCTTAAATAAAGATATTATATTGAAACTTCAAATTAAAAAGAAGTGTTTGTCAATTTTTATAAATTAAAGATTTTAATAAAAAGGAGGTAAAGCAACTTGAATTAATCAAAAGCTTATCTTCTGTTTTTCCAGCCAAATGAAATACTCAGTATCTCAAATCATTGTTACAACTTTTGATCTACTACACTCTTCAAATTTCACTACATTTTTAAATAGATACTGTATATTCAAAGTACCAAATTATAAATAATATGTGCAAATACATTGTGCAGTTTTGTACCAATTAGGAGTCACATAACAAATTTGAATAAACAATGTTGAAAATGAATCAAAAGCCTTAAATTGAAAAATATTAAAATAAATAAATAAATTCAGACCTGAATGAGTAATCTGACTTCTGTCAGCCTTTTTTTCTAATCTTTAATTTGGGTAAATTGGTGAATCTTATTAGGATGATGAGGACATTATTTTTTTTTTTCGGTTTTGGTTTTTGGGCCACACCAGTTTGATGCTCAGGGGTTACTCCTGGATAAGCGCTCAGAAATTGCCCCTGGCTTGGAGGGACCATATGGGATGCCAGGGGATCGAACCGCGGTTCTTCCATGGCTAGCGCTTGCAAGGCAGACACCTTACCTCTAGCGCCACCTCACTGGCCCCATGATGAGGACATTATTATAATGTTACTAGGATGATGATAAAGACTGTTCTGAGCCTATTAATATGATAGAAGCCACATACATGTGTATGCCCCCTACCCCTAGTCCCCACAAAAATCTTAATGCATTGAGTTAGTTGTAGAACAGAGTGGTTCAATATTTTGCTTAAAAAAATTACCCAGCAGCTGAGCAGTAGAACCTTGATTCTACTAACTCAGGCTTTTTGACCTCAGACACAATTACTTTTATTGCTGCCCATGTATCTGCTCTGAGAATCCCAGAAAACAGTGCAGTGATCACACTGCGTTGCATTTGAGTGTAAAGAGCACAGTCATGACAGCTGCCAGCCTCTCCACTCATCATTATCCCTAGGAGACTAGAGAGTCATGGTAGATCTTATGTTGATACTCACTGGGGTTTGCAATCAAAAATTAACCAAAGGAGGCTTCTCTGTGAGTTCAGTGTTTCTTTCACATGAAATGACAGTTTTGTTCATTAGTATTCTTTCATTCAGCACAGTAGCCCCAAACTTACATAAAAGTCGGGACCTCGGGGAATAGTGGACATAAATGAATATGAATAGCATTCAGACTTTAGCTACCATCCTTTACAAAAGAAAGGTTTGGACAAGAAGGACAAAAAGCAGACCATATGACACGGAGGTGTGGGCAGGTAGCTTGATTTACTTCTATACATCCATCAGCCTCAAATCCCCTTGAAAATAGGGAGACTACACTGACAAGTAAGAACATAATAAAATCTTCATAAAATGAAATGTAGGAATATTCTCTAATAGGAAATATTTCTGTACTCATGTAAAGGATGGGAAAGAATCTTGACGTAGGTGTTTACAAGGGAAAGAAGAAACTAAAGAAATAAAAAGTTTTATTGTTGAAAGCCATGTGAATACATATGGATATGTACACACACACATACACACACACATACACACACACACATATATATTCAGGAATACTGTAAAACCTTACTGAGAAAATAGACTTCACATATGTGACACAAATGGTACAGCAGAAGTTGTTGAGGCAATAACTGTAGAGTTGTTCTATTGCCAGGAAAGAAAAGGCAAAAAAAGGGTAAGATCATAAATGCCCCAAAATAACTCCCACTTTAGATTTTAGAGAAATAAAACAAGATGGCGGCTCAATGTAGTAATTACAGAACTGGTCACAAGGTGGCGTTTACTTAATGAATAAAGTAACTAGAGTCTTAAATAGAAATTTACCCAAGATATCTGTATGTGAACTTTAGGAAGTCACAGAGTATACAAGGAAACTTAGTGAGGAACCAATGGCACTGAACAGAGACCATACCTGAGAGCAGTCACTTAGCCCAAACTAGAGTTTTTCCATCAGTTAAGCAGTTCAAATTCTCTGAACACAAAGCATCAATGTACATTGATGCTGGTAGTGGAGGTCTGAGTGAAGATAAAGTAGAGAGTGAAAGCTCTATTTTGTCCATATCTTTGGCCACCTTGACATAGGTTGTCTTTAGCTCTCCATTATTTTCTCAAAAAGGGGCTTATACATTTTCAATAATTAACATTTTTGAAGATATTTTCATACATTTTTTGCCAATTACCTATTTTTTTTATTTAATCAACTTTATTACATACATGATTGTATTTGGGTTTCAGTCATGTAAAGAACACCCATCACCAGTGCAACATTCCCATCACCAATGTCCCAAATCTCCCTCTTCCCCACCCAACCCCCGCCTGTACTCTAGACAGGTTTTCTATTTCCCTCGTACTTTCTCTTTATTAGGATAGTTCAAAACGTAGTTATTTCTCTAACTAAACTCACCCCTGTTTGCGGTGAGCTTCATGAGGTGAACTGTAACTTCCAGCTCTTTTCTCTTTTGTGTCTAAAAGTTATTATTGCAAGAATGTCTTTCATTTTTCTTAAAACCCATAGATGAGTGAGACCATTCTCAGGCTTTCTCTTTCTCTCTGACTTATTTCACTCAGCATAATAGATTCCATGTACATCCACTATAGGAAATTTTAATGACTTCATCTCTCCATCATCATATATACATTCCATTGTATATATGTACAGTTTCTTTAGCCATTCATCTGTTGAAGGGTATGAAGACAGGCCCTCAGATCAGTGGAATAGGCTTGAATACTCAGAGAATGTTCCCCAGACATACAATCACCTAATTTTTGATAAAGGAGCAAGAAATCCTAAATGGAGCAAAGAAAGCCTCCTCAACAAATGGTGTTGGCACAACTGGCTAGCCACTTGCAAAAAATTGAACTTAGACCCCCAGCTAATATCATGTACGAAGGTTAAATCCAAATGGATGAAAGACCTTCAAATCAGACTCGAAACCATAAGATATATAGAACAACACATAGGTAAAACACTCCAGGACATTGAGACTAAAGGTATCTTCAAGGAGGAAACTGCACTCTCCAAGCAAGTGAAAGCAGAAATTAACAGATGGGAATATATTAAACTGAGAAGCTTCTGCACCTCAAAAGAAATAGTGCCCTGGATACAAGAGCCCCCCACTGAGCGGGAGAAACTATTCACCCAATACCCATCAGATAAGGGGCTAATCTCCAAAATATACAAGGCACTGACAGAACTTTACAAGAAAAAAAACATCTAATCCCATCAAAAAATGGGGAGAAGAAATGGACAGACACTTTGACAAAGAAGAAATACAAATGGCCAAAAGACACATGAAAAAATGATCCACATCACTAATCATCAGGGAGATGCAAATCAAAACAACTATGAGGTACCACCTCACACCCCAGAGATTGGCACACATCACAAAGAATGAGAACAAGCAGTGTTGGCGGGGATGTGAAGAGAGAGGAACTCTTATCCACTGCTGGTGGGAATGCCGTCTAGTTCAACCTTTATGGAAAGCAATATGGGGATTCCTCCAAAAACTGGAAATCGAGCTCCCATACGACCCAGCTATACCACTCCTAGGAATATACCCTAGGAACACAAAAATATAATATTTTTTATACTTTTATATTTTATAAAATATTTTATAAAAAATATTTTATATTTTTATCCTGGATAGACAGCTATAAAATTTATGTGTACAACTCAAATATTCACCAAAAATAATAAAAAGATTTATTCTAAATCAGATTACTAAAATGTATGTCGATATCTGTGCTAGTTACCCTCAGTTTAATCTAGCCTCTGGAGCATCCATTGAAACCCAAGTATAGTTGCTTGAAAAATGTCATCTGGGGTCGGAGCAATAGCACAGTGGGTAGGATATTTGTCTTGCATAAAGGCAACCTGGATTTGATCCTTGGAATTACACATGATCCCCTGAGCCTTCCAGGTGTTATTTCTGAGCACAAACCCACAAATAACCCCTGTGAGAAGATGAGTATGCACCTCCCCACAAAAAATAAAGCCTTTTGTAGGTACCTGAGACCATGAGACCAAGTCAATAATAGCATATAACATGAGACTAAACCAACCACCTGCATTGACTAAAGACCATAAAATTCTCACTTTGATCTTTGTTTCAGTCTTCCCCTTGAAAGCACTGACATTTTTCCCCAAGTGTAGCATGCTCTGCATATCTGGCACTGTGCTTGTCCATGTCTGATGCTGTGCAGTAGATACATGGATCATCATGGAATCACTTTAAAGGGAATTCTTTTCTAGGTCAACATCAATTATAGGAAAATAACAGTCCCTCCAAGAAAATACAGTAGTTATATACAGTACTATTGTAAATGTCCGTGCAAAACCAGCTTTCTTGAGGGTGCATCACATGGCCATCACAATGTAGAAAGAACTATAAACTGGAAAGTTTCTGACAGGGAACACAGCAAAGGCTTCCTTTTATGAGAAAGGTGTATATCTGAAAGATGAACAGCTTTGATAAATAGTGTTCTTTCATCCTTTTGTTTCTAATTGTCCCAAAAGAAAACATGTTCATGGTAAAACATTCCAACTTAGCATACTGGAAATTGAAGAGTAAAAACATTGATCTCTTGTTCATTTTTTTTCAGAAATATTCCCTATACATGATCATTTGGGAACAAGCTTCAATCTTTCTCTATCTTGATTGTTCATATACATATATGTACAAACACATGTACACACATACTTTCTACTATACATTTGTTCTAAACCTACTTCTGGAATATTCCTTAGTTTACCTTTGAACCTTTTCATCTGAGCACACCAGAGTTTTCTAATCCCAGGAAACACCATGTCTTCAAAGATGTCAGTTACAATTCCCTGATCCCAAAATGCCAACATCACATAGAGGAAGCAAATGGATTTTTCTACACTATAAATTCTTATTCCTTCAATATCTCTTAAACCGTGGACTGGCAATAGTAATAAGCTTTTCATGGTATCTTCCTCCCTTATCTATTCCCCAAATATTTTTTCAAGACAATTTACCAACACCTTGAGAAATATAATCTCTTTTACTGCAATCCTCCTTGATTCTCCTTCTCTAATTCTTCATGACATTTTTGCCATCCATCTTGCAAACATGTAAGCTAGTCTACCACAAGGAAGTATGTTCTAGCAACAGTCAAGCTCCTCCTTACTGAAATCCAGCATAGACTGAGGAATTCTGAAATGTGCTGACTTTGAATGCCAGCCCCTTTCCCTCAGGTTTCATTAAGTGGTGTGATCCCTTCCTACCTTCTTCTCCCCTGCTTTTAAAGTCTATGAGAACACAGGCAAATCTGCTCATCCCTCATCATATCTCCTATGTTGATGTTAAATACTAATGTTGTTAAATACTAATATGAAAGTGGGTCTCTCCAGAACCCAACCCTACAAATGCCACTCCAGAAGCTACCATAAGATATTCACTTCTATAACACACTGCAATAAATTTTGGGGGAGGCAAATCATCTTTCTACATGGTGAATCATCACCACTTATTCATTGACTTATCTTTTGCATATTTTAATATGGTAGGTTTGCAGGCTTAAATGTGGAACCATCGAATCTCCCACAGAAATATCCTAAATGTGTGAGCAGTTGGTAGTCAGTGACATCCTTGTGCTGTCTTTGCTTTACATTTTTAAGGAGAGTCTATCTCATAGCATTTATTTTTATCAGGGGAAGAGATTGGGAGTATTTATGTAGAATAAGATTACTTTTCATTTTTTGATGGATTTTCACATGCTGAGAAGAAATAGCACAGTTTGACAAAAACAGGGCCTGCCATTTGCTGCACATGTGAAATGTACATGTAAACAGAAAAGACACAGCCAAATGAACACTGGATAAAGCCATGGGATGGTGGCAATGGAGGCATCTTGGGCAGAGTATGAAGAGGGAATGTATCCTGGTGGCTCTTGAAGTCAACTCCTTAAGGCTACATGCCAACTTGCCCATTTTACTAACTGAGTACATAGAAATTCAGGGTCCTCGACTCACTTTTCTAGTCCATAACACAAAACAAGTAATTATCCTGTGGCTGAGCTTGTTCAATCTTGGTGGACATATGTGACTACTAGGGATGCAGCAGCTGGCAGAAATTGCCCACTGACATTAGACCCCTAAACATCTGTCACTGCACAATTTTCTCTATTATTTGAATTTCTTCATGAGCAACTCCAGCAACAAAAGGCACTCCAAGACCAGGAGACAAAAATGGATATTGATAAACATTTCCAAGCACAAACCATGTTATCATGGGATATATTTTTTTACTATCATCATTCTTATAAAATAAAACTGGCAAAAGTGAACCTTAATCAATATTCACACATACTTGCCACAGTGTGGCTAACAGACAATTTCATTGAACTTGTCCACCACCTTAGACCGAAATCATCATGCCCATTTCATAGAAAATAAGCCCATATGGCTATCCTAAGCCTAGGTTCTGCTTACATTGAGACCACAATCCCTTAGCAGATATCAGGGACATCCCAGGCAATGTTGCTTCCAAAAGAGCAGCTGAGCAGTTCTGGGCAAGTGAAGGATCAAAATCTTGATGTCCAATCTATATTTTCTGGGAAAGGATATAAGACGTTTACCCTGGAATCCTTTCCCAGGATGTTGTGTGAAAGAGGTTTCTAGTGTTACCTATGAAGGGTAAGTATGATGGCAAGTGACATAAGCCAGCTAAAATCTTGAAGCACAGAGCAGGACTCCGAGTATGTAATCAACACATTCATTCTGCATTCACTCCTTCATTCACCTGGTAATTTATTTGACAGGTACCAATTTTGGATTAACTGTCATCCTAAGCAGAGGGCTAAGGGGTCACATGGCATATATTTCTTCTTCCAGCATGGCTTTTGAGAAAATATAGATATATGGCAACATACATAGGGCATATGTAGGCATAGACAGCTATTTGTAGACCTATTTCTGTGTTATGTGTACAAATACATACATAATCAGAAGTGTTATGTGTACATAATAAGACTGCTAAAAGAACTTGGGACCAGAGAGATAGACAAGGGTTGAGGTACTAAGTGTGTACATGTGGCTGACCCATGTACATGTTGAACTAGATATGTTTTCCTGAGCACCATCAGGAGTGATCCAGGAGCATAGAATCAGATGTAGGCCCTGGGAACCACAAGGAATAGCTCCAAAAATTAAAATAAAATGCTTAGCTCAGATCTCCATTAAAACTGTAAACTGTACAACATAGAACAGCTGTGGAACTGTATGTGGATCCATGGGTGAAGACCACAGATATAAAAGGATAGTCTGATATAAAATAATTTAAAAAAATACAAAAGAAACACTAAGATATCTTTGGTTTTACAATTTCAGAGTGACTTTAATGGCAAAATTCAGGCCCTTTCCTAAGTCAGGTCAGAATGTTGAGAAAGCAAGCCATAAAGCCCAAGCTTGTCTTTGACATCCTGTAGCCTTTCTTACACATACACACATACAAACTTACACACACTAGCGAACTGAAGAAGAAAACAATAAAGAAAGAAATTTTAAACACAGCTTTTTAGAAAGGTTTATGAGTCTTCTTGCACATCAAATGGCTTTTAGAAAACAACATTTTAATGATTCCATGTAAACGAATCAGAAACATATGGATTAAATTTTCCTTAAAATATACACATGTAATTAAGGGGAAAAGTGCTTGGCAAAATGAATTTTGCATTTTATCAAACCCAATGTTTGAAAAATAGGTTGAGACATCTGACAAATCCCAACCCAGCCAGCCCAGCCAGCCCCATGACAGCAGGCATTGCTCACTTTAAATAGGAGTACCAGTCTTTTGTGCCAAGCCTTTAGTTTCACCTGGGCTTTATAGAATTTTCTTCTTTCTTTCCCTTCCTTCCCTCTCTTCATCCTTCTCTTCTAATTTTGAACCCTCCCTTCCTTCCTTCCTCTTTCTTCTTTGTTTATTTTTCTCCTTTCTCTTTCTCTCCCCTTCCTGTCCTCCTTTTCTCCCTTCCTCTCTTTCAGTTTATTCCTTCTCCTTCTTCCCTCTCTCCTTCTTTCCCTCCCTCCCTCCTTCCTTCCTTTGCTCCTTCTGTCCTTTCTTTCTTTTCATCTCTCTTCCTCCCCTCTCATTTCCTTTATCATTCCTTCTTCCCCTCCTCCTCCTCTTTTTTTTCCTTTTCTCCTCAGAGGTAAAACCCAGTGATGTCATGCAAGGCAATCACTCTCTTTCTGAGTGCTTTTCTGGGCTGCATTTGTAGTTCTGTTATGAATTATCACCTTTCCCTACTACTCTGAAAGGACTGATGTCTGTCTTAGTCATGGGCATATCACTAAAATTTGGTAAAGTCAACAGTGAATGGGGGAAAGAAGAAAGGAATAAAAGAACAAAGGTAAAAATCAACAAAATATGAAAGAATAGAATATTTAATTGAGAGATTTTGTTCTTATTATGTCTCCCTTTCTGTCTCAAGCAGAGAGGGGGAGCTTTTGTATTTCTTGCTTTGCAGGTGTTTAGAGCTGATAAAGAGCCTATTGGAATTAACCACTGTCCTCAGCACATAGGGAAATCTCTAGTTATTGAAATTATAGAACTGCTATCATGGAGCTAAAGGACAATCAGAGGAAGAACTTTCAGATAGGTCTTGGGTCCCACTACAGCAGGACCATGTGCACCACTTCCCCAACAGTGCCCAGGGCAAAGTGAAGTTTCTGAAAGATAGAAAATGAACCAGGATAGCAGATTCTCATGACTTAGACAGACATCAGTCCTTTAAGAGTAGTAGGGAAAAGTGATCACTTATGATGGAACTACAAATGAAGCCCCTAAAAAGTACTCAGCCCACAAAAGCTTTTCATGATATCATTGAGGCTTTAACCATAAGACACATTCTAAAGTGGCTCAAGGGCAACAGAACCCTGAAAAAGTGCATCCTTGGGGACGAGGGACTGTCTACAGGATCTCAG
Organism: Suncus etruscus; assembly: GCF_024139225.1. Classification (NCBI taxonomy): domain Eukaryota; kingdom Metazoa; phylum Chordata; class Mammalia; order Eulipotyphla; family Soricidae; genus Suncus; species Suncus etruscus. Next base: position 127,312,160 of record NC_064854.1, on the reverse strand, counting down.
GAGAAGAGATAGCACAAAAGGATATATTTGTCATCAAAAAAGGTCTACTAAGCTTGGAGATAGAGTGCAATGGCTATGATGTATGCCTAGAATTTGCACAACTAGTTTTATCCCATATGGTCCCCCAAGAATCTCATATGGTTCACCAAGCCTGCCAGAAGGAATTTTTGAGCACAGAGCCAGGAGTAACACCTGAGCACCATCTAGTGTGGCCCAAAAACAAACCAAAAAAAAAAGAAAAGTAAAGTAAAAAAAATAGAAGGAAAGAGGAGAGAGAGGAGATGGGAAGGCAGAGGAGGAAGGGAGGGAAGATAGAGGAAGGGAAGGGAGGAAAGAGAAAGGAAGAGAAGGGAGAGGAGGGAAGGAAAGAGAAGGGAGAGGAGGAAAGGGGGAAAGAAGAAAAAGAAGTGAAGGGAGGGGAGGGAAGAGATGGAAGAGAAAGGAGTGGAGGAGAGAGGAAAGAAAAGAAAGGAGGGGAGGAGAGGGTAGAGAGGAGAAGGAGGAGGGAAGAGAAGGAAAGGAAAAGGAAAGAGAAAGAAAGAAAGAAAGAAAGAAAGAAAGAAAGAAAGAAAGAAAGAAAGAAAGAAAGAAAGAAAGAAAGAAAGAAAGAAAGAAAGAAAGAAAGAAAGAAAGAAAGAAAGAAAGAAAGAAAGAAAGAAAGAAAGAAAGAAAGAAAGAAAGAAAGAAAGAAAGAAAGAAAGAAAGAAAGAAAGAAAGAAAGAAAGAAAGAAAGAAAGAAAGAAAGAAAAAGAAAGAAAGAAAGAAAGAAAGAAAGAAAGAAAGAAAGAAAGAAAGAAAGAAAGAAAGAAAGAAAGAAAGAAAGAAAGAAAGAAAGAAAGAAAGAAAGAAAGAAAGAAAGAAAGAAAGAAAGAAAGAAAGAAAGAAAGAAGAGAGAGAGAAAGAAAGAAGAGAGAGAGAGAATGGAAAGAAAAGAGAATGGAAAGAAAAAAGAGAGAAAACAAGGAGAAGCCAGTTAAAGAGGTAAAAATTTGAGTGCAAAACAACGTAAGATTTCAGCTTTAAGGCCATAGGGATTGTTCAGTGAGGAGGGCACTTGTCTTGCAGAAAGCTGACATGGGTTCAATCCCCTGAACTTCATATGGTTCTCCAATTATCACCAGGAATAAGAATTAGGAGTATGTCATGAGCACAATCTAATGTGACTCCCCAAAAATAAGTAAATAAATAAGTAAATAAATAAATAATTTAGCTTTAACTGAATTCACCATCAGTTCAGTAACCATTTCCACATGAATTCAGGTTACTTGTAGCTCCAAAGATAGGGACTTCTAGTTTTGCTTGGCCACCTGTCACCAACTCTAAAGCTGTGGTCAGTTTCTGTATGGTGAGAGCACCTCAGATACAGAAATCAGTGCTGTCCCATTAAAAAATCAAGATCCAGTCAAGAGGGCAGAAACTGTCCAAAACAGGTAAACTTCATATACCAGTTGAAATGCACATGAGATATTATATTCCTGTGCCCAAGACACAGCCACACCTAAACAAGATCAAACCACTGTACTATGGGGGACCCACTGTGTCCAAACTATCCTATATTGTTTTTCTTTGTTATAAACGAAGTTTCAAACCTCAGACCATCACACACTATGACAAAATTATGAGTATGTTTTCAAAACATGTCATCAAGAACTAAGATCTGAGCTGGAGGGCCCTCTAAACATGAAATATATTTCTGCAGCTCGAAAAGAAAGACTGTTTGGGAGTGGTATGAATTAGGTAGAATGGAGACAGGAATTTTCCTGAAGATCCTTTCCTTCTCCCTAGGTCAGCAATTCACTACTTGACAATGACATGATACAGTGCATGGCTGACCCTGATCCTTGCCCATTCAGCCTAGCTCAGGAAGACTGAGCATGGGATCGGAGCCAGATGCTATAATGGCTTCTAAGAATGACCATAAATGTCATCGTTTGGGCCATGCCTCATGCATTCTGACTGTGTTAGGATGCTACCCAGTGAGCTTGCAGCCACAATTCTGCAGCCTGGGTGATCAGTGGCTAGTGTTGGTGCCATATGTGTCTCACCATCAAAAGGTACAATTGTGCCTTGAAAGCTCAAGGTATAATTAAATAGCCATAATGACACTAATGGCTCAAGCAACCTTGAAGCAGCTGCCATATCTAAAAGATCATTCTCAATTGCCTTCTGTCCTGAAATTGTCTAAAACCAGGTTCATTTTTCATCTTCAATTGAGAATGTATTCAATGCCAAGAAGATGGCTTTCTTCCAGCCATGCTGCACAAAAAAAGGGGGCTTCCTTTCCTAGGGACAGGAGGTACTGGAGGACCAAAAGCACTAGAGGAAGCTGAGCTCAGTCTTTTGAGCCCATGTTCCTTTTGCCTCTTGAGTGAAGCAAGTCCAAAATGAAGATTAGTCTATAGAATACAGCCTAGTGAAGTGTCTATGGGTGATTCAGACCAATATCACTTTCCTTTATAGGTGGACAGGAAATAGCTTGTGGCTGTTCAAATCCCCTCCTTGCTACTGTCATGCTCCATCCCCTATGCCCATTTGGTCTGGCATATAAAATTCTAATGACCTCACATGAATGTCCTCCCAAGTTAAAAAAAAAACTGAACACCTGAAGAGTTAAGATAATCCATTTCACCACTGGCTTCTAACAACAGCCAAAAGAATGATAGTATTGGGTAGTGGCTCCATAGACTATTAAATAGGGCTAACAGGTAATTGAAGTAAGACATCAAATATTCGGTCATAAATAAATATAAAGCTTCTTAATCATTGACCAAGCTCTTTAAACATCAACCACTTCAATTTGAAGTGTCAATTACTTCCTAATAATTGCGATGAGAGCTAAGATGCAAAGCACATTTTCTATAAGTGACTTGTCAAGGCTGCAGCATTTCATATCCTGACAAGTCTCAGAGGGAGGACACATTCTTTTCCCTATTTTATAAACAGTTAAACTAAGACTCGGGGAATAAAAGTTGCTTGCTAAAGTCACAGAGTCAGCAAGGGGTAAGGGAACAAACAGGTTTTTAAACTCTCAGCCTTGCTCTTAATTGCTGTATTATTTTTTAAGTTGCGAGGGCCACATCCAAGAATGTTCAGGGCTTATATCTGAATTTGTACTCAGGTATCACTCCTTGAAGAGCTCAGAGGGCCATATAAGGTTTCAGGACTCAAACCTAGGTAAGCTGTATACAAAGCAAGCACCCTTTCCATTTTGTTATCTCTCAAGTACTTTTGCCTACCACCAACACTGAACTCTTCTTGTACATGATGCAGAGAATGCATTAGTTCAGGAAGCTGTCTCAAAGACTAGAAGAAAGATAAGGGATATATTTTTATTTTAAAGATTACCTGGCCTTCTGATGTGTTTTTCTGGAAAGATGGTTCTTTCTTTAGAAACTTCACTGCTATGACAATTTGGGGAAAATTCTACTAAGTAATCATGAGGATGTTAACATCCATAACACAAAATCTGTATGAGAATCATCTCTTTAGTTTTTGCAACCAGCCCATGAAGTAACTGTAATTATCAACTGTATCCAAGAGAAAAAAGAAACTTTTAAGTTCTACAGTTATGTGATGTGCCCAATGGCAGTGCCAGGTACCTTAATAGCTTCCAAACTCATCTGATTATATGAGAGTATTTGGAAAAGAATCCTAGATACGCAGTGAATAGAGGAAACAGAAGTCTGAACATTCCATATTGCTTTTTAGTTTAATGAAAAATTCCATCACAATCCAGCAGCTCTTTAGTCTTTAAAATCCATGACAGGAAATGGATAAAAAGGAAAGAGATTCCATCAGGTAAACTGAGCCAAAATACTTGGTCCAATTCAGAAACTAGTCTCTATAGATAAAAGTGTTATTGACAGGAAGCTAGTAGGCAAGACACTTGCGTACCATGTAGTCAACCAAGGTTCAACCCCAGGTACCACATATAGTCATCCAATTCCAAGTGTTCTCCAGCCCCTGAGCACAGAGTGAAGAATGGACCCTGTGTATGACTGGGTGTGACCCCCAAAACAACTGTTATAAGAATAAAAAACACCATATTAGGGGAGAGCAGATGGATAAGAAGTGACACACAGGCATGGATTAGTGGTCTTGAACAGTGTAGGAGTTTTTTTGTTTTTTGTTTTTTGTTTTTTTGTTTTTGTGGTTTTGGGGTCACACCCGGCAGTGCTCAGGGGTTATTTCTGGCTCCACGCTCAGAAATTGCTCCTGGCAGGCACAGAGGACCATATGGGGCGCCGGGATTCGAACTGATGACCTCCTGCATGAAAGGCAAACGCCTTACCTCCATGCTATCTCTCCGGCCCCATCAGTGTAGGAGTTTTGAGGTGACTATATATACAAGGACATAAATGTACATCAATTTCAACACCATTGAGAACACATTGTCCTAACTAAACCATAATAGAAAGTAAAAAATAATTTAAGGAAGAAAAACAGATAATCAAATAAAGTGTTGTTGGAACATAGCCATATTTTCTGACTTTCATATAGTCTATTGTTGAGTTTATGCCAGAACAGTCAAGCCAAGTAGTTGCAACAGAAACTGTGTGGGTCTCTATAGAAAAAGTTTACAGAAACTTGGTTTAACACCAGTTGGGAAATAGAAATCCCTGAATCTCCAAAGAAAGCATTACATATTTTTGTTCTTCAGTTCAGCTGACAGAGCTTGGAATTGAGTCTTCCCAAAACAGTGTCACAAAACAATGGCTCTAGTCCTGTCAACCCCACCTCACCACCTAAAAAGCAGTAGTAGCAGAGGGTCTTACCTTTGTTGTACATGTTGGTTGGGACTTGGACATCACTCAGACTGATATTCACAGGCAAATTATTAAAATGGTCATTTGGGGCTAAGATGAATTCTTTTCCCAGCTCCAAAAAGTTCCCATCTTTGTCCCTTTCATTTATCAGCACAGCATTGAAGTATTCATACTAAAAGAAAAAATTGAACATTATATATTACCTGTGGCTTAGAGAAGAGGAACTTGAACTCAAACAGTCCTTAAAAAATCTGCAGGGTGTGTCCTACAACTGTGTATCTTGACATCTAATCCCTCCTAGCTTTTTGTGCCATTTTTGGATATTTTTACAAAGGTGTGAGAGAACTATCTAAATATTTGCTGATATTATTAAAAAGTCTTGGAATGTATTAATTTAATGGGCTACAAATACATTCATTGGAAATATATAGATAAAAGAACTTTAAATTAATTTTTAAATTCAACTAAAAATAAATCAAGAAATATTAAGTAAAGATATATCTGAGAATCATATAATAAATAATCAATAATAAAGCATCATAAGGAAGAAGCACCAAGAAAAAGGCAGTAGTTTTACATATGGTAATAGATAAAAGTTTACAATATGATGACAAAGATTGAATAAAATATGAAAGTAAATTACTTGTTTGGACATCTGGAAAAAGCATTTGAAGAAGAAGGTATAGGAAGACAAAAGCTATCAGATGAAAGAATGCTAGCAATTTTTACAAATGACTATGCCATTATTATCACCATCATCAAATAGAAAGCAATACAAAACTGTGTCTGTGCTGATTAAGTTTCACAGAAACCTAATAATTTCACCTAACCATCTTCTGTTGAAGTGTTATAAGTGTTATGAGTATCCTCACGTCTATATTAGGTATCATGTCAAGATTAATCATCAAATAAACAGAGCCAGAATTCAAACAAAAGCAGTCTGTTTCCATAGTCTAATACTCATATACTAGTGACCATTAATGAAACAGTAGAAAACAGGTCAGAACTGATGAATGATTTAAGCAGAAATATGAATGTTTTGGAGAAGAATTAAGAGAAAATTCTAGAAGTCCAAAACACTTTATAATCTTTTAACAAACATAAAGAATGTCTTTGATAGTCCAGTAGTTGACTAAAAATAGTCAAAGAGATCATCATTGAGACATAGTATGTGAATAAAATTTTTCAAATTTAAATTCAAAGAAAAGAGAAAAAAATTATTGAAAAAAACATTTTCTTCTATTTGCTCTCCAGTTTGGATGAACTTTTCATAGTCCCAGGAATTATGAAATACTTTTAAATGGTTTAGATACATGATTTAACATGTATTTAATGGAAATATTAGAAAAATTGAGGAAATAAACAAAAATTGAAGTAATTATGGCTGAAGAATTTGAAATACAGATATATCATAAATTTCAAATGGTTAATATATGGTATAAGTAGTATTAAACACACATAATTGTATCATATTCATATTTAAGAAAGTCAAAAACAAAAATAAAATATCGAAAGATTAGGAGATAAAGAGAATGAACTACATCCACAGAGATATAAGGGCTAGGCTTACAGGAGACTTTTATTAAAAACCAAGCAAATAAGAAGAAAGTAAAATAAAATACACTGATGCTTCAACAAAAAGTCCACCAATCTATAATTTTATATCCAGTAAGATTATCCTTCAAAAAGTAAGAAAAATATATTTCCAGGTGTACAAAATTTGAAGTCTGTTCCAAGTTGTTCCAAGTGTATCCACCTTACTAAAAATATTAAAATGCCATCAAAAGAAAAAAAGAAAAGAAAACTAATATATAAAAATACAGATGTTAACAATGATAATAATTAAAAATACAATATTTAACTTTCATGTCCTTAATTGATTTCATAGATTCAATCAAAATAAAATAGCAACAACTATCATGTTTAATATACCTAACAGTGGTGTTAAAGTGCCTAGATTAAAAATCATTAGAAATACAAGAATAAATAGATCAGCTCACTATTAGAGTTGAAGACTTAACCATTCCTCTAATGGACATTGATGAATTTACCAAATAAAAAATTTGGAAGGATATAATTAAACTGGAGAACAATGTCAATCATATGTAACTAACATCTAGAGTCATTTGTCCAACAATAGTAGAATATACATTTTTCTCAAGCTCAAGTGAAACAGCCACCAGGATAAACCAATTCTAAATGAACTGCTTAACATACTTAAAGAAATACAAATCACATGAAGTATGCTCTCAAACGACAATAAAATTAAAATACATATAAAAGTAGAAAAATAGTTGGAAAAATACCCAAAAGAATCTGGTGATTGAACAACATACCTCTAAATAACATGGTTCAGTAAGTCTCAAGAGAAAATTTTAACTCACTGAAAATATACAATTTATCAAAATGTGTGCTATTCAGCAAAGATAGCATATGAGAGGAACTTTATTACATTGAATACAAGTATTGGAAAAAAAAATTACAGAATTAAGTATCTACCTTGATGAAACTAGAAATATAAGAGCAAATTGATTTCAAATAAAGCAGTAGGAATAAAACTATCATTTTTATTTGCAGAATGTAATTAAACAATTAATACCAATAACTCAATTGAAAATAAATGCAACAAAATAGCAATTTTGTCTCTGTTTTGTTTTGTTCGGTTTGGTAGTAAAGGGCTCAACCTCAGGGCTTCACAAATGCAAAGGAGTGCTCTACTGCTGATGTACCTTCCCATCCCCGAAAGTTGATTACTTGTAAAGATTCATTGTAATTAAAAATAAAGCAAAATCAGATAGCAAAGAGACAGGGACAAAGCCCAGAGAAATGCAAATGCAAGCTTCCAAGATTCTCTCTAGTACTAATACATAAGACACACCTACATCTTCTAGCAATGAGCTATGGCAATAAAATTGTAATGTTGTCCATGAAAAAAAAAAAACTGGATAGTGAATCATTGCTAAAATATTTCTATTGAGATTTAATAAAATTGCAATACAACTTGCAACTGCACGATGTTCACTTTCTAGCATTTTCACCAAACATGAGTACATGACACATATTCTTTGGATCAAATTGGCTCTAAAATGAACCCCATTGTTATTTTAGGGTCAACAAATAAGTCTCAATCACTTTTATTATTGACATCTAAATAACATTTTCTTTGATAACAATGAACTCTATTGAGAATTCAAGATATGATGATATAAAATATAATTTAGAAAATATATTCATAAAAGTCCTGAACACTTGAACATAAACAACAAATATACTCCTTAGTAATAAATGTGTTAAAAATAAAAACTTAGAAACTATTCTAAATAGCTCCATAGTGTTCCATTGTGTAGATGTACCAGTTTCTATATCTATTCATCTGATCTTGGACACTTGTGTTGTTTCCAGTTTCTGACTCTTGTGAATAGTACTGTGATGAATATGAGGAAATTCAGGAGGCTTTTCTCCATTGTTTTTGGATTCCTAGGTATATTACTGGAAGTGGTACTGCTGGATCACATGGAAGCTCAATTTTTAGGATTTTTTTTTGGAAGAATATATCCATATTATTTTCCAAAAAGGTTTGACCAGTCTACATTCTCACAAGCAATTAATGAAAATCCCTTCCTCCCCACATCCACACCACCACTGGTTGTTTTAATTTTTAATACATAGGATCATATAGCAAGCAATCACTACAAATTGACTGAATCACCATTAACTTGACTTGAAATTGTCAGATGGCAGCTCAAACTTCCAAGGCAACAAACACTTGAGAGCTCCATTCCTCCAAAAAAAAAATTCTCAAAATGTTTTTTGCTGAAACCATCAATATATTTTATTTCATTTGTAAAAGTAACCTAGAATATTGAAAACAATATTATAAAGTCTAAGGTATTGGGGCCGGAGAGATAGCTCAGTGGTAGGGCATTTGCCTTGCAGGAGTCTGACCTAGGACAAACCACGATTCAATCCTCAGCATCCCATATGGTCCCCCAAAGCCAGGGACAATTTCTGAGCACATAGCCAGGAGTAACCTCTGAGCATCACTGGGTGTGGCCCCAAACAACAATAAAAACAAAGAAACAGACAAGTCTAAGGTTTTGCATTTTTTGATTTTACATTTTACTATAAAACTAGTTAGCCAAAACTATGTTATTGATATAAAAAAACCAGAGGTCAAGCGAACATAAGGGAATCCAGAAATAATTTGTGCATATACAGTGTCAGATTTGTAATATGCATACCTAGATAAATCAAAGGAAATATTTTCAACAAATTATGCTGGAAGAAATGACTGAACATATGAAGATACCAATTTACATCATACATATATGATGCAAGAGGAATAATAAATTTTAAAAAATGTATATCAATATCTGTTATTTGTATTAAGAAAAATAAAACTTTGTAGCACCAGTTAGGCAATAGTTTCATGGAGCAGAGAAAAATCTTATAATCTGATAAAATTGGTAATGTAGACTATTTGAACATTTAAAAATTTTGATGAACCAATGTCTCTGTAAAAAATGTCATTTTATTATCTTCTATACCTTGTATAGAAGACAACTGACTTGTACCCAGAAGAGGTAAACAATTGAATGTGAAAAGATAGGTCAAATAGCCATCTCTTTGTATGCAGGAAGCTCCAGCACTGCATGTAATTGATGCCACTGAATGCCTCCTGAGCACTGCTGAGACTGATTCCTGAGCACAGGGCTGGAAGTAGAGTCAAATTCTGTTGAGTGTGGCCCAAAAACCAAAGGAAAAAATAAAAGAATTTCTCTAACATAATTTTTTTTTTTTTTTGGTTTTTGGGGCACACCTGGTGATGCTCAGTTGTTACTCTTGGCTCTGCACTCAGAAATTGCTCCTGGCTGGGGGACCATATGGGACGCCGGGAGATCAAACTGCAGTTCGTCCTAGGATAGCACGTGCAAGGTGCAAGGCAAACGTCCTACTACTCCTCACACCATTGCTTCAGCCCCTAACATCGATTTGAATATAGGCAATAGTTTTGAACACAAGTATACACAACTGTACAAAAGAAAATATGTAAGCAATTTTATTACTGTTATATAAAAATAAGGTCTAAAACATTAAATATTAATTCATGAAAACAAAAAAATTTGAAACACTTTGAAGACCATTTTATCATTTAACCATATATCTGGCCTGTGACCCAGAAATTCTACTCCTATGTATTTGTTGAAGTGAAATGGAAACATACAGCTCAAAATTGTGTCTGTGACTATACATAGAAGTTCAACTACAAAAGCCAAAAACTAGAAGCAACCCATATCCATCAATAAATGAAAGAATAAACTAATATGTGATTTATTTATAAATTAATAACTACAGCAACAACGGGTACACTCAAAATATAGATAGCAAAAATATTTTAGCATTTTAACATTTACTTATAAAATGTATATTAAAGTAAAAATTTAAGTTTGATGACAATATTTACTAATAATATAAAGAGCAGTAAATATTGTCAGCAAGATTGATTTCTATAAACAGAAACCAAAAATCAAAAACATTCCTCATATTTTTCTCAAGTCTTCTATAGCAGTAAGAATTAGATGAAAACAGAACAGAAGTAAGTAAATATTATGTTACACACCAGAATATTTAAAGAAAGGTTTTGGGATATTTTAGGTTTTGATTTGGGTTTGGGTACTGGAAGTCAAACACAGAACTTCAAGAACACAATAAACACACTTTATATTTGAGTATATTTGAGTATATATTTGAGTGTTTTTGGTTAAAAGAAGTAACATATTTACAAAATTCCCTTTCTACTTGAAATGAAAATGTACCCAAGATCATTCTTACCTACTTTTCAATGTACTCTTCTCATATCACCTGGATCTCACTCAATCCTACCCCACCAGTTGAATAAGTACTGGTAGAATAGAGAGAGTTCAGTTTGGGTGGGCCCAGATAGACCATGAGGCAGGAAGTCACTGACTCCATTATTCTCTCCTGACTAGCTTGGTTTATTAATTTTTTGTGGCTATACTGCTTCAGACTCATTCACCAGGTGTTGAAATATAGTATGTGGGGTGATTTTACAGGTTATTTCTTGGAAAATACTGGAAAGGGACACAGGAGAATAGTCTTGGCCATAGAATCTGCTCTACAGACTGGAAATGTGTTTTGCTCAAGTATAATTAGTGAATTATATACTAGAAATAATATTTTAATCTGTAGGAATATATACCTCAAATTTAAAAACAGGTGTGCAAGACTTTTAAAACTATTAACTAACAAAAACAGGAATAAAAGTTGACTTAATGAACTCCCTTAAACACTATGAGTCTGTACCTGGAGGGGAAGCAGGGAGAGAGAATTCCTGTCACACACAATAGATTCACTCCTAGCTCTGGGATCATGCCTGGCAATGCTTGGGGGTTCGTATGCAGTACTGGAATTCAAATGAGGGGTTGATCACATACAAGGCAAGGCAACCCCTGTACTATATTGTCAGTCTCTTCCAACCAAACCATATTAAAATGCATAATTTACAACACTATTCTACTTGGAAAGTAAAGAAATGATGCCTTCACAACCAAGATATCAAACTAAGAGAGTTGAATATTAAACAGATACATCTTGACCAGCCTTTGCCTGCCCAGGTTCTGAAAAGAGGGTTCCATTTTCCCTCTTGAAGCCTTCCACCCACAGCTGCATGTTAGCTCAAGTGTTAGTTTTTCCACAGACCCAAAGCACTTCAGACAGTCTATGAATACTTTAATAAATTTGAAATTGCTATGTAATAGTTTCATTATAACTAGATATGGAATTAGCAAAACCAAAGCCTCAGCCTGCTTATGCAACTCAGTACAGTACTAGTTCAGGCACAGCACTCTGGGAAGCACTTTGTAGCTGTCATTTAATGGGTAAGCCACAGAATGTAAATGAAGGGTGCAAAGTAATCAGGATTTTGCTCAATGGTGACCTTCATCTCCCAAGGAAAATGATGTGCTCTGTTTCTCTTCCCAAATTTGTTAGTTCAATCTGTTCTGATATTTTAAAGGATTTTTCAGTACAAGTAGAAATATCAGTCCTTAGAATTTATTGTTATAAGAATGAAGCTCAATAAACTTAGTTCAGTGTCCATATGAACAAGGAAAGGCTATGTTTAGTCCAAATCATCAAACTATTTCTGAATACCTGACACTCATAAGGTCAACATCTTTAATAAATCATACCTGTGAGCATATGGAGGCTTACAATGTTAGGATGAAAGAAGAACAAGACATTAATTCAGGAGCCTATATATGTCATATGAAAGGCCAGAGTCAAAGAGGTAGGTGTAATGGTCATCTGGCACAGCAACTTCTCAAACTAACAATTAATTAAAAATGATTTGGGAGGGTATTGGAAGTCGACCTCTTTTTAAGTAAGGGTCAGATTATGAATATTGGGTTCTGTAAAGTAAGTTTTTGCTTCAACTATCCAACTCAGATATTGGGACATAGACTAGCCATGAACAAAGAGTGGTGCTTTTTTGCTATAGTTGTATATCAGTGAAAACTGCTTACCAAAAATTTTACATACTAAATTACATTAGATTTAGTCTCAGACTTGCATGGCAATGTGCACAATTGGCTTGAGATATTACAGAGTAGGGGCCGGAGGGATAGTATAACAGAAAGGGCACTTGCCCAATATGCAACCACTCTGAGTTTAATACTTGGCACCCCAGAGCACTGCCAACACTGATGCCTAAGCACAGAGTGAGAAGTGATTCCTGAGAACATCCAGGTGTGACCTCCAAAACAAAGCAGAAGATATTCAAGAAGGAATAGGAGTAACTAAGAATTTCTTCACTAAAATTATCTTTAACAAGAACAAAGTTGAAGGACTAATGCTACGTGACTTCCATAATTTCACTTTTGTGGCGAATACAGTAGATCCTATACTTAGATATCCATCTATATTCATGAATTATTAAAATTGTAAACTAGCGATAAATATGTATTTGAATTTAGTAGAGAAATCAGGGCACTTGCCTTGCCTACAGACAACTCAGGGACCAATTACCAGCACTCCACATGGTCCCCCATCACCACCTTTAGAAACCACGGGTGCACAGCCAGGATTAAGACCCGAAAGCCACTGACCCAAAAATAAGACAACAACAAAAAAAGACAAAACCATGATAATTTGGTAATATATGTATTCATATGACCTACCAATTACTCTATGTTACATTATAAATAATTAGAAAAATTAGTTGGTGGTGATAGCCTGTAGATGTTGAAGAGAATTTTGAGGGCTACATCTCCACAAGAAAAATAAATGAGCTCCTCTTCTTAATGACCCATACCATCCATATCTTTGAAAATTCATGACTCCACAGTATGGAGAAGAACAAACTATTTTGTTAAGAGACACTTTGTAGGGTGGATAAATGACAGTTGAAATATTTGGTTTCATTATTTTACCAAAAGCAACCACAAGAGAAATGGGATGTGCTTGTTTTAAGAAAACTTATTTATACAAATCGGCAGTGTACAGAGTCTGTCTTGAACACGACTTCTTTTTCGGGTTTCTATTTCCTATTACAGGTATGCAGTTTTTAATTTCTGAAACACTGTCCTACCGGAGAACTTCTCAGCTCTGCTAGGATTTTTCAACATCAGGAAGGCAAAAGGCTGAACTTCTGAATAACTAATCTGAAGTACCTGACCAGGAAGTTATTTTTCTTCATCCTGCCAGCTCCTCCATGTGTTTGTGCAGTATGGGTTCAGTCAGGGCTGATGCACACAGTACTAGCAAGGGACAAGACTTCTTTCTGTTGAGCCCAGCCTTGAGGAAAGTCCGACCACAAGACAATTTTCATGGGTGGAATGATCTGCTCCGCACATTTGGGTTTTAATTAAATCCTGCTCCTGCCTCGAATGAATGTTCTCCAGTCTGCTTCCTGTGTGTGCCTAATGTACATCAATGGGAACTCTCTAGAGTCAGCATGTGCTTCTTCTCTCAGCTACTTACCTCTAAAAATGCACAAGGAGCACTTAATCCTAAAGGTTGGATCAGGACATGCTGTGAGCAAAACCCATGCCCACTTGGTAACTGATAGACGTGTTATTTGAGTCCTCCAGAAAAAGCAAACAATGAGGAGAAAGACCAAGGAGATTATGAGGGTGGAGGAAGACAGGATACGATTTATTAAAGGAACTCTAATATCACTATAAGAATGGGGAGGTCCAAAAATGCAGCAAGAAAGCTGACAGGCTGGACAGTTACGGTTCCATTTTGGTATTTCAGTCTTGAGGCCAAATCTTGAAAATTTGCCGAATCTCTCAGGCAATACTTTGCTAGAAAGGCAGCAAATTTCAGAAGTTTCCAAAAGACTATCTTGAAGCTGAATTAATTCTTGTTCCAGGATACTGACTGTTCAAAAAGAGCTGATATCCACTGATTGGATAAAGTGACTCTTGTAAGATGACATTCAGCTATTAAACCAAAGGCAAAAGTATTAACCTCACCTCCCTATTTCCCATAAGCCTCTCCTTTGATATGTAAAAGCCACTACCTGGAGTCACTCTGCCCTGCCCTGCCCTGGTGGGTTTTGTCCACTTTCTTCCACTGACCAGCCTCTCACCCACAGCCTTACTGCCCTTAATTATTTGTATAAGTGGGTTGCCACATAAGGGCTTTCAGACGTCATGAGCCCTAATGGCACACTAATGGTCCTAGGAGCACCAATAGGAGTGATCGTTGAGCACAGAGCCAAAAGTAAGCCCTGAGCATCATTGTGTGGCAAAAACAAAACAAAATCCATAATCAAAAATAAAACTAAAATGTACTCAGTTCCATGCCTATATCAAGGCATTAGATTGAAACTGTACAAAGTGCCTTTGGTGTAAGTCAAAACATAATTTTACACCAATACAACAAGGTTCTACCCAAATGATAGTAATCCCTTGTGGGGAGGAGCTGACTAGATGGAAGAGGACAGAGAAATTCTTGGAAAGGCAAGGCAAGAACACCATAGCAGCCTTTTAGACCCTACAACTTAACTCTTCCTGATCCATTTTTCTCCACCCAGACTTGCTGGGGGCTCTGTCTACCTCTTCACTGCTTCATGATCCTCATCCTTTCTGGAATACTTTGTACAAGCATCACTTAGTATCACTTGCATCCTTTTCAAATATCCAACTCATGAGCACATCACTAGAGTGGGGCTTCTGACTGCCCTCACTGGGGTCTTCCCAGGGGAAGTGCTCTTGAAGACCAACCAGGAAAGCTCTTCTATAGAACAACCATCCCATGATCACTGCATGCTTCAATGACAGAATATCTACTCTTCAGTGACACAGATGTATCTTCAGCGATCACAGCCATTTCTTATTGGTCAATGTATCTCAGCACCAAATGAAACATGTGTCGTACTCTTTACTCAGAACTACTCAAGGGCTAGGAAAAGGCTTCAGTGACTTTTGAACCACAACAGCATGCTGGAAGGGTCACAAGACAATGGGGGAACTAAAAGGGAGCAAAGTGTAACCAATATTGAGTCAGCTCTGAACCAGAGAGACAAGAAGAGTTATTGAAAAATGATGTAGGGTTTGAGTTTCAGACTTCGTTGAGGCTGGTCTAGCTATCTTTTCACCCAAATAACATGATAGGAAGCTTCACAAGGCAGCTAACTATCTCTCCAAAAGGTCCCTTATCATATTCATAGAGAGTCCTAATCTTATTGGACCTTTCATCATTTTCTTTTTATCAAGTTGTTTCTGAAGACTTTTATGGAATACTTTTATATTTGCCACCTCCTTACTCCCCCAGCAGCCTTAATTCTTTAAAAAATACTAAATGAAAGGGCCAGTGCAGTGGCACAAGGGGTAAGGCGTCTCTGCCTTGCCCGTGCTAGCCTAGGATGGACCATGGTTTGATCCCCCAACCTCCCATATGGTCCCCCAATCCTGGAGATATTTCTGGCCCAAACAAAACAAAACAAAACAAAATACTAAATGAAGATGTCACTATTACTGAAGCAATGGCCTTTCATTGGTGTAGAGCACCAACCAGTAAATTCATGACCATTTTCCTGAATCTCTGACTTAATAAGACACCTGATCTGTCTTTGAACCTTTAAATAAAGTTAATTTCCATGTTAGGTATTCATATTTACTCTGCCTATGATTTTAATATCCTCTATTTAGCAGACATAGCTTTATGTTACTAGCATAAATGGCATCTTCATGGGAAGATCTTTATCTATCAAACAAAATATCCAGTGAGCACTGCAGCAATAAAGACAAGCACCACATAATAACTTCAGATGTCTAGTGTCTACCAGGTAGAATACAAAAACTATCCTATTTTATGTTTTTAATGCATTGATTATATGAAGTTATTATCTATTAGCTTATTGTCTATCCCCCTCCCATTAGAAATGGGAACTCTTTCTGAAAATAGAGCTTTATTGCCATTGACATAAATGGCCTAAAATAAATCTGACTCATTTGAGAAGTCCCTAAAATTGCTTTGGGCTTATTTGAGCCCAAAATGAATATGTATAATTGGCCTAAGGTTATTACATAATTACCCAATAACATTCATTCAAAAGCAAGGTTTCATTTCAGCATTTGTGTCTCAAGCAAATGTAATATGCACCATAGTCCTTCTACTAAGGTTGAAAGTATATTTGCAAAGGACTGCCTTTTATTAATTAGAGGAACTTAGGGTTATCTCAATAATAATCATATGCCAAATCATCTGCAACCAGATAGATTTTTCTTGAGTGGGAGAGACAGTAACTGACTAACAACTGGAGGAGAAAAGGACAGAGGGGAATGGGTCACACAATGAGAATCATCTATTACTTTTATTACACAGGTAGAAGCTAATGGCAAATACCACAAATAAGGTTACTTTCACTACTCAGCATTTCTTCTCCCTTGTCTTATTAATGTATTTTCCAACGCAGGAAGGGGAGCTATGTCAGCCACACTCTACTCAAGGATGTGTGACCTAGGTTGTTTAATCAGGGGTCCTTTCAGGTAATGCCATAAATGCTGAGAGGCAAAGGTGTCCACACCCTTTAGGCAATATCACAGTTTCAGTGTTGCCACGTTGCTGCAGAGAGGTTCCAGTGGCGATTTTTATAAGCACAAACATATACACACGATTTACTTTTGTGAAAACAAAAATCAAACATAAATGGAGACATAGTGGACAATAAATAGTGACTCAAATATGAAGCCTCATCCCTCCATTCTTCCTAGGTAACTTGACCTTACCTGCAAGACCCCACCCATTTCCTGGGAGGGGTCTTGGAAAAGGTAGATAAAGCCTTTGACCCAGGGGATTAGGGCCTCTTTTGGGCTTTTGCCAACATGGAGGTCAAAGGGAAGATGACTGAAAGGAGTTAAGATGCAGGGCTAGCTAAGAATGGCTGAATGCTTAAAAGGTTATGATATAGGCCACACTGTGATGGATAGGGCAAGAATAAAAGCTGATGCTTCCTGATGCCTGTCTCTGGATGAGTGATTCCGCCATTCACCTAAACCTGGGACCCGCCAACTGAATGGGGATATCGGAGCCATCCAGCTCCATCGTTAATTATTTAACACTACACAAATAAAAATAATTAAGGGCAGAGTCACACCTTGAACTTTACAGATAAGTGAGTCCAAAGATATATTTTTGTAAAATTCCATTTTACTTGAGTTGTTGGTATTCTGACCAAGAATTCTGTTGTTAATAATTCCTTGAATCTGTTTCATCACACAGTGGGACAGAAATACCTACTTAATGTTAGTTTAGGGTATTTTTATACTAGAGATAAAATTTGAGCCTAAGATGCTGTTGTGCTTGGTAGAATGTAAAAGGACAGAACCATAGACAGGCTTCAGAAAAGTTTATCACTAGAATTAAGAAGGATACTGACCTCCTGGGCCCAGTCTGTCACTTCTATCTTCTTCAAACTGGATGTTTTATACCTATCTTTTCTCAACACACTGATATTTTTTTGTCTCTTGACTCACAGAAAAATAAAAGGGATAAACAATCAGAAGAGAACTATTTGCCCAATTCCCAAGTCCTAAGATAAGGAGTGTAACTTTCGCAATGTGTCAGAGCACCATTGAAGGCCCAACTCCACTTCTGCGGCATGGTGGAGGGTGACGAAATCAAGTCAATCGTAGTTCTTGGAATTCCCCGTCTGAAAGTAAAGGGTTCCTGGAAAAGTCATCCTTAGTTTGACAGAGAGCTCCAAAGTCTTCTACTATACCACACTCTAGAGGACTTTTCTAAAGACAAATTGAACAGTCTGAATTTTTAAAACTTTAGTAAAAATAAATGATTGTTACATGATTCACACCCCAGAACTAAAATTTGACTCTGAACATGCAGTCTCTTGATTTTGAACAGTTAACAAGATGAAGTATCCCAAGGCTAGTATCATTAGTGTCCAGTGACTACGTTGACTCAAGCAAATAAAAATAATTATTTCTATATTTGAGCCTATCTGGATTTTAATTCATAAAGTATGAGACATGAGAACCCTCCGAATGCTAAAGTCAATGCATATTTTGATACTACTTAATAGTGGCATTGTTTTTTTATTTAAATTAATTTACCTAAGTAAATTAGTAAGTTAGTGCTTCTTCAAAATAAGTCTCACAATTCCCAATAAGTGAAAAAAGGTTTCTTTACAAAGCCCAAATTAAGTAAGAAATAAATCACCTCATGGTTTCCACATCATAATAACTTTTCCATTTCCATTTAGAGGAGTTAAGAAGCAATTAAAAGATAGACGCAGAATAGGTGGCCCCATTATCATGATTATGACTGCAATTTAGAATGTCCTAGCACTTAATATCACAGTGGTTGAGTTGTTCTGGTGATTTACTTCTGCATTTCTCACAGGATGTTAATTAGGGGAGAGACATTCAAGGCCACAGCAAACACACCACAAAAGGAGGTGACATCTATCTCAGGTTACCACGGTAACAAATTATTCTCATGTCTTTTCCATTATTGCCTACCATCTTAAACACAGAATGCTTCTCTGTAGTAGAAGGAAGGAAAAGTAATATCTCAAGAATATTTGGTAGTGCTAGATTTCCCAAAGGTTAGGTGAGTATAGACTTGATATAGACCTGAATATCAATATTTTTCAAGATTCAAACAAATGGTGTTTTATTTTCAACATATAGTAGTCAGTCTTGTGACAGTCATTTCAAACAGTTTTAGTGATGTGGCATTTCCAACGGCCATAAATCCTAGTTTAGGATTTCTTATGCTCTTACTTGAACCCTCTGATTCATCTTAAACCAGAGAAAATTTCAGCTCAAAAGGATTAAATAATAATCTCATGCTACAGCTTGCATAGTGTAAAATTGTTATTGGAAACCTGATAAAACCAACTCCAACCCTTGCTGCACTTTTGGTTGCCCTGTTCTCCTTCTCAGAATTACAACTTAAGAATAGATCAGAAGAAAGCCATAGGCTATTGCAATGCAATTGGTATACACTGTCTTGTAAATATTCTAAACGTATTTGACAAAACCGACCTGCTACCTGAATCATAATTAGCTGTATAGCTGATATATCATGGGTCATATAACTGAAAATTAGAAATTAGATAAAATCATCTTCCTTGAGACTTCAGCAGTAACGTCTTAGGAGTAAGATGCTAGGTTCTAAGGCTGCGTGATCCTTTTCTACTTTGGCTGTCCTCTCAGGGGCTGAAGGGGGATTTTATTTTCAATTTAAATGACAGTAAATAAGATAAAATTAAACAACAAGATAAAAAATAGTGAAAGGTTGTAAATACATTTAGTGCTCAGATACCTCATTTATGACAATGCTCTGCAGAAAAACGGATCAATTTTTCTGTGCTGACAGGAAAGATCAGGAACTATTCTGTCGAAAGTAAACACTTCAATTTTATCTTGTCAATGAGGGTTAACCTTCTTCATAACCTTAACAAGATCTGTTCCCACCATGAAAACGGTAAGGCTCTGAAATAATTCCACCTAAAAACTGCTGGAAGTTGTTTGCTTTAGAGGCCCTTAGGATCAGAAAATGGAATTTTTTAGTTTCCTTACATGACCAAAAAATATATTTGAGTAACACAGAAGAGATACTTAGACATAACAAGTACAAATATTTTAATGCCATGGATGATGCAGCCATATAATGAGACCTTTTGAAGTTAATACTTCTCTATTGATCTCTAATCTATGTTTATTTAGAACAATAATAGCATTCCTTTAATGCATAGATGTATGGAGGGATTTAGCATTCATTCATTCACTTTACTCATTAATTTGTATAAGGCACCTAATGTGTTAGAGTGGCTGAAAAGACAGTGCTCAAATGAATTTGCTCTGGAAATGCCTTCAGTTCCAAGCATCTCTTCTTAGAGTTTCTGTAGGGCATGTAAGTAGTTAGGCCAAAAGTCTGTGAGTAAATAAGATATGAGCCAATTTCTTTTTTAATTTTTATTTAAGCACCATGATTACAAATATATTTGTAGTTGGAATTCAACGATAAAAGGGGTATATATATATATATGATAAATATATATGATAAATATATATATATATATATGATAAATAGGGGTTGGGGAACCAAAAAAAAGAACACCCCATTCACCAGTGCAATTTTCCCACCACCAGTGCCCCTATCTCCCTCCTCCCACACCCCCTGCTTGTATTCGATACAGGCATTCTATTTCTCTCACTCACTACCATTGTCATAACAGTTGTTGTAGTTACTTCTCTCACTGAACTCACTACTCTTTGTGGTAAGCTTTATATCTTGGGCCAGCCCTTCCAGCCCTCAATTCTATTGTCTCTGTGCATTATTACAATAAAATCTTTTACCTTTTTTAAAAACCCACAGATAAGTGAGACTGTACTGTGTCTATCTCTCTCCTTCTGGCTTATTTCACTCAGCATTATATTTTCCATGTCCTTTCATTTATAGAAAAATTTCATGCCTTCATTTTTCCTGGCGGTTGCCTAGTTTTCCATTGTGTATATGTACCACAGTTTCTTTAGCCACTCATTTGTTTTGGGGCATCTGGGTTGTTTCTAGATTTTGGCTATTGTAAATAGCACTGCAATGAATATAGGTGTGCAGAAGGCATTTTTCTATTATGTTTTCGTGTTCCTAGGTTATATCCCTAGGAATGGTATAGCTGGATCATACATGAAAAAATGCTTCACTTTCAATCTAAAGTGTCTGAGAATCCCAGGCATACTCTATATCAAAGTTGTTTCCTTTCCAGGTAGCAGAAGGGAAGGTTCTTGGGCCACCCCAGGAATAAAAAGATTTTGGAAATCCATGGAATCCATATGGAAGACATACAAGCAAGAGATAAGCTGATATGATTCATTCCTTCTAGATTCAGGTTGGTTAGCTAGACTGCCTAATGCTCTTGGCACTGCAGTGGGAATCTGAAAAGAAGAGAAATAATATAAATTCTGCTCTAATTTATTCAAATAAATGAATACTGAAAATAAACATAAATTATGGGTATTAGTCATTTATAAATATGTTTTTAGATTAGTGTAAACCTCCTCAATTTACATTTAGATCTCCCTGCTCACCAGTAATGAAGGCATTCTATTTGGCTGAAAGCCTTCCATTAGTTTAAAAGCTCCAATTGTTGAACCATCAGAGTTATAAGAGTATAATAAAGAAGAAAATAACTAAGTATTATATAATTGGAAGCTATAGGCATATTAACATTCATGAGTTTACCCCATGAGAACCCCATTTATAGCCATTTAAAAATACAAAGATAATAATCAAAATTTTGACTGACAGAGAAGCCAGTGCTTCTCACTCTGCTCCCTACACTCTATAAATAACAGCCAAAGCAAGAGTATCAGTTCCTTTCATAACATCTCAATTCTTCTCTAATTATGGTGAGAAGAAATACTATAGAAGTCATAATTTGTTGAGAATTGTGTATTGATACTTATTTTTTCCCAATTTATAAAAATCAAAATAATGTATCTGCCAACTCAACTCAAAAAAGCTTAAATATTAGGACAATCAAATAGAAAAGCTCATTTTTAAACTCTCATGAGAATAACAGCATCAAAATGAAAGTTTAGAGTAATATAATAGAATTGGTTTGACAACATATATAGAAATATCCATATATCTATACCTATAAAGACCCATTTCTAAGAACTACTGGGAGAACTGCTTAAATTCACAGGTATAACCTCTCTCTCTCATCAGAAAGCTATCCATTAATTCAAATTTATTCATTTCATAAGATCTAGGCAACATGGAATTCAGATAAACACATCTAGTTATAAAGATGCCTATAGTCCAAGATGAAATGAAGTTAGAACGTCTATTAGCCTTTCAACCACTCTGGAGAATGAATGCCATGTACAATTTTTGGACAAAGATGTAAAAGCTGGGCTTGCAAGAACAAATAGTTGTGGAAACAGGGAGCACAGTTACCAATAGTTTCACATGCTGGCTTGTTTTGAAGTCTTTGATCTCTCCCAGAGTAACCACGGAAGCCAGGTCATTGAGAAGCCAACCCGAATTCCATGGCCATTGTGGAATATTAGCTACAGGTTTTCTAGAGGGTGGTAATAGAGATCACACAATTTCTCCATCTGCTTGAGGTTTCCAAGAAATACTGCAGGCATCCTTGGAATACATTGAAAACACAACTCCACTTGAGCTGTGCAAATGAAACACCAGAAAGGAGTGAAGGCTTGGGACAACTAGTCATTGTTCCCACGCTTTGGAAGACAAAATACATGTGTGTCTTCTCATCAAATGGCCTTCCTGTTCCATGACCCGAGGTAGCCTTTGTCTAGGCTACCAGAGGACACATATGACCATTTCATCTTCTTTCCTGGAAGCAATGATGTAACTGCTTCAGAGATTTAGGAAATTGGACTCTAGAAGGTCATCAGGAAACATGCATTTTAAAACTTTGCTTATTGGATTATGACAATATCCACATGGGGGAACAGGAAAGAACCATGGACTCCTATGTTCATCAAAAAGATAGGAAAGAGTTTAGGCCTAAGTCCACAAGCTGTGGTTTTCTTCTCTGTACTGTTTGAAATCAGAAAGTCTCCAACATTCTGGGCCTCAGACTCCACATCTGTCAACAAGGAGTTTCCACCAGATGATGTTCCTTAAACTTATTTCTACAGCTTCCCTAGATTTTATACACTGAAATTTATTTCCAGGCATTTTAGAATGAAGACCATCCATCTAGTTGGTATATGGAAGAACAAGCTCACATTTCCCCCCAAATTTCCCACAGGGAAAAGAAATTAAAATCTTTCTAGAAATCAGGAGGTTGCCCTTAATGACCAGCTGTATTCACTATAAACTTTTGAACGTTCCACGTGTAGACCTAAATTTTCCCTGCACATTGTATAGTCTGTAATAATTGTTTGATATTTCTCTTCTACATTTTTTATAAGATCTCAAGTCAGCACCCCATTTTATTTATATGACTCAATGTACTCACAGATACCCAGTAACTGGAAACAGGGGCGGGTCAGGAATATGATGAAATAGCAAAAAGGGCAGTACAAGAAAGAAGAAACAACTTGAATGTGAGTCGCAGGCTCAGTGACTACATATCTGTATGGCTCTGTACTGAGTAACAATCTCACTAAAGCATTTTTATCTCCAAACCTCCAAAAGGAGGCTTGGTGAGAAATTAAGAAATGTACTCTCAGGTCAACAATATCTATGTGTTTGTGTTCAGAGCTTCTCTTTTATAAAAAGTATTAGGATTTAGGAAGGCATTTAAAGCTCTCTTATAGACTTAACTTGTCTAAGCCTATGCAAGAACATGAAGTATAGGGATAAGCAGTTATTTTGTAAACTCATATTTTAACAATAAGGGAAGAAAAGAATCTGAATATCTATAAAAAATCACCCCCCCAAAAGACAGTTTACTATAAACAGAGCTGAATTTCCCCAGCTTCTAAAGATGACATGATGTTTGATTGAATAAATAACTGTAAGGGGTTTGCTAACAGCTGCCCACGAACATCTAGTATCTTAAAATATCTTAAAAGTTTCTTAAAATATATCACTCACATAGGAAGATAGCTCAAAGAGTAAAATTTGTGCCTGCATGTATGAGACCAAGGGTTTGATCACTGCAGTGCTGAGACTGGCACCATGATCCCCAGAACATCACTATGGGTGGGTGGCACATAATAAATAAATAAATGTACTTCTATCATTATGATTATTTACTTTCTATCGTATTTAATAAGAGTATTGAAACTATTTCTTCATAAGACATTCTAAATTAGGTATATCAGCAAAAGTTCTGGTCCTTCAGAATACATAAATACAAAGGCTTTTTCCCCAATTAAATTCTTATGACTTTAAGGAGAAAGGGAGAAAATGATGCGAGCCACTCTTATGGAGGAAAGAAAGGATCTTCCTGGCAGAACAAAGGCTGGGATCCTCCACCAGGCTTCAAAAGAAAATAATGGCACAGATACATCCCAGGTATACAGGTTCAGGCTGATACCCCTGCAGTACTCTCAGAAAATTGGGAGCAGCTTCCCCTTTCTGCAAGAAATACAGCAGCCCATCATCACCCCCTACCCCCTCCCACAGAAATGGCCAATTCTGCTACTTTACCTTATCAAATTTCAAAGCCACTAAATTGTTTTAGATATTTAAATCCTTGATAGCATGGCAGCATGAAGCCATGCAATATTTTAATGCCTAATAGTAGTGCCAGTCCAGCAGTGTCATAAAAAAATCTAATGGGAAAGTTTCACAATAATCTACCAACCTTAAGGAGCCCAAACTCTTAACACAGAAGGCTCAAATTGTACCAATGACAGCCCCATAAATCTTTAGACATTCTCTTTAGTAACACCATGGTGAGTTATAAGAATCATTTCAAATCGACTTCTGAGTTGACCTAAGTTGATAATTCCATTTGCCTTTGTATTGTAACAAGCAATATTAATTCATTTTTTGTGCCTACATGGAGGCAGGCTATTGGTGGTGGCTGGGAACTTGGGGACACTAGTGAAAGGATAGTCACACTGATGACAATATTGGTGTTTGAATATTTAATGGTTAAGATGACTGTATTATTATGAACAACTTGCTAAATCATGGTGTTATAATGAATTTTTTAAAAGAAGGGAGAAGGCAGCAAATAAAGACTTCCAATTGGTAACTTATTTATACATATTATTTGTCATCTTACAAAACCTCATATACATAAGATCATATGCAATCAAATGGGTTGTAAACCCTTTTAAGGTCATATTCAACTTGATTGGTTATTCTATAGTCATCCCACACAACCCTTCTTTAAATACATTAGCTGATTGCTCTTCCAATTAGATAACCCTCTCAAGCATAACCAATCAGATATTAGAAACAACTAATGGACAAGGTTACTTACCATATCTAAACACAGGTCAAAGGAGGAATGCCTGCCTCTAGGAGGGAAAAAAGAGAAAGAAAATAGAAGAAAGGAGAAAGGTGTAAAAGGATTGGCGGTTGGAGTTGTAGCCCTCTTGTGCCATTATCAGTTTTTGCTATGTAGCATCACCCAGTCCTTAATTAATAAGTGTTATTAGCTACTTTAAAATTTATACTTACTCTTTCTAAAATTCAGGATTTATATAGATACTAATCATAAGTAGAACCAGAATAAAGATGGCAGAAGATTAAGGGGATTAAGAGAGGAAGTAGACCATGACAAGGACAATTAAATCAAGATGGTGGCCTTGTGGGTGGAGAGAGATAGATGAGAGAGTGATAGGTGAAAGAGTGGGGATGTAAAATCTGACTACATTTGGTGATCGATTAGTGCAGTGAATGTGCAAGTCAGCAAGTCAAAGCTAATCCTCCGATTTGTTTTGTATAAAGGAATTGCTGGCAGAGAAGTTCTGAGAGAGAGAAAAGACAAGGGCAGCAAAATGTGGCGAGGGAAAATCAACATCATCAAAGTAAGCATAGGAATGAGACCCTGGGCTTCTCCTATACCCTTTCCCGTGGATTGTTCCCAGTGTATAGGACCAGTCAATAATCTGCTCTCCTATCAGTTGTTCAATCTTATAGTGAACTTGACAGAGTTGCTCACGTTCTTATCAGAAAAGCCACTTACGTTTGAGAAAAGGGCAGATTGGACCATACACAGTGGCGCTTAGGAAATACTCCAGACTCTGTGCTCACGAGTTACCCTTGGCAGTGCTCAAGATAACATACATGATGTCAGAGAATCAAACTAGACTAGGCAGGATGCAAGGTAAGTATTGCTACCCTTATATTATCTCTCCTGTCTTACTACACTTACATTTTTATGATCAAGGTTATCGAAGCTCAAGAAATGTGTGCAACTTTCTTCAAATATATTTACATGGTTTAGTTATAAACTCAAAAGTTCCATTTTTTTTTTCATTAAATTTTCAAAGCAGAGTAGAAAATAATGGTTGATTTTTCTTTAGCAACTCACCCTCAACTCCAAGAGAAACACAAGGGAAGTGATGAGACAAGGATGTTAGCTAACTTTCCTGATAGGGGAGCTGCTCAATTGTTCCAAATAGATTTGGAACATAAATTTTGGTACAAATATTCCAAAGCAAAACACATTTCTCATTCCTGTATTTTCCTTTGTTGCAACTGAGGCTCTTCAAGCCATTTGCAGTTTTACTGAAGAACTAACTCAATAATTATATTTCTTCAAAAGAGCATACATATTGTAAAACTGTTGAGATATCATATCCAAAGTAAATTTGGACCCTTCTACTCATGGAGATGTGTTCCTTTTAATTAAATACAAAGGGGTCTGGGGTTGAGTTCAGTAGTAAAGTTTAGCCCTGTGAGAGGAAGCAAGTCTTTGAAAATAAGGTCCACTGGAGTAATCTTTATCTCTTAGGTTGTTTCATTCATTCAAGACTTTCTCCATCTACCCTAGAAACATTATTCTATGCCAAGTAGTGTTTTAATTGTATTTAAATTGTCTCAAAAAGTGGCATTTCAGAGTTTGAGTGAAAAGTTAGATGTCAACACTTTCAATGTAGAGTAGATTAATAAAAAAATATTTGGTGGTTATAAAACATTTTCCAAGCCTTACAAATATTACCACTGGATTACAAAGGCATTATCTGAGTTATGTTGGTCTCTTCCTTAAAGTTTCCACTGAGAAACAGAGAAATTTAGCTTCTTAAAGGAACGTATGCCAAAAAAAAAAAAAACCAAAAACCAAAACAAAAAAAAAAACTCTGGAACCCAAGTCTACTAAGGCAAAGACAAAATTCAGTGCAAATTTAAATTATCATTATTCTAATGATTATGGATTGGTTCCTGATGACTTAGATCCACCCTACTTTCTATTTGCCTTTATCAGTTTCTTTCTTGTTTCCAGGTTCTATAAATTTCCTTCATATTTTTTGGGAGGGGCACACCCTGGTGAAGCTCAGGGGTTACTCCTGGATATGTGCTTAGAAATCGCTCCTGGCTTGGGACACTGAGGAATTGAATCACAATCCATCCTAGATCAGCTTGTGCAAGGCAAATGCCCTACCTCTTACACCACTGATCCAGACCTGGAATTCCCTTCAATTTTATCTAGTATTTGCAGAATTCCTGAATGCTGGGTGCTCTGCTAAATGTTTTTAGTACTATTATATATGAAAACATTTCCATAAGATTATTATCATATTGATCCTACCCTAATTAATTATTGTACTCACCATAGGATGTGACCTGGTGATGGTATATTGGATTATTTCTTACTTGATATTCTGCTCCCACCCTAGGGTGGTACCTTATTCTTGTCTATAAAAGCAAGGGTCTGAGGAAGGCTGGCGGTCATTCTGGGGTAGATTCTTCAGCCTTATTCACTGAATAAAGCTGATCTCTCCTGAAGCCTGACTGCTTGTGAGTTTTTTACCCGCCACTCTTCTGAACCCTCAGACCCGCTGGCTGAACAAGGTGGCAGATGAGTGGTCCCACCTGGAGGAGAAAGACCTCGTCCTCCATCCCATCACTTTCCAGCCCCATCAAGGGCTGACATGCAACAAGTATTACATTATATAACTATCCAACAATAAAGATATAATCACAATCATTCAAAGTTTTAGTCAATTGAAGCTCATAAAACAGAATTTCTTTTATTTAATTGAATTTTATGACCACACTGCTAGAAGCTGGTAAGCTTGAGACCAAGAACTGGCAATCATAGCATCTAGTGAGATGTTGACTTCCATAATGAATCTTTTTCCAGTAACCCCACAGGAAAGAAGAGGCGAAGAAGAATTCTGGGGTACCTCTTATAAGTCTATTCAAGGGGATTCTACTGGACTAAGATGTAGCTCAAGAGCAGAGCATGTGATACCCTGGGTTTGATCCCCTGCACTTCTAATAGTGTTCCCCACAACTAGCAGCAAAAAAGAGGGCTCCACCTTTATGATATCATCAGTGCCAAAAGGCCCCAAAGTTTGACTTTGATTTGGGAATCAGAGACACAAATATTTGATCTTTTTATAATGAAAGGGATATACATCATCTAAGTGGTTCTTATAAAGCCCTTTATCAGGTTAATCTGATAATTTTGTAACCATTAAAACAGATTGGCATTTTCAAACCTCATTTACATAGAGTGTAACCAACCAGACAATAGAAATAGCTTTGGGATAGGGATATGAAAAATATATTAACACAGGTCATAAGTTGCCAAAAAGGAATTACTGGCATTGTACCAAACATGGAGGTCACTGTTGAACTTGGAAAATATGTAAAGTGAGCTGGGGCTGAAACAATAGCACAGTAGTAGAGCATTTGCCTTGCACACAAAAGACCCAGGACAGACCTGGGTTCAATCCCTGGAATCCTATATGATACCCTGAGCCTGCAAGGAGTGATTTCTGAGTGCAGAGATAGGAGTAACTCTTGAGTGCCACAGGATGTGGCCTAAAAATAATAATAATAATAAAAAGAGCTGTGACACCGATGGCATCAGGAGGTTATCATACTATTCTTAATGTGTTCCATTAACCTGAAGATAGTTTGTGATACGATATATCATCATCACTAATTATAATCAGTAATTATGATGATAATAATAATAATATTACTATATATTGTTTAGAGGAGAATACTAGAGTTTGAGAGAGAAGACAAATTACAAAGACTTTTCCAAGTGTCATTCAAATGAAGACTTAAAGCCCAACATGGCTGAAGCCATAGCATAGCTAGTTTGATGCTTTCTGCCAATTCCAAGTGCACAGTCCTCATTTGTATGCCCTTTAATTCTTTTTCAAAAATTATTTTCCTGGAGACAGATTAATAGAACAGTGTTCTATAGCCTTCTACCAGCCAGGACTTCTATTGTTGATTTGATCTGAAAAATTTACACTGGATCTCTAAGACAACACTTTAAAAAGTAATCACTGTTTTTTCCATTAAAAGTGAATAATGTTGGTTTTCAGAACTGAGAACTTTATAACACTTCCAGTAAGTGGAGCTAAAAATTATAGTATGGCAAGATCTGATAGAACTCCCTCAACTTTTCTTTTCAGAAGATCTTAGCATTAAGGTAACACCACAAAAAAAGGTCTAAGGAAACCTTCCGATACTGTGTTGCTTACCAAAAACCAACCAATTGCCCAAACATTTAAAAGGACCGTTTCTAATTATTTCTTATTACAGTGTGGGGCAATACATAACTATTCAACACATTCTAAAAATAACAGTATTTAAGAATATTTAAGGGCCACATTTTTTAACTCATTTGGTACTGAGTCTAACCTTCCTCTTTTAAACTTTTCCACATTTTTGAATCAATTTCTTTTTCTATTTAAAAGTAGGTAATGTTGGGGCTGAAGTGATGGCACAGCGGTAGGGCGTTTGACTTACACATGGCTGACCTAGGAAGGACCGCAGATTGATTCCCCAGTATCCCATATGGTCCCCCAAGCCAGAAGCTATTTCTGAGCACAGAGCCAGGAGTAACCACTGAGCATCACTGGATGTAGCCCCAAAACAAAACAAACAAAAAATAGATAATGTTGGTACATATACACAATGGAATACTATGCAGCTGTCAGGAAAAAATAAGTCATGAAATTTTTCTATACATGGATGGAAATGGAAACTATTATGCTGAGAAACATATAGACACAGAATAGTCTCACTCCTCTGTGGTATTTAAGAAAAATAAAAGATAGTATGATAATAATACCCAAGACAATTGAGATGAGATTTGAAAGGACCAGCCCATGATATGAAGCTTACCACAAAGAGTGGTAAGTGCAGTTATAGAAATAACTACACTGACAACTATCATTACAATGGTAGTGAGTGGTAGAGATAGAATGCCTGTCTAGAATACAGGCAGGAGTGGGGGAAGAGGGACATGGGGGACTGTGATGGTGGGAATAAAGGGGAGTGTTCTTTTTTATAATTGAAACCCAACTACTCACTGTTGGTAATCACAGTATTTAAATAAATTTATTAATTTAAAATAAATGGATAAGTAAAATAAAAATAGGTAATGTTGTTGCCCAGGACCTAAATGGAAAGAAACATTACATATGAATAGTACTTGTACTGCTACTAAGCAGTGAGGGCCATGAAGGGGAAAAGTTTGCCCAGTTCAACAAATTTGTCTTTGCCTATCCATGCCCCACCTCAAAAAAAGCAACCACCTCATAATTACTGGTTGGTTAGCTTTCTCTGTCAGGCTGTATTGTTCATTTTCAAACTATCACATGAGTAGTATAACCACAGATACATTGATATCATATGGAAAGTTCTATAAAATTAACTGATAAAATGCAATTAATTTAGTACCTTAAACATTTTACCTCCTATAATTTTGGGTTGATATCAAAATTATAATAATAATAAAGCACTATACAACACCTGCTACAGTCATCAGAATTCTCCATCCAGAATGACTTCCCCTTGTTATTCAATCAAACACTAATCTGAGGGGGTATAGTGCAGATGGAATTGAAGTTTCAAATCGGTCGGTTCCTATCAGTAATATATGGGCCTAAGCCCAAAAAATATAGAAAGGTGAAGATAGTATAGGTTTTCAGATATTTGTCTTGACAGCAGCCATCCCTAGTGAAGGGGGTTGTTCTGTTTATGACTGAAACCCAACCATAATCATGTTTGTATTCATGGTGTTTAAATAAAGATTATATATATAAAAATATCCCAACATGGTATATGCTCCCCTCCAACTCCAACACACCAGGAGTAATACCTAGACACAAATCAGAATAAACTCTGAGCACATAGCTAGGATTGATCCTTGAATATTTTCAGGTATATTCACCATTCCCCTAACACCTCAATAAAAAGGAAAAAAATAGAGAGATTGCCATAGCTGTTAGCAGAAAGGAAGTCAGAACTAAGGAATTAGTGTACCCCCTGGTGGTTTGGAAAATATAGGGCCAATTGGAAGGCTAAAAGCAGACATTAGTTGCTGAAAGTGCCTCAGCCAACAGCCAACTAGTATGAAGAGACTACAGTCCAAAAACTCCATGGAATTCAATTCTGCCAACAACTTCAATCAGCTAAGAAATGCATTTTTCACAGAACCTCTAGTTAAGAACACAATTCAGAGAGCAACTTGATGTCAGCCTTGGTACACGGGAAAAATCAACCAAGTTCACTAAAATAGCTGACTTAGAGAACTGTGTGATTTAAAAAAAAATGGGGGGGGGCATTGTTTTGAGCTGCTAGAAGTGTGTCAACTTGTGATGTAGTGATAGAGAAATAATTCCCCCATTATTGTAAATGGCACCATGCTAGAGGGTTCTAAGATGCAGTGAACACACTTTAATGTGGTTATGAATAGAGCATCCACTACTTACACAAGTCCGCAGAGCTGTGGGACATAAACTCTTTAATGAAGTGTTAGAAGAAAGGCCAGAAGAAAATGTGAAACAGGAAGGGTTTCATACAGATGACAAAGAGCAGATCAAAAGCTCTTGCAGATCCCCCCAGGATTGGATGGTGACAGAGCATTCTGAGGGCCGCACCAATCGCCGAGCCATCGGGATTAGTCAGGCACAGGGGCTCGCCTTTTAGGGAGAGTTTGAGGATTAAATGAAAACAAATAAATAAACAAAACGATATCGATAATTAGAATCAGAACCCCTGTGTCTAATTGGCTTCAACAAAAAAGAAAATGTAATATATGGCATAACAGGAAGTGTCGAGTTAAAGTAGGTCAAATCTTGTCTCCAGAACAATGGCTTTGAAGACCCAGATTCTTTCCAGCTCACTGCTCTGTCAATTTGCAGTGATTTTCGTTAGCCAGTTGGTAGAAAGATAGACTTGGCCATGTGACTGCTCGCCTTCAGAAACAATGCTGTTCAGAGGAAGAAGATTAGGATCAAGGCAGCATTTTCCCAGAAGCCTCCGAGCATATTCCCCCTTAAGTTTCATTGGCCAGAGTTTGATCTCATGCCAAGTCTAAGCCAATCATATGCAAAAGAAACAGAAAAATATAAACCTCCCAAAGAAAAGAGAATAGAGATCTTTTTGAAGGGACAGATACCCAAGTCAAACAAGGTGTTCATTAGGATGGAAAAGAAATGTAGAGGGAACCTTGCTTGGCAACTAAAAGTACCATCTTTGCACAAAACTGGCATAAAAGTGTACCAAATGTCTGCTATAATTTTCTTTAATTTTTTGGACTGTCCCCACCTGCCTGATGGCCCAACGGCCACATGTAATTTTCATTATTGGTGCCTTATCTCTCTTAGTCTGCACCATAGTCCTAAAGGAGTTATGTTTATTAAAGACATCAAAGTGTAGACATGGAGATGAAATTTCCCCTGTTCCTCTGAAGTGTTCTCAGTCTAACCGAACAATCAAATTAACATAGATACATGAATAAACAAATATGAGAAAAAACAATTTAGAGGCCAAGAGATAGTTCAAAGGTTTGGAGTGCAAGTCTTGCATGCAGAAATCATATTTGATTCTATCACCATATGGTCATCAAAGCATCACTTTGCCTTGGTGGTCCTCAGCACCACACAACCCAACCAGCATCTTATCACCAGACCTGAAGATGGAATCTTTGGACCCACTGGGAGTGGCCTAAATACCCTTTGATATTATTTGGGAGTCCTCCCTTCTGTTAAAAAGGAAAACAGTATAATTTATAAAATTCAATAGTGAATATATATGGAAGTAATTCTAATTAAATAATGACAAAATAAAGAGATTTTATTTATTGTTTGGGAGTTGGACAATACCAGAATACCTTAGGATACTATACAGTGTAACCAATCAAACCCATCCCCTGGGTTTCCAAATGCAAAGCATATGATTCAGCTATTTGAGTAACCTACCTGGTCCCCAAGTGAGGATTTTCATATAATTAAATTAAAAAATGGAATAAGAATCTGGGACTCTAAGGAGAGAGGAAATTGTACTAGAAACACACATATTTCCTGCCATATAGACAGTTTTTCCAATAGAAAAGATATATCTGGAGATAACTATAAGTCTACTCATACCTCCAATTTTCCAGGTCTCAATTGTTCTGAGCTCAAAGTTATCCACATGCCAACATACAGGTCTTATAAAGGACTCTTCTGGATATGTTGAAGTGATTAAAATCTTGGGGAGACATTTGTTTTAAAAGTTAAACAAGCTAAAGTCCAGTGATATGGAGTTACTCATTTATAGAAACACTCCTAATATGTAGCAGAACCAAGATTTAGATCTGGGTCCAACTGTTGTTAACTAATCTAATGCTATGTAAAACTATAGCTCTAAAAGTCTCCTATAAATTCTTCTAGTCTCTTTCAACCAAGCTGAGTGATTGTGACAACTCTGGACAGGAACTGGGTCCACTAATTGGAAAGAACCCATGCCACATCCAGTTTCAGCAGAGAGTGCTGGAAGAGAATAAAGTGGTAAAACCAGTCTTTACGGGCACAAATCTCTCCCAGTAGGACTCGGGGGCCTCCTTTACTTCTCTATTAATCCTTCCCCCATACAAAGATCTGCAAAGGTCTGCTATATCAGGGTGATACTTTTACCAATAGTGTTTCTGTGTTGTCCAGATAGGAATGAATACTGGGAAGCAAATTCGAAATATCCTTTGATTCCAAATATTCTTCGACATATAAGCCTTCAATAAGATAGCTTTCTTCCTACAGTGATATCTCTCTCTTTACATATCATTACCAGGCTAGATGACAACTCAAAATTGCAGAACCAAGCATAAAGTTATCCATATCAAATGAGTCTAAAGAATATTTAATAAAAGATTCACATCAAAATCCCCATTCATCAGCATTGAGGAGAAGTTAGAAGAATTTTTTTTTATCTAGCTCAGGATTTATCATATCTTATCAGGTCAAATCAGGCAGAACTTCTAATATACATAGGCTAAAATCTACTAGGCCAATCTACACTTGGCAGCTTCCTACTTCTCATTCTAAAGAATACTGGAATATGCCTAATTTTACCAAGTTCAACCATGATAATATAAATTAACATTTATTTAGAACTTGTATCATGCATTTCACTTTATTCCTAAAACAGAATACAATATAATTAATGAATAATCCTTAAAACAAAACAATAATGAAAAACATTGGCCCTAGGAGAAAGCTCAGGGCTAGATCTAATGTTTTTCCTATACAAGCTATTGAGGACAATCCTTCGTATTTTGTAGCCCTATTCCCCAATTCCCAATTCCAAGTGAAGTACTTGTATTTCCCCCAAGTACTGTTAGGCCTGGCTCCGGTGGCTTTTGAACACCACCAGATGAAGCAGTAAGGTATGTTAGGCCCAAACTATAAACATTAATTTCAAACTTTGGGGCCTCAGTATCACTAGAAGTGACTCCCAAAGCCCCATAATTTCTGGGGAACTCTACCACCAAAAATAATCCCAACCTCAAACCAATTTGCTACAATTGAAAGCATATCAGTGGTTGCCAAGGATCAAAAGGCTATAATTACATGCAGAAAGGAGGAAAGAGGAACTAAAGAAAGATTCTATATCATTTTTATGGGAATAGTTATACACAATTCTTTTTTTTAAAACTCATCAAATGGTACTTTTAAAAGGTCGCATCTTTCTATCTGTAGATTATAATTGTCTAATTCTGGTCCTAAAAAAACGAATTAAAAAACCATTTTATAAAGAACTTTTTTAGTGATGAAGAAACTAAGGCTACCACATAAAACTTTTGACCAAAAATCAATCGAATGTGTGTAGTGGAATTAAAATTAGTTAGAGCTGAAGGATGCTGAGAGTTGCTTATTTAATCCTCAGCAAATACTGATTGAGACAGACATCTCTGGGTACAAACTGTCTGCAGGATCATCCAGTTTTTATGGTAGAAGCAATTTGGTTTCTTTCATATTTGGGATCACAGGCTATATATCTCTGAATTCAGAGAAACCTCATGCATAAGCCATTCAGCAAAGCACAATACTCTACATGCAAGGACAATTGGAGCTATGATAGTAAGGCCTAGGACCTCCGTGTAATATTATAAGACATGTCTTTGGTGATATCCGAACAACTGGGGAGCAATAGAAACAGTCACAGGAGCATAATTCATCTGGAAGTGATGACAACACACAAAATTATGGAGCAAAGAGAACTCAGGCCCCACTGAACTTCTAGGTTGAATCAGGCCTGAAATCTGAACTGCAGATGAAAATATTACTTATGATAGTCAAGTGGGTGTGTTCTGCTTACATTAGTTTGATATATGTTTTTATGTAATTTGTAGCCAAAATCATCCTGTTTATACAAATGTGGAAACTGGAAGACCTCAGAAAAATGTTGGGAGTTGAATTATTTGTCCCTTAAAGAGATGCTGAAGTTCTATTCCTCTAACTGGTTTTATTTGTAAGTTAGGGTCTTTGCAATGTAATAAGTGAAGATGATGGCATACTAGATTCTAGTAAGCCCTAAATTAATTATGACTTGTGTATTTAAAAGAAAAGAAAAAGGCACAATGATTGGGACCAAAATAGGGGGAAATGGCTCTGTGAGGAAAAAAATCAGAAACTGGAAGAGTGGTGTTACAAGCAAAAGAGTATTCAAACTTGTGGCCAGCTAGCAGAGGTAGTAACAGCTCTTCCCAAATGTTGCTTTGAGACTTTGTGCTATTAGGATTTGGTTTCTAGTGAGCCTCTAAAGAAATGCTCAGTGGGCCTCTGAGCAACTCCTGGAAATGCTTGCCCAAGTGGATTGGATTATTCAATGTTTAGGTCTTGCAAATTTTCTGGGGTTCAACCATGCAAGAAGTCACTGGGACCACATGCAGCAATGCTGCAGGACTAATCAAGAGGTGCCAGAGTGAAATTAAGTCTTTTCAATAGATTTCTTGAGCCAATTTTCTGGACCTTGAGTTTTTGTTTTATAAGACATGAGTTGGTAAAACATGGTGATATGAAACTCATAAAGATTAGGCTTCCAGAAAGTAGAGTGTTCCAATAACAACTGCCAAAAAATGATAAAAGTTGCTTTGCAACTGGTTAATGGATTGAGGCTGTAAGTTTTCTGATAGAAAAGCCTAGATTGCCAACTGATGATTGAAAAAAAATATTATTATAAACAATTGGTGAGAAGTTACAAAAAGAGAGGACAATCAAAAACACCTCTGTCATGGAAGAGAATGCGTAGATCATCATGAAGAGGATGATGCTATTGAATGGAGTGGCAAAAGCCTATCTGAGCAGCATTACAAGAGAGTGAGGAGCATGTATAATAGGCAATACAAAAAAGCAATCTGCTATAAAGTGTCAGAAAACTTGGCTGACTTATACTCTGTAATTGGTGGAATGATGAATTTGTAAATAATGAACTAGGATATTATTTGAGGGAATTCAAAGTATAAAAGATTTCTGGTTTCTGCTTGATTAACACAGTCAGATACAAGAGAAAAGAGCTGCGTTACCTATTTTTTTGTTTGTTTGTTTGTTTTTTGGGCCACACCCATTTGATGCTCAGGGATTACTCCTGGCTAAGCACTCAGAAATTGCCCCTGGCTTGGGGGGACCATATGGGATACGCGGGAATCGAACCGCGGTAGTGATCTTTCCTTGGCTAGCGCTTGCAAGGTGGACACCTTACCTCTAGTGCCATTTTGCTGGCCCCTGCATTAAGCTCTTTTTTTTTTCTCATTTTTATTTTTATTTTAATTTCTTTATTTAAGCACCATGATTAAAAACTTGTTTGTAATTGGGTTTCAGCCATAAAATGCACACACACACACACACCCCTTCACCAGTGCAACTTTCCTGCCACCATTATCCTCCATTCCCCTTCTCCCCATCCCCTGCCTGTCCTCAAGATGGGTATTAAATTTTTCTCTCTATCATTGTCATGGTAGTTGTTAGTGTAGCTATTTCTCTAACTGCACTTACTGCTCTTGGTGATAAGCTTCATATCATGGGATGGTCCTTCTGACCTTCATCTCTACAGTATCTGGATATTATTACTATCCTGTCTTTTATTTTTCTTAAATCACGCAGATGAGCGAGACTATTTTGTGTTTATGTCTTTCCTTCTGAGTTATTTCACTCAACATAATACTCTCCCTAGAGGTAAATTTTGAGACTTCCTTTTTTTCTAAAAGCTGCATAGTCTTCCATTGTATAAATGTACCACGGTTTCTTTAGCCACTCATTTATTGTCAGGCATCTGGGTTGTTTCCAGATTCTGGCTATTGTAAATAACAGTGCTATTAACATAGGAGTGCAGAGGGCATTATTATACTGTGTTTTTGTGGCCCTAGGATATATCCGTAGAAGTGTTATTGCTGGAACCCAATGTCAAGTTTTTTAAGGAGTATCCATATTGTTTTTTAGAAAGATTATACTAGATGGCATTCCCACCAGCAGGGAATGAGAGTTCCTTTCTCCCCTCATTCATACTAGCAGTGGTTGTTCTTGTTCTTTGTGATGTGTGCCAGTCTCTGTGGTATGAGATGATACCTCATTGTTCTTCTGATTTGCATTTCCCTGATGATTAGTAATGAGAAGCATTTTATGTGCTTCTTGGTCCTCTATCATTCTTTTTTGAGAAAATGTCTATTCATTTCTTCTTCCCATTTTTCGATGAGGTTAGATGCTTTTTTGTTGTTAAGTTCTACCAGAACATTGTATATCTTAGATATTAGCTCCTTATCTGATAGGTGCTATGTGAATAGTTTCTCCCATTTTGTGGGCGACCTTAATACCCTAGTCACTGTTTTCTTTGAAGTGCAGTAGCTTCTCAGCTTGATGTAATCTGATTTGCTTATCTCTGCTTCCGCTTGTCTGGACAGTGGCATTTGCACCTTGAAGATGTCTTTAGTCTCAATGTCATGGAGTGATTTGCCTACATATCTTTTTCTGTATTCCTTATAGTTTCAAGCTTGATATTGAGGTCTTTAATTCATTTTGTTTTGACTTTTGTGCATGGTGTTAGATAGAGGTCTGCATTTGCTTTGTTGCATGTAGCTGACCAGTTGTCCCACAACCACTTGTTTAAGAGGCTTTACTTGTTCCATTTTGTATTTCTTACCCATTTCTCAAAGATTAATTGATTGTATGTCTGGGGTCAATCTCTGAATTGTCAAGTCTATTCCATTAAACTGAGGATATGACTTTATTCCAATTCCATGCTGTTTTAATGATTATTTCTTTATAGTACAATTTAAAGTTGGGGAAAACAATGCTTATAATCCTTTTTCTAAGGGTTTCTTTAGTTATTTGTGAATAGACATTCTTCTTCAACACACATAGGTTATTCTCAAAAGAAACCACTTACTAGCCCATAAAACATACCTATATAAAATAAAGATGATAGAAATTGTTCATACTACTTTCTCAGATCATAATGCACCGAATTAAAAGTGAATAACAAGCAGACATAAAAGGAAACTCTTAACACCTGGAAATCAAACAGCAGACAAAGTCAAAGAGAAAATTGAAAGATTCCTGAAAACAAATGAGAGCAAAGACACAAATTAGCAGAATCTGTGGAGCACAGCAAAAGCTGTACTAAGAAGAACATTTATAGCTTTACAAGCATACATCAGGAAGGTAGAAGGTGGCTATTAAGAAAGGAAGGAAGGAAGGAAGGAAGGAAGGAAGGAAGGAAGGAAGGAAGGAAGGAAGGAAGGAAGGAAGGAAGGAAGGAAGGAAGGAAGGAAGGAAGGAAGGAAGGAAGGAAGGAAAGAAAGAAAGAAGAAAGAAAGAAAGAAAGAAAGAAAGAAAGAAAGAAAGAAAGAAAGAGAAAGAAAGAAAGAAAGAAAAGAAAGAAAGAGAAAGAAAGAAAGAAAGAAAGAAGAAGAAAGAAAGAGAAAGAAAGAAGAAAGAAAGAGAAAGAAAGGGAGAGAGAAAGATAAAGAAAAGGAAGGAAGAAGAAAGAAAAGAAGGAAGGAAGAGAAAGCAAGAGAGAAAAAGAAAAAGAAAGGAAGGAAAGAAAGACAACAAAGAAAAAGAAAGGAGGAAAGAAAGAAGGAAAAGAAAGAAAAGAAAGGAGAGGAGAGGAGAAAGAAAGAGAAAAAGAAGAAAGAAAAAAGAAGCAAGAGGGAATGTACTACTGACAGAACACCAAGAATAAAAAAAATCTAGCTGGAAATATTGGACAGGTTACTTATGTATTTAAATCCTAAAACCAGAAATGTAACTATCCAGAAAGAGTCTGTAAAGCACTTGAATCTGTTGGCATGATTCTTCTTGACATTTATGGTAGACTAACAAAGTTTTAACGAATGTTTTATCAGCATAAAACACTGCCAGCTTTGACTGAGACAGAGATGGAATAAAATAAATACTCCAATGACAAAAAATCACAGTTGCAGAGGCAAGACATTTGGGTGAAATTCAAAGGAATTAATACCTGGGATCCAACTAGAGAAATCTCTAGTGAGAGATTTCAGGTTTCACTGAAACCTAGAGAAAATTTCCCTAATGTGTTAAAACTTTCATGGGTCCTATTGCCCCTTTATTATTTCCATTCGTCTAATATGGAATGGGTACATCTATTCTGCTTGCTTACTATATGCTTTTGAAAGAAGATAACCTGTGTCACAGGCCTATAACGAGAAAGAAATTGTCCCTCATAGCTAGAGGCTTACCACAGGTGACCAAGACTTCACAGAAGATGAACATTTTGAGTTGGTCATATTTAGATAGAATTTTTAGCTAGAGTCAATGCTGAAATTGGTTAAGATTTAGGTGAATGCTCAATGTATTTTAATATATTTTGCATATAGAAATGGTTTAATATGGAGAGAGGTACATTTTTGTCACCTTAAAAGCTATAGTGGAGGTCTAACACCAGAAACTTATTCATGTGACTTTTATTCAAACAATAAAATAATAAATAAATGTTGCTTTAAGCCAATTGCAGTAATTTGTTATGGTGTCCTAGGAAATGAACGCAGGTAAAAGATTTATCCACTTCCCCAGGGCAATTAGTGGCCTGAAATAAGAACCTGGTTATAGATTTATTTAGTTTGCAAAAGAAAAATATCAGAAATTATGTAGGCAAATATTTTAATAACTATTTTTCCACAAACAACTGGTTGTTTTAATTAAAGTATTTATAGATATAATTCCCTAGAGAGAACAAATAGCAGAACTTGTGGGTGTATATTTATGTAGATACAGCATGACATAAAATTGGCACTTAGAGTACTACTTTTCCTTAATATACAGAAAATCAAATCTGAGACAAACCTTAAAACACCAAATTAGCAAGTCTTTTCCATTTAAAATACAAACACGCTACGTTCTTTAAATGGAGTGAAGCTGACTTGCTTATATATTCAGCTACACAGAGAGATGAATCCTATATTTAGCCAATTCTAAAATATTAACTAACA
Source organism: Suncus etruscus (assembly GCF_024139225.1). Classification (NCBI taxonomy): domain Eukaryota; kingdom Metazoa; phylum Chordata; class Mammalia; order Eulipotyphla; family Soricidae; genus Suncus; species Suncus etruscus. The sequence continues at coordinate 127,271,558 of NC_064854.1, read as the reverse complement.
ATAGCCACCCTTTCCCTTTTACACTGTTTATGTCAAATAAAGCCAGAGCACTCTCTCTTCTGTGCTTTGAACTATCCACACTATAAGAAGTTTATTAACAATGTGATTAATAACAGAACATTTAGTGATTCTTGGATTCTTTGTTCCACATTCTCCCAACATAGCGTGCAAATTGTTAAGATTCAACTATGACCTCAATAAAGCATTTTTCTGGCTTGCTTTTCAAGCCTACATTCTCCCTTGAATACTTATCTCACTCGCTGGTCTCTATGCTTCTTTGCTTGTGTGTAGAGAAGGCCATGTTCTCGATTTAGCACGTACTTTATACTCCTGCTTTTCCCCTTACATATTTCTAAATAGTTTCAATAAAAGTACTTTGATTTACTAAAAAAATAGATGTTTCTCTCCTTGTTTTTCACTGAAGAATTAAACAAACTACATTGACTCCTCAAAAATAAATAAATTCAAGATAAAGGAGCCTGAGATTCCAAATTATAATCAATGAATTCATCTTGAATCAGAGTGGGACAAGGAGAGACACAAATAACAAAGATTAACCTGTTTCTGCAGAGATGAAGGATAGCTCCCTAGACAGAGAAGAGCATAGATTGCCCTGCCATTCAAAATCTTTGGTATATGAGGAAATATTGCAGAAGTGAGGTATCTGTTTCCAACGACCCAAGATCTGGGTGGTGCAAACCAATAAAACCACCTTTACCAAAGCACACTTGAGGTCTAAAATCCAATTTGTTTATTTATAATTTATTGTAGTGTAAGTAACAGGGTGCTCATGCTAATGCCTATGCTTTTGGTAAACATTGTTACTGTCTCATACTTCAGTGGCAATAAATGGAAAAACCAGAATATAGTGCCCAGAATTGTGGGGCAGCTGGCTTGAATGTCCCCTGTAATGTTTCTCAATGAAACAAGAGAGGATTTCAGTAGCATGGATCCAACCCTCTTAACCTTCTTCCAATCTTTAGTGTTCTTAAGGCTACTTGGGATCCTGAAAGGGGCATAACTTAAGTGAAGAGTGAAAACACCACACAAGAAGAAATGGAGAGATATCCATGGTGCACCAACCCTCCTATTTGATAAAATCTCTGTGTGAAAGAGTGTCTAGACTCTGGGTTTGGAGGAAATGATTCTTCCTGCCCCCAAGAATATGTTCCATTCCAAACCTTAGCAGTTTCTCAGTTCAGCACTTCTCATGACTTGAGATAAATTCTCTAGTCTAGGCCAATCAGAGGTAACCAGAACTGACTGATGCCCTGCTGTATGTAATATAGAAAACAGCTGTGATTTGTACCTATTATGTCAACCAGTTTGAAAACTGACCAGCTCACAATGGTGGACCTCAACCATGACAGACAGAAAAGTGGGACTTGGATGTCCTGGGAACATTGTTAAGCTTCTGTATTTGACCTTGCTTGAAGCCAGATCTTCCATTTAAAATTTCCTTAAGTGTCTTTGTGGAGAAGCTACTTGGAGTAGAGTTTTCAGATATAACCTAGATGGATATAATCCTTAGACAACTTCAGCATTTTTGTTATTATATTTATGAATAGCTAGCTCTTTCTAGATCCCCAAGTATGATGAAAGGCCGACTCTAGACAGTATTACCAAGAATTTCTAGGCCAAGATTAGAGTTACTCATTCTGGAATGACCAGAAATGTCATGTAAAATATTTCAGATACTGATGTACAGTACCGAGGCTCATTATTAACAATGAAAAACATTCATCTTCATGGCTTTCTTGTTTTTGTTTGGGGTTCATACTTGGCGGTTCTCAGAAGACTATATAGTACTAAAACTAAACTAAGATTTCAGCAAAAGCTCAGCTTTTTGACATCTATCTGACCCTCACTGCCCTCTTTCAACATTGCTAAAGCAGCATTTTGAAGAGAATAGAGCAGTGAAGCTCTTGGGCCCCATTCTACCCTAAAGTAAAATTATGACTTCATAAGCACCAAGTACTGTCTTGACTAAGTAATCGTAGCACAAACAGATGGATGCCTGTCGGACAGTGGCTAAGGCTTACAAGAATTTATACTACACTGAGGCTCTATTGTTCCTAGGCCTCAGAGACCTCACTACACAACAAATGATGTTCAGGCTTTACTTCTGTGGTCTTCCTCACAGGCCTTTGTGTACACTCTGACTGACATTAAAAAAAAATAAAAACACTGAAAATAGTACATTTTCTGGAAACTTCCTCTCTGAGACATTTGAGGTGGTTAGACTTGAACCAGTCCCCCTTCAGAAATAGCCTTTGAAACTACTGGGTTCTCCTCAGGACGACATACTTTCCCACAATTCCTTTCTTGTTTTTCTTTCAGCTTTCCCCCCATTTTAATCATCTTGGCAAAGCAGTCATCATTAATACTTTCCACGAGCACAATATAATTTCTCAGAATTTTTTTTCTCCTCAAATAGATAATTTTTAAGAAAAACAAAAACCTGCAGCTGCCAATCATGTGGCAATTTTAATCTATTTTGAATTGGAACAGATTAGCACTCAGAAAAGTTGTGTAACACTGATCAAAGGAAAATGAGCTTGGAACGTCTGGTTCACAACATTTGAAAACAAGGACGGTCTTGTTGGCTGAAAAAAGTGCCTATTGTATAATTAACAGAGATGTCAGCACTCAGCTTCAGAAAAAAAAAAGTTTCTGCTGGGCTGCCCTCTTCACAAACCATACTTTGAAGACTCTGGAATGTAGAAGAATCCTTCTCTGTGGGTCAGACAGTTCACAGTCAGCCCATGTGGGATAGTTCCTTCCAGGGGAGTCAAAAGTACAGAGAACAAAGGTGGAGAAGGTGAGAACATGTGAGGTGCTTATGTGGGAGACCAGACATCTCAGGAGCAATGAAAAAGTCACCCTCTACCTAACTCTCAGAAGGCTAGCTTTTCCCTTTCTAGATACTGAATATTTTCATTAAGGAAACTTCCATAATTAAGGACACTTCGATAATGTTTCATTTCCTGCTTCATTGAGGTTGACTAGCATTATTATTTTGACACTAACAAGATATGATCCCAAATCACTTATAAAGAAAAAGGAAACCAAAGGATATCCAAGTCAACAGAATGACAAGAGAAGCAACTATCCAATTCTAGGTGGTAATAGGATATTTGTTCTAGAATGCATTGACCTTTTCTGCAAGGTTTTATTATTGTTTGGGGCTTATGTTCAGCTCTGCTGAGGGCTCAGGGGTTATTTCTGACTTTATTTGGACTCAACACCAGATCAACCTTGTGTAATACAAGTGTATTATCTCTCCAACACACTTCCTATTTTTGTTTTTGTGTTTGAACCACCTGAGGCAGTACTCAGGGTTAACTCCCTACCATACACTCAATAATAACTCCTGGCAGAACCAGAGCTATAGAGTAGCGGTGGGGCATTTGCTTTGCAAGCAGCTGATCCAGAATGGACCTTGGTTTGATCCCCAGCGTCCCGTATGGTATCCCAAGCCAGGAACGATTTCTAAGCGCATAGCCAGGAGTAACCCCTGAGCATCACTGGGTGTGGCTCAAACCCCCCCCCCACCAAAAAAAAAGAGTAACTCCTGACAGCCCCAGAGGACCATATGGGATGCTAGCGATCAAACCCAGGTATGTGGCATGAAAAGCAAGGATTCTAACCAAAAAAAAAAAAAAGCAACTCACAGAAGTTGGATTTTTGTGGACTCAGACAACTGATTTCCTATCTTTGTTCTCTTTTTCTCTGATGAGCCATCTCACATAAATCAAGCTCCTGGGTATTTGCTCTGTGTTGAGATGCCTATCTTTCCTGTGTGAAACATTCATTTTTCCCAGGACTGTTTCTCACCAAACTGTGCTGAGGTTTATAAGAATTAAGAACTGGTACAGGTAAGAGTATTTGTTCTGATTCTAAGTGAATGTTCAGGGAAGAACATTTTAGAGAAACAATGGATGTCAAACTTGGAGCATTTTATAAAGCATATTTAGAAAAAAAACTCTTGTAACAGGCCAAGAACATATCTCTTCTTCTATAAAGCCAAGTGGATGAAGTCCAGAGTTAAGGAAATTGTACTATTAGTACTGCTTTTCTAAGCCTTCTCTAAGCTTGGCTCTTCACTGCCAGAGATGCTTCTGCAGACCCACTTCAGCCATTTATTCTGTAGACTCAGCACATGGTAACTGTCTCCTATGATGGAAAAGATTCTAAGATAGGCTCTGGGTCACAACAGACATGAGTGTGTCCCTAATCTCTGAGAAGTCTGTGCTAAAAGGAAGAAATTTTCCAACAACTTCCTCTGGAAACAAAAGGGTGGTTGACACAATTTTATTGTTCTTCCTTAATGCCAACTCTACACATAGAAAATGATTCATACATCAAACTTAACTTTCTTTGTTCTTTTAGTCCTCCATTTTTTTCTCCTCCAGAGATAATTACTGGTAAGAATGATGTGATTCCATCTCCAATTTTCTCCCCATTCCTACGTATGTATTTATAAAGATAGCTCTATTTATGTCTATATATAATTTTCTAGGTATCTGTAAACAGATATGGAGGTCTCTTATAGATAAGGAGATATAAATGAAGAGGTATATATTATATCTCTTTCTAAATAGAAAACAGATCTAAATATTGATATCTGTATCTTTGAATTGGAGTGAATATTATTAAATCTTTCAGGGAACATAAGCAAATTAAGGAAACTTAATTTGGGAACAAGAATTGAAAGAGAGAAGCTAGGGAATAGCGTAAGTGGAAGGATACATGATTGGCATCTGAGTTAATTCCCTAGCACTGCATGACTCCACTGAACATTGCCAGATTCAGCCTTGGTGTTCCCTGAGATTTGCCAAACTCAATTGGCAATAGGGTAGGAACAACAGACTATCAGGTTGGCTTAGCCAGAACAAGAAGCACCAGTGGGACTATAAAAAATTGTAATTAAAAGTGATGATTGAAATGGGAGAAACAGGGGCTACCATAAATTTCTAAGTAGCAAGAATGATTCAATATCATGGCAAGGGAGACACTAGAGAAAGTATTAAAAACATTCTTCTTTCAGAGAAGTCCTGGGGGAGTTTGGCTGGTCATGCTTGGGCGGGGGCTTCTCTTTGTTTAGGAATATTGGGAACCATGATTAATATTTTCAAGCAAGAACATTCAGTAGTGGAAGCATCTAAAAGAAGATGGGGAAATAGCAGGCCCTACTCACTGTTTTTGTTACATAAAAGGTGACTTTTTATCCATTCTTTTCTTCCCCTGCTGGGCTATGAGGCATCACCTAGTGGTTTCCAGGCCACTGCCAATGCTGAACAAAATAAAGAGGTAGTCTGGAAGCCAAGAGAATTGGAATCCATTAAAAGAAAAAAAAATCTTCCACCTGTTCTCCCCAAACAGAGCAGCAGTACATTTTTGCAACAGAACTCTAAAACCAAGATGAAGTTGTAGCCACTTTGATCTGTGACCCATGACGTGGATCAAAAGAAGAAACCGTGAAAGCCATTTTCCTTCCCAATCTCTTCTATCTGTCTCTATTAGAGACAAGACATGGCAAGAGAAAAACATGAATGCTTGAACACAATGGGCCTGACCCAGCAAGAAAAGAATGCCAAATTCCTGCTGGCCCACTACAGATGGGGAGGAGAGCCCTGTGCCAGAGGGTCTGTGCAAAATCTGTGTCCATTTCTCCCAGTAAACATTGGGCAGACTTGTCAGATAAGGAGAAAGCATCCCCAATCCATTACTGGAAGATCCTTTCCCTCTCATAGTCCCAGGTCTTCCTGGCACAGAAGCCTTAATGAACCCAACCAACCTGAGACAAGACACCTTATATGGCATTCCAGTACAAAGAAGCCGAGCCAGCTGTCAGGAGTTGCACAACAGATGTACCACAATCTAAGACACTGCTTAAAGGGAACCTCGCTTCATGACCATGCCTGCCCATCCGTCTCCTCATGTCCCCATCACACAGAGATACATTTTTGCTCCTACTCAAAGTTAAACACAAGGAGATAGTAGACAGCTGGTGGCAAGTATTCCTGGGATAGATTAAGTCCCCATACCCTAGACTCTGACATATAAAATTGCTCCTTGCTCCCATTGGCACATCTCCTTCAGCAATAGAAATGGGGACCCGAGGTGCTTTTCTTCATTCATTTTCCTTTGTTTTCTTCCCTCATTGTCTTCTCTTCAGCACCTGTGTGTGCCAATACATCTGTGCTGGCTTTAAACAGCCTTTATAATCCTTTCCTCTAAGTATGTACTAACAGACATTTCCATAAACCAGATAGCTCAAGAAAGGGGGGCTCATGGTTCAGCCCCTAAGTAGGCAGTAAACCATATGGTGGCTTTTGTAATGAGTCCAAACTCTCTTTCCATTTAGTCTCTGACCTATGTGACGCTGGCCACTTGGAAAGAAGTTGACAAGGAGTAAAATGGGAACCATATTTTTCAGTGCAGCACATATAGTAGACCCTTGTCCTTTTCATACATACATTCAATGGACTACATACAGTTGACTGATTTAATTAATAAAGAAGAGTCATGTACAAATAAATATAATAGGTAATGACTTATCAAGTAAGCAAAAAGACTCATTACTCATCTAAAGTCTTGCGTGCTGAGTCCACCCATGGTATATTCAACTGCAAAAAATAGGGAATCTAGGACACAATGGCTTAAACCACTAAATAATTTTACATTGGAAGTGATATTGAAAGGCAGGTGAAGCTATTCATGAATATCTTTGGGAGAATAAACTTGTTATTATCTTCCACCATCTTCAACTTTTAAATTACCTTTTTATGGTAGCAACTGGCTGCTGCCTCTCAGGTTTTGCACCTGTGTTCCAGACAGGAAGAGAAAGAAAGAGGAAATATTTTCCTTTACATATTGTCATGTTTTCAAAGAATGGAAGAGACATTCTCTGAGAGTTCCTTCCAATATTCCCCCTTGGACAAAACTAGGACAGAAGGACAATTTTAGATGAAAAGGAGCTAATAGATTGGGGGAAAGGCAAGACAGAGGAGGTTGAAATTGATTCAGAACTATATTATTGAATCTAATATGATGGGTTCAGATATTAGTCCATATCAATAACTTAAGCAGATTTAAGACAAGGGAAAAGTTTCTTTGTTGTTTCCTTTGTTCATGATTCTCTAAAACCCTGCATAATTAGAGACTTGAAAGTAAAATTTTCTGTGTTGTTACCATGCCAATCAAATATGCCATCCTTCAGAATTTATTCACCCTGATGGACCCTGTTGGGTCAAGCATACTTTTGTCAATTAATAATATCTGACACATAAAAGGCACTTAGATTTGCTTATTGAGTTGAATAAAATAATTTATGCCTAATAATGAATAAGAAGACATTACAATACCGGGTGCAATGGATCCAAAAGAATCAGGAAACACAATTCTTAATCTTTTGGAACTTTCTGTCCAGCGAAAGAACTCAAATATAATAGAAATTATTATACAATAGTTACTTGCAAAATGACGGTAATGAAACAAAGGCAGCTTAGAGACAGCAAGGGATGGGTGAGTTTCCTAGGGAGGAGGCTTTAAACAAAAGCACCCAGTGCTTTTGATATCCCCCCTAAATCCAAAGATTTACTGATGTAAATCCACTGTTGCTTTTAAGGTAAGACGTTTCCCAATGCATCTGCTTAAACCGAGGTCCTCTCCATAACTGGACAGGACAGATAGCAACATCCCAGCAAAGAAGCAAAGCAAAAGCACAAGTATGCACGAACAACAACGAAAAAAGGGGTGAGCCAGCAGGGAGGTCTCACTAGCTATAATCTCCTTCCTTGCAAGTGTTGGCTTTGAGTTTAATCCTTAATAAAATCCAAACAACTAAGTCTAGAACCCCTAAGCAAACAACAGACTATGTGATCTCTAGAATAGTCAGTTGTGTGTGTATATATACAAGTGCCATGATTGAAATGTACAACTATCTCCTAGTATAATTTAGAGTTCATACTAAAAGATGTGTGTGTGTGTAATGCAGCTGGACATACAATGGCTGGCAAGCACTGTGTTAGCCAACTCCATTCAACTACTCCATTTAATGGAGTACCACAGCTAACTGAGAGCAATGCTCAGCAACATGTACTTAGGCACTGCAGCTAAAACATGCGGATCACAACAAGCACTACAGCTGACTGTGTGAGTACCATGACCAAACATGTAAAATTCATGTACAATGCAACCCATCCATTGCAACAATGGCAGCCACAAAAGGAAAACAAATGAAAATTTATTCCATAGAAAAAGAAGAAAATTAAAAGATGCATCAATAATCAGTCCAACTGGGTGTTGAGAGGGTCCCTAGGCAGGTCAGAGGAGGCTGAGCACACAAGGTCAGAGTGATTCAGGGGTATACATGAAAGTCTTTACTGTGCCCATCAGAGAATCAGAAAGTACTAGCTTTTGAGTGTGACAGTGACAGAGGGTGACTTCTACATCAGTCAACTGCATGGCAATGAAGGATAGTGGCAGCAGAGGATCACAGAAAATGAGCCTTCCTGATGCAGGGGGAAGACGACTACACCTCTTATGGTAAGAGCAGTGTATATCCTAGAAATAAAGGGCAGTAACACTTGACAAGGGAGACAGGGTTCCAGGCACCAGCCTTTGATGCACCCCTTCTTTGAAACATGTTTATGACATGGACCCATTTTCTGGACGTGGCTTCTTGAACCAGGTGGGTGAATTAATAAAAGAGTTGAGGACCAAGAGAGAGCTGTACATGTTTAGCAAGTATGACACACTGGATTTTATTCCAGGTATCATATGGTCCAACCAATGAATCCTCAGGTCTCACCACTAGACTAAGTACCACCAGAGGCGACGTCAGGCACCTCAAATACCACTAGGAGGAACGTCTCTCAAAAAGAACAGACGCTTTTCCTTCCTGGTAATCTGAGGTTGAGATTCACACCTTGATTTGGTTCACTCCACAAACACAATTACTTTTCTGTTTGTTTTTGGGCCACACCTGGTGATGCTCAGGGGTTACTCCTGACTATGTGCTCAGAAATCACTCCTGGCTTGGGGGACCATATGGAACGCCAGGGGATCAAACTGTGGTCCGTCTTAGGCAAGGCAGACTCCTTACCACTTGCACCATCACTCCGGCCCCAGATACACAAATTTTAAGGTTGGGTACATATACTGGATAATACCAAGAAACCAGGGTTGCAAAGAGGTTAAAAGTGAAGCAGTAGAGGCTAGAATGTAGGTGGAATGCAGTCTGGGTTGAGAAGAGCCCTCATTCTCCTAGTCTTAGATACTTAGGATACCTGTATATTTCTATAGACTGGGGTTCCATACATTAGCTTTATATTCTGGTGTAAAAACTACTCATATCTCATATGCTAGATTGACAGAGTTTCTTGCATTAGCACAAACTCAGTAGAAGTAAAGCTGTTTCACGATAAGACCCAAAATGGGCTAGATAGAAGTGACTTCCAAATGCCATGGTGTAAATGTAATGGGGACCAAGGGGAAGAGAAATGAAGTTTATTAATCTTGAGACACTAGTAGGTTTTTCATCCATGATAGGTGAAAATAGTCCATGTGACCGACCTACTGGTGATCCCGGATACAATCGTACAAAGTACTCAGGCATTCATAAAATGTAAGCTCGATCATTTATCCCCATATTGAATTCTGAGCAATGTTACCAAAAAAAATTGAACAAGATGTTTATTTCACCAAAGTAAAAATAGCATATTAATCATCTTGTTGTCTATGAAGTTTAGATCAAATATGTAATTTTAAGGATAATCACCAATCTACTGGTGCCTCCCTTAATGATTTTAAATTACCCCTTAATGGATAATTAATGTATTTACTTTTACTTTTATGATTACCTTTATGCAAATTTACAATAATAATAGTTGACAAACAATACTCCTTTCTTCCATAATTTAGTTTTCTAAATGTCTCTTTTTTTAACAAAAGATAGGTCACCTAAAATGCTATTGCTAATAATGAATTCAATGCTTCTTTTAAAAAGAAAAATATGCATTAATAATACTTCAATTTATCAAAGAGAATTTTCTGTCCCCTGAAATTATTCAAGAAATATGCAAGAGGAGGTCAGATTGATTTCTCAAAGCATTACTTTTTTAGGAACGTTTTCAGTACCAAGATTTCTGGCAAAGACTTCATGGCCCTTTCTTAAGGGCCATCTTAAGGCATTTTGAAAAACATAAGTTGGTAACTCAAATCCCCTACATGCCAACTTTCAAAGTATTTACTATTGCTATCCACACAAAAGTGTTTTTAAGTAGAAACTTACAGATACACCTTGAGCAAAAAGTATTACAAAAAAAAATTTTCCCCATTCAATAATTCTTACATGTGTTAAAAAGCCTTCATGTCCTCAGAGAAATGTTAGTCATTTGATCAGCATTAATTTATTATAATTCCATAGTTTCTATTTTCCTTAAATATAATCTCTATAGAGTCATATAAACTCTGCAACTATACCTATGCGTTGTTGCCTCTACCCAACAATGAGTTGTGGAGCATCAACATTATCTACTCACTCCTGACTAGTAGATGTTCTGCTAACCTGCAAATACCCTCAGTAAATAGTGTCTGTCTACCTTGCTACCTCAGTGGAAAACTGGCAATTCTAGCATCCATTGATTTGGCCTCTAACTATCTTCACGTCCATCCTTCCAACCAACCATCCTTCCAACCATTTACTCTAACTGCACTCACTGCTCTCCATGGCAAGCTTCATAATATGTATTCATCCCCCGGCCCTCATCTCTATTGTCTCTGGATATAATTATCATACTGTATTTTATTTTTTTATATTCCACAAATGAATGAGATTAATCTATATCAATCCCTCTCCCTTTGACTGTTTTGACTCAGCATAATTTCCATATCCTTCATTAACAACAGTGCACCACAGTATAGATTTTTAAAAAACTAGAGAGAAAGAGAAATAAAATGCCTGCCTCAAAGAAAAGCTTCAAAAGTAGGCAGGAAACTGGAAACATTGGTAGCAGAAAAGTACACTGGCCAAGGATGATCTAGATTCTATCACATAAAATCAATATAAACAAGTTTGTAAACATATTGTTTAACTACAGTAATTATTAAAAAATTAAAAAATAAGAAAATATTAAGAACTGGGGGGACCAAAGTTATAGTAGAGTAGGTAGCGCATTTGCCTTGCATGTGCCCAGTCTAGAATTTGATCCCCAGTACTCTATATGGTCCTCTGAGCACCATCAGGAGTAATTCATGAGCACTTTTGGGTAAAGCCCCCCAAAAATCAAACAAAAAATTAAGAACTGAGGGGCCAGAGAAATGGTATTGCAGGGATAGAACTTAGCTCCTGCACAGATAACCTGGGTTCTATTTCCAGCTTCCCATATGGTCCCTCAAACCTATAAGGAGTAATTCTTGAGTGCAGAGCCAGAAGTAACAAGCACCATCAGATATACCTCTCCTCCCAAATGAAGAACTCTGTTTTAATATCACTTGAAATTCAACTCATTGACATTAACAAAATAATGAAAAACATTTTGAAGAGACTTGAACTGTGATCAAAGCAGACCTGTTCACAGCCAAGATTTGTAAATGAGTCAAGATTAGATGGATGTGGGGCTGGAGCTATAGCATGAAGGTAGGGTGTTTGCCTTGCATGCCGAAGGATAATGATTCGAATCCTGGCATCCCATATGGTCCCCCAAACCTGCCAGGAGTGATTTCTGATTTCAGGAGTAACTGCTGAGCACTGCCAAGTGTGACCCAAAAAACAAACAAACAAAAAAAAGATTAGATGGATGCCTTAAAATGGTAAATATATACATAATGGAATACTACTTTGATATAAAAAATATAAACCACAATTTACCATAAATGGATAAAAGTAAAGGGTATTATATTAATCAAGTCAGAGAATGGGAACAAAATAGAATGATCTCTTTCATATGTAGAATATAAAGAAATTCAGTGAGAAATAGAAAATGGTCAAGAGAGCAGACCTTGAGAGATGACCAATAAAAACTGAGTATGCCAAAGGGTGGGATGGGGAAGTAGAATGGGAGGGGACATTAACGAAGGGACACTGACACTTTGATGGTAGGTGTAGGTCTGGAACACTGCATGCCTGAAACTCTATAATTGACAGTATTGTAAATCATGGAACCTGAATAAAAAATGGAGTGGGAAAATTGCATAATGTTATGCAGACTAGGAAATCATTTATGTAGTGATTGATGCTTATAAGTTAACACAGAAATAGGCCATAAGGTAAAAAGTACACATACAGAGGTGTATTTTGAAAAATGACAGGAAGGACAATTACCAATTTGAAGAGTGGTTGTTCTAGGTATTACAATATAAATGTGTAATTTATCACAGACTGTATATAAAAACGTTTTTAGTGAAGAAAGATTACTTGTATATTGGGTTCTTTTAATCTATCCATGGTGGGGGTATTTAGGGCCACGCATGACTATGCTAAGGATTACTCCTGGTTCTCTGCTCATGGATTACTGCTGGTGGTGCTTGAGGAATTATTTGCATGTAGACAGACCCAGGTTCAAACACAAGCCCCCCATAAAGTCCCCCAACTCCCACCAGGAGTAATCCTTGAGCAAAGAGCCAGAAATAAGCCGAGTACCACTAAGTGTGGAAGAAAAGAAAGAAGGAAGAAAGAAGAAAAGAAAGAAAGAAGGAAAGAAAGAAAGAAAGAAAGAAAGAAAGAAAGAAAGAAAGAAAGAAAGAAAGAAAGAAAGAAAGAAGAAAAAAAGAAAGAAAGAAAGAAAGAAAGAAAGAAAGAGAGAGAGAGAGAGAGAGAGAGAGAAAGAAAGAAAGAAAGAAAGAAAGAAAAAAGAAAGAAAGAAAGAAAGAAAGAAAGAAAGAAAGAAAGAAAGGAAGGAAGGAAGGAAGGAAGGAAGGAAGGAAGGAAGGAAGGAAGGAAGGAAGGAAGGAAGGAAGGAAGGAAGGAAGGAAGGAAGGAAGGAAGGAAGGAAGGAGGAAGGAAGGAAGGAAGGAAGGAAGGAAGGAAGGAAGGAAGGAAGGAAGGAAGGAAGGAAGGAAGAAGAAAGAAAGAAAGGAAGAAAGAAAGAAAGGAAGAAAGAAAGGCTCAGGGGACCATATGGGATGGCAATAATCAAACCTGTGTTGGCTTTGTACAAGGCAAATGCCCTACCCACTGTGCTATTGCTCTGGCCCCTTGATTGACATTTTTTAATATTTGCTTTCAAGATCATTTTCAAGGCTTGAAAATATTTTTATGATATTCTTCTAAATCTTTGTTTGGTAATTCCAACATCTGGTAAATTTTTCACTAGTGCTGATTGTCTTTTCTTATTTGTTATGGTTTTTCTTGGTCTCGTGATCATGAGTGATTTTCTATTGTATCCTGAACATTTGGATATTATATTGTAAGACTCGGAGTTCTAGTTAATCTTTCTTTTAGCAGTCATACCTCTATTGAAGAGGTTAGAGAACTGGATTTATGTACATGGAGATTCCTGCTGGATCCCATCAACACTATGTCAACAAAAGTGATACACAGGGTCAAATTACCTTGGCACATTCAGATCAGTATCAGGTCAGTCCTCCCTTGGCAATACAGACCACTTCTCAGTGCAATTGCATATAAGGCCACATCAACATAGTGGTCTAATCAGAAATGTGAGTTCAGATCCTAGTGGACTTTGCTGGAACTTCAGTAGTGGGGTGGAAGAGATGGCATGCCACTTCATTGCTACAGAAATCCAGATTCCCATTGACTCCCACTCCAGCTGGGGCTGGAGAGATCACTGATAGCTCCACCCTTGCACCACCTTGGTGAGTCTCATTCTACCACATAGAATCACTGGCCCTGGGGAGGGAAGGTGATGAGTCCAATCAGAAGGAGAGAGCCCTGTAGCCTAGTTTCATACCTTCTTGTTACCATGTGGGAGAAGAATATGGAGATTTATTTTGTCATCGTCACGGAAGAATGCAGAATCCAAATTAACCCCCTCAAGTCTTTCAGTCTTTATGATGTTGGGTGGAGGGTTGCAAGGGGCTTGTCTCATTCTGGACAACACAGGCAGGGGAATAAAAGTATTGTGTATACTTACGAAGCAAAACACATTTATACACACACACACACACACACACACACACACACACACACACCACCCAGAGGAAGAGTCTGTCATTGTATGCTACTCTGTCACGCATTCATCCTTTTATCCTCATTTCCAGTTGAATATTCACTCAGATAGTAGAATATCTTAGTTCTGTTATTTGAGAGCTCTCTGCTTTGTTCCTACTAAAATCTGTGTGTGTATGTGTATGTGTGTGTGTGTGTGTGCGTGTGTGTGTGTTGTAGGGGTGGGTGGGGTAGAGTAATGGATTACTTTTTTTTCCCCATTGGTATTTGGCAGGTAAAAGATGAATATTAACAAAAACCAGTTTTTTGGTTACTAAACCATCCTTTTCCTGGTCCTCTGTCCAGGGGAAATCGATTTTCTTGCTGTCTGTGCTCCTTGGCGGTCCAGGTGGGAGGCTTCTAGAAAGCCCTGTTCATGATGTATGAGAGGTAATAAGAAAACTCCCGGGACCCACAGCCAGGTACTTCCTCATATTTGACAGTTCTAAGGCCATCCATCTTCTTCTTTCTACCTTTCAAAGTCTTCCTATGCTAATTTTTTATGTAATTTCAAGAAGGGTTTTTTTTTTTTTCAGTTGCAAGAGGGATATAATAAGGCTACTCCATCTTTTTTGGAAGTGTATATATCAGAAATGTTATGTTTAAGGAGGATGGATTCAGACATTACCTTGTATAATTCAAAAATTAATTTTACAAAAGCTTATAAGAAAGGTCAGGAATAACTAATACTTGACAAGAATGCTGAAGATAACTCTACCATTTTTAGACAGTCTTGACTGTATTTATTGAGGATCTTCTAAGTTGCAGACATGGCAGTCCTCCATGGCATTAAAAAAAAACTCCATCCCCATTTTTCATAACTCTGAAAACTCAGAGTCACCAAACAATTATGCAACTACAGAGCTACTCACAATAATAACAAGCAATAGCCATTGTCCCGTGGAACCATTTTCCTTTCTTCCCATTCACCCCTCCAACCACAAATTAAACTCAACACAGAATCATTTTATTATCCATTTCTCAAGCATTTTCTTTGAATCAAAACATAAGCTCCATGATATTCTGATTAAAAGGTGTTACCCTGCTCAAATTAAAGACATTTGATTTATTTTTTGAAAAAGATTTCCATCCCAAAAAATTATCTTGCTTATTATTTTGGCTCAAGCAAGAGCCTCGTGAAAAAATCTACAATATCAAGTAAAATCCAGTAATCTACGCTCTCCATTTGTGATTCGAACTCAGAAGATTCAATGTAGATGGCATGTTAAGGGGATTTCCCAAAGTGTCAACTTTTAGTCCATTCTCATTTTACATTTTAATTAAAATAAATTGAATCCAGGCAGGCTTTGTCAAAATTAATGCCTGAGGTAATTTTAGGGGAAAAAAGGACATAATAAACAGCAGCAGTAATATGCATTTGTCGAAAGCCTCACATTCCTGATTCATTTGTAATGTTTCGATAAAGCCTTAGTATAACTCTAACCAAGCCTGGGTGGGAAGAAATGCATTAAGCTGGTATGCTGACAGTGAATAGAGAAAGAGGTTTCATTGCTTTTGTTTCCAAGGGGAAACTTGGGGAAAAATCCCTTTAATTGCATCTTTCTTGAAAAGAAATTTTAATGTTTTGGATAATGACATTGCCTTATAGAATTCACTTTGATTACAGAAAGGATTTTGCATCTTTCTTTCTAGTTGTATTTTGATATAAGCTCACAAAACATACAGCACCTAAAAATTGGAAGATCTAAATTAAATGTCTGTACTCAATAGAAGAGATCTTCTGAGGTTCCTAAATTTTTCTGATAATAAATATATTTTATTTATAAAAATTAAAAATTACAGGGGGCTGGAGAGATAGCATGGAGGTAAGGCATTTGCCTTGCATGCAGAAGAATGGTGGTTCAAATCCCAGCATCCCGTATGGTCCCCTGAGCCTGCCAGGAGAGATGTCTGAGCATAGAGCCAGGAGTAACCCCTAAGTGCTGCAAGGTGTGACCCAAATACCAAAAAAAAAAAATTAAAAATTACAAAATAAAAAGTGTATTAGTTATAATTATAGTGACATATTATTTTAGAAAATTTATGTATGAACATGGACATTTATAAAAGTGGGTCCACAAATAATAAAGAGGATTTTAAGTTTTAATTTTAAATATTTTCTGAAAAAATACCATAGCCATCTTTCAATAATAATGAACACAGATTTTCATTTTATTTACATTTATACATTTATAATTTATAAAAGTTGCATATTATGAAATGCAATTTATCTGAGTACTTCGCATATGGTAAATCAATAAATTTAAACAATGGACTTTTATCAATATGCTTTCTAGTATATATTCTGATAATGCTAGCATAGTTGGTCTTACTTTTAAAACTCTAAATAATGCATATTTATTTAGATATAAATATGTAATTTAGATATAGATTTAGATAGAAATCTAATTTACCATTTATAAATTATAAGTATAATTTATAATCTAATTTAGAAATTTAGATATAAATATGTAAATATAATACCATTAGTTAATTTATATTTGTATTATATAAATAACATATACAATATATTATATATAGAAAAAACATATTATTAGTTACTGCACAAAAGAATTAGTTCTCAAGAATATCTCTCTGGTAATCAAAAAGTATAGGGAAACCTCCCCTAAAGATATCTTCACAGATTTAAAATATTTAACGCAAGTCCTGGTTTAGGAACCAAAAGGCAATATGGGAATTTAGCTGCTTGCCTTGCATGAAGAAGACCGCCTAGTTCTATCCCTGGCACTGCATATGCCCAAGCCCTTCTGATACTGATCCCGTAACATAGAGCACAGGTGGGTGTGGAAAGCAGGCAAGAAGGGAAGTAATCCAGTGGGAAGAAAAGAAAGCAAGAAGGAAGGAAAGAAGGAAGGAAGGAAGGAAGGAAGGAAGGAAGGAAGGAAGGAAGGAAGGAAGGAAGGAAGGAAGGAAGGAAGGAAGGAAGGAAGGAAGGAAGGCAGGAAGGAAGGAAGGAGGAAGGCAGGAAGGCAGGAAGGCAGGAAGGCAGGCAGGAAGGCAGGAAGGAAGGAAGGAAGGAAGGAAGGAAGGAAGGAAGGAAGGAAGGAAGGAAGGAAGGAAGGAAGGAAGGAAGGAAGGAAGGAAGGAAAGGAAGGAAGGAAGGAAGAAGGAAGGAAGGAAGGAAGGAAGGGAAGGAAGGAAGGAAGGAAAAAGTGACCAGAGGTCTGTATGAAACTCAGTCCAGTTGATACTGAAATTCATTGTGGGGAAACTGAACATAACCTGACCCAAGACCCATTGAGAAAGCGAACTGTGTCCAGACCCAACCAACTTCTTAGAATGCTAAACCAGAAGCAAGCTTTTATCAAAGATATAACGAATGTTAACTAGCTGATTTAAATTCCAAATGTTAGTGCTGGTGATAGACAGTTGCAAATAACAAAAGTCAAGCGGTTCACTTTAGAAAATAATACGTGCAAAATAATTATAACGGAACCCACCAACTTGACCGAAGCTATATTAGTGACCCAGTCCTAATACTTTCAACACTTTGATTTAAAGGAGGGAAAACAGCAGTAACTTTTCTGAATGTGACAAATAGCACCACTGCATCTTGGTAAATCTGCAGAGAATACTTTGCCTGAAAAGGAACACCTAGCAAATAATAAATTTATATAGACAAACCCTTTGCAATATTTGCTTGGGGCTTGGAAATGTTTTTCCATTTTCCCACAATTGACACAGGAAGTTATTGTGTATCAAGGATGTCATTAGTATTAAATGTGATTAATTCATACTGTGAGGAAACTCAGGAAGTGTCTTGTGTTTTGATACTGCATTGTGGCTTCTCTTTTCCCAATTCCCATCCACAGTCCAGTAAAATACACATTTACCAAAAAACTCTAAACAGAATGATCAGGGGAGAGGGCCTTCCCTCCCCGCCAAAATCCCATTTACTGGGAAATCTAACTCTGAGTGTACTATTTCTATTTCATGGATATTAAATGTTCTGCAATATAATGAAATCCACAGACAATGATTCAAAAATTAACTCAAGTGAATGCTTCATTCCACTAGTCAGGAAAAGTCGACAGCAAAAAAACCAGCCACTTCCTATTAAAGGGGAGTGTTGAATTTACCAGCATGCTCATGAGTTCAGCAGTAGAATCCAGTGGTTGTCCATAAAACCCCACCATGTTACCCCAAGAAATGACTAGCCCTTTTCTACTCTTACTGATTTCTCTGTAACACCTGAGCAGTGTCCGGCTGCCTTATGAAGTTTCCCAACTCCATAGCTCTCCTTGGAAAAGGGCAAGCTAACAAACAAACCCCCAGTCTCTTTCCCTCAAATACATCCTCTCTCACTCACACAGGTGGATTTCTGTTGGAAAGTAAGACATTTCTCATCTTCAACAAAAAAAAAAAGAAAAAGAAAGAAGAAAGAAAGAAAGAAAGAAAGAAAGAAAGAAAGAAAGAAAGAAAGAAAGAAAGACAGAAAGAAAGAAAGATAGAAAGAAAGAAAGAAAGAAAGAAAGAAAGAAAAAAGAAAGAAAGAAAGAAAGAAAGAAAGAAAGAAAAAAGAAAGAAAGAAAGAAAGAAAAAAGAAAGAAGAAAGAAAGAAGAAAGAAAGAAAGAAAGAAAGAAAAAGTCTTTATAATATAATACTTACAAGAGAACTTCCCATGTGTCTTGAGCTTTTCTGAAAATTGGTTTTAAGATTGGGGGTGGGGTTGATTAAAGCTAATCTGACTCTCTTTTAACATTCCTTTTTTAAATTGGAGGATCCCCATCCCATATTAACCATGCTCTAGGGGAAAAATGTAGCTCATTAAGAGTGGAAATCTATAGCAGCTGCCAGTCTTGCTGCTTTTGTTGTTGCTACCCGATCTAGCTCGAACGGATTCTGTAGATCAGAAAAGACAGACTTCAAAAATTTTACCTCTGACCCTCTGATCCTTCTCCTGAAGCACCTCTGTAAGCTTCAGTCTAGAAACATCTCCTGCCTCCTATGGTCAGGGACAAATCCCCAGTGGTAGAGACATAGTCATCCCCTATCTCAGAATAAATCCTGCATACATCAGTAACTAGGTAAGTTATATTCATAGCACACACGAACCGAATTAAACCAGAAAACCAAGTCTGAGTCTCCGACACACAGACAAAAAAATGTTAATGCTCCACTTATGAAGAGTGATTTCAATGAGACAGCCTTTCTTCAACCTGTTTGATTTGTTCAAGTTAGAAAGGTAAAAAAGAGATCATCAAGAATAGAAAGGACGTATTGGGGGAAAGGGGGACGAGGGTATTTAAACAGTGGAAGGTGAAAAAGAAGAGGAAGAGGAGGAAGAAAAGGAAATACTTGCGAGTTCCTAATTCTGACTTCACATTTTGATGGGTGTGTGTGTGTGTGTGTGTGTGTGTGTGTGTGTGTGTGTGTGTGTGTGTGTGTGTTTAACAACTGTACATGGCCAGCATTTGCCCTGGAGTGAATCATTAGCGACATCTAGTGGATGACCATGTTACATTATCTGGCAGACCCTTAAATTGAAATTAAAGTTAGGAATTTCAGTGCTTCAGCCTTATCTGAACATTTCTTGTAGGGGGTGAAAATAGGTGACCTACCTTAACTTTAATTCAGTTCATCTGTCTGAGTTAGTCTGAAGATATGAACGTGGAAGAAACTGCCCAGTTGCTTAGTCAATCTGGCAAGTATCACACTAACACAGAACCTGAGAAACTCTGAACTGCTAATACATGCTGAGACCTGGATATTACAAAGCTGCATTGTTGCCCAGATTGATTTAATTCAAGGGGAAGAAGAAAGGACTGCACGGTAAACAAACACTGAGGTAGTAATTACGTGACTATGGCCAATGCTATTTCACCCCTGTCAAGCACATTATGCTTCAGACATTTTTCAAAATGACTTGACATTTTTTCTGCGTGACATGTTTTGGGTTTGATACAGTGAAAACAGCTGGTGGCCTCCTGCTGCCTTAGCAAATCCAGTGGAGGAAAAAAAATGCTAAAGGCTCTTCACTTTCCTAAAGGATCTCTTGGAAAAAATATAAATTAAAATAAAGCACAGCCATCAGTAGGAGCTCTCATTGCTGTCATATAGAGCTTAAAGGAAAGCCATTGAAATGGTGGCAATGGCAAAGGCCTTGAGGCTTCCAGATCTGAAGGCCAGCTGCTCCGGACTCAAGTTCTCCCCAACCATTGCCTCGTCCTAATAGTCTGCTTGGAAATGTTAAAAATCTGTTAATCTTTCAAGTGGCAAGTGGGAATGGAGAGGCAGCTCTAACTTACTGAGGCTGTGGTAAAAAATAAATAAATAATCAGTGCCTGCCTTGTATAATCTGGAGTTATATACACTAGACTCTAAGCTCCCTGAAGGCAAGGTACAGGTCACATATGAGTATGACTTACAAGGAGGTTGCCAGAATAAGAACATCGTAGGTTGCTCTCTTCCATTTCAATGTTAGTTTTGTGTCCTATATTATTGGTTTTCACCCATTGGTTCATAAACCCACTAGTTCATGAACTAGGTTACAAGTATAATAATGTTGAAGACCTTATTGCTGTTGCCTTCATTATAACTGTCAATCTGTGGCTGGTATAGTTAGCACAAGTATAAAAAGGTTGAAGAAAGCTGTTCTATATTGTATTTGGCAATTCTACTATTTGCTTAGGGTAGTCTGCTTTATTATTGCTATCCAAGAACATCGATAAATAGCTTATATTTTACTTTTAAAGTATCTTGACTTTAAAATAGCTCCTTTGAATCCCTAGTACCAAGTTCACATGGATGACTATGCGGTGCATCTAAGAAGCCCTTCTATGGTCATTATAGCCCAAGATGGCTATTTCCTAGATGACAAACATACCCAAGGGCAGCACATCCCAAGATATTTGCCTACTTAAAAGCTCCTCTCTGTTGATATACGTTGAAAACCATGTTTTGTAAAAGAGACTATTTGTAAGTAGACATGTATCGATAATCTATAGAACTTTCTGTTCAAATAACTGAAAAGCGGGCCCGGAGAGATAGCACAGCGGTGTTTGCCTTGCAAGCAGCCAATCCAGGACCAAAGGTGGTTGGTTCGAATCCCGGTGTCCCATATGGTCCCCCGTGCCTGCCAGGAGCTATTTCTGAGCAGACAGCCAGGAGTAACCCCTGAGCACTTCTGGGTGTGACCCAAAAACAAAACAAAACAAAACAAAAAACAAAACAAAAAAAAGAAACAAATAACTGAAAAGCATTTCCAATTCAACCAGGGCTGAGAAATACAAGTAAATAATGTCTGATGATTTTTAGCTTCTTAAGTATGATAATGCATTCCAAAATAAACAGATGGAATAACTCAAACGTAGGAAATGAAGTTGGGGGGGGGGGTTGGAGAGATAGTACAGTGGTAAAGCGTTTGCTTTAGGCATAGAAGGAGGGTGGTTCAAATCCCGGCATCCAATATAATCCCCCGAGCCTGCCAGGAGATATTTCTGAGTATGGAGCCAGAAGTAACCCCTGATCACTGCCGGGTGTGACAGAAGAAGAAGAAGAAGAAGAAGAAGAAGAAGAAGAAGAAGAAGAAGAAGAAGAAGAAGAAGAAGAAGAAGAAGAAGAAGAAGAAGAAGAAGAAGAAGAAGAAGAAGAAGAAGAAGAAGAAGAAGAGAAGAAGAAGAAGAAGAAGAAGAAGAAGAAGAAGAAGAAGAAGAAGAAGAAGAAGAAGAAGAAGAAGAAGAAGAAGAAGAAGAAGAAGAAGAAGAAGAAATGAAAAGAAAACGAAGGGGGCGTGACATGGTTTAAGATGGTAGAATGAGGTCCAAAGTTGAATCCTGTTGTACTGCATGCTCTGAGTGTTGCTCCTATTTTAAAGTAAATAAAGGAAAGGAGAATGGGAGGAAAGAGGAGAAGAAAAACAGACAGAGGGGGGAATGGAAAGAAAGGAAGAAAAGAAAAAAATGGATAGAATTCATATAAAAAAGGAAGAGCAAAGGAAGACAAACAGTAGAGATAGTCTGTGCTGACACATTCATGCAGAACTAGCATATATTATCTTTAAGTCCAGAAAATATTTTTTAAGTAATAGTATTGAAAGAAATCAAAGGATAAGTGTTTTTGGAAATTGGCATCATCAATAATGGTTACCAGTTGTTTTTAATAAAAAAAAAGAATAATGCATTTTGCACAAAGTAAAACTCTTATGAATTCAGATTTGACAGTTGACTAACTCAGTCGTTCCTTGGAGGAAGACACAGCATCTACCCCATTTGCTGCACATGCATTTTAGTGCTCAAGTGCTCCCACGTCTGCACACTAATTGAAGCTGGTCTTTATGATGGGTTAATGACAGAGCCAGTCAGGAATGCTGAAACACTATCATTAGTATCACCAGGGAAGAATGGCTCAGCAGGGAGGTGCATGGTAATTAATGTCACCTTAAGAAATTATTCTTAATATTCAAAATATTTGATGGGAGATTTTTAATGTGCGAAACAAAAGCACTGTGTAATTGATTCCAAAATATCCCAGCCCATTAAAAGGAATGGAAAGGGCAAATATTTTGACAGGCACATAAAGATATTTATAACCAAATGGAAGGCTAAAAAGATCAAAATAATTTGAAGCTATTAAGATAACTGCTTTTCCAAGGCATTCTTGAAAATTAAATATATTTAAAAGAAAGGCTCGGTGCCTCAATTAAACTCTGCAAATATCACATATCTTTAGAATGAAAATAAAAATGCATCTGCCAGCTTTCTTCTACTATCAAATCTCTGATATGATATGTTCCTGGCTTCTTCTCTTGCTCTCCATAAGCCCAGAGATCCAACCTCTGTATAAAAAGTTACCCAGCATACACACCATTGTTAAAGGCACTAAAATTGAATTTGGGGAACACTTTTAAGCCAGACAACATCTCCTTTGGTTAGAGGCTGAAGGTCTCAAGTTTGGAAATAACACTGATTGAACCCGCTGGATGACTGCTGGGTCACAAAATCAAGGTCCATGGAAAAATAGGAGGATCACTTACTCACTCAGTTCATTCGTTTCATATCTTTCTATGATATGCTAGGAGGAAGAGTTCTAAGATACTGAAACATCCCACACCCTAGAACCAGTATTTCAGAGGAGGATATAACTCATTTACTAAAACCACAAAGGACAGGGGTTCACCAAGAGTGCTAATAGAGAGGCAAGTATATTAATTTCTAATATGACAGTTGAAAAGATTTAAAACCACTCTGCTTTGGCCCATTTTTTTTTGGCAAAAGACAGAGTTGTTCAAATAGAATTAAATCTGGACCTAGGGAAGAGCATGTCCAGAGAACACTGGTGGAAAATTCCAGGAAAGATGAGCAGCAAAGTGTGGAAGGTGCTTAGCTCAGCCTGTGCTTTGATTTCGCTCAGGTCTCATTTTCAACCTGTAATTCAGAGTAGCTTGACCAAGAAACTGTCCAGCTATTAAATGACACACAGGACTTTGAAATGAATTTTTTTTTACTATAGCACCCATATTCCTCATTAGTTGGTGGCAGTTTCAAGGAGAAGAAATAGCAGAGAATACTTCTCATTTTCTCCCTCCTGCAATGAAAATAAGCTAAACTAGATCTAGCTCTGCAAAGAACAGAGAAAATAGGAATAGTGAGAGAATGGGTGATGTGGCCATTCACATAGGTATGTGGAGCTATAGAGACAGAAGGACACAGAGAAACAGGAGTGTGGGCAAATAAGAATTATGCAGATTGCAGAAAAGGCAGGGATACAAGGATACAGGGACACAAGAAAGGAGTAATATAGAGATATAGAAGGGAAGATACAGAAATTCCGTATATGAAAATGTAGAGATTGCATGAGGAATGGAGGCTACAGGAATTCAAGGAAGGATATAAATAGTAAAAATGAAGTTGATGATAATTCAGAGGGGTAGATGCGACTTCCTTGACATCCAGGATCAATCCCTAACCCCCACTTCCATATTGTCCTTCTAACCTATCAGGAGTGATCCTTAAAAGAAGATCCAGAATTAAGACCTGTACAGCATTGGCTCAGAGGCCCTCCCCAGCCCCAAAGAAATGGGTAAACAAGGCAGAGTGGAGAAATTTAAGTGTCATGATCTGCAAGACAATATAAAAGTGCTAGGGGGATGTAGTCTACTGTTCTGGCTATGTGCTCCATCACCCAGGGCATAAAGTTTACCCTCATTCATAATTCCACTGTATTTTAGGATTCTAAGCAACATAAAAATCAAGATTGTGCACCAGTAGAATGAAAGCTTCCTCATCCTCAGCTGTCAGATAGAAAAACTTGCCTTCAGAGAGGTCCATGCCAATCAGGAATAAGTCATGTCCAATATGCATTCAGGGCCAAAATGTACACCAAGCCGATGACCTCCTTTGAGAAACATCGAATTCTAGACTGCAAAAAGAGCTATTTTTGTTGCTTGAACAACGCATCCAGCTGCTTATTCTGGAAAGATGAGATATACTCCTTGTCGCCAATTAAGACACAGGGATTCTCCTAGCTCTCCTCACAGTATGACCTCATCAGATCACTTCAACAAAATTTTGATGCGTATTTTGTAAGAGCCTATTTGCAAAAGAAGATAGATAGCACCTTTTCAGAAATATTAAGAATTTCAAGATTGGCTGGGGGCCAAAGTGGTAGGATGTTTGCCTTACAGATGCTGAACCAGGACGAATGCAGTTTCCATCCCTGGGCATTCCATATAGTCCCCCAAACCATAGGCAATTTCTGAGCACAGAGCCAGGAGTAAGCCCTTGAGCACCACCGGGCGTAGCCCAAAAATCCAAAAAAATAAAAAATTGAAAGAAATTCAAGATGGCAACAGGATAGCCTTCAATGAGGTACTAAGTGTGGGACTTTGAACACCAGGTTACAGACCCAAGCAGGTTGGCACTAGCTTTAAGCTTCCTGGCAAGTCATTTTGGGAGAGCTGGTCTTTAGTTTTCTGGCATGGGCTAAGGGATTCTCAGATCAGGAAAGGGCCATTGGAGGCTGTCATAGACCCATTGACTATATACAGTAGTTTTTTAGACTCTGAAGCTTGAGTCCCTTTGTAAGGCAGAGGACATGAATCTGTTCCTAATGATGTGTCCTGCCACATGTACCACAGACAAAGCATGCCACACAAGAATTCTAAATCAATCTCACTAATTCGACACATGCATTCAATGTCACTTCCATTTCAGGCACTGGGCCAGAGGTTCAGGGCATAAGGAAGAGCAAGGCCACACAGTCTCACTTCCTCTTCCTCAGACAGAATTCCACAATGTGGGGCAGGAACGATGGTGCAGCAGTAGGGCATTTGCCTTGCATGCAGCTGACCCAGAATGGACCACGTTAGATCCCCCTGATGTCTCATATGGTCCCCCAAGCCAGGAGGCGATTTCTGAGCACATAGTCAGAAGTAACCCCTGAGCATCACTGGGTGTGCCCCCCCCCAAAAAAAGAATTCCACAATGAAATGTGGTGCTAGGTTCAATAAGCAGAAAGAGCAAGCTTGCTGCCAACATAATACCCTGGGCCTTGCTCTCTAACTTCTCTAATTTATGGGCAAGTTACAGATGCTAATCACACTTCACCCACTAATCTGTTTTTCATTTACAAGTCTTCAAAGATTTTAGTGTTTATCTTACATAAGTTCTTATAAATAATTATCTTATATATTTTCTTTCTAAAAATCTAATAAGAACCTAAATAAGATCTTTGAGGTAAGTAACTTGCCAAATGTTACCAGTATCACTCAATTGTACAATATCTTCTACTTATTATCAAATTATACTTTGTTGTATATATAATTCTATATCCTGCCTTTACTGTTCTGTTTTTTTATTTTGTTTTGGGCCACACCTGGAGGAACTCAGTGCTTACTCCTGGCTCTGTACACAGAAATCGTTCCTGGCAAACTAAGGGAGACAAATGGGGTGCCATCTGCTCCGTGCAGTGCACCTCACACTCTGTACTAATATACTCATATAAATTTCTTGCTTCTGAATGTTAAGTATATGCTGAATTTATTGATAATGTCTTGCTCAGAAGGTTGGTTTTAAATTTTTCAGTCAAATATACAAATTCTTGAACATTCCACAGGCTCTATCTTTGCCCATTTCTAGGCTCATATGCAGTTTGTACACTTTAATTTGATTTACTTGGTTGTTTTGGTTTGGGCCACACCCAGTGGTGCCCAGGGCTTATTCCTGACTCTGTGTTCATAGATCAGACCATAGAGTCCACTAAATGGTGCCCTGTGAACTATCTACAGTTCTGGAGATGAAACCAGCATTGGCTGTGTATTAGTGTTTTAACTCCTGTACTCTCTCTGCTCTCAGATTGGGAATTTTTGATAAGCAAAAGGAACATTGGAGTAAGTGAAGAGGGATAGTTCAACATAGAGTGCCTGGTCTGCAGACATAAGTCAAATGTTTCAATTTCTGGTACTAGCCAACATTCCAGGTGCAACTCCAGTAGGATTCCTATTTGTGATCCCTGTTGTCCCAACATAGTCTGTAATCTCCAGCCCACTCTAAGCATATGTATGTATGATCCCCATCCCTGACATGACCAGACCATGACTCAAGTGTGTGACCTTACTAAGCACTACAACTTAAAAGTATATAAGCAAGAGTAGTCCCTCTGGGTATCACAATAATCACTCAGAGAAGGGGGCCACATTCTGCATTCTACTCTGTGCTGGAAGTGATTCTGTGAGCAGAGAGACAAAATGTAGAATTGATGCTCACGAGGCTTGTGTATTTATCATCTTATAAAAGTTATATCATTTCATCATTGTATAAGGTCTATTATATAGCTAGCTTATACAGGAAGAATTCCTATTTCCGGT
This sequence comes from Suncus etruscus, assembly GCF_024139225.1. Taxonomy (NCBI): domain Eukaryota; kingdom Metazoa; phylum Chordata; class Mammalia; order Eulipotyphla; family Soricidae; genus Suncus; species Suncus etruscus. The sequence goes on along the minus strand of NC_064854.1, from coordinate 127,244,555 downwards.
CCTTTTCAACATGTCACATCATCACCGTCCATCATCAAATGATTACAACTGGTTAACTGAGAGTAAAATATAATATTTTACTGCTTTAGTTGACATTTTCTTGATTACTAATCTAGTCTTCCATGTAATTCGATTTCTGTCAACTGACTGTTCCATAACATCTGATCATTTGCCTACTATTTATTTACAATTGACTGATGTCAAGGAGTTTCATTGGGTTATTTTTGTTGTTAGTGTGAAAGACTTAAGTATTTATCCTAAATCCTAGTCCTTTGTTGTCATCATTTTTCCAAGATTTTCATAATGATTTCCAAGTTCTAAGATGATCTCCAGAAGTCTTTAGCACTAAACCCAGGTACAAAGCCAGGAAAGGCGACTGATAATGACCATCTCTGGACTCCTCAGCACATGAGGTCCAATTTGTTCTCCCCAGTTGTACACAGTGTCCCAGATACTAAATGTTGGCAAGCACCAACAGGGGACAATGCATCAGCATGGCACAACCCATGGGTTTTCTGACAGTAGATCACTACCAGGTTTCAATTAATTGCTCTACAAAAGCAAGCCTATTTCTCTTTCAAACCAGTGAACCCTGACATGCATGCATTACAATTAAAAGCAAAGAATAATTAAAAGCAGAGTCTTCTCTCCCACATGGAATAAGTGAGCACAAGGGCAGGCAAGATCATATTTTTTAAGCTTGCAGTGAATGCGAAAGACAAAGACAATGGACAATATCGGTTGAGGAGTCCACAAGACTCTCAGTAAGATGGGACCACCCACCGTGGGTTGAAAACTCAGGCAAGAATTAATCATAGAACCAAAAAAACAGCCAAATTTTTCCCCCTAAATATTTCATAATCCTGAAAAGGTTCCAACACTGTTCAATGACTCAAATCTCCTCCTTTTCATATGTATCCATTAAATGTTTATCACCAAATGGGGCCCCTGATTGCCTGTCTTGACATGGAATCATGCAACACAACACAAATCACATTTCTCAGAAAAGTCAAATATGCTTACAGCAAGCTCTTCCTACACGAAGAACAGGTGAATGTTTTCCAATTTTGTGCCATGCTGCCCGTTTGGAAGAATGGGCATCAATAACTTGGAATCCCAGTAGCACATACTACCAGAAAATCTGTAAGGCCCATCTTACTCCAATGGGTGTCATCTGCTTTGCCTTTCCTCTATTTTTGATCATTAAGCTTAATGGTAAGAGCAGGCAGAGAGAGAGAAAAAAAAAAAAAACCAAAGAACACAGCATATCATATTAATTAAAGAAGGCACCACCAATTGTTGCTGGCTTCATATTTGCTGTCACATGTACTAGGAGAATGTGTTCCTTTGCAGAATCTTCTTATTTGCAGGTATATTCCAAGAAAATACAAGTAAATGGATGAATACGTACTCAGGGTTGTTGGTATATACATGCTGCAGACTGTAGGTTTTTCTATATCCCACTCACAAGATCACTGCACAATTATCTCATTAATCATACTCTTGCTTTTTATGAATTGTCAAGATGACTTCAGAAGTCACGAAAATAATAGCACTGAATGCTGCAGGAGACAATGTCCAGTGGAGCAAGAAAATAAAAATACCAGAACTGAAGTACAAGGGAGATGGGGACATTGGTGGTGGGAAGGTTGTACTGGTGAAGGGGTGTGCTCTTTTTTTATGACGGAAACCCTACTACAAACATGTTTGTAATCATGGTGCTTAAATAAAGGATATTATTAAAAAGTATTGAAGTGAGTTCAATTGTACAATTAATAGTTTTCTTCTCAAATATGATTGGCTCTTAGTTCATCTATCAATCACAGAACAAAGAAAAAAGGGGTAAGCAGATATTCATAAGCAAACTGTATTCTTAAAAATGTAATTCTAAACTACTATTTATGGTCTCAAAACCAGCTCATTTCTGTTTTTAAGTCCAATATGTTCTCCTGAGTAACCTGTTAATTAACGGTTTTGAATGTCAATTCCAGTCATTTCAGAAAGTTGAATTTGTAATAATTATAGCCTTCCCCTTCCAGATTGGATGAGGGATTAATATAGCCAGGTTTGACTATAAAATGTACCCGAAAGGTCACTTGCTTTGATCACAAAGTTTAAGTTGGACCTTGAGATGATATAATTGTGGAACAATAGCCAAGACTCGCTATGACCAAGAGTAGAAGTGACTGGAATTCAAGGGAAAAAATTCCATATTTGGGCTTTAAGTATGTAAGAAGCTATAGTCAATTTCAAGTGACTACAAAACAAAGAGAATTCCTAATATATGCAGAGATTGACAATACATAGTATATTTGAAGTTGAATGAATAAAGTTCCAGAGTTCTGGTCATGTGTCTCTGCTAAGAGAATTTTAAAGAGCCTGATAGAATTTCTGAAAACATTCTTCCAGAACCACTCCCTGTAGTTTTATTTCATTTACATTTTTTGTTGTTGTTGGGCCACACACTGCGACACTGCGACACAGGGTTACTCCTGGATCTGCACTCAGAAATTACCCCTGGCAGGCCAATGGACCATATTGCATGCGGTCAGTCCCAGGTTGGCTGCATGCAAAGCAAATGCCTACTGCTGTGCTATTGCTCCGGCCCCTCCTTTAAAAATCGAAAGGTCTCAAAAACATTTGATTCCCAGAGCCAAAAGAAACTATATCATATAATTAATGGCTGATATTTAATCATGACTACAGGATATTTAAGACAATTAAGAGAAAGTTTTCCTTTGGAGCCATTAATAAGGCAAGAGCTATCTTATATTTTATGTTTGGCTTCTCACCCAGAAAGAAAATCATCTTAAACAAGACCACAATAAAAAAATAGCTTGTCTATAATTATGACATAGGGAAATCATTGTACATTTTTTTTCTCATTCTATTTTCTTAGATAAGGGCTTTTCTTTACAGGCCAGACCCCTTCTCAGGAGGTGTGTGGATGCAGCCAAAGATGGTTTAAGATTATCCTCTTCATGGACACGCACAATAATTATCCTGTGGCCCAGAAGGTTCCAATGAACTCTGAAACATCTCAGTACTAAACCTGAGCAGTGTTCTTCCTGAAAATATACAGCTACCTCTGCTAGCAATATCAGATTTTTTCTTTGTCAAACAGTGCTTTTAACCCACTTCCAAAGGGGTGTTTAACTCTTGAGATGATCTTTTATTTTTTTCCCTTTAACCATTCAGTCTTTCGAATAGTTATTGAAGACCAGCTGTGTGCCTATGCTCCAATTACAATACGCAAACCAGATGTGGTCCCTATTTCAACAAGCTCGCAGTCTTCTGAGGAGAAAAAAAAAAACTAAACGTGCAATTATCAATGCAATCAACTTCTTTCTTTGTATTTCAAGAGCATTGGTCAAAATAATGATCACAATAATGGGAATAGTTAGCCCAGACAAAGATCATCATCTGCATCAGATGTGAGCTAAATATTTCACATAGATCAATAAATCCATGAATGTCTGACATCCTCATGAGGAAAGAATCATCATCCTAATTGTACAGAAGGAGAAACTGAACTCCAATGGGCAGAGAAATTTGCCCTGGGTCACATCACTAGTAAGAAAATAAAGCCAGGATTTAAATTTGATTCTTTCTCTAGAAAATATTCTCTCAACAGCTACTAGATTCCTCACCCAGTATGTTAATCAGCAAACATAGCAGGCATAATGAATCCTCTTTTATTTCCTTATAATCAGTGAGGCTTTCCATCCAGATAAAACTGTCAGTAGCTCAGACTTCTCAAGCTGGGTTTTTTTGGGAGAAAATATTGCTAGGAAACAGTATATGATCCCTACTCGTCCTCTTCTTCAATCTTGTTCCTTTTAATCAGAACCTCTACATATTAGCCAATTTCATGTGGAACAAGATAAAAATTAATGCTTTGAAACCTAGAAAAACTCATTTTGTATCATGATGACTGTATATTCCTAACCATCTGAAACTTTTAGGGAAGAGTATATCATGTTAATACATTCAAATGCATTGTAAAATCACTTTCAAATATTTCAAAGGAAAGGTTTAACCATTTCTAATTTTTTTTTGTTTTTTGGGTCACACCTTGCAGCGCTCAGGGGTTACTCCTGGCTCTATGCTCAGAAATCACTCCTGGCAGGCTCGGGGGACCATATGGGATGCCGGGATTTGAACCACTGACCTTCTGCGTGCAAGGCAAACGCCCTGTCTCCATGCTATCTCTCCAGCCCCCGTTTCTAATTTCTTTATACAGCAAACATTTACAGTAAAACAGATCATTTCAGTTCAAGATTTACATTATTAAACAGCAAACATAAGTGCCCTATTTATTCATATAATATTTATAGTATATTTAACTTAGAGGAAGAGGCCTATGAATGAATGAATGATCCAATATAATAATGTTTATTTGAAATTTCATTATCTCACTGTTGAAGTACAAAGCATGTATTATTGGGAAGGAGAAAATAATAGAGAATTTTATTATCAGAGATGCTTCTCTAGAGATGATACCAAATTAAAAAAATCAAGTATATATGGAAAAAAATTAAGAATACTATAAGTGGGGGCTGGAGCAATAGTATAGTAATAGGGCATTTTCCTTGCACATGGCTGACCCAGGATGGACCTCAGTTCATCCCCAGCATCCCATATGGTCTTCCAAGCATGCCAAGAGTGATTTCTGAATACATAGTAAAGAGTAAGCCCTGAGCATCACCAGGTGTGGCCCAAAAACAAAAAGAAAAACAAAACAAACCAACAAAAAAGAATACTACACATGGCTAATAAATATTTGATATCATCAATTCAATTTTTCTTCAGTATTTGAAATATTTATTTAATTATTATAAATGCTATTTCATCCTATTATAGTCGACATGGCCATATATTTAATTTATTAGATTTTATAAAATGACTTACCATATAAACACCATGGTTTACAATGTTGTTCATTATAAGTATATTTTTACAGGCACAAAGATGTTCCCGATTAAGTTTTTGATCATACCATGTGATAACACCCTTCACAAATGCACATTTCCCACAAGCAAAATCCCCAGTTTCTCTCTTGCCCTCCTTATGCCCACTCCCCTGCCTGCCTCTGCCTCTATGGTACATTTTCTTTATTTTTGGGGGGGTGTTACACCTGGCAGCGATCAGGGGCTACTCCTGGCTCTAGGCTCAGAAATCACTCCTGGCATGCTCGGGGACCATATGGGCTGCTGGGATTCAAACCACCGTCCTTCTGCATGCAAGGCAAATACCCTACCTCCATGCTATCTCTCCAGCCCCTATGGTACATTTTCTTCTTTCTCTCTCTCTCCTCTTTCTTTTCCTGTGGTTTGCAACACGATATTAAATATTATATTTAGTATTACAATATAATATTAAAGGGGTATCACGAATATCATTTTCAGCACTCAGTTCTTGTCCAGAGTGGTCATTGCCAACTATCATTGTGACAGTGATCCCTCCTCTGCCCTAAATTCATTTCCCTGCTATTTGTGGCAAGCTTCCTATGGTGGACTTGTCCTCCTTGTCATATAATTTAGAAGACAACTGTTAAAGGGAAAAAATGATATTATTTTATTATGATACAACATTTACGGAACATGTGGAAATCAAATATGTGGTCATGCTACCTATGTTGGTAGTAGGTAGAATTATACTATTCTATAGAAATATTTTAGAAATATATTCTAGGCTTACAATAGATGTACTGTATATATTTAAGGATGCTTGATGTGTTTAAGTAGGCTTATGAAATTCTTTTTTTGGGGGTGGGGATATACCCAGCAGCACTCAGGGATTACTCCTGGCTCTGCACTTAGAAATTGCTTCTGTCTCAGGGGATCATATGGGATGCTGGGGGATCAAACTTGGGTCCTTCCTGGGTCAGCCGCTTGCAAGGCAAATGCCCTACTTCTGTGCTACTTCTCTGGACCCTGCTTATTAAATTCTTAAAGGCAACTAAAGGAATATATTTAAAAGGTAAATTGGGGTCTGAGTAATTGAAATTCGGGTCTACAGCAGGTAGGACATTTATCTTGCATTTATCTTGGTCCAAACCAAATTCAATCCCTGGAATTTAACAGTATTTCTGAAGCTCACCAGGAGTGATATCTAAGTAGAGTCAGAAGCAAGCCCTGAGCACTCTTCACTGTGCTCCCTGCCCCCCAAAAAAGGGTAAAGTAGAAGTTTATTGAAAGCAACGGGACAACTCAGTTTATAGGAGCACATAAGTAAATCAGGATCAATATACTGTTTGGAATAAATTTTAATAATACAAAAAACAAGCAAATAAATAAAATTAACAATAGTAAATGATATGCATCATAAAAGGGGAAATTTCATCAGAGTTTAGAGCAGGGGTCTTCAAACTATGGCCCGCAGGCCACATGTGGGCCGCAGAGGAGTCTGATCCGGCCTGCCAGCAGTGAGCGCCGTTTGGTTGCCAAGATACTTGCCAGCATATACATTCAGTGTATATCCAAATATCAGGAACCATGCACTCAAAATGGTCACCATCTTTGGTAGCACTTATGCCTGTGAACAGACTTTTTCAAGAATGAAATTTCCAACCAGATCAAGATTAACTGATGCCCACTTGCATCACTAGTTACAGCTGGCAGTGACAAATATGGAACCGGACATTGACCATATCTTTAGCCAAAAGCAGGCCCACAGTTCCCATTGAAATACTGGTGCGTGATCTGTTTATTTTAAATGGTTTTCATTTTATTTATATAAGATATGTGCAGTGTGAGTAGGAATTAGTAGCTCATATAGTCCGGCCCTCCGGCTCTCTAAGGGACCGTAATCCGGCCCCCACTTCAAAAAGTTTGAAGACCCCTGGTTTAGAGGAATAACATTATTATATGGTAAACAGATATAGCTATCTTTGTTTTTTTTGGGTTTTTTTCCAACAGCATTAAGGTAAGTAAAGTTATTCTGTTTGGGGAAGATTTCTTCTAGCTGTGTCGGAGATCAATTTAGAATACCTACTTTCAAAGTTATTCTCTGAAATTTGTTCCAAGATCCCTCTATCTCTCAGATTAGTGTTGTCCCTTTGTCTTGCACTATAATAATACCTAGTGCCTTGGGTCATTTATTGTCATTTATTGTGTTTTAATGTCATTTTCACTATTAAAATTCAGTCATTATGTCTTAGTACTTTAACATCTGTCACTCCATTAGATGGTGAGTTCCAGGACAGTGGAAATTGTCCAGCAAAAGTCTTTCCCAAGGGTTGGAGAGATAGCATGGAGGTAGGGCATTTGTCTTGCATCCAGAAGAACGGTGGTTCGAATCCTGGCATCCCATATGGTTCCCCGGGCCTGCCAGGAGCGATTTCTGAGCGTAGAGCCAGGAGTAACCCCTGAGTGCTGCCGGGTGTAACCCAAAACAAAACAAAACAAGCAAACAAACAAAAAAAGTCTTTTCCTGAGGAAAGCAAGCACAGGTCACAGATAACTGTTGACCAAATAGTGGTATCAGAAATGAATGAGACCTTCACTCTCATCTTGATATTACAAATGTGTCATCCTACTGATGAACAGAGACTCACAGAGGAACTTGAAGCCAATCAATGGTGTAGTTGGTTCTAGAATTACTAGAGCCCCGATTTCCTGATCTTTAGAAAAAATTTCTCCCTTTCTGTAGACTCAAGCCAAGGGTCTACCTGTTGCCTCCTCTACTCTGGCCACTGAGATGGCCACTAGTCAGGATTATTTGCATGATCACCAAACAAGCCATCCACAAAAAATGTTAAAGTCTATGCCTTGACCTTAAAGTATTACAGTGTCCTCACAAAATGTACTAAAACAATAATCCTTAAATATGTTTAGGGTATGTGCGACCACTGAGAAAGGACCTTTACATTTGTTTGTTTCATGGGGGGTTTCTTGATAGAGTCATACTCAGCATTGCCAAGGGATTAATCCTGGCTCTGCTATTAGGGGGTTACTCCTGGCAGTGCTCAAGGTACCATATATGGTGCCATTGATCAGTTGCATACCAGGTCAGTCACAACAAACCATGTGCCTTACCCCAGAGAAAGAATTTTGATTTAACTTGCTAACACTTAAAATATTCCTTGAACATGGGGCCAGAGCAATAGCACAGCAGTAGGACATTGCCTTTTACACAGATGATCAGGAACAAACCTGAGTTCATTCCCCCAGCATCCCATATGGTCCCCTAAGCCTGCCAGGAAAGATTTCTGAGTGCAGAGCCATGAGTAACCCTTGAGTGCTACTGGGTGTGGGCCCAAAACAAACACACAAAAAAGATTATTTTAACAGATTTATGCATTATTCTAGTAGATATGCTCCGTGTAGTTTACCCTAAGGAGGAAATGCCTAATGTAAAATCTTAAAATTCAGGGGACAAAATATGACCTCTGGTCATGTAAAGAAGAAGAGAGGGAAAAGTAAGCAACTTCTCTCTTAAATGAGATCAAGGAGTGAGGAGTTATCTTAAAACAGAGTCTAAAAATGCCCTTCTGTTTTCATTCATTTCTTCTATAATAACAAAATTTATCTTTCTTGTTTACTGCCCAAACATAATTTCCTTATCTCTACCGAAAATGCTATTTCTTTTTTAAAAAATGCCATTTTTCATAATATCTTATTTAAGCACCATGATTACAAACATGTTTTGTATTGTATTTTAGTTATAAAAAGGCCCCTTCACCAGTGCAACTTTCCCACCACCAATGCCCCTCATCTCCCTCCTCCCCCCACCCCCTTGCTGTATTTCAGACAGGAACTCTACTTCTCCTCACTCAGCTACCATTGTCATGCTAGTTGGTTGTAGTTATTTCTCTAACTGCATTCACCATTCTTTGTGGTAAGCTTCATATTGTAGGACGATCCTTCCAGCCCTCATCTTTATTTCTAACCAAAAATGCCATTTCTAAACCTGGAGCTCAGACCAAGGTGGCAAAGATTCTTGGTGTTTTTTCTCAAGAGCCAGGAACACTGGAAAGATAACCACTTCTTCCTCCTCAGAAAGCACTTCTAGCAAACCATTTTTTGCTCTCCTTCACATCTAGTTTTTTGTTTTGTTTTGTTTTGTTTTAACCCCCAGGGCAGGAGGATTTCTTGCCAGCAGTAAAGGACGGACAGGGGAAAAGGACAGCTCTGTTCCCTTTGTTTGCTGCTCCACTGCCCTCCTCTAATGCTGAGAAAGTGTCTTTTTCCCAGTGGATGATGTTAGTTGTTCGAAAGCTGTGTCTGGGGCTCCTAAGCTTTTCTTCTCTGCGTCCCCAGAGTCTACTTCGACATAAAAGGCTCCTTGCAAAGGGTAAAAAGCTAGAAGCTTCCCCAGTCTGTCTCTGAGTTTCCTCCATCAGTCGCCTTTGTTTTTCTTCTATTAGTCACCTTTCCTTTTCTTTGAAATCAGCACCAACAGTGTTTGCGTGACAGGAAGCTGCCACCTGGACATGACCCAGGCTGGGGTGTCCAAATCCCTTCTGACACACTCACATTTTGGTGGAGGGTGAATGTCCTACTCCCCCTCAACCCTATTACTTACAAGAGAACTAAGCGATTATTATTTAAAAAAAAAATAAAACTTTTGTCATTGAATAAGCTTCTGCAGGATGCACAATTCTAAAACCACAATTCTTTTCTTTTCCCCCCACTATGCACCAGCTCTGTCTGTGGCAATTGGCACTTATTTAGAAACAGCTTCAAAGAAAATATGTTTGCAGTTCAAAGATAAGCAGGTTTATAGTAAACTGTTCAAATGACTTTTTTTTTCTCTTTTTTCTGCTTGCCAGAAGAAAAAAAAAATAACTAAGGGAAACAACGAAGAAGAAAAGACTTTCTTCCTATTTTATAGTATATGTGGTAGGCCTAGATGATTAGAAAATTCATCAGTGGGTGAGATAACCTGAGCACTTCCCTACCTTTCCTCCCGTTAGATTTAGTCATCAAAATAATAAGGGTAAAATACTAACATTATCACATATTATAATGAAGACAGTATTTTCCAAATAATAATTTTTCAATAATAATTACAATAATAATTTTCACATTATAATTGTCAACCACATATGGACTTATACTAAAAACCCACATTGATTGAAAGGAGACAAATTTTGTAAGGAATACGCCATTTTAAAACAAAGTTTATCTTTGTACACATATCAAATATAATATATATATATATGTTTGGTTCTGGGGTTAATTCTATATATATATGAACATATATGTTTGATTCTGGGGTTAATCCTAACAGTGCTCAAGATTTATTCCTTTTTTTTTTTTTAGGAGCATTATATGATAGCAGGGATTAAACCAAGGTCAGCCATATGGGAGGCAATAAAGTCCGTTGCCTCCTCTACAGCCTCTCTTGCCCTGCCTTACTTACAATGCAAGATGCCTTCATGAAGATTTCAGGCAACAAAGAACAAAACCCAGAAGATAATGGGGGCTAGAGAAATAGTACAATAGGGAGGGCTCTTGCTAGGCCAACCCAGTTGCTCCCTAGTTTATCATATTGTCCCTAGGGCACTGCTAGGAATAAATCCGATCACCACTGGGAATGGCACCAAAACCAAAGAGAGGGAAAGAGATAGTGAGAAGACCACCTGGAACATATAAGCTGCAAAAAGGGAGTATAGCAAAAAGGAAGGGTGTTGAGACACCTGTAACCACAAGGAAGCTTTCCAGGCCATGAACACTAACCACCTGGGTGCTTGGTTTTCTATGGAGCATGCTGCAGTACTGTCGTTCACATAGAGGAACCTTCAGAGGCCTCTTTCCTGAATAGCTTTTACTAAAAACTCACAACTTAATGCTCTAGCTAGCGACCAGACAGAGTCAACTGCTTGCCAGTATCAGATAAGCTTCCCACCCCAAACCCAAGGGTGAATTTTATACATCAGGAGAAAGTGCAAAAGCCAATTTCAATGGAAAAATAAGATCATGATATGAAGAGGCATGACTTGCTTTAGAAACTTTTGATAGTTTCACCAAGCAAAACAAAGTCTTCGCTTTCAAAGCTCATGAATAGTGTGATGGTGCAAAGAGTCCAATCTCGTATAAAAGAAAGGCAAGTCTCTCATCTCCTTTCTATTTGGGAAATAGTGCAGTTAAGACTCATCATTTGAAACTACACTATTTAGGATTTTTTTTAAAAATCACTTTTATTGTATTTTCCTAAAGAAAAACCAGACTCCCTACTTTTTCAGCTCCCCCTGCTCCATACAGGGACTTCCTCAGTGTTATTTCACGGTGTGCAGCAGATGGTAGCCTGAAATGTTTTTGATAAAAAATGATCCACTGGCAGGGGTTGCTGAGAGGTCAGCAGAACCCAGATTAACAATTGATCAACGCTAATGGACCATCATGACAATAAACTATGAGCCCATACACAGAGCCCGGGCTACCCACGTAATAGCAGTGGATAACCTGGCTGGTAAGAGACTAGCGCTTAGTAGCATTGGGGAGTCACAGCTTCAGAGCCTTCAGCAAAAACAGTCACATATTCTTCCTGCACTTCTATCTCTCAATGGCCTCTGTATGGCAAGTTTGCACAAAAACACACCTGGTTTGTTCTGACCAGAGAAGATTCCAAGGAAGTCTGAGGTCCAGAGAGTGAATGGCACGCTGTTATTGCTAGTTCCCTATCTATCCTGTGTTCAGAGCACAATGGTAACTAACTTCAGATAGTTCTCTTGAATTCAGATTGATGATGACAAGAGACTAAAACCTGAAGGCATCTTCCTGTTTGCAAGAGAAGAGCTATAACCATTCAGAGACTCTGTGTTCAGTTTCTTTCATTGTGTTGTTATTAGAGATCCCAATGCTATATTCGTATGCACAATACCAGATTTGACAAGTAAATCAGCTCTGCATTAGCAAAATTTTATCCAAAATTATTTATAATAGGAAGTCAGAATGATCCTGGAATAGTTTTAGATGGTTATTTTTTTTTTTTTGGGTCACACCCGGCAGTGCTCAGGGGTTATTCCTGGCTCCATGCTCAGAAATTGCTCCTGGCAGGCACGGGAGACCATATGGGACGCCGGGATTCGAACCGATGACCTTCTGCATGAAAGGCAAATGCCTTACCTCCATGCTATCTCTCCGGCCCCTAGATGGTTATTTTTAAGGCATCTCTTAGCTGGTTGAGACAAAACACAAACTATTTTCCTTTGCTGCAGGATAAATAGTCCCCTAAATTAATTAAATCATTCCCTCCCTGCTTTACTTATTTTTTTATAGACAATTGTTCTTAGAATAAAATTGATTATGGGGGGGGGGAGTCATAAGCACTAGATTTTCCAAAACATTTTCTACTCTCTTCCAAAGGTACTCCTTTCTGTTGAACCAAGGAGCTAATTGTTTGTCCTTAAAAAAAAAAAGAAGAAAGAAAGAAAAGAATAGAGGAGCCAGAGCGATAGCACAGCAGTAGAGCATTTGCAGCATAGTGGTAGGGCGTTTGCAGTGCAGTGGTAGGACATTTGCCTTGCATGCGGCTGATCCAGGAAGAACCTCAGTTCGATCCCCAGGATCCCATGTGGTCCCCCAAACATTGAGTTATTTCTGAGTGCATAGCCATAAGTAACCCCTGAGCATCACTGGGTGTGGTCCAAAAACAAAAAAAAGAGGGAGAAAGAAAGAAAGAAAGAGAGAGAGAGAGAAAGAAAGAAAGAAAGAAAGAAAGAAGAAGAAAGAAAGAAAGAAAGAAAGAAAAAAGAAAGAAAGAAAGAAAGAAAGAAAGAAAGAAAGAAAGAAAGAAAGAAAGAAAGAAAGAAAGAAAGAAAGAAAGAAAGAAAGAAAGAAAGAAAGAAAGAAAGAAAGAAAGAAAGAAAGAAAGAAAGAAAGAAAGAAAGAAAACAAGAATAATTATATCCTCTTAGATAATAAAAATATAAAGAAAATATCAGAATATTCAATAATTATCACAATCAGTCTAATGCACAGTACATATTCAAATCTTGTCTCTAGTTCAAGCCCCAATTTTGAACCATAAACTTACTGAATTTCTCTGTCAAGTGTTTCTATGTTCATTAGTCTGGGAATAGTTTTGACTAGTCTTTCTTGGCCTTGATTTAAAAAAATTTTTTTTTAACTTAAAATAGCACTGGTTTTTACCTTATAGGTATAGAACATTATAAATCAACCTTTGTGTTTGTGTATAGCATTAAGTTTCATCATCAAATATCTAATTTCTACTTACCACTTTAATTTCACCTTCTCTTATGTTAACCATTTTTTGTTCTTATATTCTAAAGATTTGGTTTTGCCTAATTTATTTGTTCATTTTCTTCAATTAAATAAGAAAGAACACAAAATGTTTTATCTTTCTCCATATGACTTATTTCACAAAGCATTAATATTCTCTCTATAGCATAACTAAGGGCAGAATTTCAACTTTGCATTGCTAATTAATTGTTTGTTTTGTGTTGGTACCATTTATTCCTTATTTACTTGATTTTTCAAAGGGGAAATCCAGAAGTTACTTGTAGATCATTCCTCAACCGGAACTTCTTCGATCATGATTAGATTCCAGTAAGATATTTGGGGTAAGAATTCTATACTACTTGGGGGCCGGGTAGGTGGCGCTGGAGGTAAGGTGTCTGCCTTGCAAGCGCTAGCCAAGGAAGGACCGCGGTTCGATCCCCCGGCGTCCCATATGGTCCCCCCAAGCCAGGGGCGATTTCTGAGCACATAGCCAGGAGTAACCCCTGAGCGTCAAACGGGTGTGGCCCAAAAACCAAAAAAAAAAAAAAAAAAAAGAATTCTATACTACTTGAATTATAAGTTTTCTATCCATCACATCTGAGGACATAGGATGAAATTAACTTAAATTGTTTATTTAAATTAAGATAGCATGTTCCAGATTTTTCCATAATAAAATTATTTTTAATTGTAATTAATAAGTCACTTATGGGCCAGTACACTGAAATTATTAATTTCCCTTTGTTCCTCAAACTTTTACATACTAACTTCGATTCTTGTGTGAATCAATTTTACCATAATTTTCAAATTCCCACCATTTCTTCTGATTAATTGGAATCATACTTTAAGAACTTTCTCTTTTTGTTTACATTTTCATCTACTTATTTGTGTATATTTTTATTTATCATTAGAGTGGACTCGAGTATTTTTTATTTTATTCAGGATTATAATCTAATTTAAATCAAACCAAGCTCAATTTCCACCACTGATAATTAGAATTTACCTGAAAGTCTTGGGTAATTTTCAAGATAGAGACAGTTTCCCCTGGCAACACAATAAAGGGGGTCTTTAAAATCTTCAAATTTACATAGGTACTTCCTGGTGCTTCTATTATAATCCCTTGGGCCACTCTAGGAAGCCCCAAATCTCTTAAACACAGAGAAGACAAATTTGGCTTGAAACTGACTGATCTTGCTGCAGCCATTGCACAAGTGATTCTGTGGAAAGGAAAAAGGTTTCTTTGCTCTAGTTGGCTGATTCCTTGTCCTTTCTGAAGTTTTTCTCAAAAAAATGAGCCAGCTTCCTCAATTCTTTACATTGCCAACAGTTGTTTTTTATTTGTTTGGATTTTTTGTTTGTTTGTTTGTTTGTTTTTACCACCTCTCTGGAACCTTTTATGCTTGGCTATCGTCCTAGCTCTATTTACTTACTACATTGGGTGTTGTGTGTGAAATGACCACATGTTGATGGGATTATGCTTTTTATCTCCAGTTGAGTCTATCACCTCTGTACACAGTCAATACTCAGAAGGTTGGACTACATAAATGACACCAAACAGTTGGATTCAATCAGCAGTAGGAATTGGCAAGAGATCAGAAGTTTAGAAACAACTTTTAGGGAATAATCCTTCAAAATCGGTCATTGCCAGCTCTCCTTGGTAGATACAGTCCTTTATCAACTATAGTTACTACATAACTATTCTTCCTTGTTTCTAACAACAAATCTTTTTCCATACAACTGTGGCTTTCCATAAGGTATCCCATCATTGATTGTTGCCATATCTTTTAAACTCTCTTCCATTAAAATTTCCTTCATTTACTTAATCTGGGTGTGTGTTCTTTCACAGAAAGGGGAAAAATGTAGGTTCATCCATTAGAAAGAAGTAACAGTTGAAGGTTAGCTTTGCTATCACAGTCTTTCTTGGTTTGGTACCTGCTTGCCTTCATTCCATCCATATAAATAAAATCATTGTAAAATAAATGCTATTTACAAATTATGCTCACATGCCACTAAAAATAAAGATATGTTCCACTGTCAAAGATTAATATTCTTTTATGTTTTCCTAACAGCAAGGAAATGCTATAGTACACAACCTAACAATGCAGATAACATTTCCTCCTAAGAAAACCAAAAGGAAACATCTCATATTATTCAATTCACTTGTTGCATTGTACTATGCTTCTATATACACAACATCAATAATCTTTTTTAATAAAAAAAAGTATTTTTATTTGTATCAGTCAAGTAATAAAACAATTTCTTTTTTTTAAATAACATCAATAATCTTCTCATCCAGAAGCAGGCAGGCCATGATTAGACTCAGGATCTACTGTAAGAAAATTTTAAAGTAGATATTCAAATATCACATCTGTTAATTATTTAATTTTTAAACACAATTAGCATATCAAAGATTAGTTCTATCACCACATTGCATTCAATCACTTAAAACAGTCAGGAAAGGAGAATTTGGACATGATCTGCTCCCAAATCAATTTACTATTAAGAAAGGTGGTGATTTAACTTACTATCAACTTACGATTTTACTTACTATCAACTTACTATCTCTCTCAGAAATAAAAGGACCATTGTTCGTACTTGTGATCACATTGTCACTGTTCTGATGAAAAGTGATTGAGGATCTATCCTGTTTTGTCCAAAAAGAGCGAATTTTTTATTTCAACTCTATACCATTCTTTCAAAAGCCTTTCACTTGCCTTCCCTGAAACCTAGGTACAGACCAAACACAAACCAAATTTATCTCAAAATATAATTACCTGCAAATCTGCATCAAATTCATGTTTCCAGATGTGGCGTCCATCTGCAGCTTCCACAAGACGCTGTAAAGAAAAACAAAATGGACCATGAAGAAGCAGAAATACGATCTGGGTTTTATCTAACAACATGAAAAGACTAAAGAACTTCAATAGTGTCCCAAATGGCAAATCATTACCATGGAATGTTCATTGTGACTTGGTGTCGTTTCTCGCCACCAAATTTAAAATATCATTGCCAGTGTCAAAAATCTGGTTTTTCTTCTCCTCAGAGGTTCAAGCCTATTCATTCTGACAAATATGATTTGCTTTTATATGTGTGATAAGTGCATATACTTTGCATTTTCATAACTCAAAGACAACTAACTCTTAATTTATTTCATGTAATTAATTTATGTGAATTTCACAGTCTACCTAGAAAAGCATATTCATTAGGTATAAAAGGCCCTTAATCAAAATTGATTGAATTGAATTTAATCCAACTCTAAGTGAACTTCAACCCCGACATCAATCTTTGGAAAAGACTGTTTTATTTTAATTCCCTCAGTCATTTCAAGGTAAATTTTATCTGTACCCAGTTACCTAATTTGGTAATAATCAGGTGACAGTTATTTGAATTTTATGGCACTCCAATGCCATTTAACAAGCTGCAATCTCAACAAAGAGTTTTCACTAAAAAGAATCAAACAAATAAAAACAAATAAAGAAGTCATAAATAAACTACTCTTATCATTCTTCAGCACCAACTACATTCAACCAATTAGTATTTTTATGAGAACAATTTTATAAAATTAATTGAAAGACAATTAGTCAACTACCAAAATCATTTTTACTCTGAGCCTTCTAACAATAAGCTATTTCCCACTATGAAAATGTAAGCTTAGAGGATATTGATGAAAGCTCAGTGAAATAATATTTTACTGAGATTTCATAGAACTTAAAGTAAAACCATTAGATCCAAATAAAAATGAACAATTTTTTTTCTGTTTTTTCTTATGGTTGCCCTAATAGTATGTTACCACCTATAATTTGCTGTTGCTTTCTCTTGACATATTACAGATCTACGTTTAGTAGGTCATGTTTTTTTTGGGGGGTTGTTTGTTTTTGCTTTCTTGGACCACACCCTATGATTCTCAGGAATTACTCCTGACTATGTGCTTAAAAACAGCTCCTGGTTTGGGGGGACCATATATGATAGGAATGGAATCGTGGTTCGTCCTGGATCAGTCCCGTGCAAGGCAAATGCCCTACCGCTGCGCTATTGCTACTGGCCCTCGTAGTAGGTCACATATTTTAAAAATAATGACATTGGTATTTATTTCTAATAATAACATATCAACAGACAAATATTCGATAAATAATTTATTACATTAGGACATGGGGGAAAAGACTAACTGTATTGAATTCTAGTGTTCCATTAATATAGAGTTATGCAATTATATAGGAGGGTTTTGTTTTTATTGAGTTCTTGGCGCTATACCATTGTAGAAAATCTCCACTATTTTTCCAAAGGACAAATAAAAAAGGAGCAGTACATTCAGACCAGTGCCTGCCCCAAGGACTCTGGAAGACATAGCTGGTCTAACTCTCCGCCGCGCTGATTTTTACATAATCAGAAAGGAATTTGTCAATTGAATTTGTCAATCAAAGAACAGACCTCAGGAGAACATTTACTGGGCTAATGCCAGAAGACTTAGTTCTCTAATTCTAATCTAGCTGCAATTCACTGCAATTCTAAGATCTTGGGGGAAAGCCTTTTCCCCTCTGGGTTTCCCACTTTACCATCACAAACAGGAAAAGATAAATCCAAAGAAATTAGAACATGCTACAATGCTAATTTTATATCTTTTTCATATAGTTTTCATTTAATTTAATTTTGTTTGAAACCATTGTGATTTACAAAGTCTTTAATAGGTGGGTTTCAGATATACTATGAAATCAGGGTCAATCCTACCCTCAGTGTTCCACCTTCCTCTACCAATGTTCCTCAAGTGTATCCCATACTGCCTCTCTGACGCACCAGCCTGACAATATATGCAGGCTCCTTTAAGTTTAGAAACATCTAATTCTATAGACTCAGAAGCTCTGAATGGCACAGGATAAAAAGCACATATACTATTTCCCTTCAAACTCTTATGCCTGGGTTGAGATCGACCATACCCCAAATGTTTCCTCAAATCTCATTTGTCTTTTCAAATGAGTGTACATAGGTATTCTCAATATAAAACATAGTTACATAGTTTATAGGTTTAGGAGGATAAAATAAAATAATTATAATAAAAATTATGATAATTAAGAGGAAAACTTTTCATTAAAATTAGAATATATCAAGCCTCAAATTTTCATGGTCTTGGAATCATCTTCCTAGTCAGTGGAGCTTGTCTGTCTCTCAGAAACATGTGACACAGTCTTCAAATACTTTATTGTGGCCTTGAAATGAGAAATGACAGGCACCACATTAAAAAAAAAAACATATTGGTGAGAACTTATTCCGTTGATCTTTGTAACAAAATTTAGAACTTTCGTGTATCAGAAAATCAGTTATGTAATGTGCTTTATAGAATACTTATTAAATACTATGCATGTTCTGAACACTTTCATTACAAAAATGTCATGCATTTTTGGTTATGTATTTGCTGAATCATATAATAAGTCATTTTTTTCATAATGTCTAAGCATTGAAAACTTAGACCAAGAGATTTTAGCAGAAAGTATAAATAATGAAAAAATGACATAATAAGCCTTACTAGGACAAGAAAAACTAATATTGGTAGAAAATAAGGAACCAGAAATAAAAAATACCCATTTAAAGACATAAATTCATACCAACAGCAATATTTCACGATGGAAATAATAGGCAAGTTAAAATTATTATAAAGGAACATAACATAAAGTGATTTTCATATACATTCTATATTTACATGTATATCTGTAGTATATCAATGCAAGACCATATAACACATTTATATAATAAGATAATATTAAAAATACATTTCAACTGCAAACACTGTCATATAAACTATAGGACATAAAAAGACAACAAATTGAAAACAATTTGATAACATGACACTAGATAAAAATCAACTCCATACGTGTCCTATGAAGTTGTGTGTACACTGTTAGCTAGTTTTTATGTTCAATTTTTTATTTAGTTTTGGGGCCCATCCGGTAACACTCAGGGGTTATTCCTGGCTCTGTGCTCAGAGATCGCTCCTGACAGGCTAAGGGGACCATGTAGAGATGCTCTAGGATCAAACCCCCGGGTCCATCCGGGTTGGCTGCATGCAAGTCAAATGCCCTATGCTGTGCTATCACTCCGGGCCCCAGAATTTATGATCAACTTTTAAGTTAAATTTTCTCCATGTCATTTTCTTTAAACTGAATTTATCTCGCACATATGATTGTTTCCAGTTTTAGGAAATATGATTCCAGAAAGAAGAGCCAACCTGGAAGCTACACAAAATAGCTACCTCAAGTGAGATAAATAAAAAAAAGTTCTGTGGAACAGTGCTCGTCGCCAGGCTATTCTGTTCACTGTTAACAGTGAAGTTAGCTCAAACTTATTCTCAGGTCCCCATGAAATAAAGGATTTTAATGTATGGGAAAACTTAAAGGAAATCATCAAGAATAGGCTCAGCTTTTTACACACAATAAAAATTAAATACCAGCACCTTAGGATCTATGAACCTTTTAAGAGAGCACCAAGCATAGTTCATTTTTTTAAAAGATTCTTATGAAAAAATAGTGGGTACTAATAAATATTATTTAAGAAGAATTTATGTGCTATAAATGGTCTAAAATGGAGATCTGGAAACAAAAGTTCTACTGCTAATGAAATAAAAATAAATCCACATTCTTTAAGAAGTCGAGGACTACATAACTTTCAACTCTGATGTTTGGAAGCAAACCCCCAAAAAACTGCATTCTGAAGCTACCCAGTGAGCTAGTGAGTAAGAAATGGCTGCAACTGTGGAAATTGCCAGGTGAAGTGCTGATTGCTTCACCTGCGAAAGTCTCTGCCTTGCTGTGCTTATTCTGAGGAAACTGAGGACCTGAAGGGAGCGCCTGTCCTGTGCTTCTCTGTCTTTTCAGAATCATTGAAGCTCTCCTCAGAGCCCTGAGAAACGAACCCCAAAAAAACTGCATTCTGAAGCTACCCGTCTAGTTTAACCTTTATAGAAAAGCAATATGGAGATTCCTCCAAAAACTGGAAATCGAGCTCCCAATACGACCCTGCTATACCACTCCTAGGAATATACCCTAGGAACATAAAAATACAATACATAAATCCTTTCCTTACACCTATATTCATTTCAGCACTATTTACCATAGCAAGACTCTGGAAATAGCCAAGATACCTTTCAACAGATGAATGGCTAAAGAAACTGTGATACATATACACAATGGAATATTATGCAGCTGTCAAGAGAGATGAAGTCATGAAATTTTCCTATACATGGATGTACATGGAATCTATTATGCTGAGTGAAATAAGTCAGAGAGAGAGAAAGACGCAGAACGGTCTCACTCATCTATGGGTTTTAAGAAAAATGAAAGACATTCTTGCAATAATAACTTTCAGACACACACACACACAAAAGAAAAAGAGCTGGAAGTTACAGCTCACCTCACGAAGCTCACCACAAACAGGGATGAGTTTAGTTAGAGAAATAACTACATTTTGAACTGTCCTAATAATGAGAATGTATGAGGGAAATGGAGAGCCTGTTTAAAGTACAGGTGGGGGTCGGGTGGGGAGGAGGGAGATTTGGGACATTGGTGATGGGAATGTTGCACTGGTGATGGGTGCTGTTCTTTACATGACTGAAACCAAAACACTATCATGTATGTAATAAAATTGTTTAAATAAAAAAGAAAGAAATTTCTAAGAAAACTGAGGTAAATTGTTACTTTAGTTTATCTATTGTAAAGACAGTGTTATTTTAATTAAAAATTTTTCTTTTATACAAATTTCCCTTTTGGATCTACAGATAGGATTAAAGAATTATGAATTCAGTTTTTAGTTAAAACTGAACACTAAAATAAAAATTACTTTGTAGACTAGAATCCAAAATTGAGCTTTGGATTAGAGAAAAACAGTTTTTTTGTGTGTGTGTAAATATACAAAACAAAAGTATGTATGTATGTATGTATATATATGTATGTATGTGTATACCTCAATACTACCAATGAATTCCCTCAATAAAAATGACATTGTACAAGAATATATACCTAAGAATTTAAACAAAGTACCTACAAGCTAAAGTTTAATTTATGAGTTGATGTACATTTTACTGCCTTTTTATATTTCTAAATAGCTCTTCCATTTTAGTGAAATAAATAAAAATAAAAGCAATCTATAAATAAAAGTTCTGGAAGTCAGGGGTCATGTATAGTATTTATAGTTCTAGAAAAAACCCAAAACTGCCAAGCGGGAACACAGGGATATTAAAACATTTCATTTAAAGTCACATCTTATTTCTTGTTACGGTGACCTCACATATAATTTGTACAAACATTACAGAAATCAGTTTTCCATCTCTTCCCTGAAAAACACTTAAATCAAGTCAGGGGGTTAAGATATCACCTGGGGGTCATATTTTTGTCATGGTCCAGAAGAGGAGAAATAGGACACCAAGACAAAGTAAAAATTGGATCAGAAGAAGAAAATGATTTTTTTCTACTTGTATTTCATTTTGTTGTTGTTATTCCTGATCATTTTGGCTTAACAGGCAAAAGATAGAATGAAAAGTGCAGTGAGAGGTAGAAAAAAATAATGGAAAATGTGATTACATCTCCAAGTAGCTTACTGCTCAGACTCCCACTGTTTCCGATGTGAAAAATCAAGTACAAATTAAAAACATTTTAATAAAAATACTGAAAATTAGAGAGAAGATTGTGGTGCAGAAAAAGAAAAAGAAAACAAATCAAATAAAAATAAAACAGGGGCCGAGAGATAGCATGGAGGTAGTGCATTTGCCTTGCATGCAGAAGGACGGTGTTTCTAATCCTGGCATCCCATATGGTCCCCTGAGCCTGCCAGGAGCGGTTTCTGAGTGTAGAGCCAGGAGTAACCCCTGAGCGCTGCCGGGCGTGACCCTCCCCCCTCAAAAAAAAAACAAAACAAAAAATAAAAAATAAACAAGCGAAAAAGCCCAACCTAAAACAAAACAAAATTATGGGAGAATGTGTGTAGAGTTTAAATTTTTAAGCAATATTATAAAGTGATACATAAATTTATTAATAGTTTTAAAGCACTATAATGTGTTTATTTACTTTCCATTAATGTTTTGAGATAACATATTTAGTACTCATAGCAAGGTTTTATGCCATCAATTTTTTTTGAAAATAAAAATATAACACTATCTCAAATGTAGCTGACATTCAATTGTGGGGTTTTTATTTAGGAAAATCTCTCATTATTATTTCATTTTTATATTTTTTGAAGCTAGAGGCAGGCTTTTTTATTAATCAAATCTTTATTTAAACATTGTGATTACAGACATGATTGTAGTTGGGTTTCAGTCATTCTCTCATATTTGATATGATGATTAATTTGATGCTAGTTATTTATTGATTTGCTAGCAATACCAAAGTTTGAGATAACTTGATTTGAAATATCAACATGAAGTAACCATAAGGAAAACTTCCAAGTACAGTGATAGGGGAGGTAAAAATTACCACCCAGACCATATCCACAGTGGCATGATTTTTATTTTCCTCACACTAAATTCAGTAAATTTTATTTTTGAAGGAGTAGAGCTTTAATTGCCTAAGGGTCACCAACCTGTTTCTAGATAATAAGGACCTGGGTTTTGCCCTCTTCACACAACATTCCCTACCATGACTTCATCGAGATATGCGGACAGTCTCTGGTGATGAGGTTAGAGGAAGTCCAGCTATATAGTCAGGGATTTCTAGCCCCAATTTCAGAAGTTAAATGAACAGTTTTCTACTCTCACTCTCAACCATCAACACATAAAAAGATAATTCCTGATGCACTAAATGAAAAGAAGATAAATATTTTGTAGGACTCATTCTAAGCACTCAATATTAAGAATCAGAAACTAGGGACCCGGAGAGATAGCAACAGCGGCGTTTGCCTTGCAAGCAGCCAATCCAAGACCAAAGGTGGGTTGGTTCGAATCCCGGTGTCCCATATGGTCCCCCGTGCCTGCCAGGAGCTATTTCTGAGGCAGACAGCCAGGAGGTAACCCCTGAGCACCGCCAGGTGTGGCACCAAAACAATAAAAAATAAAAAAAAAAAAAGAATCAGAAACTAACAATTTAAGAACTGAGCTGGAAAAAAAAAAAGGAAGACATTCACATTTACAGTTTTATTCTTCTGCGTCTCTGATATCCTTTTCTGTTCTGGGGACAGAGTTCTGATCTCTCTGTGACAGGTGTAGATTAATAGAAAGCCTGCATCTGTGGCTGCAGTAATAAGATAACTTATGCCCCAAAGTATGGGACTTTTACCTCGGAGTGTGATGCCACAGAACAGAACAGGGAGACTTACAGAAAGAGGAAAGACATGCACAAGGAAATAAATTAATTCCACTGAAGGGTGATGGATAGGCGACAAAGAAATCTGCCAGGAGGTCAAAAATGCATTCAGCAGTGATTAAAGTTGAGTTCTAAAGAAAGAAGACCAGAGCTTTTCTAGACCTAAGGGGCTGATAAGGGTTATTCCAGCCTGTGAGGACATGGTAAACTTCTAGAGGCCAATAAAAATGTCAGTTATGAAAGACTACACTGAAGTTACATCAGTGGATGAGCTTCAGGCAGAACCCGAGGGCAAAAGAAATAACTAAGAGGAGAAGGACATATTAGATTAGAAATCTACAACCATTTTCTCTCCCACCCCTGAAGTCTGCAGTTAGATTCCTAGCAAAGACCTGAACAATATTCAGTAATCGTCAGTGATACAAATGTTTTATTTTCTCCATGCCCATAGAAATGACATATATAAATCACCAACTACATGATTATCAGTCTTTTAAGAAAAATATCTTTTAAGGAGTCTGCATCACTTCTTTGTTCCTGTAGAAGAAATGAGCTTTGTTGCACACCAATAAACATATTGTTATAAAATGACCTTCTCTCTGTAAACTACAAAGAATTGCTTCTGCTTTAAAAATGGCAAACATTTCTTTTTTTTTTTTTTTTTTTTTTTTTTTTTTTTTTGGTTTTTGGGCCACACCCTGTAACGCTCCAGGGGTTACTCCTGGCTATGCACTCAGAAGTTGCTCCTGGCTTCTTGGGGGACCATATGGTGGATGCCGGGGGGATCGAACCGTGGTCCGTCCTAGGCTAGCGCAGGCAAGGCAGGCTCCTTACCTCCAGCGCCACCGCCCGGCCCCAAAAATGGCAAACATTTCAAAGTGGATTATAAAAGCTAATCTATAGAGTTTCCAGAAAAAGCAGGTAACAGAACAATGGGGCAAACACATCTCCTGTGTAAGCACATGAAAGCTTTGTTCCTTTTTCTCATCACCTCCTCCTTCCTGTCTCTTTCAGATTGCCCAAAAACTATACCAACCTTTTACAGGACAAAATAAGCCCAGAGTTTACATCTGAACACACTCTCACAATCAATAACAAATTATCTTTGTTTTCATAGAAGAAACCTGTCATCAATTTGAGGTTGATTAAGTTAATAACTATCATTAACATGAAGGGCCAATTTCCAAACCAAAAGCATCGCATGCCATAGCTAACACTGCATTTTCCAAAATGCACCATTTGCAATGCTACTAATTTCAAAAGTAACTGCAAACCTTTGCACAAAAGGGCTGCCCAAGGACCAAGACAGTTGGAAAGAATTTGGGGGAAAAATAACCTTCTATTCTCAGCAAGTACTTTTCTCAAGTGATGCAGCATTTTCAAGAATATTTTTTCATGAACACCGCCCTCCTGAGAATAGGTTAGAGTTGAATATCAAAATCAAATCGATTTAACTAGAAGCCCTATTAACCAAGGACCTTCAATTCTGGAATTGATGAAGCCATTTGCTTTGTTAATAAAAAACCTGTCATTAACTTCCAGAAAGACTATAATCCAGGGTCAAAGGATTATGCATTATATTAGTTTGAAGATAAATATTTCTATTCCACAAAAAAAATGTTTTCAAAGGCCAAAAGGTAGAGAGCAAAAAAGTGGACAATATGTTCACTGGGGTTTCAATTTCCAGCACCACTTGTGTTTCCACAAGTATTGCCAGATTTGTCTCTGGAGGCAATAAGCACCATAAGGGTAGCCCAAGTAATCATGTAAAGGCAGGCCCCTAAGCTGCACCACATCCTCAGGCCCCTACTGACCCAACTGATTGAAAATTACCAAGAGGGTCTCTAGGGCCTCCTAAATATGGAAGGAAGGGAAGGTAAGAATGAAAAAAAGGAGGAAGGAAGGAAGGAAGGAAGGAAGGAAGGAAGGAAGGAAGGAAGGAAGGAAGGAAGGAAGGAAGGAAGGAAGGAAGGAAGGAAGGAAGGAAGGAAGAAGGAAGGGAGGGAGGGAGGGAGGGAGGGAGGGAGGGAGGGAGGGAGGGAGGAAGGAAGGAAGGAAGGAAGGAAGGGAGGGAGGGAGGGAGGGAGGAAGGAGGGAAGAGGGAGGGAAGAAAGGAAGGGGGAAAGGAAGGAAGGAAGGAGGAAGGGAGGGAAGGAAGGAGAGAGGGAGAGAAGGAAGGAAGGAAGAGAAAGGGTAGGATAGAGGAAAAGAGGGAAGAAGGAAGAAAAGAAAGGGAGAGGGAGGGTAGGATGGAGGAAAAGAGGGAAGAATGAAGGAAGGGAGGAAGCAAGAGAGGAGGAGAGGAAGGGGGAAGGAAGGGAGGAAAGAGAAAGGAATGGACAGGGGGAAGGATGGATGGAGGCAAAGAGAGGGAAGGAGGAAATGAAGGGAGGAAGGAAGGGAAAATGGAAGGGAGGGAGAGAGGGAACGGGGAGGGGAAGGAAGAAGAAGAAACAATATGGAGATTCTTCCAAAAACTGGAAATTGAGTTCTCATATACCCAGGTCTACCACTCCTAGGGGTATACCCTAGGAACACAAAAACGCAATACAAAAATACCTTCCTCACATGTATATTCATTTCAGTGCTATTTACAATAGCCAGAATCTGGAAATAAGTAAGATGTCCTTCAATAGATGAGTGGCTAAAGAAACTGTGGTACATTTTCACAATGGAATACTCTGCAGCCATCAGGAACAATGAAGTCATGAAATTTTCCTATACATAGATAGACATGGAAACTATTATGCTGAGTAATATACATCAGAGAAAGATAGATAGGCATGGAGTAGTCTCACTCATCTATGGGTTTTAAGAAAAAATAAAAGACATTTTTGTAATAATACCCAGAGACAATAGAGATGAGGGCTGGAAGGACCGGCCCATGGTATGAAGCTTACCAGAAAGATTGGTGAGTGCAGTGAGAGAAATAACTACATAAACAATTATCATGACCATGGTAGTGAGGGGAAGAAGTAAATTGCCTGTCTTGACAAGATAACAACAAAGAAGCAGTGAGTCTTTTGAGGAGTATGATCTATTAGAAGCATTACAGGTCTCAGAGGCCAAGATCAATGCTTTGGATTCAAGTGAGTTTACTCATGACTTGAAAAGTGCTTTAATTTCTCATTTACATTAATTACTTTATCTTAACACCACGGTTACAAGGTTGTTCACAATAAAATTGGTGTTTTTCACAGATACAACGTTGTTCACGATTGAGTTTCAGCCATACAACGTACAGCACCTTTCACCAATGCTCATTTCCCTCCACCAAGGTCACAAGTTTCCCTCCCATCCTCCTCCCTGCCTACCTCAGGGGAAAATATTTTCCTCTCTCTCTCTCTCTCTCTCTCTCTCTCTCTCTCTCTCTCTCTCTCTCTCTCTCTCTCTCTCTCACTTTCTTTTCTTCCTCCCTCATCATACCTCTCTCCCTCCTCCCTCCTCCCTCCCTCCCTTCCTTCCTCCCTCTCTTTCTCCCTCCCTTCCCTCCTTCCTCCCTCCCTCCCTTCCTTCCTTCTTTCCTTCCTTCCTTCCTTCCTACCTCCCTTCCTTCTTTCTTTCCTTCCTTCCTTCCTTCCTTTCTTCCTTCCTACCTCCCTTCCTCCCTTCCTTCTTTCCTTCCTTCCTTCCTTCCTTCCTTCCTTCCTTCCTTCCTTCCTTCCTTCCTTCCTTCCTTCCTTCCTTCCTTTCTTTCTTCCTTCCTACCTCCCTTCCTCCCTTCCTTCCTTCCTCCTTCCCTCCCTCCCTCCCTCCCTCTTTTCCTCCATACCCTTTTCTTTACCTTTTTGGTTCACACCCTGTGACACTCAGGGGTTATTTCTAGCCATGCACGCAGAAATTGCTCCTGGCTTGGGGCACCATATGAGACATTGGAGGATTGAACCGCAGTTCTTTCTAGGTCAGCAGATGCAAGGCCAATGCCCTACTGCTTGTGCCACTGCTCCGGCCCCTCTCTTTCTCTTTCTGTATATCTATCTCTTTCTTCCTCCCCCCTTTTAGACACTGTGGTTTGCAGCATGGTTACTTAAGGGTCACATGCCTATCACTTTATCTCTTTTAAGCATCCAATATTTGTCCAGAGTGATCGTTTTTGACTACCATTACGTAGAGTTACTCCTCTGTCCTAATTGCACTTCCCTGCTATTTATGGCAAGCTTCCTACCATGGGCTTGTCTTCCTGGCCCTCGACTCTATTATTTCTGAATATTATTACCATACTATCTTTTTTATATATATCCCACAAATGAGTGGGATCATTCTATGTATATACGGCTCCCTCTTACTCAATTTGTTTAGCCTACTACTCCCCATATACATCCATCTTTAAGAGAATTTCATGACTTCATTTTTCCTAACAACTGTATAGTATCCCATTGTGTAGATGTAACACTCCTTTGTTTCTTTAGCCACTCATCAGTTCTCAGGCACATGGGTGGTTTCCAGATTCTGGCTATTGCAAATAGTGTGAAAATGAACATAGAAATTTACAGGGCATTTTCTCCTACATTGTGTTTTGGGGCTCCTAGGATAGACTCCTAGGAATGGTATTGCTGGATCATATGGCGACTCAATTTCTAGGTTTTTTGAGGGAAATATCTATATTGTCTTAGCTTCTTTGAATCTAGAATTTCTTAACTGACTAGATGAAACAACAGTATCTTTTTTCCTATACCTTGGTTTGTTTATATATGTCAATATTACATATGTATTATGTAGATCATATGTATATGTATTATTATATGTGCATATATTATATACATAATGTGTAGTATATATGTATATAATATAATGTACATAATGTACACAAAACATTATGTAAAGAGTTCTATTGACTTACTTAATAATGTGCTTGGAACAAAGAAAGAAACTGATTTCAGGCATAATATAGGTTGACTAGAAAAGAAGCTTCAAAAAAACCTGTGCCTCCCACGTTTTATTCTCCCCTTGGAAGAACTTGAAACAACTCAAGTTCACTGCTACTCAGAAGTTACATGAGTATATCTGCCTGTCAATGAAAGAAGCCCACCAAACTCGTCTGTTCTCAAATGCAAGGCTGTGCATCTACTTCTCCTGGACTTGTTTATAAGAATCCACCTCCTTTTCATACTGAGGAGCAAAATCGGTGATCGGTGAGCTGAAAATGGAATGAGGCAAGGGCCTTTCTAAAAAAATTTGAGTGCTGTCCCCAGAATGCCTCACACAGAGATATAAAGCTGTTTACCAAAGTAAATTTCTTGGGCAGATGGCAACCTGTGAAACATGGAATAAGAAGGTTAGAGTGACAGGTAGAGTCAAACCCTGGACGCCATTATCAAGGATGTCTAGATCTTGAACCCCAACTATGGTCAGAGGAGGAAAATTCATTTCTTCCTGAAAATTGGAAAAATAAAGAATGGTTTTTGCCTTCAGACATTACCAATCTGAGAGGAGTATTTGATTGAGATAAAGTGTTTAAAATTCTTTTTATTCCTTCATTCATTGAAATGTTTACCATGCAATTTCAGATGGGGTTGGGAACAGCTGGGGAACCAACTGTTAACAGTTCAATGAGTTTTTGACTTCATGGGGAATAAGGAAACCAAAGGGATGAGTTTCCCAGTGTGTACATCTAAAACTCTTGTGGTTTTTGTTTATCTTGTTTTGTTTTGTTTCACTTCTAATTCTTACATGTTCCCAATGCACTCAAGGAATGAGATTTTTTTCAACCTCCAAAACCAGGCTTAATTTTTTAAATTTCTAAAGATAAGACACAAGCTTAAAGGCTATGCTAGCTCTACCCATGTTAATGCCTAGGTAATGAACTAAAATTACATACAAGTTTTAAATTTTTATGGAAAGTTATTCATATACTTGTGTTCTCTTATCCTCAACTCTCTCCTCTGTCAACCTTTAATTATAACTTTATTTCAAAGTGGCAATGAAGTAAGCAGATATATGCTTATTTCATATTCTACTGGCAAAAGATTTGAGGCTTTTTTAATGAAGAAAAGACAAAACTTATGAAAGACTAAATCCATTTTACATAAAAGTAAACTAAACCCAAAACTTAATTTTCCTCAGTAATCTACTCAATGCCTCATTTATATCTCATTCATGCTTTTGACATTAATTTTGCTTTACTCACACATCATCCCTAATCTTCACCATATACCTCACAGTTTGGAGGATGAAATTGTCCAAAAAGTTAAGAGTATTAATTTCAGCACAAAGTACTAACATCCAAAGTCTATATGGTGCTCACTACCCTTCTATAACTATTGAACACTTATTGCATTTTTCCCTCTATAAGATGCCCCTAACCATAAGATGCACATAGTTTTTAGATGCTCTCCTTCCCTGCACTCTGGCTTCAGCTCCAGGCAGCATTTGCTCCATAAGATGCAACTTTGTGGGGAAAAAGGTGCATCTTATGGCACAAAAAATACAGTAGATAATTGGTAAGAATAAAACAAAATTTCTACCTTGTGAATCAAAAGAAGACTAACATTTTTTTTTTCAATTTTGATTTTGGGACCGTAGCCTGATGAGTATACAGAGGTTGTCTCCTAGCTCTGTGATCAGAAGGTCAATTCCTGTGAGATGCTTGGGTGGAACATATAGGATGCCAGACCTCAAATTCAAATCAGCAGCATGCAAGGCAAATGATCTATCTGCTGTGCTATATTGTTCAGTTCCAGGAGAAAATTTGTCAATTCTGAAGATTAAAAATATTATTTAGGGGCAGAAGAGATAGCACAGTGTTAGGTGTTTTTGCCTTGATGTGGAACAATCCCAGGAAGGATCTGGGTTCAATTCCTTGCATCCCATATGATCCCCTAAGCCAGCCAGAATGATTTCTGAGTGCAGAGCGAGAGTTTACCTTCTGAGGTTGTTGGGTGTGCACAAAAACAAATATATATATAAACCAATATACATTATACATAAAATTTAAATTTTCATAATTATCATTGCATGGTGGAAAAATTAAACTGCCTGAGTTGTGCTGGGAGCCACAGAGCTACAACTTGCAGTGCTTAGGAGACCCCTGGAGCTAACCATTGGACCATAGGCCCTGATACATGCAAGAATACAGTTTAGCCCTTTGAGCCATCTCTTGAATCTTTAATGATTTTTAAATTTCCTTTAACATTCCCAAGGAGATAAATTTGTTTGAACAAATTAAGAGTTATAGGAAGCTGCCAGAAGATTGAGAATACACATGTCAAGTTTACTGTCTAACCCCATACCATTATATTTGTCTGTAACACTGGATTAAGAATGAAACCCAAGATACTCTTGTTTGGTTAAGCTTTTATAATGATTTTGGCATCGGTATCAATATGCATATACTCTGGAGTGACATGGGTCCATAAATACACTATCCAGCTGTCTCACTTAATCCTGTTAAGCAAATTAAATCTAATAAGCAAATAAACGATGGCTATGGCTCTTGAGGCCAAACTTTCATTAATTCTATAATTTATGTGCAGGTCTGAAAAGAGGAACAAAGTATCTAGAATGAAAAAAAATTACAGTTTCATCTGTTTCCTAACATTTCAGCTTGATAAAGCATGTCTAATATGTAGTTTATCTGACAAGAGGTAAATATAAATAAACTGATTAAGCCACACTCTCTTCCTGCCCCCTAAACATGAATGAGTCCCTATTATTGAAGAAAACCATCTGAATCTGAAAATTTGCCAGAATCTTATTCTACTGAGTGGTTCCTCACTTTCAGGGTCTAGAGCTCATTAAGAAAATCTTCCATGAATCCATCTGCATATGGTGTAAGAGGTGGGCACAAGAATCATGTCTCATTTTGTGATGCTCTAGGAGAGATAGTACCTGAGGTTTTTCAGGGCAGCTTGGATGTACACCATAGATTTATCCTATACACCTCAGATGTCCAATTCTAGGAAACACATATGATTCCTCAAAAACTACTCACAGTGATCTCTGAGCAAATTCTGAGAACAATCAAGTGTGGACAAAAATCAAATCAAATCCATGAAAAAGAAATGGAATGCAGATACATGCTATAGAACATGGACTAACTTTAAAATTAGGATGCTAGGTGAAAAGAATAATGAAAGGCCATATATTGTATAACTTACTTGATGTATGTAAGATGTCAAAAAAAAGTCCAATTGATAACAAATTAAGGTGGATTTTTGGTTAGCAAAGACTATGAAGAATATGGAGATTAAGGAATAACAATTTCCGGGTTCTTCTATTCAGGTTCTTTTGAGATGATAAAAATATTCTCAAATTAGACATGGTAATGATAGTACAAAAGTAAGCATATTAAAGAGCAGTGAATTGACTATTTTAAAGAGGCACATTGGGAGGAGTCCCCATGTAAGCTCAGGGGAATTTGGGGCTATTCCCGGAGATACTTGGTCCACTGAGCCAATGGTTCTGTGCTCCAAATTGGTGCCAGAAACTTCCAGGTCCACTCTAGCAGAGGCTATGTGATGCCATGTACTGAATTAATACTCCCCTGTATTAATTCAATATATAAATTTCTATGGTGTGTGAATAAATATAAACCTTGACCAAAATAAAAACATATTAATGTATTGGATGAAATTATAGCATATAATATTTCTCAAAGCCTACAGTGATTTTTTTTTGGCATCCAATTATCTAGGGAGAATAATATCTATACAGAATGTGACACAGTGACCACAAATGCTATCAAAGAGGCAAGTGTCATGCACCAGCATGAGACTGGAAAGTCTGTGGAGAAATTGAAAGCTTCTTAGAGACTTTTCATTTCCGCCTTAATTAGGATCTTTTGTGTGCTGTTAGCACAAAACCCATTTTAGATTAACTAGCTGGATTACTGTCATTTGCAATCACTCTGAAAAGTAATATTAAATTAATATTATTGAGATGCCAGTGAGATAAATATATTTAAATAATCCTGTTATGTTATAAATATTCAACCATTAGAATCTAAGAATTATAACTCTTAGTGGAATCAAATAGAATTCTAGATCAATTCACCATAACATACAAGTAGTAATAATTAAACATTTTCTTATTTTTTGAAAAACAAAATAAACACCAAATGAAGGGAAAAAATCATAGACTCGCAATATTTTGGAAGGGTTATAATAAAGTATTATTATTATTATCCTTTATTTATACCCCACTTCATTCCAAAAAGACTTTTACATTGCTTAAGTATTACAGTAGGAGTAAAAATAGACTATTAAATTAATTGAAAACATCTGATCATAATTAATGGCAAAAACCAATTAGTCAACAGATATTGAATAAGTGTATATTATACAAAAGTATGGCCAGGCCCTGATGGGAGCTACAAAAGAATTATGATAGTTCATTTCTCTTGAAGGGTGTAGTCACACTTAGCAATAATATATAAGTATCCATAATGTTCAAATAAGAAATTATAAAATGGGGCTGGAGTGATGGCGCAGCAGTACGGCATTTGTCTTGCATGCAGCTGACCCAGGCCGGATCTTGATTCGATCCCCAACGTCCCATATGGTCTCCCAAGCCAGGATTGATTTCTGAGCAAACAGCCACTAGTAACCCCTGAGTGTCACTGGGTGTGGTCCAAAAATAAATTAAAAAAAAAAACGTATAAGAGAAACAGTAATGACTTGCTAAAACTGAGGATAGAAGAAAAGAATAGATTTTCAACTACATATAGAAGGGGCGTAGCACATTAAAAAGTGTGTATTATATATTTTCAAATGCAAACCAAAACAACAATAAGCTATCTCATATCAGTCAGGGCAACCTATCTCAAAAACCCAGAAGTAAGTGTTGATGGAGAGTTGATATAAGAAGAACTCTCATTCACTCTTGGTAAGAAAATACACTGATTCAGTTTCTCTTGAAAACAGAATATTTTTCCCAAGAAAAAGAACTTTTTATTATCTGAAATAGACACTAAAATGTCTATTTTAAAAAGACTATTCAAAAATAACATACCTATATTTACTTCAACATTATTTTAAATATCCAAGTTCTAGAAATACAAAATATAGATTAGGAATATGTGGTACCTGTAAATTCAAAAAAGCCCCAGCAGGTTCCAGAGCAATAAGACAGTGAGTAGGGCATTTTTCTTGCATGCAGTCAATGTGGGTTCGATCCCCAGCATCCCCCATGGTGTCCCGAGCCTGCCAGGAGTAACCCCTGAGCACTGACAGGTGAGACCAAAAACAAAAACAAAAAACAAACAAACAAGTGAAGCCCCAAGAGATTGCGCTGGTGTGATAGTACAATAGGTAGGGTGCTATCCTTGCATGCAGCCAACACTGGTTTGATTTCTATCACCACATATGGTCTATTATATATGACCCCATCAGGAGTGTTTCCTGAGTACGGAGGCAGTATTAAACCCAGGATTCTGTCACATGTGGACTGACCAAAAATAAATAAATAAATAAATAAATAAATAAATAAATAAATAAATAAATAACAGACTATAGTGGAGGAAGACTGGCACTTTGCTGGTGGGCACTGTGTCCTTAAAACAGGGATGTAGAACCTTTTTATGCCAAGGGTCATTTAGAACACCATTTATGGGCCCTACCATAGTCAAATGGGATGCAAGCAACTGATAAGAAGCATATGAGCCTGTCCTATCATACTGCAGAACCAGTTAACATGACTTCATGAGCCTTATACAGTCAACAGATTGAACTTTCCACAGCCTTGCCATAAAACATATAAACATTTACCCTCTGATAAAATCATTGTTACCTTGATAAGCAATATATTTTATTTTATTTTTTAAATAATGTCTTTATTTAAGCACCATGATTACAAACATGTTTGTAGTTGGGTTGCAGTCATTAAAAGAACATCCCCCTTTACCAATGCAGCCTTCCTAACATCAAAGCCCCCATCTCTCTCCACCCCCACCCCTTGCCTGGCTTTGAGACAAGAATTCCATTTCACTCACTACCATTGTCATGATAATTGTTGGTGTAGGTATTTCTCTAACTGCACTCACCACTCTTTGTGATAAGCTTCATATTTAAAAAGAAAAAGAACAAAGAAAGGAGTCTGGAACTTAGGCAGATTGAGAGGAATAAAGGCAGACATAGAGCCTAGTAAGAAAGGTCAAGGAACACTACAGCATAGGGAGCACAAAGGAGCAGAGAAGTACATTCTAAGGAAGAGCACAGTAGAGTAGAAGCCAGTGCATAGAGTGTTAGTCAAAGACCTCACTTCCAAAACAGGTAGGAGATGGCAAGAATACAAAAGGAAAGAAATCCAGTCTATGCCCCTCTTCAGTCAGATACTTTGATCAGTGCATCTAAGGTCCCAGAGCCAACATGGCTCCCATCACTGACAAAACTATACACCACGACAGCCTGATAAGATGAACGCAGTTCTAGTCTATTCTGAAAGTTTTGGGACGCATTTTACAAGTTTTTGAAAAGAACAATTGTTTTGATAAAATCTACAGTCCAAAATATAAAAAGATTACCCCCCTTTTTTTTTTAACAAATTGCTATGGTATGCATAGCTGTGATAATTTCTATTTTATTTTTAATTATTTATTTAAAGAAAATGTATCACAATGTTGACATAACTGATCATAGTACATTTGTTTCGGAATGACAGAATACAAACTTATTAAGAAATAGAACCAAAACAGAGTATTAAAAAAAATGGAAGAAGGGGGAAAGAGTTCATTAGCGGTTGTATTTGTGAAACTTATTGTATCATCTATAAAGTCATTAATGCAATAGCCAAAGGTTTAGTATGCTCCCATTTTTTCCAGAGATGGGAAACACATTTAAAAAAATGTGTATGTGTGGCAATTGTCGTTTGCGTAGGCACAGCAAAATATGGGATAAATTGGAAATAAACACCTTTGGCCTAAAAAAACAGAAAGATCTTACCCCAAAAACACTTCAGCATAAGACCAACTCAAGGCTCCAGGTACCATAATTTCTATTTTAATGAGTAAGTTTTCCCAATTGGAGGAGAATTAAAAGCAGGATGATCAGCATGACCAGAACAATACTAAGGTTAGCACACTCTCAAATATTACCTTGCTTTAGGACACATATGCCAATATTTGAATTGCTCATATTGTATACACTGTGTATATGCTGAAAACTAAAGTTTATATGAATCGGACGTGATAGTCTCTTACCTGGGTTCTCCCTACACACCTATGCCTCTCTCTATTTTTGTCTCTTTCTGCATGCCTCTCTCCCAAAAGATATTTAACTACTATTTATTAAGCAACGACTAAAATTGACACAGCCCTTATCACTTCCTGAAGATAAAGATAAAATGAGTCTATAATCAAAGACCTTCTAATTGATATGAAGTCAAGTACATGAAATTCTGTATCATAATTGTAATCACTAAAGGATTACAGTAAAATGGGTAAGAAATCATGCCAATTTGGACTCACATACTAATAAATACTCTTCATATCATGTCTCTCATTTGCAAATACCTCATTAAGACAAACCACAAAATTTATCTTAAGTAAATGAGTTTAATCAGATAACAGTCTGGGAAAACCATTAATAGTGAATTCCTAATCACTGATATTATTAATACTAAATGCAACAGAGAATGTGTGGTGAATAATAGGACAAATCAATATCAGAGATATAGATGAGGTGGGCAGAGAGATAGCACAGTGGTGTTTGCCTTGCAAGCAGCCGATCCAGGACCTAAGATGATTGGTTCAAATCCCAGTGTCCCAAATGGTCCCCCGTGCCTGCCAGGAGCTATTTCTGAGCAGACAGCCAGGAGTAACCCCTGAGCGCCGCCGGGTGTGGCCCAAAAAACAAAAACAAAACAAAACAAAAAAGAAACTAACCAGAGATGTAGATGGGAAGGCAGGTAACCCCTGAAGTAGGGTATAATGTTTTACAAAGACTAAAGCAAAAGAGCATTACAAAGTCCAAAGGAACAAAACCTGGGACACTGGAAAAACATGAGAGTGAGGTAAGGCCCCATTCAGATAAATGTAACAAAGGTCAAACAAGAAGCACATAACATTGATGCAGGAATCCTACATTGCTTGATCTCTCTGTCATAGAGTGTCCCCTACCCCCACGCATTGCACTGGGTACAACCTCATGCACTTCTGCCAAAAATCAATCAATCAATATGAATGTAACAGGGAAGCAAGTTAACACTGCTTAAAAGAAGTTCTAAAATAAATAAACAGAGTCCTTTTAGACCAGGGGTGGCGAACACGCCGCATGCAGCTCCTTTGCCTCTTAGCATGATTTTGTAGACTCTTTGCCAAGTTTGGATTTTGTTCTGCTGCTTCTGAGGAGGGACCTCTGAGGAGAGATCTCCGAGCACAGAGTCTGGTCTCCCATCCCTCGGAACAACTGCACAGGCCAGTGAGCAGGGGGGGAACCGTGTGGCACATGTTGGGTCCCATCTTGCCTAACGTTAGTTCTTAGTGTGGAGGACGCAGCACACCCTCACTATCACTGCAGGATTTTGACCCTCACTCAAAATGGCAAAATGCAATATGTGTTTCATAGATTATTGTTAAAATTAGATGCTTTTGTGTGAGTGTTTGTCTGTTTTGGCAGGTCACTGCGTGGTGTGGCTCTCTGACTCTCACAGTTTAAAAGTTTGGCTCTTTGTGTCGAACTTGTTCACCACCCCTGTTCTAGACAATAATTATGGGACAGACCTATCAGTCTTTCTCCTCTTCAGAGCCCCTACTTATCTCTTCCCTCAAATAGTTTTTACTGTTTTGTGGTAGAATACATTACCATCAGCCCAGTATTCCCTCTGAATCATTTTATTTGACAGCTGCTTCTGTGTTTGGTATGAGTAGTTGGAATCAAATTCTTTAGTTTCCTTTTTCTATATGACTTGATTCCTGAAGCAACTTCATGGGCACCTCAAACAAGATGTGGAGCAATGATCAGAGAAACCAATGGTCAAAGAACCCCACCTTCTTGGAGAGTGCTGACATTCTAGGAGTGGCCTGCTCTTGGAAAATTTCATTGATTTTTAAATAATGACTTCCCTTAATGGAGGAAGAAGTGCTGGTAGGGATGTGGAGAGAAAGAAAATCTCATTCACTGCTGGTGAAAATGCCAGCTAGTCTAGCCTTTATGGAAAACAATATGGAGATTCCTCAAAAAACTGAAAATTGAGCTCCCATACAATCCAGCTCTACCACTCCTAGGGATATACCCTAGGAACACAAAAACTCAGTACAAAAATGCCTTCTGCATACTTATATTCAGCGCAGTGCTATTTACAATAGCCAGATCTGGAAACAACCCAGATGCCCAACAATAGCTGAGTGGCTAAAGAAATTGTGGTGCATATACACAATGGAATATTATGCAACCATCAGGAGAGATGAAATAATAAAATTTTCCTATATATGGGTGGACATGGAATCTATTATGCTGAGTGAAATAAGTCAGAGAGAGAGACAGACACAGAATAGTCTCACACATCTGTGGGATTTATAAAAATAAAAGACATTATTGTAACAATACCCAGAGACAATAGAGATGAATACTTAAAGGACTGGCTCATGATATGAAGCTTCCTGCAAAGAGTGGTGAGTGTAGTTAGAGAAATAACTACACTAACAACTATCATGACAATGGTACTGAGAGAAGTAGAATGCCTGTCTCGAATACAGGCAGGAGGTGGGGAAAGAGGGAGATGGGGCATTGGTGGTGGGAATGTTGCACTGTGAAGGAGGGTGTTCTTTTCTTTTTTTTTTTTGATCTTTTTTTTTTTTTTTTTTTTTTTTTGTGGTTTTTGGGTCACACCCGGCAGTGCTCAGGGGTTTTTCTGGCTCCGTGCTCAGAAATTGCCCCTGGCAGGCACGGGGGACCATATGGGATGCTGGGATTCGAACCGATGACCTTCTGCATGAAAGGTAAACGCCTTACCTCCATGCTATCTCCCCGGTCCCGGTGTTCTTTTCTATAACTAAAATCCAACTATAAACATGTTTGTAGTCATGGTGCTTAAATATATTGTTAAAAAATAATAAATAAATAAATAAATAAATAAATAAAATGGAGGAAGAAATGGAGGTCACAACAAAATTTATTTTGAGTAACAACACTAAATGGGACAATCACCTAGCTAAAATTTTTTTTAAAGAGCAATGTCAATTGACAAATATTGAATAGAAAATTAGTTTTTAAAGTAAGTTGGTACTAAGAAAATTAGACTTGGCCATTTATCAAATGTAACAGGGGTGGATGGATGAACGC
This sequence comes from Suncus etruscus, assembly GCF_024139225.1. NCBI lineage: Eukaryota > Metazoa > Chordata > Mammalia > Eulipotyphla > Soricidae > Suncus > Suncus etruscus. Next base: position 127,205,876 of record NC_064854.1, on the reverse strand, counting down.
AATCAATAACCATTTTATCTTTCCTAACAACTTCTACTGGGCAGGTGCTTGGATTCCTACAGTTATTTGCAAAATATGTTCATTTTGTCTCCCCTATTTCCTATGCTCTCTCTTTGGAATATACAGTAAGTACCCTTTCTTCTTCTGGTTACTTTTCTTTTAATCTGCATTATAGCCCCTTTTAAAATCAACTACAAGTGTAGACCACTTAGGAGAGTACAAACTGTATGGAGTTAAACAGCTATCTTTTTCTCTCATAAGACAAATGGTAAAAAGAAAAAAGAAAAACAAAGAATGTTAAGAAAACTGATCGGCTCACTATAATATGAAGCTCACCACAAAGAGTAGTGAGTGCAGTTAGAGAAATAACTACACTGAGAACTACCATAACAATGTCAATGAGTGAAGGAAGTAGAAAGCCTGTCTCGAATCCAGTTGGGAGAGGAGGAAAATGGGGAGCATTGTTGATAGGAATGTGGCACTGGTGGAAGGGGATTTTTCTCTTTATGACTGAAACCCAACTACAATCATGTTTATAATCACGGTTTTTAAATAAAAAGATTCTTTTAAAAGATTAAAAAACAATAACTGGCAAAGAAAAAAGAAAAAATACTGAGCCCAACACCCAGAAACCATGTGTGTATGTGGGGGCAGACAATAGCACAACAGGAAGGGCATTTGTCTTGCATGTGGCTGGCCTGGCTCAATCCTCAATATCCCTATGGCCCCGGAGTCTGCCAGGAGTAATTTCTAAGGGCAGAGCCAGGAATAACCCTTGAGTGCCACTGGGTGTGCCCCCCCCAAACAAAAACAAAACAAAAGAAACAAGCAAACAGAAAACCATGTCTGTTGAATATTTGAGTTAGTTACTTCCAAGGTGAAATGCACAATTATTATTTTTTTTGAAGGGTCTCATGCCTAATTTTTCAGGCACATCAAAAGTCTTGACATTTCATTTGGTTTTGGTTTTGGTTTTGAGAGCCAAAGCCTGATGGTGCTCCGTGCTTATTACAGGCTCTGTGCTCTAGTGTCATTCTTAGTGGTTCTCAGGGTACCATAAACCATTTAAGGGATCAAAAGGTTGGCCCTATGTAAATCAAGCATCTTACCCCTCATATTATCTTATCTTCTTGACCTTACTTTTTTTTTTCCAACATCACATGTATTTTGACCTACGATAGCACCTCGAATCCAATTTAAGTCCTTAATCGATGCATCCGAATGAGTTTTCAACATTAAAGGTGAGACTGCATTATATATTTTCTTTCCAAGTTTCAGATCACTTATTTTTTTAGCACAGGTTTCATTAATTCTTAAAAGTAAAACTTTTTATTTATAAATATCTTCATGTAAGTACCATGATTACAAGATGTTTGTAGTTTGGTTTTAGTTATTAAAAAAATAACAACACCCCCTTCACTAACTTTCCCACCACCAATGCCCTCCATCTCCCTCCTCCCCCACCCCCTGCCTATATTCAAGATAAGCATTCTATTTCTCTCACTCACTACCACTGTCATGGTAGCTTCAGAGTAATTTTTCCTCTCACTGGACTCACCACTCTTTGTGATAAGCTTCATACCGTGGGCTGGTCTTTCCAGCCCTCATCTCTATTGCCTCTGTATATTATTACAGTAATGTCTTTAGTCTTCTTAAAACCCATAAATGAGAGAAACTATTCTGTATCTATGTCTCTCCCTGTGACTTACTTCACTCAGCATAATAGATTCCATGTCCACCCATGTGTAGGAAAATTTTATTTTTCCTGATGGTTGCATTTTATTCCATTGTGTATATGTACCACAGTTTCTTTAGCCACTCATCTGTTGTTGGGCATCTGGGTTGTTTCCAGATCTTTTTTCTTCTAGAAATCTAGACATCTAGTTAGAGTGCATAGATATGAGAAAAGTAAGTTCCATACTACAATCATTGGCTAGTATGTGTTATTCAAATCAAGAAGCAAGTATGTCTTTTTTACATTCAGTACCTCTGGTTAGACTCATCTCCAGCCTTCCCTAAAAGCTCCTATTTGTCTTTCAACACCCTATCCAAATATCCCTATTCTATTAACCTTCCTCTCACACTCCAAATAAAAATAGTAATATCTTCTTATTCTCTTGTTCTGGTCCATTTTCCTGAACCAGCAAATCTGAACAGAGTTAAGAGCTATGCTTCAACTATATGTATGGTAAATGTCAGCCACAGATTAGATCCTTCTATCTCTGAATACATGGGCCTGTTTACAGCTATATAGCTCTGTGCTCAGACTTTAGGCAAGCAAGTGTTTGTATATTGATGTACTTTCAGTTTCTGTGCAACACTGTATGTGATGTAACCCATTTTTACTTCTATGATGGAGGGTTTTTTTTTTTTTTTGCCAAGATCCACTAGAATGTTTATAACACCATTTCTGAGCCATACAATATAGGTAGACTGCAGGCAGTCAACAAAAAGCATATATGTCTGCATCACATCATGCACCACATGATTTTTTGAGCCATATATAGCCTGATAACTATATATCCCTACCCTTGAAAATCATCCTTTTTTATTATTCTGACCTTTGGAAGGTAGATTGTCAAAATCACATGGTTTTTCAGTGTCTGGAACACAGTTATTTCTCAGTAGGAGTAATTCTGTGAGTGAATGAATGACTGAAATAAAAATGTATCCAAAAGCAAATAGTTCCCAGTCTCTCTCAACCATTCTCCACATTTGTTGAATGAATTGCTTCCATCAGAATATCTTCGATTGTATTATCTCCATAACTTTATAGATATATACTTCACCTCATATTTTAAATCTTACAGTAACTTATCTGCTCAGAAATAGGGTCTAGAGGTCAGATTTTACGTGACTGTTTAATACACAAAATAAGATATATTGGATCTGTACATCAACCAAAAGTTGGTTGACTAAATATCGTGTAAAGACTATAATGGATTGTCGGATATTTAGGTAATCCCTGCAATGAAGAAGATCACATTGAAGATTCAACGATATGAGTTGGTAGATTGACAGCGGGTTTGTGAGACCCAAGTTCATAAAACTCAGAAACAACTGCCAGTTATCTAATTTCTTGGTGCCTTCTCATGTCAAAATAACAGAAAAGTTGTCTTCGACTTGATATAGAAAATAAAGAAAATTTCATGAGATATTACTAAAGAATTTGAGTTTCTCTGACAAGAGAAGTTTGGATACATTATTAGTCAACTTATTAGTCAATTAGATCAGAAAAGCTAAGTATGATTACTTACTTGCTGATTATTCATTGCATGTTTAAATGCTACTTTTTATTGAACTCCTTCCTCATTCAATTTCCTTACACTTATTCATGCCTTAGAACAAATGCAGTCTCTGAATTATGATCTATATTATAATAAACAGCTAGAGTTACTGTAATCGAGTGAAAAATAATCAATATTGGGAAATTCAATGATTATGCTTCAAAAGTCTAAAATTGTTACATTCTTGGCTTTCTTCTATTTGCCATTCCTATTATTCACAAGTGTTTTAGACTGAAGGAGTAACTTAAGCGACATGTGTGAAGAGAAAGAAATCCCTTAAGTAGCAGAAAATGAGATACTAGTTTTATAGTTAGATATAAAATTACCATCCATCATTTAAACAATTTGATCTGTGGCAGGGCACTGGTTCCCAGAGACAATCTTAAAGACTAACAAACATTTTTCAAGCTATCAAATTAAGAATTGCAAGCATAATTAATGTTGACCAAAGTCTTTCTAACCAGAAGGGGAAGATTTTTCAGGAAGATAAAGTTGAGTGACCCTGTTGTTTTGATATTTAGTCTTAATGAAAACAGGGCCCTGTTGCAGACAATTACTGTGGTATGAAGTATCAAAAGGTCTTTACTAATTATTCTTTAGGAAGCTAATCAACATATCCTACATGTAGAGAATGCTAATGTGTCCTCTTGAGATCTACACATGGACTGATTTAAAGGGCACTTTATACCATCCACTCAATCTACAGTCCTTTTACTTAGAGCCAGAGAGTAATCCAGAGAAGTGGCCCTGAATATCAGCTTGTACTAGTGCATAGAGATCCAGAGAAACCAAAGAAGCTGAGAAAATAATGATGTGAGAGGTAAGACACTGGGAATGAGAGACAAGGGGAGCTGCCTTGGTTCCTGTTCAGATCCATTACATATCTTGGTTACTTCAACATGGAGTACTCTTTTTTGTTTGTTTGTTTCATTTAATTCATTTATTTTTGTTTGTTTGGTTTTTGGATTACACCAGCAGTGCTCAGGGATTACTCCTGGCTCTGCACTCAGAAATCACTCCTGACAGGCATGGGGGACCATATGGGATTCCAGGATTTGAACCACTTTCCATCCTCAATCAGCTGCATGCAAGGCAAATGCCCTACCGCTATACTATCTCTCCAGACCCATCATTTAATTCAATTAAAAAAATCTAACGTTGGGACAGGAGCGACAGTACAGCGGTAAGATGTTTGCCTTGTACGCGGCCAATCTAGGATCTAGGTTCTAGGCATCCCATATAGTTCCCTGAACTAGGAGCAATTTCTGAGTGTATAACCAGGAGTAACCCCTGAGAGTCAGAGGGTAGGTCCCAAAAAGCAAAAAGAAAAACAAAAACAAACAAAAAAACAAAAAACTAACAATTCTTTATGAAGATAAACAAATTATAAATATATAAAGATCATTCTATAACTTCCCCTTTTTTTATAGCTAAGTTCACTCATCATGATACTCTTCAGTTCCATCCATTTGGCAGCAAACTGCAGCACTATTCACAATTTTCACTATTCACAATAGCCAAAATCTAGAAACAACCTAAGTATACAACACAGATGATTTGATAAGGAAACTATGGCGTGCAATTAAATACTACTTGACCATAACAAAAGACAAAAGCATGCAGTTTTTATTTTATTGTTATTCTATTTTATAATCACTATTTACAAAGCTTTTAAGATTGGAGTTATGGCAATTCACTTTTCCAACTTCAAATCCACTGCTAATGTCATTGGCCCTCTAATGACCCAAGGTTCCCTCCTTCTCACCACCCCATCTCCTTAGCAAACTCGTTTTTCAAATCTTCGCTTTTACCAATACTACCTCCTATGAGTTTTGGTTAGTTGTCAACAAAAGAATATTTCAAAGTTAGCAGCATTATTAACTAACCTTGACTACCTGGCAGGTCACTAAAACAGTGTTTCTATGAACTTGAAAGACAGTGATGCAGTATGGTGCCTGTCCTAGACTTCTAATTATTTTGATTCAGAAAATAACCCCAAATATTTACAAAATTAAACAATTTTTATATTTGGCTTAGGAAAAAATTCGTGCAAGAGCAGCTGGATAGAAAAATGTTGTTCAAATCTCAGCTACTATTTTAGCTCAGGTTAATGTTCTAATATACCCCAAGTAGATTTTATTTTATTTTATTTTTCTCTGCCCCCAGATTTTATTTTATTCAGCTCTAGAGTTCAAAGCATTGAGGTACCAATTCATGAAGGCAAGGCTGACAAACTGCTCTCAATGAAGAATGCTCACAATATAAATAATAAGGTCCAGATTTAATTGTTTTTATTGTGGTGTTTATGTGGATACGCATGTTCCAATCAATTTAAGTCCACTCTTGTTGTAAAACGTTAAAAGATAGCAATTTTTTATGTCAGATATATTGTTTAACTACATCCTGGGACACTCAGGGGCTACTCCTGGCTAAGCGCTCAGAAATACTCCTGGCTTGGGGTACCAACATGAGATGCCGGGATCCAGCTGAGGTCCATCCTGTATCAGCTGTGTGAAAGACAAACACCCTACTGCTGCGCTATTGTTCCGGCCCAATTTCTATTCTTATCTCAATGGAATAATGGACAGTTCTTACTAATACCAGCCCATGAGAACTTTAAGGAACTCTTCCCTACACTACAATTGTTACAAGAATCAACATCATGACTATTTATGCAGAGAGGACCTTTCTTAAGACATTCCACTTGGCATAGAGGAGATATGCATTGTACTGGAGGTTTGGTAGCAATCAATCCCACCACCACCACTTGGTCATTATTGGTTTAGCAACTCTTGGCTAAAAACATACAATCTATGAGAATTTTCCTCCTGTAAAATGGGATTCAGGTTGTTAAGAAGCAGAGTTTCTTAAGAGTCCACCAAGATTTCTACTTCATGCCCAGCACAATCTATATAACTCAGTCCCTCTTCTCTTGAGTGTGGAAAAAATTTAGGAGTAAGATGGAATGACCACTTTCCACTCACTGTTAAATAATATGTTTTGTAAGTGGGAGAGAGTGACTCTCTAGGAGTTTTGAAGAGATAAGCTGTCATACTGTGGAAAGGTCAAATGACAAGACTATCCTAAGAGACTAGTATTTTAAAAAATAATCTACAGAACTCTATTTTACAAGGCATGCATTCTTTGATTGCAGTAAGATGCATTATAAACATTACAAATATAACTTTACAGACATCATAGTTGTTCTTGATTATAATATACAGTATTTTTCATTCTGTAAAACGCACCTGACCATAAGACACACATAGTTTTTAGATGAGGAAAACAAGAAAACATTCTAAAGCAAATGGTGTACTAAAATATTTAATAAACGATGACAGATTTTTTCAACCATGTTAAGTAAACAACCGTCAATGTGACATTAAAAATCATTATGACTATCTCTCCTCCCCTGCACTCAGGTTTCAGCTCCAGGAGGCATTTGCTCCATAAGACACATCTTTCAGGGGGAAAAAAAGGTGCATCTTATGGTGCAAAAAAAAATACTGTTTCTGACTCTCCAGAAATCATAAGTTTTCTGATTTATCTATGTTGGGAATATGAAACCCCCACAATGCACTGCTGTTTGACCTGTACTTGCACTTAAGCACTTCCAGTCAGGTACCTCTGTGAAGCTTTTAACTTACTTCACAGGTTCCATACCAATATTCACACTTCATTACAACCTCCTCTTTTTATAAATTGTGGCATTCTTTGCTCTTACTTAACTTTCTGTAAAAACAAATATTTAGATCATGATTGAATGGTGAACCTTTTCATTGGCAAGATTTACAGTTAAGCAGCATTCTGTTTTGATACATGCTGCTATCTGCAAATACAGGCTCCTTTTAAATGTTTGCCACTACATATAATGGTAACAAATAATAGCCATTCTTACAGGTGATTTTTCCCCCTAGCATTTGTACACTCTCATAAAACATTCAACACCACTAAAATAATATATCTGAAAATTCTGGATAGCTGTATGAACAAAAATAAAATAAGACACTGGGAGTTGGGCAGTCCAGGTTGTAAATGGACCCCATAAATCTATCTTGTGGGAGTAATGTGGTTGAATGGTTCCACTCTACATTGTGGGGCAACCACATACTTTGTCTTTACAAGGCTAAATCATAAATGGTATATAAATATATGTGCCCCAAGAAATATGTATATAAGTTTGCTATCCAAGGGAAAGAGCAAATGGTGACTGCCAGTATCAACAGTGTGTAGGGAAAAACTGGCTCAGAAACTGCAGCTCGACACCTATGGACTTATGCCACAACCTGAGGTCATACAAGAGGTAATAAATAGGAGCTAACAGAGCTCAAAATTTAAGGACTCAAAGAATCTCTCGATGCCATATAGTCTGAGTCCCACCATGGAAGGGATATCGGCCCACACCAGAGATAAATATAAATGTACCCCAAGACTTAAGCTCCAAAGGAGAAAATTCTTAATAGAATGCACTTCTCTAAAGACTCAACTTAGGGCTGGCATTTAGAATTTGGTGATTGGAATGTGTGTGTGTGTGTGTGTCTATATATATATATATATATATATATATATATATATATATATATATATGCGTCTTATATATTCATTATATATTAGATGTGTTTGTTATCATATATTTATATCATAACTTATATATGTTGCATGTATATGCGTCTTTCTATAGATAATACAATTCCTAGATAGATAAATAGATGATAGATAGATAGATAGATAGATAGATAGATATAGATTTGTACAGAGAAACCATCAACTTCAATACATTGTAACTGGAAAATCCATGTTTTTCATGATATTTGCTATGGGTAACTTTTAAAAAATGTAACTAGCCACCTAGATAAGGAATCAAAAAATGTCTCTAAAGGGCCAGATGGCCATTTTTATTACTTTTCAAGCCACATGGTTTCTAGCACAGTTAATCAACTCTTGCTCCAATGCAAAGATACCACATGAAGGAAGGAGTATTAATGCACAATTTTTATCTTAAAGGTAGTGGACCTATCTCACGGACCACCAAATTTTGTATATGGATCATTTTTCTAATTTCATGTCTAGTTCTCTGTAAACAATCCCAGGATCTGCCTCTGGTTTGCAGCTTTTGGTTCTCAGAATGGTAGTCTGACACATTCAATTTCTCCTACTCCATTCTTTATCTATTAAGAAGTTATACATTTGGGTAGGGGAAAAAAAAGCCCTCTCTTTTCAAATCCACGTATATGTGGCCCCGATAGCCCAATTGGCACCCCAATTGGCACCAGAATACTCTGCTATTAGCCCATCAATGATTGAATTACATACAAGGCACTCTCTTCAATATTATGTGTTCAATAAAGCTATAGTTTCCTTTACCAAAGAACTATATACTCAAGTGCACCAAGCAAATCTAAAGAAACAAGGAATTCTCCAACATCTTTGGTATGGAACTGATGGATTCCTGTGTATCACTTTATAACTCATATTGTAAGAGCAATGTGAGTTGAGGAAATGTGTCTTGTAGAAGAAATATTCCCACTAAAAACAGTCCTGAGCATGTCAGAAATTTCCCCCACATGATGTAGTGTAACCTATAGTGTTCCTTTTCATATCTTCCAGGCACCACCAGTATATCCTCTCCCAGGTTTGCCTGTTCACATTATCAATGCAAGATGGTTTAAAATCTTTATATTATGATACATACTATATACTGCAACCCAGCCTAAAAAATTCTATACTGGGACCAGTTCAACACTGAAGCAGCTTCCCCATAAGCTTATCTCCTGGCCTTTGTACCCAGAGAATAAAAGTAATAACTCAATTATCCTATACAATTTGATTTAACCTCATTCTGATGGAAGTAACATAATCTTAAAAAAGATAATACTTCTCATTTGATCTCATGACCTGGCACATGATGTATCTGAGTATTGACTATATCATTTTCTATTAGTTCTCCTAATTTGGTGCTATATAATATTTCATTCTCAGAGAAGATTTCTCTCTAATATATTTTCTATAACCATACAAAAGTCTTGCTTTCTGTCTCTCCTTCCTTTATTGTAAATATTAAGGGATGGGTCAGTTGAAGGATATGTTTATGGAAGGAAACAAAGATGGGCATAATAGGAGGGCATAATCCTAAAGTATGTCCCACCAATACCAAGTACAAATTGCTCAACATGTTTTTACTTCCCTGTCAGATGTTTCTTTGTTTACATATTAATAATTAAATAATGAGATATAGATGTAAAGATTTATTACTTCTATAATTGTAGCTTATATCATGTGGTTTTGCTATTTATGGTACTGGCAGAATAATTTTAGTTTAAGTTTAATTTTTAAGTTTTTTTTCACAGATTGAAAGATTAATGATCCCTGAGTACACAGAGTAAACACTGAGCACTGCTACATATGCAAGGAGAATAGTAGGAAGAAGATGGGAAGAAAGGAGGAAAGAGAAGAAAGAAAGAAAGAAAGAAGAAAGAAGAAAGAAAGAAAGAAAAGAAAGAAAGAAAGAAAGAAAGAAAGAAAGAAAGAAGAAAGAAAGAAAGAAGAAAGAAAAGAAAGAAAGAAAGAAAGAAAGAAAGAAAGAAAGAAAGAAAGAAAGAAAGAAAGAAAGAAAGAAAGAAGAAAGAAAGAAAGAAAGAAAGAAAGAAAGAAAGAAAGAAAGAAAAGAAAGAAAGAAAGAAAAAGAAAGAAAGAAAGAAAGAAGGAAGGAAGGAAGGAAAGAAATAAGGAAAGAAACAAAGAAACAAAAAAACAAGAAAGAAAGAAAGAAAAAGAAAGGAAAGAAGGAAGAAAGAAAGAAAGAAAGAAAGAGAGAAAGAAAGAAAAAGAAAGAAAGAAAGAAAGAAAGAAAGAAAAAGAAAGAAAGAAAAAAAGAAATAAAGAAATAAAGAAAGAGAGAAAAAAAGAAAGAAAGAATGAAAGAAAGAGAAAAGAAAGACAGAAAAAGAAAAAAAAAAAAAAGAAAGAAAGAAAGAAAAAGAAAAGAAAGAAAAACAATGAAAGAAACAAAGAAACAAAAAAGAAAGGAAGGAAGGAAGAAAGAAAGAAAAACAAAAAGAAATTAACAAAGAAAGAAAAGAAAGAAACAAACAAACAAAAAGAAAGAAAGAAAAAGAAAGAAAAGAAAGAAAGAAAGAAAGAAAGAAAGAAAGAAGAAGAAAAGAAAAGAAAGAAAGAAAGAAAGAAGAAGAGGAGGAAGGAAGGAAGGAAGGAGGAAACAAGGAAAGAAACAAAGAAACAAAGAAAGAAAGAAAGAAAACGAAAGGAAAGAAGGAAGAAAGAAAGAAAGAAATTAACAAAGAAAGAAAGAAAGAAAGAAGAAAGAAAGAAAGAAAGAAAGAAAGAAAGAAAGAAAGAAAGAAAGAAAAGAAAGAAAGAAAGAAAGAAAGAAAGAAAGAAGGAAGGAAGGAAAGAAATAAGGAAAGAAACAAAGAAACAAAAAACAAAGAAAGAAAGAAAGAAAAAGAAAGGAAAGAAGGAAGAAGAAAGAAAGAAAGAAAGAAAGAAGAAAAAAAGAAAGAAAAGAAAGAAAGAAGAAAGAAAGAAGAAAGAAGAAAGAAGAAGAAGAAGGAAGGAAAGAAATAAGGAAAGAAACAAAGAAACAAAAAAACAAAGAAAGAAAGAAAGAAAAAAGAAAGAAAGAAAGAAAGAGAAAAAGAAAGAAAGAAACAAAGAAAGAAAGAAAGAAAGAAAAAACGAAAGAAAGAAAGAAGAAAGAAAGAAAGGAAGAGAAAGAAGAAAGAAAAAAAGAAAGAAAAAGAAAGAAAGAAAGAAAGAAGAAATTAAGAAAGAAAAAAAGAATGAAAGAAAGAAAGAAAGAAAAAGAAAGAAAAACAATGAAAGAAACAAAGAAACAAAAAAGGAAGGAAGGAAGGAAGGAAGAAAAACAAAAAGAAATTAACAAAGAAAGAAAAGAAAGAAACAAACAAAAAGAAAGAAAGAAAAAAAGAAAAGAAAGAAAGAAAGAAAGAAAGAAAGAAAGAAAAGAAAGAAAAAAGAGAAAGAAAGAAAGAAAGAAAGAAAGAAAGAAAGAAGAAAGAAAGAAGAAAGAAAGAAAGAAAAGAAGAAAGAAAGAAAGAAAGAAGGAAGGAAGGAAGGAAGGAAGGAAACAAGGAAAGAAACAAAGAAACAAAGAAAGAAAGAAAACGAAAGGAAAGAAGGAAGAAAGAAAGAAAGAAATTAACAAAGAAAGAAAGAAACAAAGAAATAAAGAAAGAAACAAACAAAAAGAAAGAAAAAACAAAGAAAGAAAGAAAGAAAGAAAAAGAAAGAAAGAAAGAAAAAACAATGAAAGAAACAAAAAAGAAAGGAAGGAAGGAAGAAAGAAAGAAAAACAAAAAGAAATTAACAAAGAAGAAAAGAAAGAAACAAAGAAAGAAAAAAAACAAAAAGAAAGAAAAAGAAAGAAAAAAAAGAAAGAAAGAAAGAAAGAAAGAAAGAAAGAAAGAAAGAAAGAAAGAAAGAAAGAAAGAAAGAAAGAAGAAAGAAAGAAAGAAAGAAAGAAAAGAAAGAAAGAAAGAAAGAAAGAAAGAAAGAAAAGAAAGAAAGAAAAAGAAAGAAGAAAGAAAGAAAGAAGGGAGGGAGGGAGGGAGGGAGGGAGGGAGGGAGGGAGGGAGGGAGGGAGGGAAGGAAGGAAGGAAGGAAGAGGAAGGAAGGAAGGAAGGAAGGAAGGAAGGAAGGAAGGAAGGAAGGAAGGAAGGAAGGAAGGAAGGAAGAAGGAAGAAAGAAAGAAAAAAAAGAGAAAGGGAGGAAGAAAAAAGAGCATTGCTTTGTCTTTAATTTCCTGCCCTTAATAATTTTCCTGAGTTATCCAATATATCACCCTTATGCTTATTTCTTTTCATTTATTTTTATTTCTCAAACTATATATAAAAAGCAACCCACTATAAGAACAAATATGCTAAACTTCTCAAAATTAGGTATATTAAAATCACAGTAATTGACTATTGGTTTCTTGCTTGTTTCTGGTTGAACATGCAAATCACATGCTAAATTACAGAATAGGAGGGCCAATGGGCATGACATATAAGGAAACCCTGGACCAGGGTTAATGCTCCGAACCACAGTAGCTGTCATGGCTGCCTCACAATTCAAGAAATTGTTCAAGGCTCTGAGGGCGCCTTCCTCTCTTTCTATAGCCCTCTGGTTTTAAATGTCTTCAGGCATTATCATCCTAATTTTACAGATAATGAAACCAGGGCAAGTGGAAATTGCATGATCTGCCCAAGGAATGCAGTTTAATGCTGAATTTTAATGCCCAGAGATGACAATTGGAACTTCCTGAAGCAACTGCCTCAAGGGAGATCAATTCCTTTTTTAACACAAAAGCACATCTCTTAGACTAAGAGACAATGGAGTAAATCCTGGATTAAGATATAATGTTTTAGTGGTAAATCCAATGGCAAGAAAATAGGTCTCCTTGTAATTGCTTTTATTTCTAAAGCATTTACCTTTAAAAATTTACTATTTTTAAGTAATTTCATTTACTTTACTTTAGAAAGTAAATACTTTAAAAAGTATTTACTTTACTTAAAATATATTCGGTCTTTTACAGTAGTTTAAATTTACAGAAAAATTTGCAGGAAGGAACAAAATGCTTCCAAGTACCATCACGCCCCTGAAAACACACACACACACACACACACACACACACACTTTCCTCTTTTTATTAACATCTTGCCCTTTGTGTCATATATATAACTGATAAATTTTACATTTTTTTTTTTTTTTTTTTTTGGTTTTTGGGCCACACCCGGTGGTTCTCAGGAGTTACTCCTGGCTGTCTGCTCAGAAATAGCTCCTGGCAGGCAAGGGGGATCATATGGGACACCGGGATTCGAGCCAACTACCTTTGGTCCTGGATCGGCTGCTTGCAAGGCAAATGCCGCTGTGCTATCTCTCTGGGCCCATAATTTTTAACTAAAGTTCATAGTCTGCATTTAGAATATTCAGTTTTTTTTCATAGCTATGGGTTTTGACAAATATATAATGACATGCACCTACCATCACAGCACCACAAACAATAATTTTAATGCTCTGAAAATTCCATAGATCCCTCCTATTCATCCCTGCCTATAGTGCTGCTTTCTCTAGAATGTCATGTCATCAGAAAATTCAGACGTTTTGAATAAAATTCTTCTACTTAGCGATATGTGTTTAAAGTTCCTCTATGAATTTACATAGCTTGATAATTTTTTTTGTTATAAATTAACATTCCATTGTGTGGATATAACCTGTTATTTATACAACTTGTTTCTTACACACTCTGGCAATTATTAATAGTTGTAAACACTTATGCGCAGGTTTTGTAAAGATATAAGTTTACAATTCACTTGACTGAATAACAAGAAGCACAACCGCTCAATTATATGGCAAGAATATGTTATTTACTTTTCTAAGAAACCACTAAAATATTTTCCGAAGTGAGTGCACTCCAGTGCAAGGAGACCCATACTTTGTTACACATCTTTATGATGATTTGATGTTGAACATGTGGCATTCTCATAAAAGATGCAAATGTAATAGCCTTAATTTTACTCTAGTTTTTATGGACTACATCTATTGTGTTTCAAGGAGTGATGTTTACTATTCACTTTATCTGAATCTATATCACGGATTGTTTCTCCCAGGTTGCCTCAGCATTAATTGCATTCATTGATCATATTTTGTTAGCTTAATAAATATTCATTAAGCTCCTTCTATGTGTTAGACAGAAGGATGACATTAAAAACAGATGAACTAGACTTGTGGTTCCTGGACCAGTGTCTATAGCACGACACAGAACAGGGAAGCAAAACTCCTGAGCACGTCACATCAAGAGAACCAAAAATGAGATGATATAAATGTAGTCTTCCTTCTTCGTGTGTGTGTCCTCAGTTGTGGCAGCCATAAAAAGGATTCCCACATCCACCTTTAGAATGGCAAAGGGCCTAAAGGTCCTGAAACTGTGTTTATACAAATTTCCAGGAAGATTGTTTCTGTCAGAAAACTCTGAGAAAAGTGACACAAAAGCTAAAATATGAATGTTCTAATGAAGACTTCTGAATCAAAGAAATAAAATCATTACTAACAGTAATGCCATGCTTCAGGAATGCCAGTTTAAATTAATGCAACTGTTATGTACTTTATAAATGACATGTTCCGTTTTCAAGAAACTGCATCAATTAAAAATTCCTCAATATTTTTAGGGGATGTAAGTATAAAGCTATCATTCTAAGACTATTCACAGCCCCTACACTGTTGGTAGCTTCTCTGAGCCAACTCCTATTATTTACAAAGGTTTTCTTTCACATGGATAGAAATGCAGTGCCTGAGAATAACTGCCAAATCATAACTCACCATGCTGTGTCAAGGTTAGACCTCAATGCCAATAAAGATTCATTAGATTAAAATAAAAAAATTAAAAACACTGAATCAGCAGTGTCTTTGCCATGACCTAAAGTACTTAGGTTGGCAAGGAGGTCTGGAAGTTTTCTGCAAAAAAAAAAAAAGAAGAAATTTACAAGACAGTTTTTAATTCCTATATGATGTAACAGAAGTGGGGGAAAGCAGAACACAAAGACAGAAATCTTAACTGACTTTTAAGAGCACCCAATTAAACTCTGTTCATGTTCCCTCATCTCAGACCCCATTTTCTCTAGAGAATGATAACCCATCCACTTGAACTTGGCCGTAGAAAGAGCTATCCATGGTTTTCTGGGCACAGGCATTCACATATGGACATCTGGGGATAGTTATCACAGAGCACCATATGAATATCCTCAGATATTTTTGAGGAATTTAAAAAAATAAAAATTTACTGATGGTAAATCCCATCAGTCTTATGGAGTTCTAAATACCTGCTAACTAAAAACTGAGCTGGTTCAATCACTTATCCTGATTTTCATGGTCATTAAGTAAAAGCAAGAATAGGGACATTGTGTCCTTGAAGACTTATATAATGGACTATCCAGTATGACTAGAGGTAAGAGGACACACTCTATCTGAAATCTCTTCTCCCATTTCTAGGTTTTTCCTAGTATCATGGCCTCATATATCACTTATGTGGGAAAATATCAATCTCCAACCAACCTGAGCACCTCCCTCTGCTTGTCTCACAGAATCAGTGGCATCTTTCATACCTCCACTCACATTTGTTTGTTTGTTTGTTTGGGTCACACCCAGCAGTGCTCCAATTACTCCTGGCTCTGCACTCCAAAGAGTTGCTCCTGGCAGAAACAGAGGATCACATGGGATGCTGGGATTTGAACCACCGTCTGTCCTAGGTGGACAAGCAAGGCATGCAAGGCAAAAGCACTACCGCTGTGGTATCTCCCCAGCCTCTCTTCATTCACATTTCTTTTTTTTTTTCTCATTAAAGTTCTTTATTTTCTTAGTTTTTTATTTAATTTTTAAATTTATTTTTCATTATGTGAACAATGATGCAAAGAAAGAGGACAAGGTAAAGTTACAGTGAAAGGGTAATCACCCAAAAACAGAGTTCTCAGAAGAAATCCCCCTGCTGACACCTTAATTTTAATCTTACAGTCAAAGAACATTAAGAAAATTAAAACTGAACCTATGTACAATTACTTTGTACATACCCAGATTGTAGTACATTATAACATTTCTTAGAGTACACCAAGCAATCTAAAGCCATAAAATGTATGTAACTCCTTAAACTTGAAAGCGTAGTAGTTTTTTACATTTCCATGCACATGCATATTAGTTTCAGTTAACGTCAAAAGTTTAAGTGGGTTTTTTTTTAAGGTTTAGAGTCAAAGGAGCACAGGAAAAATGGTGTTAGAGTGGCAATTATCATTTGCATGGGCCCACCAAAATATGGGCCTATTCACATTTCTAAAGACAACTGTAAATATACCTCAAATCAGCCTCTCTTCTGCTGTACTGATATGATTTTGACCTCAGAGTCTTCCCTGCATAGCATTTCAGAATTTCCATAATGGATCCATATTTCTATTATTTCCCCCTTTAAGCTAATTCTCATGGAGTAAGTTGAAGGCAAGCCATAACTAACTTGAAGGTAAGCTACATTACTGAAGTCCTTCAAAGGCCTTCAGTTGTACTTCAACTAAGTCATACTCCCTGTTTTTCCTACAAAGCTGTATATATCTTGGCCTTGTTCATATCTTCAACTTCATCCTTTTGGACATACAGGTTCCCATGACAAATGTCAATCTACACAGATGTTGTTCCTGATTCCACACTAAATATGAACACCAGGCAATCATTTTACCGTACTTTAATATAATTTTCTGCAGCATACTTTTCATCATCTTCACACATGCATCTATCATGCTGACTCACAACAGCACCTATATCAAGGATTATATTCAAAATAAAGGTCTTCAATAAATGTTGTATTACAGGGATGGAAAGCTATCATTAAGTCCCAGATATTTTCCTCTTTGATGTTGTCTATGATTTTGCTGTAGTTTTGCTGCTGAGCAAAAGATGCAATTACACTTCTAAATATGAATTATAGTTTTGGATCATGTTGTATAAATTATATGTATATGATACCTTAACAATTATATCTAATGAAAGTGGGATTTCAGCATATATTTACAAATTATTGGTATAAATCAATAAATTACACTAGGGACAGAGTCCACATAAATTCCTTGAGAACAAATGAGAATCAAGTAGCCTAAAAGTCCTCTAGGACACAAGTCTCAGTTCTTAAATTCCAGCCACTTAGTAGAATGACAGGTGGAATTAAATCTAATATCTGAATATTTTTTCTCCTTTTCTTTCCTTTGTTTCTGCATCAGTTAAAATGGCCCCTCCAAGTAAAAACATTGAATCCTGAAATCCTCAAAAGAGACCCTAAGATACTCAAAAGGATCATGGGAAGGAAACCACCAGAAGCCCAGTGAACGAACGTGCTGCTCAAGAAGCTCTGTTCATCAGTTTTTATTAGAATAGGATTCATTCTCTTTATGGGTTTCTGTGGTTTTTTTTTAAAAGAACTCTTCATAATTTATAAATTTTAAAGTACTGGAAAGAATAGTCATTATTATTTTCACCCATAGCTCAAATTCAACTTAAAGAGGTATCATCAGGACCCAATGATAGACTTAAATCAACAGGTCACTGGATCATGTCTTCCTAAACTCCCTATGTGATTGTGCTTATGGCTGACTTAGAAAATGCACACTGATGTCGATAATTCTAGAAAGAAAACAACCTCCACTTCTAAGATCAAATCCAAAGTCAACATTGCACAGCATGTACGGTTAAGTGTTGAGGGGCTAGAAGGCTGAGATTTATGTGCAAAGATGAAAAGCTGCTGAAAGTGTGTAGCTTGGCTAAAGGGACATGATAACTCTCTGTAAGTATTTGACAGAATAAACACTGAAGGGAAAAGAAAACAATGGCCCAAGCTCACAAAAGGGGCCATTAGAGTGAATGAGAATCCTAGGCAAACATGATAAAAAGCCATCCTGGTGGGAAGACGATTTAAGTGGAAGAAGGTTCTGCTAGTCTAGCTCTGAAAATCTACCATGAGCATCTTCTTTTGGTGCTTTTCCACTTGCCTGGAACAAGGCTGGTTGGCTTAACTTTTAGGCTGGGACAGGATGGCAAGAAGCCCAAATCTGCAAGGGAGGTGGTTTGGCAAACTGCTCCAGTATCTCATCACCTCACTCCACTGTGCACCCTGAAACCTGCCAGGGGACCGGGAAGAATTCAAGGAGTTATTGCCAATTCCCGAGTTGAGGCTGGTGCACTGTTGAGGGTAGAGGGAAAGCCTGCTTATGAACTCTGTCATTCTCTCTCTCTCTCTCTCTCTCTTTTCTCTCCTTTTTCCTCTCCTCTCTCTCCTCTCTCTCCTCTCTCTCCTCTCTCTCCCCTCTCCTTTCTCCCCTCTCTCTCCTCTGCTCTCTCTCCTCTCTCTCTCCCCTCTCCTCTCTCCCCTCTCTCTCCTCTCCTCTCTCTCTCCTCTCTCCTCTCTCCTCTCTCCTTCTCTCACTACTCTCCTCTCTCCTCCCTCTCTCCCTCCTCTGTCTCCCTCCTCTCTCCCTCCTCTCTCTCCCTCTCTTTCTCTTCCTCCCTCTCTCCCTCTCTCCTCTCTCTACTCTGTCCCCTCTCTCTCCTCCCTCCTCCTTCTTCTCTCTCATCTCTCTTTCTCTCTCCCTCTCTCTCTCTCTCTTCTCCCACACTCCCTCCTCTCTCCCCTCTCTCCTTCCTCTCTTCCTCCCTCTCTCCCTCCTCTCCCCTTTCTCTCCTCTCTCTCCTTCCTCTCTCCCTCTCTCTCACTTTCTCTCCCTTCTCTCTCCCTCTTTCTCCCTTCTCTCTCTCCCTCTCTCTTCCTCCCTCTCTCCCTTTCTCCCCTCTCTCCCTCTCTCTTCCTCTCTCTACTCTCTCCCCTCTCTTCTCCCTCTCTCCTTTCTCTCTCTCCTCTCTCTCCCTCTCTCTCCTCTCTCTCCCTCTTCCTCAGTCCCTCCTCTCTCCCTCTCTCTCCCTCCTCTTTCCCCCTCTCTCCCCCTCCTGTCTCCCTCCCTCTCCCTCCCTCTCCCTCCTCTCTCCCTCCTCTCTCCCTCTCCCTCCCTCCTCTCTCCCTCCTCTCTCCCTCTCTCTCCCTCCTCTCTCCCTCTCTCTCCCTCCTCTCTCTCTCTCCTCTCTCTCTCCCTCCTCTCTCCCTCCTCTCTCCCTCTCTCTCCCTCCTCTCTCTCCCTCTCTCTCTCCCTCTCTCTCCCTCTCTCTCTTCCTCTCTCTCTCCTCTCTCTCTCTCAATACACACACACTCTCAATGCCATGTATGCCTCCTTTCTTTGCAGATAAGTTTGTAACCCCTTTAAACAAACTCACCAGTTAGAGGAAGATTGGCTGCTTCACTTAAGAGTATCCTTACTGAACCTTCTCGCATGTCCATGTGCTGAGCCAGCCATAGCACAGAGGGGTTATAGCAGGGCAGAGGTGACCTTTAATACAGGGGGGTCAGTTTGGCTCTAAAACTCTTGCACTCAGCACAGACCATGATGGGACAAAAGTCTTTTACAAAAAGTTCAGATTTCAATTGCTGTATTTCTAGTTGTCTTTGAGAAAATAGCTATATTAGTAAGTTAAACACATGACTTTAATTAGGGGATTAGAAAAGCATCCAACTTAGAGGCCCAAATTTATCAGCTTTTACTATCATAGTTGTATCTCAAAATGTTGGGATGAATATTTTTTATATTTGTAAATCTTTCTTTAAAATACAATGCCATAAATGTTCACACTTCTCATATTTGAAAATGGCAAATATGAGGCATATATGGTAATGTCCAGAATAAATATAAATTACTGAGCACAGGTCATCCAGTACTGGTTTCATAAGTGCCTTAAGATGTTTCACCTGATTGGGAAACTCTTTTAAAAGCTTTAGTAACTGATATATTTTTAATTTATTTTCGGGTATATTGGGAAGGGGGTCACACCTAGCAGCGCTCATGGGTCACTGCTGGGCCTCCACTCATAAATCGTCCCTGATAGGTTCGGGGGACCATATGGGATGCCAGGATTTGAACCACCATTTATGCTGGATCAGCTGCGTGCAAGGCAAATGCTCTACCACTTTGCTCTCTCTCTCACCCCAAGCTGATATATTTTTAATTTTGACCTCACTACATATCAGCTTCTGTGTTGGTGACCTCAAGGTATAATTGACTTCCCAGGTTTAGTATATGATTGGCATATACCAATTCAAATTGACATTCAAGTCACTTTTATTGACATTTACTGCATACCTTTTATGAATTAGAAAAGAAAGAGTAAGTAGTTTGATCCTTTATAACCCATATGGTCATATGGTCTCCCAAGCACCACCATGAGTAATCCCTGAATACAGAGCCAAGAGTAAGCCCTGAGCACTACTGGATGGTATAAAAAATTAAAAAGGGCTAAAAAATAACTCCACACACATATTCCCACACCCAAAACAGCATAACTTAAACCCCAGTGATAGTCACATTTTACTTGCTGCTTACTAATAGGACCTCTTCTCTCTTCCACGACCAGAACATTCTCCCAATCCTGGAAGCCTACAGTGGCAAAGTCTGGGAAAGTATACCAGAAAGGTTTGTGAAAATAGCACCCCAAAACAGGCCATTGATGTCAATACATGTGCTACTAACCGAAATTAACTTGTGGTACCTTGGCACCATGTAAACCAACACAGCCAGACACCAGCTGTCCACGACAGATCTACCACAATGAAGTGCATAAAATTGCCATGAGGGATAGATTAGACAACAAAGACTACCTACACATCTTCTAAATGCCTCTATCCCCTCCAAAAGACAACATATTTTTCTCCCTTGGAGGAGATAACCTGGTGAAATTCTCCATGCTGCTTCCATTGTGTTGGAAGCTTTCCTCTCAACAATGAACTTTAGTGTGCGGAGTTTGAGCCTCAGAAAAAATTATTTTATTGTTTTTCTTCTGCATGTCCAGTCAGATAGTCTTGATCTATCCCCCCCTTAAAATGGTGACCATATCCAGTAATCGAGGAGATGAGTTCCAGAAAACATTCTAGAAGTTAGCGGAGAGTGTTGTAGAAACAGGGAGGCATTATTTTCCATACTTGTTCATTTGTAAGTTGTGGAGAGAAAAGGGGTTCACCTACAGATATCCATCTGCAGGGATAGTAGGAGCCGTGGTATATCTTCACTACTTCCAGGGGTTTGTGATGCTGGCATCATAGCCAAAGATGATAGTAGCTAATATGCCCAATATGGCTCCTGTAATTCTGTACTTGTCATGATCCTCAACAAGGATCATCACGGAGCTGATCAGGTAGAGGATGGCCCCTATGAGGGATCGGAAGAAATCAATCCAGATGATGAACTGAGCCTTTTTATCCACGTCACACACGTAGAGGACAATGAAGATAATAGCAAGGATCATCTCAATGGATGACAGAGAAATGTAAGCCGGCTGCGAATTTCTGAAGCAGATCAATATCACCATGCAAAAAATAATCTCGATGATGAGTAGTATTCCCTTTGGGGAACTCAAAAAGGTCTTGGCGTCCGGCATAGTGGGGGTCGGAGTCCCTAGGGATTCACAGGAGCTGTTGATCTGATAAGAGTGTTTCAGTAAGCTTTACCCAGCCCTCTTACTGTCTGTCTGGGAAAGTCAAATAAATTTCTATTTCTCCCGATAAAAACTGGCATCTGTCACAGTCATGATGGTAATAATAGTAGTAGTAATAACCAAACTACCAATGCCTCACTCGGGTCTGTAACAGAATTCAATCTGGAGTTCTGACCTCACAATGATCCTGTGATGTCAGTGCTATTGTCACCTCACTTTGTAAATGATACCTCAATTGTGTATGGAAATGAAGAAGTAAGTAGGATGACATGCAAGGGGTAGAGTTAGAGCTAGAAATGAAGCATTTGTGTCCTGCTCTGCTCCACATAGCGTACTGCTGACTATATGACTTTCCATTGTGTGCCTGCAAGGGGATGACAAGAACACAGAAGAAAGCCCTGGCTTGTGCCTGTGATTAGCTGGGATATAAAAAGAGCATGTCAATACAGGTCAACAAAGTGGGGTTAGGGGACTTTAGCTCTGAGGGAAGTGCAGATAAGCAAAGGAGAATTAGGCTCTGAAGAGGAAGTCTCCATTGTGAGTTAAAAGATCAAAGGAGAGGATCGAAAGCTCTCTCTGTACTTTAGAGAAGTTACCTGGAAACAAGGCAGCATCTTGAATAGGAGATGGAAGGTCTGGGAGTCAATGTAGAGATCCTAAGGACAGTTTCCACACACACAAATAAAAGGTAGCTTGGTCGGTGGTGGCAACAAGTCTAAAAAAGAAAACTACCAACTGCCTTGTTGAAAGGATTTCTTACAGTGAAAGCATATACACTACTGAACTGAATCACTCTTCTTTTTTTATTGGTTTTGGTCTGGATTTGGACCACAATGGTGCAATGGTCCACAATGGACCAATGGTGATCCTGGCTCTGTGCTCCAAAATTACTCCTGGCAGGCTCAAGGGTCTCTGTGGGATGTTGCAATTGAACCAAGGTGAGCTGCATGCTAGGCAAACATACTATCCATATGGGTAACAAAAGGAAGCTCAGATAAAGTCACTTTAAAGAAAAAGTCATTTTAGGCTGGAGTGATAGCACTCCTCTTGGATCTGCATTACTTCTAAGCAGTTGTTAGGAAAAATGAAGTCATGAAATTTGCTTATCATGGATGAATACGGAGAATATTATGCTGAGTGAAATAAGTCAGAGGGATAGGGGAACATATAGAATGATCACAACTCATTTGTGAGATATAAAAATGAGCATGTTAATAATACACAAAGACAATAGAGATGAAGGCCTGAAGGACTGGTTCATGTAGGAAACATGCCACAAAGAATAGGGGTGTAGTTAGAACAGAAAAGAGAGCACTATGACAAAGATATTTGAAAATTATCACTCTGAACAAGAACTGAAAGAGGATGCTAAAAGGAGGTAAAGTGATATGTAGGATATCCCTTCAAAACTGGATTTCAAATCACAGTGTTTAGAAGGGAGAAAGGAAAGAGAGAGAGAGAGAGAGAGAGAGAGAGAGAGAGAGAGAAGAGAAGGGTGTGTCTGCATAGAAGCAGACAGGAAGGAGAGTAGAAGGAAGGGTGGGAAATTGGTGGTGGGAAATGTACACTAGTGAGGGGATGGGTGTTTGATATTGTATGACTGCATCTCAATTATGAACAACTTTGTAACTGTATCTCATAGAGATTAAAAGATTATTTTAAAAAAGAAAACAGATTATAAACCTGTGTAGAAAGTCTTCTGACCCACCAACTTAACAAAATAAAAATGGCAAGAAACAACCCACATCTATGTTATATGGAAAAAGGAGTAAAAAAATCAAACTCAAACTCCATAGCCATCTGAAGAGATTTGACCCCCTGAAGCATACAGCCTCTATATACCTTAGTGAACTATCATGTCACTTTTAATAGATGTTAAAAGTCATCAATGAGACCACAAAAAAAATATTAAATTACAGTATGCTTCAGTGAGTAGACAAAGAACACAGTTAGGTCATAGGTCCCACAAATCACTATATGTTGCAAGGCTTGCTGCTTCAAGTGTTTGGAAAACTCATTCGTGCAGAACATTTATATGGAATGTGAGCAAGTGATTATAACATGGTTTTGTTGATAAAGGAGTGTTAAATCAGCCGAAACTTCTAGATGCTTCTTACTGTGATAAAAATGTGTAAGTATAAATATGTATTCTATTTTAATGTATTAAGAACCTAATATGCTCCTAACCCCTTTTATGGCACAGCTTCTGTACACTAAATCTAAGAGTTACATTGATTCTTGCAATACTAAAACCATAACTTCATAAGAGAAATAACATATATTTTTTAATTTTCTTTCTATTTTATTATTATAATAATAATTTTTGTTTTGACCAAAGTGGATTACAAATTTTTCACAGTAATATTTTAGGTACATATTGACATTATATCAGGGGAATTCCCACAACCAAAGCTGTCCTCCTTCCATCCCCATTCCCAGCATGCATCTCATATCCCCCTTCCTTACCACCACCACCCCGAGCTGCTGTATAAGTTGTCCCCTCTGTATCTAGCTTGTTGTAGAATGGGTATCTATTCTGTTGTCATTGGCTTTGGATTTGGTGTGTAAGTCTGATCATTTTTATTACTACTTAGTGATCATACAACTGTTTGGTCTTGGAACCCTCCATTATTTCCCTCTCAATTTGAGAGGCAAAACAAGATGGTTCAAGTTGTGCACTTATTTTTAATCTTTATTGAGATACTATGATTTATAATACTGTTAATGATGTTATTATGTACATATCATTGGAATACCATACCCACCACTCTACCTAAGCCTTAAAGTTCCCTTCCATTCATCCTCTGCAACCCTACAAACTCGGTTCTGTGGACCAACTCTCCAGTTTATCCAACCTTGGACATTTGCTGATCTCCCCACATATGAAGTAGAAGATTCTATATCTATTCCTTCCTCCTAACTGATGTCACACAGCATGGTATCTTTCTTAGAGCTACAAAATATTTCATTGTGTATATATAGATCACAGCTTCTTGATTCATTCACTGTGGTTGGGCACCTACTTTTTTTCCTATCTTGGCTATTGTATTAAGTACTACAATGGATATAGGTATAAATATATCCATTCAGATTAATGCTTATACATTCAGGGGAGAAGATGCCAAGAAGTATACTGTGTCTCTCATATTCACTTCTCTATCTATGGCCGGAAATAGTACTTGATGTGCTTATTAATAATTTGATTAGTAGAAAATTGAATAATACTTATCATAAATATACTATATTTATTTTTATACATTATATTATTTATATATGTGGAATATTCATTTGAACAAATAATAACTAAACTTAATCATGCAATATGTTCTGCAAAGTTATGCAACTCAGATTCAATTTTCAGGATTACAGGATCTCCACAGCATTGCTTGGTACAGCCCTAGAGGTCCTTCTTAGTGTGATCCTAGGGGACCCAAGCACCTCTGACATGATCTAGGTCTTAGAAGCATAACATCATTGAGCACTTGCATTGAAATGCTGTCTTGGTTGGCAAGGAATTGCTGAAAGAGTCTTTGCACTTCCTGAAAACTGCTTGGGAGTACTGATCCTCCCAAAGAAATAACTTATACAATGTGAAACCCACATTGGGACTTCAAAAAAATTGCAGTTATTTAAATACCTTTAATTTATTTATTTAGTTATTGAAGGGCATCTCCAGTAATGCTTGGTGTGTATTCCTGACTCTGTGCTCATGGTCGGTCACTCAACACTGACTCCCTCATTGAACACTGAACACTCACTGATTACTCCCACTGGTCTTCAGCAGTCACATGCTACTGGGCATCTTTTACAAAAAGCTTATAGTTGACTTATTCAACTATCTTTCCATCCCTTGAAGACTATTAATTTTTAAAAGATGGTGGTCTACTTTTCTTTCAAAGATCCTTCTCTATATCCTCTCATAATACACAGTGTGAAAGGACTAAGAATAAACAGGATGAAGAAGGGACCATTGTCCATTGGACAGAGCAGCTAAAGATATATTGAATTTAGCTTCCATGGTCATAAAATGTCAAAAGATGCTCTAAGCACCAAAACACACAACCTCTGTCCTGCATTCACAGATGCCAATGAAGGCAGGCAATTGGCTTAAACAAACAAACAAACAAAAAACATACAGGAAGATACAAAAAGGAGTCTTGAGGTAAGAAACAAAAGTAAAGAAGACATTACTAGACAGAATGGACCAACTATCCTGACAGAAGAAAAATTCTGGGCTGAAGTAAAATAGCTTGTTTCAGAGCCAAACTGCCTAGATGAGAATGGATGCCTGTGGACAAAAGAGGCCTAAACCTAATTTAAAAGAAAAAAGAAGCTTCTGGATGATTGTAAAGATAAGGAAAGGGATAATGAAAAAGTTAGACAAAAAAAAAATTTAAAGGGGAATAGTAAAATACAGATAAACACAGCCATGCTCTGTAAAGATAAGGAACAAACAGCTTGGCGAGGAATCAGGGGAGCCATTAAGGCTGCAGTGGGAGGAGAGACAGATGGGGCTGGTACTGCTTATGGGCTTCATCAAGTCTTAGCTTCAGAATTTCTCCAAGGAGCCTCCTCTTAGAAACATCTCCTAATGAGAAACTCCTAATGAGAAAGTGCAACGTTCAGAACGAATGGTTGCAGGAGACCAGGCCTGGCCAGATTCAAGGCATAAACTCAGTGGGTTCAGGGTATGTGGGTGCGTGTTTTACTTCCTGTCATCTTCCAGCTCTCTTTAGTGTGACAATGTAATGAAGGGCACAATTGCAAACCCTTCAGACACTTAGCACCCAGCTCTGATTAGCTTTTTTCTCCCCCATCTCCTGGCCCCTCCAACAGTCATTACCACACAGAGCCATTTTATCTCTCTCCTGTGAGCCTCTTCCTTCTTAAGGCAAGCTGCTAATTGAAAAACAGCAATCACAATTAAGCATATTTCTAACCCAGGGATGTCTCCTCTTGACAGAAAAGAAAGATGAGCAAATAATTTTGGTGTCATTTGCAATAATCCACAGGAGGAGAAAAACTTGAGTTATGGAGAGAGAAATAGCAGAGTTCCCTCTGAGAACAAGACACTCCTGATATTGTGCCTTGAATTTCCATTTAAAGAAAATAGATGTCTCTATGAGTTCATGATATCAAGCATTCCAACTGAAACAATATTGTAAATATCAGAACATTGGCTAGAAAATTACCAGAAAAATTACCCATTTTCACTTGAATATGGAGACTCTGTCAATTAAAAAATATTTAAACTTACAGTTAAAACGTTTCAGTGAATCATGGAGCACAATTCTTTCACTTTCAAGCACAATGCAGTTGAAAAATAAAAAAAAATCATGAGAATGTATCAAATATTTACTGAAGTTAAAAAAAAATAAGAGCCAAGGAAACAAACAAACAAAAAATTTTGGGCTGTCATGAAGCTATTCAAAAGAAAGTAAAGAATTTGTTGTTTGAGAATAGGAATCTAATCAAGATGGGAAAGTTTAATTTCTAGCTGACATTAATATTGTGATCAAGTGTTGTGTTGCAATCAGTTTATCACCCAAGGATAGAAAAGTCTGAAAATAGTCTGTAAAGAAACCTTAACTGTAAGGCGAACCATTCCCTTAGAGCCCTTTTACCTAAACTTTCTTTTGAGATGTTAATCCCACCTGGATGATCAGACCCGCCCACACCTGGGATGAGGCAGGCTGTTTTAAATAAAGAATAAAAAAATTTGTGTGGAGGGGGGAGGCGAGGATGAAGCAGAAAAAAGACAGGAAGAAAGACATAGCTTGGGAGCACAGCACAGGGAGAGCTCAGCGAAATGAGCACATGGCAGAAAAACTCATGGCAGAGAAAAAACTGTGAGTAATAAAGTGAGCTGAATCCAATGAATCTCTTAACTGCATCTTCAGAACCGCGGGCCAAAGGGATTAGAAACATGGTGCCTAGGGCAGCCTACCCAACATTTGGAACTTTGTTTTTTTTTTTAATTTTTATTCCACAATTAACTACTTTAAATAAATGTAAGCAGTGACTTTATAAGATCCTATTTGAAAATCATATATCTCAGCTCAATCATACTCATTAAATATATATTTGCAATATGCCTTCAATGTAACAAGCCTACAAGAAATGTTTGCTTTCTGTGGACAAGTTTTAGAGACAGTATACGCACAGACTAAGGGGCTTGTGGAAGGACCCTAAATTCAATTGTGCTACTCAATAGGCCCCCACCAAGAAAACACCAGTTCTACCTGAAGCAGATGGAGGAGAAAGCCCCAGCCATCCTACAGATCCATGTGGTCACTTTGCAAATGGAACCCCAAAAACATTCTATGAAGGAGACAATTAATAAAGCAGACCAGGGGCTGGATTGGAGCTGCAAGTGGTAAGGCATCTGCCTTGCCTGTGCTAGCCTGGACAGACAGCCCTTCAATCCCCCAGCATCCCATATGGTCCCCCAAGCTAGGAGCTATTTCTGAGCACATAGCCAGAAGTAACCCCTGAGCATCACTGGGTGTAGCCCAAAAACCAAAAGAAAATAAAAAGCATACCAAAATAATTTATTTCAGATTCTAATACAGTATATCTTTCTTTACATGATGTTCCCCAAATGTTCTGGTGTTTAATATAGAAATTGGCAGGTTCTGTGTTAAAGGCATTTATTATAAAGCAGATATCAAATCTTATAGAAACAAGAAAAAAGTGGAAACTTCCTCTTTAAGATGATTCAAAGGTATTAGATCAAATAAAACAAAAAAATATGTTCCCATTAAGCTGGTCTTCCAAATTAAAAGGGGTGTATTTTATTACAATCTTTCAATGATTGTCTAATGACCTCCTTGCTTAATCTTCCTTAAATATAAGGGTTAAAGAGTTTAACAACAACTTCTGCTTAACAGTTTAAGTATAAGAAGTCACTCACTATATTTTGAAGGCTACACCTGGATGTGCTCAGATATTCTTTGCAATTCTGGGGGACTGTGAGTGGTCCTGAGGATCAAACAGAGTTCAACTCGAGTGTAAGATAATTCTTAACCCCTCTACTACTTTTCTGGTTCCATCTTTTTTTTTTAATTTTATTTGTCTGTATGATTGCTTTACAACCTCTCATTTGTTTATGATTAAAGCTCAAGTGAGTCTCCTGAGAAAAACATTGAATTTTTTTCCTTTCCTGTTACTCTTTGCTTTTAGATGTGTATCAGGTCATTGATATTTTTGTGGTATTGTTTAATCAAATATTTTATTGACCTGCTTTGGAAATAAAAATGAAGTCAATGTAGATCTGTACAAAAAGTGAGGGAAGAGCATCCAACTATAGTCAAACTTCCAAATATTTCACATGAACATCAGGCTCTATCATTGTACTAATTATTTGATAACCTTAGAAGTCAGCTACTAGAATAAAAGAAGGGTCTGGAAAGATAATGCAATGGGGGAAGGTACTTGCCTTACATGCAGCCAACCCAGGTTCAATCTCAAGTACCTATATTATATCATCCTTCAGCCACTCTAATCCTTAAGCAAAGAGTCAGGAATAACCCCTGAGTACAGCTAGGTGTGCCCCCAAAATGAAAAAAAAAAAAAAACATACAAAAAAACAAAACTGAAGAATCAAATCAGGCTCTCAGACCAATAGAATGAAATTGAAAGTCCAGGAATAAACTCTTAGATCTATTGATAGTTGCTTATATCTATGGAACCAAGAACATAAAGTGGAACGAGAGTCTCCTCAGCAACTACTTTTAGGAAAATCAGGTAGCTCCATGCGAAATAGTGAACCCAGACCACAACCTCACACCATACATGCAATTTAACTCAAAGTGGATTAAAGGCTTTGATGTGAGACCATAATTCACAAAATACATTGAGTAATACTTAGGCATATTTATTCAAAACATTGACTTTAGAGGTGTCTTAAGTGAGAAGAGAATGCACAAATTTGAATTCATCAAAGTAAAAAGCTTCAAATTGTCAAAGAAACTAAATAAAATAAAAAGGCACCCTACTGAATGGCATAAAACATCCACACACCAGGCCTCTGGTTAAGGGCTAAAATCCAAGAGCTATAAAGCCCTCAGAAAACTCAGTAACAGAAAAAAAAACAATGCCATAAAAAATGAGTAGAACTAAACAGACACCCCATCAAGAAGGAATACTGACAGCCAAAAGACATATGAAAAAGTGTTCGATCAACACTGATTATAAGGAAAATGAAAATCTAAATAATAGTCATCAACTCAGATTAGTGAGAATGGTATATATCAAAAAGTCCACAAACAATCGATGCTGGTAGGGATGTGATGAGAACGGAATCTTCCATCATTGCTGGTGGAACTATTGTCTGATTCAGTCTCTTCGCAAAACAGTATAAAAAACATCTTAAAAAAAATAAAACGGGTCAGAACAGTAGCACATAAGGTAGGGCATTTGCCCCTGAGCCTATCAAGGGTGATTTCTGAGCACAGAGCCAGGAGTAACCCCTGAGTACTGCTGGGCATGGCTCCCAAAAAAATCAAAACTGGTTTTCTATATGACCCAGTAATTATACTCTATGGTAGCTAAACTAAAAATGAATACATACACACAACTCACATATTTGAAAAGATAAATGCATATCTGTCTACCAAAGCACTGTTTACAATAACCAGGATCTGAAAACAACAAACAGCAGGTGATAATAAAATCATGGTATTTATACACAATGAAGTAGTATACATGTATAAGGAATGATGAAGGCAGATTACTCTTTTCAATGTTGCTCTCTACCCTCTCAAGATATACTAAATAAAACTCTTTATCAGAGAGGAAGAAGAAAGAAAAGAACAAAAAGAAAAAAGAAAGGGAAGGAAGGAAGGAAGGAAGGAAGGAAGGAAGGAAGGAAGGAAGGAAGGAAGGAAGGAAGGAAGGAAGGAAGGAAGGAAGGAGGAGGAGGGAGGGGGGAGGAGGGAGGGAGGGGAAGGAAGGAAGGGAAGGAAGGAAGGAAGGAAGGAAGGAAGGAAGGAAGGAAGGAAGGAAGGAAGGAAGGAAGGAAGGAAGGAAGGAAGGAAGGAAGAAGGAAAGGAAAGGAGGAAGAAAGGAAGGAAGGAAAGGAAGGAAGGAGGGGAGGAAGGAAGAAGGAAAGGAAAGGAAGGAAGGAAGGAGGAAAGGAAAGGAAGGAAAGAAGGAGGGGAGGAAGGAAGAAGGAAAGAAAGGAAGGAAGGAAGAAAGGAAGGAAGGAAGGAAGGAAGGAAGGAAAGAAGGAAGGAAGGAAGGAAGGAAAGGAAGGTATGGAAAGCAAGGAAAGCAAGGGAGGGAAGGGAGGGAAGGGAGGGAAGGGAAAGAAGAGAGGGAAGGAAAGGAAGGGAAAGAAGGCAGGGAAGGGAAGTAAAGAAGAAAAGGAGGAAAATGAAGGAAAAGGGAGGAATAGGAAGGAAAAGGGAGGAAAAGAAAGAAAAAGGAAGGAAAAAGGGAGGAAGGAAGGGAGGGAGGGAGGAAGAAAGGAAGGGAGTAAGAAAGGGAGGAAGGAAGGAAGGAAGGAAGGAAGGAAGGAAGGAGGAAAGAAGGAAGGAAGGAAGAAAAAGAAAGAAAGAAAGAAAGAAAGAAAGAAAGAAAGAAA
The DNA here is from genome assembly GCF_024139225.1 of Suncus etruscus. Classification (NCBI taxonomy): domain Eukaryota; kingdom Metazoa; phylum Chordata; class Mammalia; order Eulipotyphla; family Soricidae; genus Suncus; species Suncus etruscus. The sequence continues at coordinate 127,174,925 of NC_064854.1, read as the reverse complement.
GAAAGAAAGAAAGAAGAGAGAGAGAGAGAGAGAGAGAAAGAAAGAAAGAAAGAAAGAAAGAAAGAAAGAAAGAAAGAAAGAAAGAAAGAAAGAAAGAAAGAAAGAAAGAAAGAAAGAAAGAAAGAAAAAAGAAAGAAAGAAAGAGAAAGAAAGAAAGAAAGAAAAGAAAAGAAAAAGAAAAAAAGAAAGTGGAAAAAGAAATGGGAAAAATGGGGAAATGGATAAAGGAAGATATATGTGGTACAGTAATAGTTTTTGCATATAGAATAAATAACAATACTTTTGCAATCCACATTACTTCACTAATACATAAATAAATAAATAAATAAATAAATAAATAAATAAATAAATAAATAAATAAAACCCAACCACCAGTCACCTACTAACATCTATACCTTATTAGATATGCTTATGAAGAAATTACATACTTAAAGTAGTTGAAGTGACCGATCTTGTTATGGTTAACCAAATTTTTGAAGAAAAAAAAAAAAAAAGCCTTTTTTTCCCAGGAGCTCAGCTGGGGAAGTGCAGCTGATGAGAAAAGGTGAATATATAGCACATCAAGTGATACTTAGGGGTTTCTCCTGTATGTCAGGAAACACACCTAGTAGTGCCTGAGGTACCATATGGGATGCCAGGGATTGAACCAATGTAGCCATGTAGTATAACCTAACTGCTGTTTCAGATCCCAAGTACACTATACTTTCTACTCAAATTTTCTGAAAAAGTAGGACTGCTCCAAAATTATAGTGTGCTTCAAGGGTAGAGATACCCTGTACCTCTTAGGCCGAGGGAATTTGCTTTCTAATTTTCCCCCAATATTTACTGTGCCTATGCAAAAATAAATAAACAAAACCTTGATACATCTACCTCCCCATTTTATCTTTTTTTTTTATTTTCTTCAACCTTTTTCCTTTTTTCTTCTTTTAATTTTATTTATATGTATAGCTTCTAAACAGGGGTCTCTGCAAGTTTTTTTTTCTTTTATAGAACCATAGAACATGAATCATCTTGTTCTGTCTCATATTTCTATGTCTTTTTACAAACTGAGGGGTTAAAACAGTGGATGGGACCCAGGGGCCAAGCAGTCTCAGAAGCATTGAGTGAAAATAAAAAATGGTCAGCCTTAAATACCCAAACCAATGTCAACAACAGTAGAATCAAGAGACCCAAACTCCAACAAGTTCTACACAAAAGGGACCTGTTACACTAGCAGTCCAGGGGCCCAAGAGGGGAGGTATGAGAGGCATGCTGAGAACTATGGCACAGGGAGGTCAACACTGATGGTGGGAACTTGGAAACTGAAATACAACTGTAAAAGACTTGTAATTTATATTGGTCTCTATAAAAAAATTTAAAAACATTATTAAGCTTTCTAGGGCTAGGGAGATAGCACAGCTGGTAGGGAGTTTGGCTTGCATGCAGCTAACTTAGATTTTGATTCCTGATTTACCATATGGTGCACCGAGCTCAACAAGAGTGATCCCTGAGTGCAGAGCCACAAATAAGCCCTTGAGAACCATGGATGTGACCAAAAACAAAACAAAACAAAACAAAAACAAAAGTCACAACTGCCTGACTTTAAGGAGAGAAAATAAACTTAAAAATAAAATCTATTTGTGAGACCGAAGAGATAGGTGTTTGTTTTGCTTGTAGCTGATTTCAGATTGATCCATGGCACAGAAAATGCGTCCTCAAGCAGGAATAAACCCTGAGCACATCCAGGTGTGGCCACACACATCCCTGAGTAATAAAGACTAAATAAAGTTTATCAATTTAAAAAGATGGAAGTGTTACTAGTAAAAATTATACCATGTACGGAGCTCAAGAGCTCATGAATAATGTATCATTAAATTCTAAGTATTATGGCCAGAGTGATGGTGCAGTGGTATGGCTTTTGCCTTGCATGCGGCTGACTCAAGATGGACTTCGGCTCAATCCCTGGCATCCTGTATGGTCCCCCAATCCAGGAGCTAGTTCTGAGTACATGGCTAGGAGTGACCCCGAGAGTCACTGGGTGTGGCCCCAAAACCAAAACCAAACGAAACAAAACAAAATATAAGAATTATGAATAGAAAAAAAAACTATGTAAGGACGCTGGTATTGTAGGAGAAAATCAGTTCAATATTCCACTTCCTGATGTAGGCTTCTCTAATCTACAAGGAGTTTTTTAAACATATCAGTGAGCTAGATCTGATGCTGGACCAGACATAGGGGCAGAGTGAGAAAGGAAGTGTCAGAATGATGAAACTTACAGTCATCCTAAGAGGTGACACACAAAAAAGTCCCTACAATTCAGGATTGATCCACCAATAACCCAATCATTGACCTCTTGAGCCAAGAGCATAACCTCTCTCCTGCAAAATGGGAATTAAAACAAAAAGTCCTTAATTCCCCTGACCCTGATCCTCCACTCTTTACCCCCAGACACCAGCAGGAACCAAAGGCAGGAAGGGCACTTCGCTCAGAGTTACAGGGAAAGCATTCTATAAATCCTGGCATGGCAAACAAAATTTAATAAATCATGATCCTTTATGGTCTTTCTAGTTTCCTGTACTTGTTTCAATGGGAAATGCTCTAAAAAGACACCTGGTTTCCTGGGAAGCTATGATTCAAACACTGAATGGTGCAATTTTGCAAAAGTAAATCATTAAGCAAAAATCCTTTTCAACAGACGGCAGGATGAGCTGGGAGATGGCACAAGTGGTAGAGAGCATGGCTGGCATACACAAGGACCCAAATTAGATCCACAGTACTGATTTCATTCCCCAGAAGCATTGCTTAGTGTAACCCTGGGTCTCAACATCATTGGCCATGAACCCTCACCTCAGAACCCTGAAAAAAATATATGGAATTAAAATAAATAAAAATAAATGGAATTAAATGACAAGAAAGACCAACTAATCATGTTCAATCTAAGATGGAAACCCACTAGTCATGGGGCCAGTAAAAATTGCTTAAATTTGTGATTCTTGGGGGTGGGCAATCATTAGCACCCTATTTAGTAGTAACAATAAACCTTCAAAAAAGAATAGGCACTTCTTTTTCATTTCTTTACTATTCTAGATCTAAAAGCAAGGGAGTTCTCCATGATTTGCTCTTCTATAGTTTCTTATTTAGACTCCTAACCCTCTTCCCACAGATCTCTGGCTCTATAACCTACAAGCCACTCTAGAGCAGTGCTAGAACTGAGTGAGGCTGTTTGGGGTTCACTTGACTTCCTTAAAACATTCATTTATGGCCAGCTGTTTTTCTTTCAATGCTAATGATTTAATGGATGCTTTGAAAATAAGTTGAAGGTAAAAGGATATTACTGTAAAGAAAAGCATCCCATTAAACATTTTTATAGGTGCTACTAAGAAAAGCTAAAATTATGAAGACAAAATGGGATGACTGAGATTTAGTCAATCAAATCCCCTAATTTCTGGAAAACTAAGGAGCTATCACCTCATTCCTTGTACCTCAAGAAATGAATATATGATAAGTCTATAGCTCCACCCAGATGGAGAAGCTCCGAGATGAAGAGAAAACACCTGGCCAGATGGCATATTAGGCAGAGAGGAGAATTATAAAAATAAAGTATGTCTGTAGTTCCAGCATACCAAAGACCATTCTAGAATGTAAAGACTTCAGATCATAATCCCTCTTGCCCTCAGTCCTATTCACCAACAGTTGGGGAGCTGGGCATTGTGAGGAAGGTAGAAGGAGATACCAACCATACCTCCACTCTGGAAGACCAGATACTAGCCTTCATGCTAAAACTTTGGGATGGGTCAAGGTGCTCTGTAAAACAGGATCAGAGAGGACCTAGCAAGCAGAACTCAACAGTACCTGCTCACCAATGTAAGGGCAGAACAAAGCTTTAATTACTAGTTCCTTTAAGTATCTGTGAAAAAGTAAGGCTACACTATTTTAGAAGGATAAATCCTCCAAACATCTTCACATGAACCAACTAATTCTGTTAAATCTATTATTTAACAGACTTATTATAAAAAATGCATGTTTTAAAAAAACAGCATATGCTTGCAAACAGGTATTTATAACCAAATATTACTATTATAGACACTAGCTTAATTGTACTGTTGTTCCAGTTTGTTTATCATGAAACATACTTAGTAGTAGCTTTTTTAAAAGATCATTTTCTACCTTCACAACAGAATACTGCCTATTGTCCTCCTTTAGAAAGCACTGCTTTGACCAAATAAAGACTTATTTACTTGAAAGAGCCTATGGCTTCTTACTCATGTGAGATTATGCGTTGGAAGGGAGAGGGAGTGAAAAGATAAAATGCAAATAGCAAGTTTCTCAACTGAAACTCAAATTCAATGAAAATCTGGAAGATTCGGAATCAAGCACAATTCCCCATGAGGAAATAAAAGGTTAAGAACTTTTTTTCTGGGTAATATATTAGCTGATTTTATTTTTTTTAATAATACCTTTATTTAAGCACCATGATTACAAACATGTTTGAACTTGAGTTTCAGTTATAAAAATGAACACTCCTTCACCAATGCAACCTTCCCACCACCAATGCCCCCCAAAACCCCCATCACCCTCCACCCCCACCCACTGCCTGTCTTTGAGATAGGCATTTTATTTCTCTCACTCACTATCATTGTGAGAACTTTTTTGGGGGGGGGGGGTTTGGGTCACATCCGGCAGCACTCAGGGGTTACTCCTGGCTCTACACTCAGATATCTATCCTGGCAGGCTTGGGGACCATATGGGATGCTGAGATTCAAACCACCTTCCTTCTGCATGCAAGACAAGCGCCCTACCTCTGCTATCTCTCCAGCCCTTATTGTAAGAACATTTTTAAATGCAAAATGTCTCTGTCTCAATCTCTATCACCCAGATCACCCAAAACTGTAGGGACAATCAATTGTTTTCATGTTTAAAGGAGTCTATCCTCCTCTATAGCTACATGATGAGGGTCACCCCTGACCCCCGCCATTTAACTGAGACCAGAGAAGCTTCCTACTAAGCCCCAGATTACTAGAGAGGCCTGACTTAGCAACTCCCCTGCATGATAGCTACAGTCAAATTGCCTGTCCCACATCTGTAGGTAGCCAGTTATCTACCAGGTCCACTTCAAATCAGTCCTGGTCAAACACCTTCAACCTTCTCTTGATGGATGTCAGTTTTATCTCCTGGGACCCAAGAGGAGTTATTGTAGTCTAATCAGACTAGTAATTTGTTTAACATTGTTCCTATCAAAGTTTTTTTTCTTTAATTTTTTTTTATTTTTAATTATAAGAACAATGATGCAAAGAAAGAGAACAAGGTAAAGTTACAGTGGAAGGACAATGACCCATAAACAGAGTTCTCAGAAGAAATCCCCTTGCTGATGCCTAAATTTTGGACTTACAATCAAAGAACATTAAGAAAAATGACACAGAACCCATGTACAATTATTTTGTCCACAAGTCCATGGATTGTAGTACATTATGACATTTCTTAGAAGTACACAAAGCAATCTAAAGCCATGAAATTTATGTGACTCCTTAAACATTAAAGGCATAGTATTTTTTACATTTTCATGCACATGCATATTAGTTTAAGTTAACATCAAAAGTTTAAGTGGTTTTTTTTTTTTAAGGTTTAGAGTCAAAGGAGCACAGTAAAAACGGTGTTAGAGTGGCAAATATTGTTTGCATAGGCCCACCAAAATATGGAGGACATGGAAAGGAAAAGCCTGGCCTAAATACAAGGAGACTCTACCCCTGAAGTTTCCTGGCATAAGACCAACTCTAGGTTCCAGGCAAACTAGTTTGTTCAATCCAAGTCATTGTCTGTAGTGCCAATACAGTTTTATTTTTCACACAGTCTCTATTGTTGGCATCAGGTTTCTGTATTAATGATCCTGGAATCTGCATATCCTACATTGCAGTCAGGATGGTGCAGAGCATCCTCTCGTTTCACCTCACAATTAAAGGGCAATGCAGAAAGCCCTGTTCAGTAAGCAGGTCATCATCGTTGTTGTTGTTGTTGTTAAGTCTTCTCAGTGTTAAGGGAAGTCTCTTTTGAGCAGATCAATGTCAGAGCAGCAGTGGGGTCTTCCCTGGTAGAGGATTTCCTCCAGGTGATGTTATAGACAACCTTGGATGTTTCGTAGATGTCTTCCCTAGTTCAGGGGTGAATGGAGAATGCTCATTCTTCTGAGGCCTGTGCCAGGTCATTATGTCAGTGTTCAGGGCGTAAGGTCCCATTGCACTACAAGGTTTGTGTGTTCCCATCTCTATTAGATAAGAACTTATTTGTATGTATGGTATTTTCCCATTTTAATGTGCCTATACAAACAAGAAATAAAGCCATGTGGCGTTATCGATGCATATGGGGGCATAAGAACATGTCCAACAATACCCGTGACTTGGTTCAAACATAAGAATTAAACTTATGGACTCTTTCACCAAATTTCCAATTGAACAGTTCACAAAGAGAAGAAAAGATAAAAAATGGGGAAACTAGTCACTGCATAAGAAAATATTCAGCAAGAGCTATAGCTGTCAAAGAAAACACACATAAAATGTTGAAAAGACATACGTGTCCATTTTATGCCTTTTAAAATAGTAGGGGGGGGGTGTTAACTCCAGTGCACCACTTTTGTCTGTGACGTAGGACTATGCAGTACTGAAGTTAAAAAGGGTAAATGTCCCTGGGGGGAGGGGGTGAGAAATTCCTCCCTAGGCATCCAAAAACTACAGAGGCTCGGCTGGGCTCAGAACACTCCGCATGCCAGGATTTCTTGGTGTGTTTGCCTGGTATGTTGGGGGCTCTGGGCAGGACAGCTAGCCATAGGACCCCTGGGCTGACCACTTAGTCCAGGGGAACAAGATTCCCCCCCACACCAGGCGGGTCTTCAGGGCCACGCCTGGTTAATCGGGCCCTGGGGGAGGGGGTGAGAAATTCCTCCCTAGGCATCCAAAAACTCCAGAGGCTCGGCTGGGCTCAGAACACTCCACATGCCAGGATTTCGTGTGCCTTTGACTGGTATGATGGGGGCTCTGGGCAGGACAGCTAGCCATAGGACCCCTGGGCTGACCACTTAGTCCAGGCGAGCATGATTCCCCCCACACCAGGCGGGTCTTCAGGGCCACGCCTGGTTAATCGGGCCCTGGGGGGAGGGGGTGAGAAATTCCTCCCTAGGCATCCAAAAACTACAGAACCGCACGGGGACTCGCGTACTTCATGTACTTCATGTATTCAGAATATTCCTTATTCTTATGTTATTTTTGCATATACAGAATGTTCATTTTGTATTCTGCCCTTTCCCACACCCCTACAAAGCTCTTTTTTACTCCTTAACTCTCTAATCCCCCCTCTCAAACATCACTAACCTACATTACTCTTTTTAACTTCAGTAGTGTACAATCCTAATCACAGTCCAAAGCTGTGCATTGTGTGTGACAACCCCAAACTGTTTCGAGATACATAAAATGGACACGTATTTCTTTAGAATATTTTGTGTTTTTTCTCTGACAGCTATAATTCTTACTAAATGTTGTCTTATACAGTGAAGATTCTAACCACTTTTTATCTTCTCTTTTTGAGCTGTTTAACAAGGAATTTTGGTGAAAGAGTCCCCCAGTTTAATGCTTATGATTGAACCATGTCATGGGAATCATTGGAATTGTTCTTATGGCCCCCATATGCACCAATAACACCACGTGGCATTGCTTCTTATTTGCATAGGCACATTAAAATGGGAAAATACTATACATACAAATAAGATCCTATCTAATAGAGATTGGAACACACAAATCTTGTAGTGCAAATGGACCTTACACCCTGAACATTGACATAACGACCTGGCACAGACCTCAGAAGCAAGGGCATAATCCATTCTTCCCTGAACCAGGGAAGCCATGCACGAAACATCCAGGCCGGTCTATAACATCACCTGGAAGCAATCCTCTACCACGGAAGACCTACACTGCTCAGACTTTGACTTGCTCAAAAGAGACTTCCCTTAACACTGAGAAGACTTAACAACAACAACGACCTGCTTACAGGACAGGGCTTCCTGCATTGCCCTTTGATTGTGAGGTGAAATGAGAGGATGCTCCACATCCTGACTTCAATGTAAGATATGCAGATTCCAGGATCTTTAATACAGAAACATGATACCAACAACAGAGACTGTGTGAAAAATAAAAGTGTATTGGCACTACAGACAATGTATGGGATTGGACGATCTAGCTTGCCTGGAGCCTAGACTTAGTCTTGTGCCAGGAAACTTCAGGGGTCTGGTCTCTTTGTACTTAGGCCAAGGTTATTTCTTTCCATGTCTCTCATATTTTGGTGGGCCTATGCAAACAACAATTGCCACTCTAACACCATTTTTACTGTGCTCCTTTGACTCTAATCCTTAAAAAGAACTCACTTAAAATTTGAGGTTAACTTAAGCTAATATGCATGTATATGGAAATGTAAGAAAATACTATGCCTGTAATGTTTAAGGAGTTATGTAAGTTTTATGGCTTTAGATTGCCTTGTGTACTGTTAAGAAATATTATAATGTGTTACAATCTGGGGACTTGAGGGACAAAGTAATTGTACATGGATTCTGTCCTATTTATCTTAATGTTCTTTGGCTGAAATTTCAAAGTTAAGATATCAGCAAGGGAACTTCTGAGAATTATGTTATGGGTGATTGTCCTTCCACTGTAACTTTACCTTGTCCTCTTTCTTTGCACCCTTGTTCTCATAATTAAAAATAAAAATTAAAAAAAAAGAATGAAGCAAGAATAAAAATAAAGTATACTATGCTCAAAAAAAAAGGGTAAATGTGGAGGAACGATGGTAGGGGGTGAGAGAGATAAAGAGAAAAATGAGCTTTTGTAGGGGTGTGCAAAAGGGCAGAGTACAAAATAGACATTCTGCGTACACAAAAACATAATTCAAGGATAGGGAGTACTATTAATGTATCTTGTGCTGGTTTTGAACATATAGACTGGTAAAAAAAAATTACCAGTGACTGCTTTAGTGTAACCGAGCAACTCTCAGCACCCACAAGTTAAGCCTAGGGTAACTTTCAATCTCTGAAGATCCAGAGCAAGGAGGTAGAGGGGTGATGGGTCACCCAAGTCCCGCACCTCCATAGGCCTGGTTAAGAAGGCCTTTGGCATGGTAAGCTGGAAGTTCCAAGCCCCACCCAAGCCCTCCCTAAGGAGCTGGAGTTTTTCATCTAATCTACTCATTATAAAGAAACACACAGATGTTAGGTTCCACCTTATTTTACCTAAAACAAAAATCATCACTGCTTCCTCTGTATGTTTGTTTGTATGTTTACAACTTGGATTTATCCCAAAATAGAGATAGTCTTACTTGTAAAGCTGGGTAGGACTGGCTCAGTATAGCCAAGCTATCTGTCCTTACTGTCCCATTCAGGGGTGATGTTTGGACTCAATAAAAAATGGCAGTCTGGCAGGCAGCTGACTCTCCATACAAGGTAGAAGACTGCCAACCACAAGTATTTTACCATCAGCCTGGTTAGGATTATTTCATGCATGACCCTGATTCAGACTTGTTCACCTGGGGTTGGAAACACTGCTTGTAGGCTGATTTTACACAGACTCCAAGTTAAGAAAGATGAGTTTTTCCCAGCAAAAAAAAAAAAAAAACCCGTCTCCTAAGTCACCAGTCATGTATTTCCCCTCTGTCACAAACCAGAGTGCTCCCAGTCAGTGTACCTGTCCTGCACTCAGATAAGCAATTACCTTTCCCTACATGTTACAACAGAAATTTTGTCATTATTATAATAGTACTCAGTCCTCAAGTCTCACAAGACAGCTTATTGTGTGTAGATTTCTATCGCTAACTGAAGACAGTTAGCTTATATGATTGGAAAAGTACCTTTTTTAAATCCTTCTCATGCCTATCATTTTAATTAATGTTTGTGAATACATAGCCTATGGTGGTGTTACAAGCATTAGAATAGATGCTTGGTGGCAGAGTAACATTATAGGACCCATTATTATTTTTCACATTATCAAAGTAAATATTACATTGATATTGGTGGGCTCAAGTCCAAGCTCATCCATTTATCAGCTCAGTGATTTAAATTGGGAAAGTCAGTTATCCTATCTGCAGGAGCAGGAAATAGTTCTGGTATTCCCCCCCCCCCCCCCGCTCTTAAATCACTTTATAGGGCAGGAGAGATATTTAAAGATTAAGGCACTTGCCTCCATGTAGCTGATTCCAGTTTAGTCCCTAGCAGGAATGATTGCTGAGCATAGAGCCAAGAACAATGATTCATGAGCATGTGTTGTATATGCAAACATTTTATGGGATTATTATGTTACTGACCCTACCCTGATCCGGTGATTGTGCCCTACCTAGGGTGTGACCTGGCATTCTGCACCCACCCTTAGGGTGGTACCTGATACTGCTTCCAACATTGGGTGGTATCTGATCCCACCATTGGGTGGTACCTGATGCTGGGGGATAAAAACAAGGATCTGTGGAAGGCGTGAAGCTTTTGGCTGGAACTTATGCTGAGTCTTTGGACTTCAGTCTTGTCCACTGAATAAAGCTAATATTTCCACGAGCCTGACTGTCTGCGAGCTGTTTACCAGCCATTTCACCTCAGAACCATTGGCTGAACGGGGTGGCAAATGCGTGGTCCGAGCTGGAGGGGAAAGACCTCATCCTTCATCCCTCCATCAGTCAACCTCTTCAGGGGCTGACTTGCAAAAAGCATGAATGGATATAACCAAATGAAATGTAAATGAATAAATTGGAATCTATTATGCTGAGTGAAATAAGTCAGAGAGAGAGAGAAAGATGCAGAATGGTCTCACTCATCTATGGGTTTTAAGAAAAATGAAAGACATTCTTGCAATAATAACTTTCAGACACAAAAGAGAAAAGAGCTGGAAGTTGCAGCTCACCTCATGAAGCTCACCACAAACAGGAATGAGTTTAGTTAGAGAAATAACTAAGTTTTGAACTATCCTAATAATGAGAATGTACAAGGGAAATAGAAAGCCTGTCTAGAATACAGGCGGGGGGGGGGGGTTGGGTGGGGAGGAGGGAGATTTGGGACATTGGTGGTGGGAATGTTGCACTGGTGATGGGTGGTGTTCTTTACATGACTGAAATACAAACACAATCATGTGTGTAATAAAGTTGTTTAAATAAAAAATTTAAAAAATGAGTTAAGGGCCATATTAATAGCACAGGGTAGGGTGTTACCTTTGCATACAGCCAACCTGAGATCAATCCCAGCATCCCATATGGTCCTCCAAGCCTGCCAAGAGCATTTTCTGAGTGCGGAGCCAGCAGTAACTTCTGAATGCCCCTGACCACTAAGTGTGGTCCCAAAACACACAAAAAAATAGGATTAAAACCATGTCTATCCATAGTAAATACTCAATGTTAGTTATTTTATTTTGATGCCATCTGACTACTAATATGAATCTAGGCATTATGCCACATACGATAAAAATCAGACAAATTAAGTTTCACTCTGAGAAGGCAGAGAGAGTATGATAAATTATATACATTCTCTAAGTGCCATCTTGAGAGGTAAGAGAACGTAAACATCTAAATCTCCCACAAAGATAAACAGATGGCTGGCTAGAGAAAGTTCTCAGTATTTAGTAACTATCATTGCTGGAAATGTTTCCAGCTTCTAAGGGGTTTGAACTCCTAGAAAAAATAACTTGAGAGGTAATAGCCTTGAATTCCTTTCGTAGGCTCTCTAGCTCTGTCATATCAGCCCATCTACAGAGGATATAATGAATCGGGCTTCTTAGCCCCATCAGACAGAATAAAATAAGCTTCCTGGTCCCAACAGAGAAGGTCTAGTGCCAACTCTCTGAGTATCTCTCGACTTGACACATTGAACATCACCCTGTTTCTGTAGAGCCTCTAGCCACACTGCCATCCATTTACCTGACTCAAGTCCTAGGGATGAAGACTCTTCCTGGGGCTCTTATATAAAGTTTCTCAAACAGACTTTGCTAGAGAGCACTGTAAACCTTGAATAGTGAGAACAGGCATTGAAGGAACTTGAACAATATAAAACTAGTTCAAAGGTACTCACATGACTTAAGGCATAGAGTGGCTCATGTGGCTTATAAGACCAGGAAAGGATGGCCTTGGAATATCACCTTGATGACTGCCATTGGAAAGAAGGTGCTAATGTAGTACAGGGAATCCCATGAAGTTTACTGGAATAACAACGGTCCAAGTGACTGAGGCAGAAGGCACGATATTGAGAGGGAAGAGATAGAGTAAAATAAACAAAAGAGAACATGGCAAGAAGGGGAGTGAAGGTTGGTGACTAGGTTAAAGACCTCAGAACTCAGTCACTGTGTAAGAACTGTGGAGACTTACTGATCAGACAAATTTTGTCTTAGGATTGTCATGGATAGGGAATGAGATAATGTCATGGAAAATCAGGAAGTTAAGAAATCAAGATTTGAAAGAAGAAACATGTTAGTAAAAAAAAAAATCATAGCATATATTACCAGAACACACAGAAATTTAAATGTCAACTTCGGTTGAAACAAATTCCACTTTCCAAGGCACTTTACATTTTGTAATCACTATGAGTCATAGTGATGATTCGAGGGTCATAGAAACGTAATGCTAAAACAGATCTCCTTCAATGGAACACAAATATAATCAACCAACTCTAGTGCCACCAAATGGTGCACGCACATAGCACATGCACTGAGAAAACTGACTTGATGAAATGAACAATATTAAAATCACATAGTGATTCATTCATGGCTTTGTTCCTGCTTGCTTACAATTACATTGCAATCTCCTTTCAAAGGACTGAAACATATATTCGTGTCTATTTTAATTTGTCCAGTGCTTAGTACAAGATCATATCACTGTTCTGTCTTAAAAAATAAATTAGAAATAAAACTGTATGTGTGCATATGTGTATGTGTGTGACAGAGAGAGACATGAGCTATCAATCTCCCTCACAAATCCTGAAAGTCAAGAAAAATAAAAGTGAAATATAAAATAGAATAGCCAAAGAAATAAAATATCTAGGCTAATGCTAGCTACTGTTGGATTCAGACAGTCCAATCTGCCATCATTCAGCTCCACATCTATGATGAGCCTGCACAAACAACCTAGGCTTTCTTGTCAAGTAGGTGCCACCTTTATGGAGCTAAGGGTGCCTACCTTTGGGTCCTTAACATATATGCTAGCATTTCAGCCAACCTGGGATAAAGAGAGTACCTTTGACCTCATCTTTTCAAAAGAAGTCCCTGGAAAGAATTTCTTGGGATTGACCCCAAGTTAAGTGACAATTAAGAGACAAATCATTAAGTCAACCAGAGAAAGTGTCAAGTGTTCAAACATGTCACTATTATCTCCAAATGTCTGTGATCAAGAGAGAAAAAAAGTCAGGGTACAGATGCCTGAACAATGGCGGTAGAGACTTGACAAGCAGGGCACATCAGAAATCCAAGTCAGAAAAGCAAGTATCCTTTTAGCTAAAATTCATCCAAAGTGTACATTTGACATAGTGTACATCATTTGACTGTGTAGCTCTAACACAGAAATCTTAGGAATGCTGGAAGATGGAGAGGAAGACAAGTCCAAGCCACATAAATAGGACAGACATTACTACCCTGTCAACATAGCCCCACATTCCATCAATCCAACATTTTCACTTCATTCCTTTACATTTTGAAAGCCTTCCTACTCCAGCTCAAGAGACCACTTAAGAACACATATTCATTTGGGATGATTCATTATCTAAGCTCTTTGTTCACCAACCACTTATATCCACCAAAATACCTTTATTTTAATCAATTTGAATGTATTAAAATGTAATCCGGTATGATACATGTCATGAATTTTAATTCTGTATATATATATATATATAATGGAAACATATATATGTATTCAAATGGCAGTTTTAGTACAATACATAGAAATTATACATATTATGCTAGATAAATATATAAAAACATAATACCTAAATAAAAATCTACACTCAAAACCAATTGAAGTGAGTGAATATTTTGCTCAACTTTGTAGGTGTAAAATTCTAGATAGAAAAATTCTCACTATACCATGGAAATTATTTGAACATTTTTATTTTTATTCCATTTCCAAACAAACTATTAAAAAATTGCCCCTAAGCTGTTGAAGCAAATGTCTGTAACTTGTCTACTGGAAGGATGTGCTCAAAACTTACTTTCATGGCCTGATTAAAATGTAGAATCGAGACCCAAACTACAACAAGCTATACACAAAAGGGAACTGTTATACTAGCAGTCCAAGGGCCAAGGGTGGAGGTATGGGAGGCATGCTGAGAACTAGGGTGGAGAAAGGTCAACCCTGGTGGTGGGAATGGCCCTAATTCACTGTCACTATGTACCTTAAATATCACCATGAAAGACTTATAATTCATATTGAGCTCAATAAAAATTATAAAAATAAAGTTTTTTTATTTCTACTATTTTCTTTTTTTATATAAGATACAGTAAACATAGTTTTGCCAATTATCTGTAGTAATAAGCTTGCCTCTGAATTGCCGGGACTGGGAGCCTCCATTTCTCAGAATCATCTGGGAAACATCCAGGTATGAGTCACCTGGGGAACTGGTCCCCCCACGCCCACCTCCCTAAGGAGAGACTCTCAGAGACTCAGAAGCAAAGCACCAGTGTTACTGCCCTGATATTAGTGACAGTAGGCACACAGATTTTACAACAGCTAACAGACTGTCAGAAAATTGCCCACTTCTGTGAGATGGGCTGTTGATCACGCATGTCATTTCTCCTGCAATTCCTGCGCCTCCTGGATTTCCAAAACCTAGAGTTGGTTTTCTTTAATGTTTGTTCCCTTAGGCTTTCTACATGTTTTATAAACCTTAAGTTCTCTGCATTAAAGTTCTTTTTGTTTAAAATACCTTGAGGAGAGGCCAGAGAGATAGCATGGAGGAAGTGTGTTTGCCTTGCATACAGAAGAACGATGGTTAGAATCCTGGCATCCCATATGGTTCCCTGAGCCTACCAGGAGTGATTTCTAAGCATAGAGCCAGGAGTAACCCCTGAGCACTGTCAGATGTGACCCAAAAACCAAAAATAAAAAAAAATTGAGAAATTTTACCTTTTCTCCCAGGCCTTAAAATATTAAAGTTTGTCAATCGTGTATCTGTCTAAAATAGTTCATGTGATAACAGGTCATGTCAACCCTTGAACACAGGAATATCTGAGATTTTAGGCAAATTAAATATTTCTACTATCTCCACCTAAAATCTTTGTTTTATTTCTATTAGATACATGGGTCAACTTTAACAAAAATATTTTCAATGATAAAATGATTAGTAAAGTAATATCAACAAATCTGTAATTGTCTTCAAAATGAAATAAGATATATTTGTGGATGTTAGTAAAATGAGTGATGAGCCCATTTATAACAAAGCATGCAAAGTGTTAATGAAGGAAATGGAAGATGAGTGATGAAAGTTCATAGCAACATTTTCCAGTTGTTTGTATATTTGTTTTCTTTTATCTTTATTAATATCTTTTAAAAGCACCATGGTTGCAATCATGTTTGTAGTTGTGTTTCAGTCATAAAAGAGAACAGTTGTCAGTGTAGTTATTTCTCTAACTGCACTCACCACTCTTTATGGTAACTACAATGACAACAATCAGGACAATGGTAGTGAGTGAGAAAAATAGAATGCCTGTCTCGAATACAGAAAGAGGAAAGAGATGGAGGGCTTTAATGGTGAGAAGGTTGCACTGGTGAAGGGGGGTGTTCCTTTATATCACTGAGGATGGAAAAATGTAATCAGCTCAAATCTAAACAAAAATGTCTGAAGAATTAAAATTTTCTAAGTACTTTTTAAAAAATCAATCTGATTAGGTTATAATTAACACTTTGGGGTAATTCTTTCTTCCAAAATGTAAATTTAGGTATTATTATATATGCATGTGAATTTATAATTAATAATTCAAGAAATATTTAAAGGTTGTTACAACTAATAGTCTTTGATGTCATAATAAAATTAGATTTTGATTATGACATATCATACTATATTCCATAATTACCAAGAGCTGGAAGTGTCAATGGTTTTATTTCTACCCACTAGAGTACATCTTACAATTTACTTGAATAAAAAAATACTTTTGATACAACTTTTTTTCTTCTTTGTTTGTTTTTGGGCCACACCCAGTGACTCTTAGGGGTTACTCCTAGCTATGAGCTCTGAAATTGCTCTTACAATTTACTTGAATAAAAAAATACTTTTGATACAACTTTTTTTCTTCTTTGTTTGTTTTTGGGCCACACCCAGTGACTCTTAGGGGTTACTCCTAGCTATGAGCTCTGAAATTGTTCTTGGCTTGGGGGACCATATGAAACGCTAGGGATTGAACCCAGGTCAGGTCTATCCTGGATCAGTTGTGTGGAAGGCAAATGCCCTACCGCTGCAACATCGCTCTGGCCCCTTTTGATACAACTTTTAAAAAGCACTGGAGACAGTGCAGGAACAAGGTACCTTCTTGCATGAGGCTAAACCCAATTCGCTCCCTGGCACTGCTTGATGTGGCACAAAACCAGGAGTAATCTTCAAGTACTGCCAGATGTGGTCCCAAACTGCCTCCAAACATAAAATAAATAAAAGGTCATTAATTAATGATAATCTAATTCAGTTTCTTGAATTTTCAGGGTTTTTGGTAAGCAAAATATTCTGATTTCATACATAAGAATAGCATCTGTTCCTCATTCAGAAAGCTCTTTTTTGGGTGTCTTTGGCAAGACTATCCTAAATAAAGGGGCCACACACAGTCCAGCTTATCTTAGGCTTATTCAGAAATAGAACTAGATACATAAAAAAGGTCCTTTCCAGTACTGCTGGGATCAATGAGAAAGGCATAAACATGAGAGAAAATGATTGGGTGGTGGGAGGAGGTGGGGGATGAGGAGATGATATTTGGGGATAGAAGGAGAGAGGAATTTGTCTTGGGCAAAGAAGATTGTGCTCAGAGTGAACACCACAGCAAGGGCACTGAAGAGAACAAACCTGGCACTTTCAAGGAACAAGCAGGCAAATGCATGTGGGACCTCAGCAGGAGATACAGCTGGGAAAGCCAGGAAGCCTTGCCAAAGTGCTTCAGTTTCATTGTAAATGAAATGAGAAATAATGAAGGCCAAGAAGCTCTGCACAAAATGAACCTCCAGAGTTCACACGATTGCTTTGTGCATAATTTCTAAAGTCTATAAAGAAACACCAAGGTTAGAGAAAATCACACAGATAGGAGGATGCCCAGATTTATCTGTGATGGTGCTGCTCATTGCAGCTGCCATATTATTACTGCTCAGTAATAACAACAGTGAAAAGACAATTACTAGGCCCTTGCCTTGTGTCTTAGGGGCTGTAGACTCCTTGGGTTTTAACAGTAAGACAAGTCCCTGCCCTTATTTTACAAATAGTGATCATTAGACTTGGAAGCATTTGGGGAACAGATGTCTACCTTGTGATAGCTCTGTGGGGAAGAGCTGTTACAAGGTAGTCAGAATTTGACCTTGAATTCAGAATATCCTGACCCCCTTTTCACTGCTACATGTCCTATTATCTAGAACCCCTTCTGATGGCAATCTGGGGGAACCTCAGAAATACAGTATTGTATGCAAACTGGTATTCTGGGGAACTGACATTGTTTCCTGGTTAATTTTATTTTAGTATGTACATATATATATAGACATAGCAACACACACATACACATAGCAAATACACATAACATACACAGAGATAAACGGAGAGGAGACATAGAAGAAAAACAAACCTGGAGATTGTTTTCCTGTCAACTCTATGTTTTTTTTCTGTGGCAACTGCAGTATTTTCATAACCTGTTTGCTTCATAAAAGAAAAAGAGCGCGCACATCACCATGGGCTACATTTCATATTTCCTTTTCTAGTCCACAGTAAAGTAGGTACAATGTTTTGTTCCTGTGCACCCATCACCCAAGCCAGAGGAGAAAAATCATTGTTCCCAAATGTTTTCTTACTGCAGCGCTTTTGTGAGATGGTGATTGCCATAATTTAACCTCCATAATAAAACAGAATCATCACTGGGTGACAATTTATAGCAGAGTTTCAAAATTGTTTACTTCTCCCATCTTGCTCTATTGCTATTACAATTGATTGGTGCTGTCTGTCCTGGGGCGTGTGGGGGGAGTACCCACATAGCCCTGGCAAGAAACATAGGGCCACACAAAGCAATCACTCACTTAGGTCACCCAAATGTTTTCCAAACAAGAGCAAGACCACATCTTACTGACCAAGAAGGGCTAGTGGTTTAATCTACTTGTATGGACAGTGAAGTCGTCTATAAAACTGTCTGCATGATTCAACTGTTCACTATCATCCTGCATTTCCTGGGTAAGTCATTTCAGACATTTATTTGGTGTTCTAAGAATAGTGAGCATGGAGATGAGATCTAAAATGAGATCCTTTGCCTGGCTGGATTAGAGTGGTGTGGTGTGGGTGAAAGAGAGGTCAAGAAACATATTGGGGCAATACTGAAATGACAAAGGAAAAATAAGACAATGAGGCATGGGACTTCCGAAGCATAAAATCAAGAAGCAGAGGCAGCAAAAAGGTTACAGCAATAAATCTCCCTTGAATCTCAAAGATCCATCCTAATACTGTCAATAGGTTTTCAGCCATTAGAATATGCCTCTATTTTCAGTAGATTTAAATAAAGAAGCCAAGGTAGGAATTAACCAGGAGTCAAAGGAACACAATTTTGAAGAATCTCTTAAGTTAAAATAAATTACAAGTACAAGCTTTGAAGTCAGACTGGGTTATGCTTTTACCTCCATAACCTACAACCCACTCCTCAGTTTACTTATATGTAAATAAGGATGGATTATACTACCTACTTCTCAAGGTTATTAGAAAATTAAATATAATCATATCAGCAAATGTCACTGCCTTTGCTCTATTGCACACCACCATTACTATTTATCATTCCAGCCTGACTACTGATATAGCAATTTTTCAGTCTACAGCTCATTAAATGTGTTTATATAGACACCTACCCCTCATACTGAAGGATCAGTTATTTATACTCTTAGAATATTAGCATCATTGGTCCCTGCATAGCTCCTCTCTTAGTCTATATTCTCCTTTTCATCCCTGGCCCATACCTTACATCCCCCGGTCACTTACTCTAATGAAATTGATAGCTGTCCTTAGCTAAACGTGTGTTTATGGAACATGCATGTTGTTTTAAATGTTTCTGATTTACATATGAAGCTATTGTACTGTAAATATTATTCTACATTTATGTATTGTTTTGTCAATTATTTTGTGTACACCTTACTACTCATAGCCACATTCTGTACTCTGGACCTGATGGTCTCCAGTCACCCAGAACAAAAATACTGCAAGTGGCCACATACCACATTTCCCTTTCTTTAAATCAACGCAAGAAAATTATATTTGCTTTAAGGATAGTTATCTGTTAACAGGATCAAGCACTTGAAGAATGATAACAAGAAGCTACGTCTGGGTATTTGGGCACCTCATCCTTAGAGGCTAACTAGATTATGGCTCTACCACTTCTCAGGTCCATTTCTTGGGCGAGCCCTCCTCCAAAAGCTAAGTACCTCACCTCAAGTAGACTAGAAAGCCTAATGTGAGAAATAGTGAAGGGTGGGATAATGATGCTTCAATGCTGCTCAAAACTGCCTACAAAGAACCTGCAGGGTAGTTTTTCAAAAAATGTCCACATCCAGGCAATACCCAAGGCCAATTAAATTGCAATCGCAGGGAGCGGCTGGGAATGAGTGGCTGTTCAATATGTCTTTGGGCGACTACAATGGGCAGTTGAAATTGAGAGCCATAAGAGAATCTTGCTACTTGGATTATGGTCTGTTGTGAATTTGTTGGAACTGCCGCTGTTCAGAGTACTAAAATAATTCTAACGCTCTTCCAGGGCTATTCTGATCAAGTGCTGAGAACATTCACTTTAAGTGTTTATCCAGGTTTCTGGCTTCTAGGAATCACTGTTTATAGGATGTTATTACAAAACTGATGAAAGGTAGATGGTTATACAAAACTGATGAAAGGTAGATGGTATATGACATGTGGTTGAGAGAAAGCTGCTAGTTTGGAATCGCAACTGTCAGTACTACCAGTAACAAGAATTTGATCATTAATGGCTTTCCCTATAGGACGGGTAATAAGGGAAACTAATTCAGAGAGAGTCTTATCTTTGAAATAACAATATATGGAAATTGCATTCTTTCTTAGTCAACACATGGGTGTCATCATATTAGAAATACAGAGACCCAGTATTTCAGGTGATAGAACTTGGTAGATTAATTGTCAAAACTGAAATAAACTTAAAAGTATTAAATAAAACAAAGACAAAACTAAAATAAACTAAAGTCCTACAGTTAAAACTAAACCTAGTAAATCTAAATTATAAAACACAGGTTCCAATTTGAATGAATTTGGATTCGAAAATGGTTTCTTATTGCAAAAAATATAAGCAAGGACAACAATGAAAAAAAAAGTAGATAAGTTACACTTTTTAAATTTAAAAAAATACTTCAAAGGAAAGTGAAAATACAACCTTCATAATGAAAATTTAAAAATCCTATCACTTGTACAGAACAAGCTTCTCTAATGAACTCTTAGGATGGAATTATAAAAAGACAAGTAACATACTTAAAAGCTGAAAAAGTGTTTCTCCAAGGATGCTAACCACATGACCAATAAGCACAGAAAAAGATGTAGAACCTGAAATGCAACCCAAACCAGAATGAAATTCCACTACAGAATCACAAGGATGGCTTTAAACAAAATAAGAGAGAATAACAATTGTTAATAATAGTAGGGTACATAGAAACTCTCATACACTGCTTTGTGGGAATAAAAAATTTTCTGTAGACCACTGTAGAAAATAAATAAATTTTATAATAAAAGTAATACGTAAATAATGAAATAATAAATAATAACAAATAATAAATATAATAAACATAAATAATAATAAAATAATGCATTAACAATTCCTCAAAAGATAAAGTGTTGCCATGTGACTCAATGATTCTTATTCTACATATACCACGACCCAAAACAAAAAACATACCTCCATGAAAAAGATGAACACAAATTTCTGTGGCAGTCCATCTAACCAAAACCTAGAAGCAATCCAAATGACTATAAACAAATGAATGGATAAACAAAAATTAAATATTTATTCAATAGAAAATCATTTGATCACAACAAAGAATAAAATATCAATACATAGTACAATATGTGTAAACCTTGAAGATATACTTAGTGAAAGAAACACCACACATTATAACAAATACAGAAAATGTATGGAACATATAAATAAAACAAACAAGAAATATAGGATTTTGCAGCTCGGCCTTATACCCTGAACATTGTCATAATGTTTTGGCTTAGCCTCAGAAGAATGGGCATTGCCCATACACCCCTGAACAATGAATACCATCTATAGAAACAGCCACAATTATTTATAACATTACCAGGATGCAAACCTCTACCAGGGAAGACCCTACCACTGCTCTGGCATTGACTTACTCCAAAAAGTGTTCTCAACACCCAGACAACTTAGCAACAACCTGCTTGCAGGGCCGGTCTCTCCCCATCTAATGGTGAGGTGAAACTAGAGGATGCTCCACATCAGCCTGACTTCGATGAAGGAAATGCACAGAATCCAGAATCTTAAATACAGGAACCTGACACCAACAACAGCTAAAGTGCAAAAAAGTTTATCCGGACCATGGAGAATGACTCAGGGGTTGGACAGACTGGTATGCCTGGAGCCCAGAGTCGGTCTTATGCCAATAAACTTCTGGGGTGAGGCCTTCTAATCAGGCCAAGGATTTTTTTTCCCATTTTCCTCATATTTTGCTGGACTTATGCAAACAAGGGCGATTGCCACTTTCACACCTTTACTACTGTATTTTTTTAAATGTTATCCTTTAAGGAAAAAAAACAGCTTACTGAACTTAATCAAATAACTGTAGTAGAATGCCTGTCTTGAATACAGGCAAGGAATGGGAAGGAGGAAGGGGGGCATTGGAGGTTGGAATGTTGCACTAGTGAAGGGGGGTGTTCTGTTTGTGACTGAAACCCAACTATAATCATGTTTGTATTCATGGTGCTTAAATAAAAAATTTAATTAAAAAAAAGAGAAATATAGAATTTTCCTGTTCTTGGGAGAAAAAGGTTTAACAGGAGAACGAAGCATCACATCTATAAGCTCTAGTTTTAAAAAATACTAGGGGGTTGAAGAATATATTTAAGAGTTTAATGCGTATATAATGTTTTGGATTATTGTACTCTTATGACTAAACTATACAATATATGAATTACATCTCAGCAAAACTTAAAAATTGCAGGCATCATATGATGCTGATTTGTAGGTCGGTCCAATGGTTTTAAATGCCACCTATTCAGTTATTCAAACAAGTTATATACAGAATAAACATCAAAGAGGAGTTGTGGAAATCTATTTTCAAAACATTGACTATGCTAATGTGAAATTTGAAGATATGTAAATGCACCACACTGTGATGAAAAGGAAAGATAGATGGACTAATTTCCCCCTGTTAATTCTGCAAAAATAACTCCTTTATTGTCCCGTTCCTGCCACGGTCCACTCTTGATGTAGTTGATGAAGATTTAATGCTTTTTTAGTCTTGAATGAAGTTTGATAAATTATTTTTTTCTGTAAGGTGGCTGCACAGAGTGATAAGGAAATATTCAAATGTAGTCACTAGGAGCATTTTTCATCTGCTTCTCTATATGAGACATATTGTTTCAGGACAAGTTCTTAGGAAAGTTTGGAGAGAGTAGGCTGAGGAACATACTCTCCTTCTAACTTTTGTTCCCTGAGTTTGTGTGTGAGTTAATAATATATTACAACAAATAATGAGCAATTTTTATGGGGGGTGGGGAGCCTAAACCAAGGACCAAACTAGTAAAATATTAAGGATGAAGAAATTCTCAGAAACTATCCCAGAAAAAGATTCTAAAGTGTGTGTGTGTATTTCTGTGTGTAAAGCAAGAAGTTCACCATCATCTTAGAATATTATTTTCCGGTATCCTTAAATTGGTCATTTACTCTCCACTTCCGGATAAAAATTGTTTCATCCCAACTCACAAGGTTGCAACACTTAAATGAGAGGACAAAGGAAAAGCATAAAATAGTGATTCAACAAATGAAACTATAATAATATCAATGATGGTGGCTACAATAAAGATTATGATGTTGACAACAATGACAATGATGTTCTGAAGAGTGGACTATAAAATATGTGAGTAAACTGCTTGTGAAATTTCAGACTTTATACACTCAGGTACAGCTTTGTTCTCTGCCTTATTATAACCCCTTGATCCAGGAACTGTAGATCCAATACTCTTTGAAGCCAGAGTAGCCACATGAATGAATGAGAAGATTAATGAAAATGCACCAATAGGGCAGTTTCTGCTGGCTTTTACTTGATGTAATGAGTGCTAGAAGGAGCACCACAGTGAGGTTTTTTTAATTTTATGTCTAGATATTTTTATAACTGGCCTCAATTTTGTTTTCAAAACCCAAATGAACTAAGAATAGCAAGTCCAGAGTGAGGAACTGGCATGAAGACCACAACTAAACTGAGTTATTGCTTTCAGGCTTCCCAATCCCTTGTACACAAAGGCTATTCCTGGAAGTATGCATAACCCCCTCACTCAACTAATCTTTGCCAATGAATCAATTTGATTATGCTTCCTTAGATAAAACCATCTCAGCCACACCTCTGACCTCTCAGGTCACCTCTGACTATTTTTTTTTTATTATTTAATTATTTTATTTTGACCAAAGTGGATTACAAATCTTTCACAGTAATATTTTAGGTACATAGTGATATTGAATCAGGGGCATTCCCACCATCAATGTTGCCCTCCATCCACCACTGTTCCCAGCATACATCCCAAATCCCCCTTTTTTACCCCATGGACTGCTTGTATAAGTGATCCCCTCTGTGTCTAGCATGTTGTAAATTGGGTATTGATTCTGTTGTCTTTGGCTTTGGATTTGGTGTTGAAGTCTGATCATTTTTTTTATTTCTACTTAATGTTCATACGACTGTTTGGTCTTGGTACCCTCTATTATTTCCCCCTCTGTCTGTGAGGCAGAACAAGATGGTTCAAGTTATGTGGTTTTGTTTGAAGGGAAAATAATAATAATAAAATAAAATGGGGCAAAAGTCAAACAAGCAAAAAATGGGAGGAGTCCTTCTAGAGGCTATAAGTATGAATTTAAGAGAAGAAGAGGAAAAAGGAAAAAAATAACACTAAAAAAAATAAAAATTAAAAAAATCTAACAAAAATCTCAAAAAGCATCACAGCAATATATACAACAAACACACAATAACCACAGTCCTGAAATAAAAACAAAACAAAACACAGGAAAACAGAAAACAACAATAACAAAACTAAAAGAAATTAATTTGTGCTTCTCTTTTTTTTCTTGCATAGGCACAGTAAATATTGGGGAGATTAGAAAGGGAATTACCTTGGTATAAGAGATACAGGGTTTCTCCGCCCTTGAGGTATACTGTCATGGGAATAACTTGAGGTCACCTCTGATTATTTATGTTGTCCTCTCTTCACAGACCTCAGTCATATTGACCATAAAGGCTGGTGTCCAACACAGCAAGGGATCTCCCTTGAGTTCTTTTGGGAAGTTCTTGTAGACACAGATTGCACAGGTCAACAAGATTCTCAACAGAAGTCAAGCCTTAGTTGACCAGACATCTATTATATGCTTTGTACCCCTTATGTCAGCTGCCCCCTGGGAAGCACCCATTGCCCTCTGCAACCCACCACTTTTCTTCCTACTTCCTGTTAAAGCACTAATGGCCAGTGATTTCAGTTAGACTTAAGTTCTTGTAGCCCAAAGGAAGGAGCCATGACTCACTGGTGAGTGCTGGGGTTTTTGTAAGAACCCCAAGCCTGACCTGAGCAAAATATACTTTATCTTAACCAACATATGTCTTTCTGAAATCAGCCAAACTATCCAAGGAGATGTCCCCAAACCACTGGAAGCACAGAGATAGCTCTCTAAATTACAAGACAGGATTTTCCTCACTAGCCACCCAACAAAAGAATAAATTAAAAAGAACACAAGAGGGGCCAGAGTCATAACAAAGCAGATAGGAGTAAGACATTTGCCTTGTATGTCATCGACCTAGGTTGTATTCTCAACATCCCAGATGGTCCTCAAAGCCTGTCAGGAGTAATTTCTGAGCATAGCTCCAGGAGTGACCCCTGAGTAATGCTGTCTGTGGCCAAAGAATTTATGAAGAAAAGCACACAAGAGGAGCTTGAATGATAATATATGGGTGAGGGTACTTGCCTTGCACACAGCCAACCTAGATTCAATTTGGGGAGGGGGATCGGGCCACATCCGGTGATGCTCAGGGGTTACTCCTGTCTATGTACTCAGAAATCACTCCTGGCTTGGGTGACCATATGGGATGCCTAGATTCAAACCACCATCCATCCTGGATCAGCAGCATGCAAGGCAAACACCCTACCACTGTGTTATCACTCCAGTCCCAAAGATTCATTTTTTTTGTACTGCATATGGTAACCCAAGTCCTACCAGAAGGAATCCCTTAGCATGTAGCCATGAGTAAGCCCTGAATATCACTGCATATGTTCCTCCCCACCACATCCAAACAACGCAAAACAAAAAAAGCACACAAGAGGTCTGCAGAGAGCACTGAAATGGAGCCTGAAATGGATCCCTGGAACAACCAGATCTTGAGCATCAATGTCTATGGCTCTGAAATCACCCGAACACCATAGGCCGTGGCCCTCAGCAGCTCCAACAGTGGGTTGAACGCACTAAATCCTCAGGTCCTCATGGACCTCATGGCTCCTCATGGCTTGTCCCCAAACCCTCCTCTCAGCATCACTGGGGGTGGACTCTATTAAGAAATCACAAAAAAGAAAACCATGGTGCTGTTCCACCAAGACAAAACATTCTATGCAGTCTAGTCACATGGCGGGGACAGCTCAGGATGCACCATCAGCGACATCCCAGATGATTATTCACAAAGACTCTGATTGTTCCAATGCGCTGTCTTTCCTCCGTTGAATGGAGAGCAAATGAAAATACCAATAAATTCTTAACCACCTTTTCATTTTCCCCTTATAACCCAATTTAGAAAACGTAAATAATCTCGCTGCGTTCACAGGACCAGCTGCTCTTTACCTCTCCATATGGGAAACCAAGCAAAGAGCAAAAGCCGACAACTGGCGCCCAGAGCTTGGGGCTGGTTCAGGGGGACTAAATATGCATTCAAAACCTTTCTGAAAACCTTTAATTTGTTGCCAGTAATTTCTACAATTACAGCCAGTGGTTTTTTATGATTATTATTATTATTATTATGGCTTTATTCTGTCATTTCCTCCTATTGCGGGTGACACTTCAGTGATTCACCATAATTTGCTACCACCCACAAACCTTTTAAGACTTTTTTTTTTGCTTTGCCTGAGTATAAATTAAGTAGAATTATTGTCTACCTAGTCTGATGTATTGAAACAAAGGAGACTCTGAACACTTCACACCTAAGTATAGTGTGACTGGGTGAGCTTTCTGCACCCACATCAATCTGGTTCAAAGTATTCTGTGAAATGTGGCTAGAAACATCGTTCAACCGAATCCAAAGCCAATGACAATAGGATCCATACCCAATCTACAACAAGCTAGATACAGAAGGGAACACTTACACTAGCATTCCGGGGACAAAAGAGGAAGATATGGGATATGTGCTGGGAACAGGGTGGGGGGAGAGGGAGGACAACATTGGTGGTGGGAATGACCCTGATTCAATGTCACTATAGACTTAAAATTTTACTGTGAATGATTTGTAATCCACTTTGGTCAAAATAAAAATATTTATAAAAAGAAAAAAAAAAAAAACAAGAAAAATCTGCTTTGTAAGCAGAAGGCCCCAGTTCCATCCCTGAAGTCACATGGCCTGGTTTGGAAAACACTGCCAAGAGCTCCCCTTGAACATTAAATAGCTATGCAGGGTGGAGGGTCCCCCAAAGAAAGATTTATACCAGGATTTCACACACAGAGTCCTTGACCTCAACCCTCTCTTTGGATCTACTAGTCTACAAGGTTTTCGAACCTTTTCAGAAACTGACTTTAAACTCTCCCATCAAAGACACAGAGTAGTAGTTTGGATTAGGAAACAAAACCCAGACATCAGCTGCCTGTAGGAGACACTTTTAAAAGTTTAGGGTAGACACAGGCTTAGAGTAAAAGGATGGAAACAATTATATAAGCCACTAGAAAACAAACAAACAAACAAAAAAGGAGGGATAGCCATACTCATACCAGACCAAACTGCGTCCAACCTCAAGAAAGTAATTAGAGACAAAGATGGTCACTTCGTATTGATCAGGGGAACAATAGACCAAGAAGTATTAATTCTGATCAACATCTATGCACCAAATGTAGAGCCAGCAAAACATGTAAGGCTTTTGCTCAGAAATTGAGTTTATGAACTGGAAATCAAAAATAGCAATTGAAACAGGAAATAGAATTTGGAATGGCATTTCTGTTTAGATACAAAAGAATGTTTTTGCTTTATCATTACACTGCATAAATCAAATCAAACTTCACTTAGAGACTTAAGTGGATCACTCTTTAATCTGAGAGGTAAAAGGTAGGGGAACTACTTGAGGATTCACCCAACCCAGTATCTTGATAAGCCAGAATATTCTTTCAAGTGTGGGGTGCTTCCCCCAAGACAGCCATGGACCAGTGTGCCAATTTATTCACTGACATTCATCAAAGGTCCAGCCTAGGATAGAAAGAAAGTGACAACTGTCATTGACACATGTTCTCAGCAATAGATTCCAGTGAGGACAATAGTAACATGCATATTTACAGTAAGACTAAGAGAAAAAGCTAATACTTTCTAAGACTCTACAAAGGAAGCAAGACACGGTGAGTGTCCTTGATCGGACCTTGTCTCAGCTGGTTAAAGTTAAACTAAGTTAGACTGTGGAAAGGAAGTTTTTCAACCCATAAGGTCAGTTCATAACCATACTTTCACATTTACAAAAACCTTCTTACATTTGTCCAGAACATCAGTGAGACCCGTTACTTTTGTTTATTTTTTAAATATTTTTTATTTAAGCACCATGATTATAAACTTGTTTGTAATTTGGGTTTCAATTACTATTTTAATTGTATTTTAATTTTGGGTTTCAATTGTCTGTAGTTGGGTTTCAGTCATAAAAAGCACACACCCCCTTTCCCCAGTGCACCATTCCCACCACCAATGCCCCATTTCCCTCCTCCCCCACCACCTGCCTGTATTTGAGAGATGCATTCTACTTCTCTGACGCATTATCATGATAGTTGTCAATGTAGTTATTTCTCTAACAGTGCTTGCCACTCTTTGTGGTGAGCTTCATATCAGTCCTTCCAACCTCATCTTTATTGTCTCTGGGTATTATGCAATAATGCCTTTTATTTTTCTTAATTTTTTGAGTTGGCAGCTTCCCATATTTACCTCCTGCCACATAAAGGGAAATAGCCTTCTCTACACCCTCCTTTTCAAGTTTTTTTTTGAACAAGTGCCACCAGTCCATTTTTCCTCCCTGTCATTGATGGCGCTCCATCAGCTATTATTCCAACAAACCTCTTCCATGGCAAACCTGCCTTCTCAATGGTATCACACAGATGCCAAAATATCTCATTAGTGGTGGTCTGGCCATGCATTGGAATTATTATGAGCAGCTCCTCTGTCAATTCAAAATTGCAATCAACACCATGGACATAAATTGTAAGCTGCACAGTGTCCGTTATATCTGTGCCCTCGTCAAGAGCAACTGAGTATGCATAAAAACATTTGGCTTTCTCACACAATTGATGATAAATGTCACTTGACATGTCAGAAATGCACTCTGCCACAGTGTTGGCAGAAAGGCTTATTTTGCTAAACTGACCTTTCTTTTCCAGACAGATAATACTTGCAGCCTGTAACATGCATTTTTTAACAAACTCTCCTTCTGTGAATGGTTTCCCTGCCTTAGCAATCATCTCACTAATCATGTTACTAGCTTCGACTGATGCAACATTCTCTTTGGTTGCTTTCTTGAAGAAATCTTGCTGCCTCATTAGACATGCTTTAAGACTGGCAACCCACTTGGCTCTCTCATTTCCTTGATCTTTTGCACATTCCTCAGCATGTTGAGTTGAATAATGGCGTTTCAAGTTGTATTCCTTGTGCACTGCAACTTTCTCTGAGCAAATAAGACATGTGGGGATTCCCCTGTGCTCAACAAAGAAATACTGCGTTTCCCACTTTTTCTGAAATTGTCTGTGCTCTCATCAATCTTTCTCTTTTCTGCAGACTTTGATGAAGTCATGATGAAGGTATGACAAAATTTAATTCTGTAATAAACTTCTTTCCCTTCTCTCCCTTAGGCCTCCGATAATGCAAGGACAGCGGGCAGGAGCAGCGGAAATGATTCTGCGCTAGGCACAAGTATTCGGGATTATTCACTTACTGAGTATTTGCAATAAAAGAGCGCATAGCCAGGAGTAACCCCTGACCATCACCAGGTGTGACCCAAAAACCAAAAAAAAAAAAAAAATTGCATTAGTAAGAAAAAAATCACAAAAAAATAGCATTAAACATTTGCATACCCCGAACAGAACTGCTAGGAGTATGCAATTTTTTCTTACTAATGTGATTTTTTGGGTTTTTGTTTTTTGTTTTTTTTGGGCCACACCCGGTGATGCTCAGGGGTTACTCCTGGCTGTCTGCTCAGAAATAGCTCCTGGCAGGCTCGGGGGACCATATGGGACACCAGGATTCAAACCAACCACCTTTGGTCCTGGATCGGCTGCTTGCAAGGCAAACGCCGCTGTGCTATCTCTCCGGGCCCACTAATGCGATTTTTATTGCAATTATTCGGTAAGCGAATAATCGCGAATACTGCGATATTTGAAGGCTGGCCACGGGCCACAAAATGTTGTAAGGAGGGCAGCAAACGGCCCCGTGGGCCGTGAGTTTGAGACCCCTGTGCTAGATGAAGCCCCAATCCTGTTTAATGTGAAACACATTAATCACACAATTCTGTGTGTGTTGCACTTGACTATAAAGCAAGGATGGTTTGCTGACCTAGTCAAAACTAGTGAATCTAGATTGTTACTATTTTTCAAGTTTCTTCTGGTTTGAGGTTTTGGCTTTAAAGTTTCTTACACATCTGTATAGGATTTTGTAGCCCAGTTACTAAAACAAACAAACAAAAACAGAGCAAGTGGTTCCCAAGATATAAAGATAGATAGAGAGAGGGATAGATAGATAGATAGATAGATAGATAGATAGATAGATAGATAGATAGATAGATAGATAGATAGATAGATAGATAGATAGATAGATAGGTATATATAGATATACTTCCTCTCTTGCTTCATCTGTGATCAAAAACATTGTTTTAAAAAAATGTACTCTGGGCCTGGAGAGATAGCACAGTGGCGTTTGCCTTGCAAGCAGCCGATCCAGCACCAAAGGTGGTTGGTTTGAATCCCGGTGTCCCATATGGTCCCCCGTGCCTGCCAGGAGCTATTTCTGAGCAGACAGCCAGGAGTAACCCCTGAGCACCGCCGGGGTTGGCCCAAAAACCAAAAAAAAAAAAAAAAAAATGTACTCTGTTATCCAGGAAAAAGATTTGCAATGTAAGATTAGATCATAAAACAAAAAAAGGTAGAAAAACTTGCTATTACTATAGCCATTCTTATTGGTTGAGAATGAAAACCATCCTAGTCTAGTGGATGTATTTGAAAATCTAAACCTATCATTTAGGACTTCATACTGAATGAGTCCTTATGACTTCATGGTCATAGGAGAATCAATATCCTTAATTTAGAAATATATAAACCATGTGGTTAATTTACTTTACAAATTATTGGATGTCCATTGTATACCTTGCCAACATATCTCCTAAGGAGTATAGTAATAAAAAAGTTTTTTAAATCACAGTATTACACTGTCCTTATGTCATTAACTTCTTATTTTGCATATAATTTGGGTATAAAGTATGCTTTCCTGGGGGTACATTTTACTTTTCATGCCTTAGGATATATACATACATAAAAACATAGATATATTTGGGAATCGTACATATGTAGATACACACCAGTCAAACGAACAGCCTAAAGAGAATCATTTCAATATACCTCCTAGCTTTTTGGAAGATTGGTGTAAATCTCTTCTGCATTTGGGGAAAAATCCATTTTTCTGAAAAGGGAAATGTTTATTAAATGCAAATACTGATATTCTTTACCTAGGAAAAACGTCTTGCTGCATGTGGAATTTCTCGATAAAAAGCTTTCAAGTCCCAGGTTTCTTCAGATAAACCCCTATCGGTGAAGTGATGCGTGAATGCCCTGAAATTGAATTACTGTACAACAGCAATTACTTTCCACAGTACAGCTATAATGGGAATCAGTTCCGCAATGAACAGCAGGTGGCTATAGGAAGGGGGAAAAGCTTAATATATATTCTAGTCTCTGTTAGGTTTTCCTGAGAGGAAAGGATATTTATTTTTAAGCAAAGTGCTCTTTTTATTTTTTTGAGTACCCGATTTATCATTTTATCAACGTAAATCAGAAAATAAGTGAAATAGGATAGAGTTTATTTACTAACATGAGCTTTGCAGTGGTTTCCAATTTATTGAATATCTTAGGCAAGGCTTGAAAACAAAAGACTCTTTACTTAGTGAGGTTTGCCAAACTTGCCTTTTAACTGTCCCCAATAAAGTTTGTTCTTTTAGAGGCTTCCATTAATTGTTTGGAATGGAAAAAAAATTCCATGGGGGGAAAAAACAGCAAGTTAGACACTTAATGTCCTGCATAATACCCTTTTCCAACACTGCTGTTTCCTCCTGCTGTGAAATGCATTTAGGGTGGCGCTGGATGGTACCATGTAGAGATTCCAACAGTGAAAGGCGTGCCTGGCCAGCAGCCAGAAATGCCAAGGAAGACAGAAAGAAGTATGTTACAATTCTGGCCCAAATTCATGTGGCTACTCTTCGCTTTCCAATCTAAAGGAGAAACCACATCAGAGAAGTCACCCTTGGAACACCATTCGGGAGAATGCTAGTATATATTTCTAAAATTTTTCAAAAATTCTGTGTGTGTGTGTGTGTGTGTGTGTGTGTGTGTGTGTGTGTGTGTGATTTTCTGGTCTCCTTTTCTTTTCTGGTTTGTGCCACTAATCTCAGTTCTATGGTCTGTACCAACATCACAGGATCATTATGTCTTCCTGGCTGTGTTGTAATCTGTCCAAATAGAATATCCCTAATATCCCAAATGCCTGACGTCCCTTAGAGTTACTTCTTGCAGATGCTCTTCCAACTGTGCGTTTAGCAGAGCCGGTGTGGTGTTCCCCAAAGGCTCAAAAGCCTTGTTAGTTTGTGCTCTTCCAAGGGGAGGCTGGGATTTTTAAAATATCTTTATTTAAGTGGCTTGATTATAAACATGATTGTAGTTGGATTTCAGTCATAAAATGAACAACCCCCCTTCACCAGTGCAATGTTCCCATCACCAATGGCCCCACCTACCTCCTCCCCCCACCTCCTGTATTTGAGACAGGAATTCTTCTTCTCTCACTCATTGGCATGGTCACCATAGTTGTCAGTGTAATTATTTCTCTAACTGCACTCACCACCCTTTGTGGGGAGCTTCATATCGTGAGCCAGTCCTTCCAGCCCTCATCTCTATTGTTCTGAGCATTATTACAATAATGTTGTTTATTTTTCTTAAAACCCATAGGTGAGTGAGACTAATCTGTGTCTATATCTCTCCCTTTGACTTATTTCACTCGGTATGATAGATGAGGTTGATATTTTAAAGACAACAGGAAGACCGAGTGGTAAGTAGGCATACAGCATACACCTTCTTTCTCCCTCCCTTCAAATCAGGAAAAATAGTCAACACCAGCAACTCAAGAAAAAAAGAAAACTCTATAAACTTTTATTTCCATCAATATTTCAGAGGAGTTTTGACCTCTGATTCAGTTGAGAATTTCCAGGTGTCACTCAGGAATGGCTCCATGAAAAACCATGATTGATGGAGAAAAATACACACCACTTCCTCCATGTTCTGCACATGAGATATCTCCTCTCAAACGCCCAGGAATTAAAATTGAAGTGATTCTGCTCTTTGTCCATTCATCATAGGAAACTGAAAACCTGATAAGTGGCTCAGTGAGATTTGTGAAAGTCTTGGTAGCAGTCCCACGTTGGAACAAGAAACGTGATGATGAGTTGGACATCATAATTCTACACAAAGTTCAGGAGCCACGGCATTGCTCATCATGCAACAGCATTGTGCATCATGCCTCTATTCAGCTCTAAGTTAAAACATTCTACATCAAGCCTCCAAAGGATTTGAAAAGAGAAATATTTTAACCACCACAAGCATTAAAAAGGGCTAGAAAATATTAGTTAAGAAGTGCTGCCATAATAATGGCTCCATTATGTTAATGGCAATTATTGAAGCTAAGGTTATTCGTAATTTGCTAGCCTAGGGGAGAAAAAAGGAAAGTTACATATAGTCCATTACCAAGCAGATGACAGAGGTTATGTAATGGGCAGGCCACTTTAGGTTTCACATTTATTTCAGACATCTGACAGGCAGAAAATAGGACTTTTTGTGATAGGATAATTGCATAGTGGAAAGTAATTCAAATAGGGGACGCGTATGATAAAAATCACTCTGATTCAACTAATCATTGGGAAGAAAAGGATGGGGAGAAATGATGAAATCAAGCCAGAAGAGACAGAGAAAAAGATCAACACTGTTTAACAGCTAAGAGATGACAGGCGTATTAAAGGACGTGGTTACTGTAGTCCTTGAGGTCTTTTCTTCCTCTAGCATTAACAGCTCCTATTTTTACTGACTAAAGATATTAGTGTAGTTTTCTACAGTGCTATTATAGCCAGTCTCATAAATATTTGATATTCAAAAATGGAAAATTTAACAATCAATTGCATGTGTGGGCCACTCTGTTCTTTTGTATTTTTTTTCTTTGTTATTTGGGCCACACTCAATGATGCTCAGGTTGACTTCTAGTTCTGCAGTCAGAAATCACTCCTGGTGTTACTCGAGAAGCCAAATGGGTTGCTGAAATCAATCCCTACTCAGCTACATGCGAAGCAAGAGTACATACTGTACTGTTGCTCTGGCCCCATCTTTTCTTAAATATGTTGTCTAATTCTCCCAGCCATCCACAGCCTAGGAGCCCATGACACTAGTCATTTACTGGTATAAAGTCTCTTTGGGTTCCTGCCTGAATCAGATCGCTGGGAGTGGAATGGAAGTGTGGAAATGAGAGACTGCTGGCACCCCGATGAAGCTAATGCTAAAGCCCTCTCCTAGGTCATTTGATAAAGGGGTGGTTGCTCTTTCGGGATATAGAAAATGAAGACCCTTTGGCACAGCAGTGCCCTCTAGCGCAGTGCCACAAGGAATGATTGTACAGCAAACCCACAGGCACATTTGGATTTGAGATCTTTACAGATTCTCACACATCTCACAACCATTTTCTTTATCTGAGGAGCGAGGCACTATTGTAATATGAAAAGAAGTCATATTAAGCCTACTAGAGTTCACCAGCTTTTAGCTGAAATCAATACCCAGAAGGTCTCTGGGAGGCGACCTTGTCCCTTTCCAAACCTCATGACCGGGGCTCAGAATAGGGGTCCAAGCCCATCTCAGCATCAGAAATGTCCAGATGAAACTCCAACTTACTGTACAAACTCTCTCCTGTTGAAATACTGAAAGCATAGACTAGAGAGAAGACTGTGAGTAGGGCATTTGCCATGCTCTTAACCGACCAAGGTTAAATTCCCAGCATCTATATCGTTTCCCAAATCTGCCAGAAGTGATATGTGGTCCAGAGCAAGGAGTAAGTACTGCACACTGCCAGGTACCCCCAAACTAATTAAATAACTATAGGAAGTGGAGAGAGACCCAAGTCATTGAACTGGTTAACCTAGATTTAATCAGTGTGTTTACAAAGGGCCTCATACATCTTTTAAAACCCATAAAATACATATACTAGGGAATTCTAGATGCCTTTGCTCTAGGTATAGATGTCAATACAGCAGAGCAATTTTATTATTACTTTATTTATGTATTGGTTTTGAGGCCACACCCAATGATACTCAGGCGTTATTCTTGGCTATGCGCTCAGAAATCGCTCCTAGCTCAGGGAACTATATGGAATGCCAGGATTGAACCCAGGTCTGTCCTGGGTCAGCCTCGTGCAAGGCCCTACATCTGTGATACATATTTATTTATTTATTTATTTATGTAAATAAATATGATTTATTTATTATAAATAAATAAAAGCCTATCCTTTATTTAAGTTTACCTTATCATAAAAAATGACCCCCAACCCTGTCAATCATCTTTTTTTTAATCTCACTCATTTAAAGCATAAAGATTTTCAAAAAAGAAATTCTCTCCTGGTATCATTCATGGTTTCCAGAATCATTCAGACTCCCTTATTATTCAATGCTCATCCCTGGAAGGACTATTCACCACCAGTAAGAGAAAACATGAACTGGATGGTCTTTGTCTGAAGTACACTGTGCTCAACTATCCCCAGAAGATAGTTGTAGACCCAGCAACCCTACAGTTTAAAGCTAACAGTGCCCGACTACCCCATGATTCAGGCACAAGATCTCCCCCAACAAGCCTGTGTGCCTGTCTTTAAACCAAGAATGATAACATTGTGGTACTGATAAGTTTGGTGTGGGAATGAATTCAAAGGCATGTGGACTGCTTACAGGGCCTGGTGCTGAATTAACTCAATAAGCAAATTCTGCTCCTAGCGATACATCCTAGGAACACAAAAACACAAAACAAAAATGCCTTCTGCACACCTATATTCATTGCAATGCTATTTTCAATAGTCAAAATCTGGAAACATCCCACACGCCCAACAACAGATAAGTGGCTAAAGAAACTGTGGTACATAGAAACAATGGAATACTATGCAGCTGACAGGAAAAATGAAGTCATGAAATTTTCCTATGCATGGATGGACACAGAATCTATTATGCTGAGTGAAATAAGTCAAAGGGAGAGAAATAAACACAGAATAGTCTCACTCATCTGTGGGATGTAAGAAAAATAAAAAACATTATTGTAATAATACCCAGAGATGATAGAGATGAGGGCTGAATGTACCAGCTCACAACATGAAGCTCACCACAAAGAGTGTGGTGAGTTCAGTTAGAGAAATAACTACACCAACAACTATCATGACAATGGTAGTGAGTAAGAGAAATAGAATGGGGTGCGGGAAGAGGGTGACGGGGGCATTGGTGGTGGAAATGTTGCACTGGTGAAGGCGGGGTGTTCTTTTTTATGACTGAAACCCAATTACAAACATGTTGATAATCATGGTGCTTAAATATATATACATATATATATATATATTAAAATCCCAGACTAATAAGCCACTGACAGCTCCTAACACCTGAAGAAAGATAGAGTAAGGAGGGAGGCCCAAGGGGGTCATGCAGGTTTCTCACCAGCCTTTATAATTGGGCAGAAATGAGATTCTGAAAACTGTGTGTTCTATCTCTAAGGAACCAAGTCCAGGATGTAGTACTGTTAGGAGCTGGGCTTAGGCACAAATACCATCTTTCATCAGAGCTAAAAAATGTTACTTTCTACTCTCTAAATAAATATATATATTTATATCTAACAACTAACACCCCATTTCTGGCAGAGGAGGGCATCTCCTTCCTTCCATAGAAGTTTCAGACCTCTTTGTCAACTGCAAAATTCAGACAGACTCTAGGGGCCTGGTAATAGTATAGAGAGGGTAGGGTGCTTGCTTGTAAATGGCCAAACTGGGTTCAAACTCCAGCATACCAATATTGTCTCTTCAGCCCCTTAATGAGTTATCTCTAAGTACAGAGCTGGAAGTAAGCCCTGAGTAATGCTTGGTGTGGTCCCCAAAGTAAGATAAAGCAGAACTTGGAATATTTCTATTCAAAACTTCTGTGAGCCACAGAGAAAGCCAGATTGAAAGAATAATGGTGCCTGTAACCCAAATTGACCTAGCATATAAAGCAGTTTCTTTCTTTTTCTTTCTTTCTTTCTTTCTTTCTTTCTTTCTTTCTTTCTTTCTTTCTTTCTTTCTTTCTTTCTTTCTTTCTTTCTTTTTTCTTTTTCTTTCTTTCTTTCTTTCTTTCTTTCTTTCTTTCTTTCTTTCTTTCTTTTCTTTCTTCTTCTTTCTTTCTTTCTTTCTTTCTTTCTTTCTTCTTTCTTTATTTCTTCCTTTCTTTCTTCTCTTTCTTTCTTTTCCTTTTTCTTCCTTTTCCTTTCTTCTTTCTTTGTCTTGCTTCCTTCCTTTCCTTTTTTCCTCCCTCCCTTCTTTTCTTCTTTCATTCTTCCTCCTTCCTTCTTTCTTTTATTTCCTTTCTTTTTTCTTCCTTTTTCTTTCTTCTTTTATTCTTTTCTTCTTTCTTTGTACTCTCTTTTTCATTTATTCTTCCTTCCTTTCTTTTTCTTTTCTTTCTGTCTCACTTTAATTTTCTCTTCTTTCTTTACTTTTATCTTTCTTTTACTTTTATTCTGTCTTTCGTTTTCCTTCCTTCTTTCTCTCTTTCTCTTTCTTTCTTCTTCCTTCCTTCCTTCCTTTTTTTCTTTCTTCCTTCCTTCCTTCCTTTCTTTCTTTCTTTCTGTCTTTCTTTCTTTCTTTCTTTCTTTCTTTCTTTCTTTCTTTCTTTCTTCTTTTTTTTTTAACCAGTATTCAAGAAAAGGATCACTCACCACTTTTTTGGAAAGAATTAATGAGAACTTATCTGGAAAGAAATACTTTCATTACAAATAAAAGGTGATGAATGGAGACTCTGGGGTCCATTTGCCTTAAGACCTTCTCTTTGTTTTCATGTGCTGTCAGAGAAGATGTTTTTGTTCCTCATTCTTTGGTTTTATAAAATGAAGTTACTGATCAGTATCCCATATTTCTAAGAATTGTTGTTTCAAAGAATAAGTAAATATTTAAGAACTTCTTAGAGGAGCATCCAAAATGTAGTGAACATTAATTAACTGATGTACTTTTTTTGTTTTGTTTTGTTTTTGGTTTTTGGGCCACACCGGGCGGTGCTCAGGGGTTACTCCTGGCTGTCTGCTCAGAAAAAGCTCCTGGCAGGCACGGGGGACCATATGGGACACCGGGATTCGAACCAACCACCTTTGGTCCTGGATCGGCTGCTTGCAAGGCAAACGCCGCTGTGCTATCTCTCTGGGCCCAACTGACCTACTATTAACATTCAAGATCTACTGAGGATTATTTACATCAAAACTTGCAAACATCTTAAATATACAAATGTAGAAAAGCAATGAAATACATTATGACCCATTCATAGACTGAGAGGTTTTGCAGGGAATCATAAAATTTTGAGACAAGAAAATGCTCACATTATAATCATACACTGAAAAAAAAAATAACCCAGCTTCAGGAAAAACAGGTAATACAACTGAAAATATAAATTAAAACAAAAACAAAAACTTGACATCTCACATCAGTGAGAAAGAAATATATCAAAAAGACTAGACACAACCACCATTGGTGGGGATATGGTGAGAAAGTGATTTTCATTTTTGTTGTCTGATTTAATTGCTTTGAAAAACAGCATGGCGATTTCTCAAAAATAAATAAATAAATAAACAAATAATGCAAATTATATTTCATCCAGTAATTCTACTTCTTGATATATATTCTCCTTGTTATCTTGGGCATCAAAACACAAAAACATCAACTTTTTGTTCATTGTAGTTCTAAGGATAATATTCAAGATTTAAACTAAATAACTCAAAATCATTTAGATGTTTCCTTTTATGAGTATTTTCTATTTTACAGAGGAGAATATTGAGGTTTCTGAAGGCTATTTTGTGAATAGCTTTGTGAAGGCTTGAGGACCAGTAAGCAACAAAGACAAGTACTCAATTCAGGTCAGATCATAATCTTGCTAACTTAATCTCTTCTTACCTGAATCAAAATGGCAAAAAAAATGATTATAAGATAAATATGTGATATTATCAGTTCCAAAGCAGAAATAACCTATAAAGATTTTATTTGGCCAACTAAGCATGAAAGAGTTCAAAAAAAGAAATATAACTAGATACGAGCAAAACCTATTAAAACACATAATTGCTAGAAGTAAAAGTATATATATTAACTATAAACTGGACATAAAAAATTCAGATTGTAATTCCTTTCCCTAGTCCTGTACAAGTATGACTTTAATGTAAGATATTCACTAGTCTGAAATACAGACCTAATATGTTCTGTTTATTAGGCTACACATATAAAGTCAGAAGCCATTTGGAAATTCAACCCAAAGCACATGAGCACTGTAACTCCACTTTTTCTAATGCAACATAAAATTCCAGGGAGCTCTTGCCAGTGAAAACAAATGTTATGATTACAATTAGATTTTAATAATTCTTAAGAGAACTCCCAGTTTCATATAGACGGAAAACTTCATTTTGGCAAACATTACATAACCAGTTATGGTTGCTGAATTGAATTACAAGGTGTCTTTGAATGATTTCCACAATCAACAAATACATCACACAAATATAGACCATAATGCAACAACTGCCCTTTCCATTAGAGGCATGAAACTATACACAAAAATCGCATCTAAGCGCAGTCCTACCCTTTCTATTTGCTTTCCCTGTTCAACCACCTTTCAGAAAATGTTATGAAAAGTTGTCAACTTGTTTTGTTTGGGTTTGAGGGTGGTGTTTGAGTCTTATATCTGGATTTGTATTCAGGTATCACTCCTGGCAAGGCTTGGGAGACCATATATGGAATAAGGAGTCAAAGTCAGGTAGGAAACATGCAAGGCAAGCACTCTGCCTACTGTTTTATCTCTCCAGCCCTCAGGTTGAGTCAACTTGAATCTTTCAGTATCAGTTCATTCATAAAACTTATCTTGTATCTGTGTTAAGTTTAGGTAAAAACCAAATGGCACTTACCCGAACAGCCTCCGACTTTTTATGAAACATCTCCTCCATGTTTTTTGCCAACTTTTTTACCAGTTGGAGCCCATCAATTTCTTCGATGGCAACGTCTTTTTCATATTCTTTGTATTTCTGTAAGAAAGAATAGGCACGTTCAAAAAGAGCACTGGACACCACAAAACACCCCTAATTATCCTAAAATATAAGAGAACACTGCACAGAGCAAGAACAGGTAAAGTTGTAACATGGCC
The DNA here is from genome assembly GCF_024139225.1 of Suncus etruscus. Taxonomy (NCBI): domain Eukaryota; kingdom Metazoa; phylum Chordata; class Mammalia; order Eulipotyphla; family Soricidae; genus Suncus; species Suncus etruscus. The sequence goes on along the minus strand of NC_064854.1, from coordinate 127,134,622 downwards.
CCTCTATGGGGTTGGGGATATTGGCTATATTTTAATATTGTATAACAACTTGGAAGACATATGAAAAGTCTTTGACTCTTTTAGAAACTTTAGCAAGTCAGGGCCAGAGCACTGGCACAGCTGTAGGGTGTTTGCCTTGCATGCAGCTGACCCAGGATGGATGGCGTTTCGGTCCCCTGAGTCCCCTATGCCCCTTCCACCCACCCGGAGCCAGAAGCAATTTCTTGGTGCAGAGCTAGGAGTAGCCCCTGAGCATCAACAGATGTGGCCTAAAAAAAACAAAAAAAAAAAAAATAAAAACAAAAAAAAAAGGAACTTTCCCAAGAAAAAAAAATAAAAACAAAAAAAAAAAAAAGGAACTTTCCCAAGTTCAAGAAAGGAGTAAGTCATAAAGTCAAAGTGATCAAACTATCACCCATTTTCAGTTCTTGAGAGTAACAACTCTACACTTTCAACTTTACCATACCCAATCATTCCTCCAGAGGGTTGTCCCAGGTTCATCAGCTATCTTTCATCCAAAACTAAGGAAAACTAATTCAACTTTTTCTGGTTTTGTTTTTCTGGATATCACTAACTCATTTCTTCCATGACCAAAGATCATAAATGTAGGGGGAAAAACTTTCAAAGCCATTTTTCCAGGGTACAACTCAAGCAGAAGTCAGCAATCTTGGGTAAAACCCTGTCCATCACATATCTTTATATATGATTTTTATTGAGAAAAAATAGCATGCCCATTTATTTACCAAATTAATAAAAAGAGAACTTTTGACTCATGACTCATATTAATATATTTACCCTTTGGGTCTTTTGTTTTGGTTTGGTTTGGTTTCTGGGTCACACCCAGCATCGCTCAGAGGTTACTCCTGCCTCTGCATTCAGAAATCGCTCCTGGCAGGCATGAGGGACCATATTGAATGCCAGGATTCAAACCACCATCCATCCTGGGTCAGCTGCATGCAAGACAAATATCCTACTGCTATACCATCTCTCTGGCCCAGTTCTTTACAGTAAATGTATACCAACTCCTAAACTAAAAGTATCAGGGCATCTTGTAAGCATTCTATAATGTTAGATCCTTATTAGGATTTTACCATTTCAGTTCAATTCAAAGTAATTCAATGACTGATTATTTCCTATGTGTCATCAAGGATCTCACAAAAGACTATTACAGTAAGTACAAAAATTAATAAAATCCATAAATTTGATATTTACATTAAAACAATATAATCATATTTCTTGGTCTTCTAATAATGAACTTATTTGACCCACAGATTTTAGGCAAATTTCAAACTCCAATTTACATTTTAAATCTATCACATACCCAGATAATTTATCTTTTTTTTAAACCATCAGTCTGCAAAATAATTCATAAAACCCTATAATACCCCTGAGATCATTTTAAGGGCCCTTAAGTTCAAAAACATATCTTAAGTGAGTCTATGATGTCCTCTTTTATTTCAACAACACATTCATCTATGTGAAAGTGAATTTTCTTCATAAAAATGTGTTTGTGTATGTGTGCTCATGTGTATGTAGACCGGACTTATTGTGAATAATATTAATTAATTAACATTAATTAATACTGTTATGAATAATGTTAAATTGTTATATTATAGAATCAAGGGCTTGGAGCTTCCTGGAATTAAATTATCCTAAAAAAAATCAGTCAGAGCAATAGCACAGTGGCAGGGCTTGCACATGGTCGACCCAGGATAGACCCAGGGTTCGATTCCCGGCATTCCATATGGTCCCCTGCACCTGCAACAAGTGATTTCTGAGAGCAGAGCCAAGAGTAACCTTTGAGCACCCCTGGGTGTGGCCCAAACTTCCCCCAAATTTTTAAAAATAAATTATCCTAAAGAAATAAACTATTTTAACTTCTATATACTTGATTTGGACCAACACAGATCTTTCCTTCATTAGCTATAAGATACTATGATGTGCACTGCATGATCCAACAGCAGACCATATTGTAAGTAATGGCATTCTTCCTTGTCTCATGAAATTCTTAGGTGTTTTTTCAAGCTTTGATCCAACATTACACCAAGAAAATCAATGTTTCTGTTAAGCTTTTCCTCTTATTCAACAAAATAATTCTGATAATTTAAAAAAGACTGGTACTCTTCCTCCTAGCTTTAGAGTAATCCCTTGAGATCAGGGATGGCGAACAAGTTCGACACAGAGAGCCAAAATTTTAAACTGTGAGAGTCAGAGAGCAACACCACGCAGTGACCTGCCAAAACAGACAGACAAACACACAAAAGCATCTAATTTTAACAATAATCTATGAAACACCTATTGCATTTTGCCCTTTTGAGTGAGGGTAAAAATCCTGCAGTGATGGTGAGGGTCTGCTAAGAACTAATGGCAAGATGGGACCCAACATGTGACGCTCGGGTCCCCCTGCTCGCTGACCCATGCAGTTGTTTCCGAGGGATGGGAGACGGGACTACGCGCTCAAAGATCTCTCCTCAGAGGTCCCTCCTCAGAAGCAGCACAACAAAATCCAAATTTGGCAAAGAGCCACAGTATACAAAATCATGATAAGAGGCAAAGAGCCGCATTCATTTTGGCCGGGAGCCGCATGCGGCGTGTTCGCCAACCCTGCTTGAGATCATCTCTACTGACCTCAGAGCTTTTGACATCAAAAAAGAAGAGGTTTTGTATGCACCTATCAGCCCACAAGACACAGGAATTCTCTGCATGAAGCTTGTTGAAAAACATTTCTAGTATTATAATACAAGGGATGTTCAAGAAAAAGTCATGCTACAATGTCCTAAAGACCTACAAAGATAAACTCCCCACCTTGGGAAGTAAATTAAATTGCCTGAGATGTGGGACTCCAGCAGACTCAACCCTACCTTAAGCTAAGTGCCCTCTGGTGTATGAATAAAACTCCAGAGCCAATGACTGGAAACCTTCCCAAGCTCAAATACCAGCCAAATTCTTTGGATATTAAAAAAAAAAAATCCCCTTCTCTGCTGCCTTCTAGATGTATTCCAAAAGTTTATAGTCAAGGCTGACCCACTAATCAAAATACAAAGTTCAAGAAGTGAGTCAAATAAAATGAAAATAATAGAGCCCATAGAATGCATCTTTGTTTGAAATAATTCTGAAAGTAATGGTGATTGAGTCAGGATTGGGATAAGGAAAAATAAAATGGATTTTACAATCAGCTTTCACCTGCATCTTTTGATTGTTTATATAAGTGCCCCCATTACTCTGGCCATACATGTTTTTGTGTGTATGCCTCCTCTACTGATTTCTAGAAAGGGATGAATTTGTTTTGGTTTGGTTTTCTCACTTCAGCTGAAGCTTAGTCACTGTGGCCTCAAGGTCAGTCATTTGCAAGGTATTTGCCTTAGCCTTAAACCATGTACTATATAGAGTTCAATGAATTAGTTTCTCTAACTCTGATTATCCCTAAGATTTTAAAGAGATCTTCCTGCATCCTCTCTTCTGGCGATTCTGCTCTGTAAAACAAAGTCACTGACATTACAGGAAGAGTCAGTCTCCTTCTATTCATGTGCCTGTTGATTTAGCTAACTGTTGATTTAGCTAACTAACTGATCTCAGCATGAAGCTTATCATCAAGCCTAAAAGTCTAGATCTAGGACAAATTTAGAAGTTCACTGATTCCACTTCTCTTATTGCCTGAGTGTTTTCCCTTTGGACATGTGACAATGAATCCTCTTTGCCAATAACCTAAGCCTGCACTACTTTCTCATCATTGTGGGGAAATGAACTCATTATCAGAGAGCAGCCTTTCTTTTCAGGTTCTGCTTATCACATTAGAATTGGCAAAGAATAATGTAGTGCCTCACTTATAAGGGATGCATGACACTTCCCTGACATCAAAGGATTTTAGAAACACAGAGATTAACCAGCAATAAACAATCAACTATAGCCTTTGGAAGCTTAAAATGGTGATATGATTTTAAGGTCATTATTTTTTGTGGGGGAGGCCACACTCGATGACGTTCAAGGGTTACTCCTGGCTATGTGCTCAGAAATCTCTCCTGGCTTGAGGGGCCATATGGGACACTGGGGGATTGAACTGCGGTCCGTCTGGGTCAGCTGCGTGAAGGCAAACGTCCTACCACTGCACCATCACTCAGATCCCTAATTTTAGGTTCTTGGAAAATTAGTGCATTGACACACAGCTGACCTAGCTTTGATCTCCAGTACTGCATATGGTACTGACGCCACCAATGAATGATTAGTGATCCCTGAGTTCTGCCAACTGTGGCCCCAAAATATTTTGAATTAAAATAATATAAGACAGTGATGAAAATTAAGACCGTTATAAACACACCTTCTACATAAAACCTAGCAATCTGACATCTAGCAACTGAATAGCTAGCTATTTCAACAAAATTCCCCCACAGCCATTTCAGCTTCTCTATAAAAATGTAGGTAACGAGCATAAACTATCCTATGATATATTATAATCATCAGTGAGTTTTGTTTTAAATTACTAATTGTATGCACACCTAAGCACACGCACACATCAGGACACCACTAGGAAGACATATGGCCACAACAGCCTGTGCAGTTGCAGATTTTTTGGTCATGTTTACCTAATTTCTACAGTGATCATAAGACGTTGGGAATTGGGAACTCTAAAAGCTTTATGTTTTTAAGCACCAATCCACTACCAGTGTGACCTTTCTTCTACCAATGTCACCATTTTCCTACCCACCTGACTCACACCTGCCATTTTGAGCAGGAATAAATTGAATTCATATTGCTATTACAACAACAACAATAAAAAAGTGTGATTATAAAAAATAGATCCATGAAAGTCAATTTGTGATCATTGTATTACACAAAGGTATTGCTAAGGTAACCATTGTCAAAGATTTATTGAGCTGGTTGGTGCTAGTTGAACCTTCTGGTTTTGGTCATTAAACTTGGTGGTCTTCTATGCAATTTTCCCACCATATTTGCTATGGTCCTAATGAGTTGACAGTGCTATGAAATATTTTTTTTTTTTTTTTTGGAACTTCGCTGGATCTCAGATGCCAGCACCCTTCTGCCTCTCTACTCTGTTGTCCTGCATTTTCGGTCTGATTTCACCCTTGGTGCGGCACATCAGCCAGCCTGCTTTCCTGTGAGCTTTCCGGGGAGTCTGCCTTCCCGTGAGCCTTCCGTGGAGGTGAGTCGACACGCCCAGAAAGGGAGGAGCCACTGAACTTCGCTGGATCTCAGATGCCAGCACCCTTCTGCCTCTCTACTCTGCTGTCCTGCATTTTTGGCCTGATTTCATCCTGGGTGCGGCCCATCTGCCAGCCTGCCTTCCTGTGAGCCTTCCGTGGAGGTGAGTCGACACGCCCAGAAAGGGAGAAGCCAGAGGAGCACGGTTGCTCCGCTCCCCTTCGCGACGGTGCACAGCATTTAGCCAATGAATACAATCACAACACGTAGAAAAACACGCAGTACTAGTGTGACAATGGGGAAACAACATGGGCCAGTGCCAGACATAGAGAATGAAGATGGCAACTCTGATGACTTGAACATGATCAACCACCTAGTCAGTCTCTCAGATAAGGAGTTTAGAGTTGCAATATGGAACATGTTCAAAGAACTCAAACAAAGTATAGAAGAGAAAACTAAAAAGAATCAGGAGAATATGAAGATAGAAATGAGAAAACTCCAAACAGAAATTTCAGATCAAATAACAGGTCTGAGAAACTCAGTAGATGAATTGAAGAAAAACATGTTTGAGATTTCCCACAGGTTAACAGCAGCTGAGGATAGAATCAGTACACTGGAAGATGAGATACATAACAATTACATACAGCAGAAGAAATTGGAAAAAAGCCTCAAAGCAAATGATCAAACAATGGAAAAATTACTCAAAGAATGGGAACAGATGAAAATAGAAGTCTATGATAAGCTCAACAGAAACAACTTAAGAATCATTGGAGTCCCAGAGACTCAGGAAGAAAATCTCCGGGAAGAATCAACAGTCAAGAACATCATTAAAGGGAAACTACCAGAGATAATGAATACATGTGATCAAATCCTGCATGCCCGAAGAGTGCCAACTAAAAGAGACCCCAGAAAAAACACCCCAAGACACATCCTAGTCACAATGACGAATCCCATAGATAGAGACAGAATTCTGAAAGCAGCAAGATCGAAAAGAGAAATTACATTTAAGGGAACATCCTTGAGATTTACTGCAGACCTGTCACCAGAAACACTCAAGGCCAGAAGGCAGTGGTGGGACATAGTGACAAAACTCAATGAAATAAATGCTTCGCCTAGAATACTGCACCCAGCAAAACTCACTTTCAGGTTTGAAGGAACAATACATAGTTTCACAGACAAACAACAGCTCAAAAACTTCACAGACTCAAAACCATTCTTAAAAGAAAAACTGAATGGCATACTTTAAGACAAGGCTTACCAACAGACACACCAAACTTTAATATAAAGATGGCACTAACTCCCAGGACAATTCTTTCTCTCAATGTCAATGGACTAAATGCACCAGTTAAGAGACACAGAGTGGCTAAATGGATCAAAAAACTCAATCTAACCTTCTGCTGCCTACAAGAAACGCACCTGAATAGTCAGAACAAACATAGACTCAAAATAAAAGGCTGGAGGAAAATCATCCAAGCAAACAACACCCAAAAAAAAGCTGGAGTGGCCATATTAATATCAGATGATGCAAACTTTATACTTAGGAAAGTTGTAAGGGACAAAGATGGACATTTTGTATTAATCAAGGGATATGTACAGCAGGAAGAAATCACCCTCCTAAACATATATGCACCGAATGAGGGGCCAGCAAAATATTTAATACAACTGTTGACAAATCTGAAAAATAATATCAATAACAACACAATAATTGTGGGAGACCTCAACACGGCATTGTCAACACAAAACAGGTCAACCAGACTGAAACCCAACAAGAATATACTAGACCTGAGGAGAGAAATGGAAGTAAGAGGCCTAGTAGATATATACAGGACACTCCACCCCCAGAAGCCTGGATACACATTTTTCTCTAATGTACATGGGACATTCTCTAGGATAGACTACATGTTAGCACACAAAACATATCTCCAAAATATCAAGAGGATAGAAATTTTGCAGGCTGCCTTTGCTGACCACAAAGCCCTGAAATTATATATAAACTACAAAGGGACACAGAAGAAAAATTTTAACACCTGGAAGTTAAATAGCCTCATACTGAATAATCAGTGGGTCCGAGATGAAATTAAAGAGGAAATCAAAACCTTCCTGAAAACAAATGACAATGGAGACACAATTTATCAGAACCTATGGGACACAGCAAAAGCAGTACTGAGAGGAAAATTTATAGCTTTGCAAGCACACATCAGGAAAGAAGAAGGGGCATACCTGAATAGCTTAATGACGCAGCTCATAGAATTAGAAAGTGCTCAACAAAAGGATCCAAAAATAGGGAGGCAGAAGGAAATAACAAAGCTGAGAGCAGAAATCAATGAAGTGGAAACCAGAAAAACCATCCAAAAGATCAATGAAAGCAGAAGTTGGTTCTTTGAAAAAATAAACAAGATTGATAGACCACTGGCAAAACTAACAAAGAAAGAAAGAGAGAGAAACTTGATAACTCGTATTAGGAATGAAAAAGGAGAGATCACTACTGATATGGTAGAGATTCAAAGGGTAATCAGAAACTACTTTGAGAAACTCTATGCCACTAAAAATGAAAACCTGGAAGAAATGGATAAATTTTTGGAATCTTATAATCTTCCACGATTGAATGAAGAGGATGTAGCATATCTAAACACACCCATTACTATTGAGGAAATTAAGAAAGTAATCAAATGTCTGCCCAAAAACAAAAGCCCAGGCCCAGATGGATTTACTAATGAATTCTTTCAAACCTTTCAAGAGGAACTACTACCAATCCTGGCAAGACTCTTTCATGAAATTGAAAAAACAGGAAAACTTCCAAATAGCTTTTATGAAGCCAACATTACCTTGATACCTAAACCAGACAGAGATGCTACGAAAAAAGAAAATTACAGACCAATATCGCTGATGAATGCAGATGCAAAGATCTTCAACAAAATCCTGGCAAATAGGATTCAATGCCTCATTAAGAAGATCATCCACTACAATCAAGTAGGTTTCATTCCAGGAATGCAAGGCTTGTTTAACATCCGTAAATCTATCAACATAATACACAACATCAACAGCAAGAAAAATAAAAATCACATGATCATATCAATCGATGCAGAGAAAGCATTTGACAAGGTCCAACACCCATTCTTGATCAAAACTCTCAGCAAGATGGGAATGGAGGGAACCTTTCTCAATATAGTTAAGGCCATCTACCACAAGCCAGAGGCAAATATTGTCCTCAATGGGGAAAAACTGAAAGCCTTTCCTCTAAATTCTGGCACAAGACAAGGCTGTCCTCTCTCACCACTCCTATTCAACATAGCACTGGAAGTACTCGCTATAGCGATTAGGCAAGAAAAGGATATCAAGGGAATCCAGATAGGAAAGGAAGAAGTCAAGCTCTCACTGTTTGCAGATGACATGATACTCTACTTAGAAAACCCCAAAGACTCTATCAAAAAGCTTCTAGAAACAATAGACTCATATAGCAAGGTGGCAGGCTACAAAATTAACACACAAAAATCAATGGCCTTTCTATACACCAATAGTAATAAGGAAGAAATAGACATTAAGAAAACAACCCCATTCACAATAGTGCCACACAAACTCAAATATCTTGGAATCAACTTGACTAAAAATGTGAAAGACCTATACAAAGAAAACTATAAAACTCTGCTCCAAGAAATAAGAGAGGACACGCGGAAATGGAAACACATACCCTGCTCATGGATTGGCAGGATTAACATCATCAAAATGGCAATACTCCCCAAGGCATTATACAGATTCAATGCTATCCCTCTAAAGATACCTATGACATTCTTCAAAGAGGTAGATCAGGCACTTTTGAAATTTGTTTGGAACAATAAACACCCTCGAATAGCTAAAGCAATCCTTGGGAAAAAGAATATGGGAGGAATTACTTTCCCCAACTTTAAACTGTACTACAAAGCAATAGTTATCAAAACAGCATGGTATTGGAATAAAGACAGGCCCTCAGATCAGTGGAATAAGCTTGAATACTCAGAGAATGTTCCCCAGACATACAATCATCTAATTTTTGATAAAGGAGCAAAAAATCCTAAATGGAACAAAGAAAGCCTCTTCAACAAGTGGTGTTGGCAAAACTGGGTAGCCACTTGCAAAAAATTGAACTTAGACCCCCAGCTAACATCATGTACGAAGGTAAAATCCAAATGGATTAAAGACCTCGATATCAGCCCCAAAACCATAAGATATATAGAACAATACGTTGGTAAAACACTTCAGGACATTGAGGCTAAAGGCATCTTCAAGGAAGAAGCTGCACTCTCCAAGCAAGTGAAAGCAGAAATTAACAGATGGGAATATATTAAGCTGAGAAGCTTCTGCACCTCAAAGGAAATAGTGCCCAAGATACAAGAGCCACCCACTGAGTGGGAGAAACTATTCACCCAATACCCATCAGATAAGGGGCTAATCTCCAAAATATACAAGGCACTGACAGAACTTTACAAGAAAAAAAAATCTAATCCCATCAAAAAATGGGGAGAAGAAATGAACAGACACTTTGACAAAGAAGAAATACAGATGGCCAAAAGACACATGAAAAAGTGCTCCACATCACTAATCATCAGGGAGATGCAAATCAAAACAACGATGAGATACCACCTCACACCACAGAGAATGGCACACATCACAAAGAATGAGAATAAACAGTGTTGGCGGGGATGTGGGGAGAAAGGAACTCTTATCCACTGCTGGTGGGAATGCCGTCTAGTTCAACCTTTATGGAAAGCGATATGGAGATTCCTCCAAAAACTGGAAATCGAGCTCCCATACGATCCAGCTATACCACTCCTAGGAATATACCCTAGGAACACAAAAATACAATACAAAAACCCCTTCCTTACACCTATATTCATTGCAGCTCTATTTACCATAGCAAGACTCTGGAAACAACCAAGATGCCCTTCAACAGACGAATGGCTAAAGAAACTGTGGTACATATACACAATGGAATATTATGCAGCTGTCAGGAGAGATGAAGTCATGAAATTTTCCTATACATGGATGTACATGGAATCTATTATGCTGAGTGAAATAAGTCAGAGAGAGAGAAAAAAACGCAGAATGGTCTCACACATTTATGGGTTTTCAGAAAAATGAAAGACATTCTTGCAATAATAACTTTCAGACACAAAAGAGAAAAGAGCTGGAAGTTCCAGCTCACCTCAGGAAGCTCATCACAAAGAGTGATGAGTTTAGTTGGATAAATAACTACATTTTGAACTGTCCTAATAATGAGAATGTATGAGGGAAATTGAGAACCTGTTTAGAGTACAGGCGGGGGTCGGGTGGGGAGGAGGGAGACTTGGGACATTGGTGATGGGAATGTTGCACTGGTGATGGGTGTAAAAAAGAAGAAAAAAAATTCATACTCCCTGGGGCCGGAGAGATAGTATGGAGGTTTGCCTTTTATGCAGAAGCTCCAGTGGTTTGAATCCAGTCATTCCATATGGTCCTCTGTGCCTGCCAGGGGTGACTTCTGAGCATAGAGCCAGGAGTAACCCCTGAGCGCTGCCGGGTGTAATCCAAAAAACAAAAACAAAAAAATACCCCAATTTTGTTAATTGCACTGTTATTTATACTTCAAGTTATTCTATTTTGGGGCTAGGAGGAATGCATGTGTGGTGCTTAGGGTTTATTTCTGGCTCTATAATTGGGAATTACTCCTGACGGGCTCTAGAGACCATATGGCATGCCAGGGATTGAACATTGCCAGCAGGTATGCCAGGCAAGCTCCCTATCCTCTGTATTATTACTTTTATCTTCTCCAAGTTATTCACATTCATTATATCTGTTTGTTGAACATGGTATGCTATGGGTTGGTTACCTTTCCAACCCTTTATTCAGGGAAGTTCCATTATAAATGGAAAGTATCCAATTATTTTTCACATGGAAACTGAAAAACACTACAAGTCAACCCTTTTATATTTCCTCATTTTAAATATTTTTCATAAAGAATGTGTTGTTAAACATTTACCAACTCAGTTCTGTCCACAAACTGATGTGATAATGAAATATAATTTATGGGGTTTAATGAGTCTTAAAGCTAAAAATTTCCCTGGAGATTGACTTCTAATCTTAGAAATGAGTGTGAGTACTTAGTTCAATTAAGGTGAAGGGTTAGAATAGAGACTCCTTGATAAAATTAGGTTTCCTAAGGAATGAGACATTTAGTGAATTTAATTTAGGAAAATAAAATTGTAAAAAATAAAAAAAATAAAAAAAAGAAATATTTTTTTATAATAATATCTTTATTTAAGCACCACTATTACAAACATGTTTGTAGTTGGATTTCAGTGATAGAAAAATAACACCACCCTTCACCAGTGCAACTTCTCACCACCAATGCCCCCCATGAATATGGAAAGTATTATGCTGAATGAAATTAAGTCAGAGGGAAAGAGATAGACAACAGAATAGTCTCACTCATGTTGGACTTAAGAAAAATAAAAGACAGTATTGTAATAATGCCCAGAGACAATAGAGTTGAGGGCTGGAAGGACCAGCCCATAATATAGTGTGAGTGCAATTAGAGAAATAACTACACGAACAATTATCATGACAATGGTAATGAGTGAGAGAAATAGAATGCTTGTTTCAAATACTATCAAAGCTATAGTTAAATGGCAATTAATCATGGGCTCCAAATAAACAGATTTGTTGAGAGAAGTGTAGTTTCAATTAGAAACTATGTTGTGATGCCGTCCAGCTTTTCTGGTAGAAATAAGTTTAAAAAAAATGTCCCTGGTAATGGGGCTAGATAGATAGCATGGAGATAAGGAGTTTGCCTTGCATGCAGAAGGATGGTGGTTCAAATCCCAGTATCCCATATGGTCGCCCCAGCCTGCCAGGAGCGATTTCTGAGAGTAGAGCCAGGAGGAACCCCTGAGCGCTACTGGGTGTGACTCAAAAACAAACAAACAAAAAAGAACCAGTCCCTGGTAACATGGCCTATGATGTACCAGCAGCTTTGCCTGTGGCAGTGTGTCTTATCTCACAGCTCCCCTGAGAGTAAGGGAGGCTCCCCCACCTACAAGTTGCAAGTCCAATGGTTAGACAGTGATTTTTAAACCTACTAAATTCTAATTTTCAGTTGCTTGATATTTCCAAGTTGGGGGGGGGGGGATAGGGTGAAGGGCTGAGAGTTGAAATAGTTGCAAGCTTGTTTCTGAGAGCCCATTTCATTGCCATAAACATGCTCAGTTCATTGAGTCTGTCTGAATCGCTAAAATAATCAAATATCCAAAGCCAGAGACATGTCAGCTAATCATGGCAGCTGCAAAGAGAATCGCTACAGAAGACAAATCCAGAAGCAGAGACTGTCACAGGAGTCTAATAGAACCCTACACACACACACACACACACACACAGTTTCTCAGAATGTTGTGCTTTGAAGCCTGGTCCCAAAGGTGCATGTAGACATAGTCCTTGACAATATAAGCCTGGTTAGGAATAGTAAATCCCTGTTCCTGGGATTTATGATTTAGTAATCTTTGCTTTGGGGCTACAAATTATCTTCTCTTTCTATGTACCCAAGACCTGGAGGAGAAACATTGCAAACTTGTCTCAAATTTGCCTCCTCACATATCTGAGCTGGCAATAGCATTTTCTTTTCTAAAGCTTCAAGGAGTATATAGTCTATACTACTTTATTTTATATCACATTGATACACACAAAATCCATCATACTTGGGCTGGAGATATAGTACAGCAGTTAGGCACTCATCTTGTACCCAGCTGACCTTGGTTGATCCCTGCACCATGTATGCCCCCTGAGCACCACCAACAGTGATCACTGAACACAGAATTAGGACTATTCCCTGAACTCTGCCAGGAGTGGTCCCAAGACAAGTAAATGGCAAAAACTATCACCCCTCAAATGAAAAGGTGAGTTAGGAGATTGGTATTATTGTCCTTATAAATGTACAAAAAGGGAATACAAAAGTGGAATAGATATTGTGCCACCCAATTAACAATTTGATCTAGGATAAATCTAAATCCTGCTCTGCACTCTCTTCATGTGCTCTGCAAGTATTTATTTTGTGTCCCTGGAATGGTGATCAAGGTCTAGTCCCATCAGACTAGACCTTTAGAGGATGCTGAGAGCAGGATGGTAAGAAATATTATAAGGGAAGCTTATGCCAGGCACAGGGGCAGTGGTTATGTAGGTACCGGCATTTCTACCTGGGGTATCTGCTTGGTAATTAAGAAACCACTCACACTTTCCTAACTGGAACATGGATGGTCAAAGAGAGGATCTCTTGTGAGAGAAAACCCAACGGTTGAGCAAACAATATGGTCAAGAGTTCTATATTAAGATGAAGAATTTGGGTTTGGATAAGGATGTGGGGACTGGAGACAAGAAAGAGGTGAAGTCACTGATTCTGGGAAAGGAGGGAATTTGCTGATCTGATATGCATTAGAATGGATAGGAGGAGGTAAAACCTGATAAAGGCATGGATTTTAGGAGATGAAGGGGCATAGACTGAAAGATCAGCAATGGTGAGCCATCAATTAGAGGACAGTAGGAGTGGGTAGGTGAAAGAAATATCTGCCTTAGAAGGATCAAGGGGTCTGATGGGCTGACAGCAGTAGTTTGGGCTGATTTTCGTGGTCACATCAAGGGAATCTTAATAACCTGGACCACAGTGCTTCATCATCAGACAGAATACTTGAGATGACTAGGGTATAATCTCTAGCTGCTCTGCAGAAGGCATGTCTGCCAAAGGCCCAGCACATGTGACCTTACATACTACTCCACATCCTCAAGCTCCCTCATTTCCATTCTTGGAATGTCCCCTGTGAAGAAGTCTAGTCTTTGTCACATTTTCCTACTAACTTCTTACCCAACTGAAACTCTTCCTGTAACAGACTTATTCTTACAGAGTCATTAATGCTATTAGTGTCTCTCCTTTCATGACTTGGGAAGGAGCTACAGAGACTAGTGCAATAATTCTGTGGGAAACTGAGGCAGCATCCAGCCCTTTACCCAACACCCCTAAGCCAGTATGACAACAAAGCAGGCAAGCCTGAGAAACTTTCCTTTTTCACAAGAGAACTTCCCTCTTCCACAAGAGAACATCTGAAGCTTCTTCCCTTCTGTTAGCAAAATCAGCATTTGGCAAGAAAGCTTGTGATGAACCAAGAACATTTATCATTGAAGAAGGGAGACACAGAAATGCATTATTTCTGCAACATCTATTTTGCCAGATCATTTCACACAAACACCAGGAAGAGAAAAGCACTACTTCACTGTCAGAACACTTAATGTTGTTCATACATTTGGGTCATTTTTTTCCCCTATGTGATAACTGCATATCTAAGAGTGAGTGACCTGGAGGAGGCCTCAGAGAGGGAGCAGCAGTCAGGAGACTTCTGACCAATCACAATTTATTGGGATAAAAGCCAGTCAAGGAAGTCAGGCTCTGAATAAACTTGACATCAGGGAAATAATAAACAAAACAGAACACCTCTACAGAGAATAGGTGTAGGCATAACCATTAGCCAAAGAGCTTGTGTATTTGAAATTGATCTCTTGGTTAAATTTTCTCATCAATAACAGAAAATAGCACTTGGAGAGCCATTTCTAATCAAATAACTAAATGAGGACTGAGAGAAAGTTCCAAAGCAGGAATGGTGAAACAATAATCAATCTATTTCCATACGAAAACAAATCTTGCCTCAAAGACAATGACTTGGAAAGGATTTATCTGTTTCACCATAATCCTTTAAATTTATTTGTTATGTAAGATCTGAGGTTGACTCAGGCTGGAGAAATAGTACGGCCGGTAGAGTCTCGTTCCATCAGTCCACTTCTATGCGTTCCAAGCACACTGTCAGAAATTATCCTTGAGTGCTAGGTAAGCCCTAAGAACCCCATGTTCTCCTCTTATGATTTAATACTGAGTCTAATTTCTATCGATCTAGCTCTGAAATTCACACAATACATTCATCAAATCAATAGTATAGGATCATGCCAATTCAAGAAAGTAATCCAAACTATTTCATTAAATTAACATGTTTCATGTTCCAATGAAAGAAGAAGGGGAAACTTAAAAAATGCTTCCACTGGGGTAAAGCATTAGAAGTACATCAACAGATTCTTGTGCACAGAGAAGGAAAAGAAAGAGGGGGACAGACATAGAAGAGATATTGGGTCGCTTGATTAAGAATTCCAGCCATGATGTATGGAGGACTATACAGAGACTACTTTTTGAGTTTATTTTTATTCACAGTGAATAATAAGTTGGACCAGGGTTGCATAGATCATTTCAATGTAAACTTGAGCACTTTACTTTCAAATTGCACAAGTCAATCTCCACTTGTCTCCTGCTGAGTGTGTATATATACATGGTTTGCATAAAGAAGTCCTCCTTTAGGGGCCGGGCCGTGGCGCTAAAGGTAAGGTGCCTGCCTTGCCTGCGCTAGCCTTGGACAGACCGCAGTTCGATCCCCCAGTGTCCCATATGGTCCCCCAAGCCAGGAGCAACTTCTGAGCACATAGCCAGGAGTAACCCCTGAGCGTTACCGGGTGTGGCCCAAAAACCAAAAAAAAAAAAAAAAAAAAAGAAGTCCTCCTTTAGCCACAGGTTAACTTTTCAAGATTTCCTTTTCCCTAAGGCAGGGGTCTCAAACTCAATTTACCTGGGGGCCACAGGAGGCAAAGTCAGGGTGAGGCAGACCGCATAAGGGAGTTCACAAAAAAAAGTCTTCAAAGGTCATTATTAACAGTTTTAATTACTTCTTCTGAACATAAATAGAACATTGAGTGAAGATCATGAACAGTTCTTCTGAACATGGCATCTTTTGCCTATTCCTTGCTGCCAGAGACTTGACAGCGCTTCTTCTCACAAATCTGAACCACATTTGGCTTTAGAGAGGAAGCAGTTGAGACCCTTAGTATGGCTTGAAGATGATCATCATTAAGTCTACACCTGTACTTTGACTTATTGAAGATCAATGTGGAGAATAACTTTTCACACAAATATGTGCTCCCAAAAAGGCACATGGTGCGCTTGAACATTCGGGAAAGCTCGGGAAGCTGGGGGGCAATTCTCTCAAAAATTACCCATGCATGTCTACTTTTCCACTACTCTCCCTGAACTTGGCTTTGAGATCAGAATTGCATTGCAGGTCAATGAGCTCCATTTGAAGCACAGGAGGGGCATCTTGCACATCAAAGGAAAAGGGGTCCACAAAAATTTGGAAAGGGCTCTGTGCTTTTTGAAGTCTGCAAATCTGTGATCAAATTCCTGCTCTAGCTTAAAAATAGCATCAACATATTTCTCACCACTGAATGGTATGCCTGCATACACAAATTCCTAGCATACTGGGAAATGGCAAAGGTTTGTCTGAGAGAGCTGGGATTTCCATAAACAAGTTTTGTGGAGAATGCTCTCACGTTGTCATAGGCAGCACTGATAAGCTGTCCTGGGCCTTGTAACATCTTGTTTAGTACATTCAGCTTAATGTGTGATGTCAACAAGAAAAGCTAAGTCCATGAGTCATTTGTGATCATTAAACCCAGAAACAGCATTCCCATCCTTCTCTATGAAGGCTTTCACTTCTCTCAACTCAAAAAATCTTTTCAGGACATTTCCCCTGCTGAGCCAACATACCTAGGTGAAATAAAGCACAGCTCCATATTCTGGTTCCATTTCCTCTAAAAACGCACAGCACCTCCTGCGCTTTAAGCCCCTGGATCTGATTTGGTTGATGCAATTCACAACAACACACATCACATTGTCACACGGCAGGCATTTACTGCAAAGGACCCGCTGATGGATAATGCAGTGAAGAGCAATGGCCTTCTCTACACCCTCCTCTTCAAGTTTTTTTTGAACAAGTGCCACCAGTCCATTTTTCCTCCCTGTCATCAATGTCGTTCCATTGGTTATTATTCCAACAAACCTCTTCCATGGAAAACCTGTATTCTCAATGGCATCACACAGATGCCGAAATATCTCATTAGCGGTGGTCTGGCCAAGCATTGGAATTATTGTGAGCAGCTCCTCTGTCGATTCAAAATCGCAATCAACACCACGGACATAAATTGTGAGCTGCGCAGTGTCTGTTATATCTGTGCCCTCGTCAAGAGCAACTGAGTATGCATCAAAACATTTGTCACTTGACATGTCAGAAATGCGCTCTGCCACAATGTTGGCAGAAAGACTTATTTTGCTAAACTGACCTTTCTTTTCCAGACAGATAATACTTGCAGCCTGTAACATGCATTTTTTTTTTTTAAGAAACTCTCCTCCTGTAAATGGTTTCCCTGCCTTAGCAATCATCTCACTAACCATGTAACTAGCTTTGACTGATACAACATTCTGTTTGGTTGCTTTCTTGAAGAAATCTTGTTCCCTCATTAGACAAGCTTTAAGACTGGCAACCCACTTGGCTCTCTCATTTCCTTGATATTTTGCACATTCCTCGGCATGTTTAATTGAATAATGGAGTTTCAAGTAAGTATTATTCAGTAAGTGAATAATCGTGAATACTGCGATATTTGAAGGCCGGCCATGGGCCACAAAATGTTGTACGGAGGACCTCAAATGGCCCACAGGCCACGAGTTTGAGACCCTGCCCTAAGGAAATCATAGTCTAATAGCATCACATATACTATTTTTAAAAGTGGACCATTTTCACATCTTTTATTACAGTTCATGATTTTACCTTTTCACTTCATTATCATTGTTTAATTTCTCATAGTACCTAAGTTATAAATCAACTTCATCACAAAAGTATGTGCGTGAGAAAACAACATAGTATAAATAGACTCCAGTACTACTTGTGGTTTCAGGCATCTTCTGGGGCCTAGGAGCAGATGTAATGAACATTGCTATATAATCCATGTAGCAGGTGTAGTAGAGTGTCTTGTATCTTCTACAAATAGCTTATATTTATCTTTAAGGACATAGAGTAAATACGAACAACTGTTGACTACTCAACATTTTTGTAACCACTAGAAACTTGATCAAGATACAAAGGACATACTAATATAAGGAAGAGGGTCACAGAGAAAAATGTAAAGCAATGAATTATCCAAGACTCCTAGAATGGAGATTATAAAAACACAGCATATAGCATACATACATAACAGAGTATATATATTATATTATTATTAATTGTTACAACTAATTGGAATTTAAGTTTACAATGCATCCTATTAAATTAATAAAATGCCCATCAGGCATTGATGTGATCCAGACTTGATGGACAGCAGGAACAAAGAAAGATGAAAAAAGGGTTAAAAAAGGAACTTAGTGGTATTTTTCAATGTATATAAAATATACTACATCTCTCCAATGGAGCTGCAATTGATTCAGTTTCTGCTCTTCACCATCTAATTCCTAGAGAGCTAAGCATAATGGAATGGATAGAAAATATTTTGCTTAGATTTGTATGGGTGCAGTTGATTTGAATTTTGGAAATAGCTTACTGTATGTCTTAGATTTGCTTAGGATCAACAGTACAATTCCACTTGCTAGACAACTAGGCATGGTGCTAAGGCCACAGTCTTATCACAGATGAAGTAAGTTGCAGTCCTTATATCACCACTTTCTAGTTGATATGTTGCTTAGGCTTCATCAGTTTGGGTTGTTTTGTTTTGTTTTTGCTTCAGTAAAGTAGCTGTCATCAAATTCCATACTGTTATAAATTATCATAAAGTTCATGTGTTAAGACACCAGTAGAATGTTGGACATAGGCTATATTGTTCAACATATGGTAACAGTGATAATGAGAATGATAATAAATGCTGCCTTTTGTTCTTTAACTTCTGAAATAAGTCATTCTTGAGCATGAACAAGAAAAAGCAACTCTCAACCAAAATTCTCAGCAGAACAGGTGAACATGTTCTGAAGTTTGGTCTGGTTAGTGGCAGGTTTAAAACGCATGTGCAAGGCCCTGAGGAACCTTCAACAGTCCATTTTTGAAGATGGTCCAGTTCTTGGAGAAACTGGGTATTGTAAGTCTATCTTTGTGGAAGGGAATACAAGTTTTAGATATGTTACTAAGGATGTTGCAATAAAATCTAGTCATCAGATTTTCTCTTTATAGGCAGTGTCATTTTCTTATTATGACATAAATGTACTTAGTATTCCTCTCAATTCAATTATTGCATACAGAAGTGTCACTTCAAAAATAAAACACTCCAAAGCAATTATGTTTCTAAGTAAATATATCTCCAAATCCTTTACCCTAATGTTGGGAACATTAATTCTTTTTTTTTTTTTTTGTGGTTTTTGGGTCACACCCGGCAGTGCTCAGGGGTTATTCCTGGCTCCAGGCTCAGAAACAGCTCCTGGCAGGCACGGGGGACCATATGGGATGCCGGGATTCGAACCAATGACCTCCTGCATGAAAGGTAAATGCCGTACCTCCATGCTATCTCTCCGGCCCCAGGGAACATTAATTCTTAACCGCCACAACAAACTCACAGAACTCTAGGTCACAGAATACCTTTCTACTTGAATATAGAAATAATCATTTTGTTACAAGTAATTCCACTTCAGATTCTCATCAAGAATATCCCTGGTCAAAATATAAAATTGACTCTCAGGGCAGTGCACTTTCAAAACTAGTTATGTTTGACAGAAATCTTTGACAAAATCCAGTTTTTCCTTACCAAAGCCCTCAGAACACAAATAATTTTTTATTGTAACAGGAGATCCTGTTCTAGATGACAGAAGAGAAAAGGATGAGGCATTGAGTTATATACTTAAAGAACAGGCAGAAGAGGGGCAGGCAGCAGATGGCTCCCAACTTCAACACCTGAGACAAATGGAGATTACCAGAGCAATTTGGAAAGGCACCTGTAACAGCTCTTGTTCTGAGGGGACTGATGCAAGGAAATGGGCTGCAATAGAATATCTTCATGTTTTTGAACTTTCAGCTACAGGGCAAGGACTGCAAAAATTGCTTCTAAAGGTACTTTCTCTACTTACCACAAAAGAAGTCTGTTACAAGACTTACCAGGGTCCTTGTGCCCCATTGTCTGGAGTCTAAGATCCTAAATAGCCTTTCAGAACATGCAACCAAATCACAGCATTCCAGAACAACTCTCAAAATAGCTGCTGTACCATGCATGCATGGTCCCTTACAACTTTTCACTGTCATCAGATGACTGGTTTTGAGTGAAAAAGATGGATTCACTCCTCTCCTGGTCTTACTGCTTATTCCCTTTTATTATAATTTTATCTGGTTAGGTCTCATGCTTGTTTACTGTTCACCAAGGTCAACAAATTTAATGCTGCTCATAAATTGTAGCTCTGTGATGATAAAACATTGTGAATATGACATTAGAACCTAAATTTATATGAGGGAAATTAATTCAGAGGCCACATCCTAAATCAACCATTCTAGTCCTAGCACACAGCATAACATACCATACTGCTTTCAAACTTGGAAATCTCTTCAAGAGCTGGAGTGATAGATAGCACAGTAGTAGGGCATTTGCCTTGCATGCAACCCACCAGGATGGACCTGGGTTCGATCTCCCAAGCCTGTCAGGAGTAATTTCTGAGTGTAGAACCAGGAGTAATCTCTAAGTGCCACCACCATGGTTACCAAAAACAATCTCCTCAACATCAATTCCCATCAACAAAACTAAATAGACTCAATGATTCCAAATGAAGCTTCCAAGAAAGTAATAGGAAGACCCTCCTGGCCACTGTCCCCTCAGATTCTGAAGTCCTCAGCAAGTAGGGATGTGAGTGAAAGTGCACACTGACTACTGCCTTAAATTCTTAGGCTGGACTCACTTTCACTTCATTGCTGGAAGATGGCCAAAGGATCCCAACCCACAGCAATAGGGCAATGACTCTGGGAATCATAGAGCCCTAACCAGACCCAAAGGCAACACTATGGAGTCCTAAATCATCAGGGTCTGTTAGCATCCTGGGTCACTGCTAGGGAGTCAGGACTCAAGCCCCACCCAACTCTGCCCCCTTCTTCACCCTCCCTCTAGTACAGGCACTGTGTCCTTGCTTTTAACTGCCACTCTTTAATTGAAACAGTTGAAAAACTCTAACCAGATAAAACGTCAGATTAAAACCTTGTTGGGAACCATCTGCAAGATGGATACTTTAAAGCCAACACAATCAAGTCCCAATCGGCAGGAAGGATAATATGACCCAATCACTTGGATGTGTAATTATGGCGAGGCTCTGATGTTAAAGGCCCAGCTACTGCCACTCGGAGAGGAATACATTATAAATAATTCTTAGACCTTTTGTCTGATTTTCTTAATCCCATCTCAAATAAAACTGCTATTTGAATAACATCCATGACCTTCTCTAGTATACAATATTAGTTGCCCAGGCGCCAGGAAAGTTAATTGGCTTAGCTAAAGTCTTTTTAATTCTATATCCAAGATGTCCTGGAAATCGAAGCAATCAATGAATGAGTCTGCAAGATCCATAACAAGCTTAGAGCTAATACTATTTGCAGCTGCTTGAGTGGTTTCTGTACTTACAGAGCCAAAAGCTGGAATGGGTTGGAGGACCCTGTACCTGAATAAATCTTTAACCATTTTAACTCCAAACTAAATACCTAACACCAAAACCCTGCACATCTGGGCCCTGAGAATGGAGAGGGCTGTGATCATGTTTCTTCAGTATCAACCTGCCCATGCTCAATCAGTCTCTCTTTTGGTGTTAATATCATCCTTTGAAAATCCTATACTAGAATATTCTAATATAGAATTTCCTACTACGTGATCCAGAGATGTGTGTTATGGATGTCAGGAGCCTATATGTTAGTACTGAGTTCAATCTCTTACACCAAAATACTCTTCACCCATCCATGGCCATTTGATGTGGTCTTTTTGGCCCCCCAAGTAACACTGGCTATGGCCCAGTGGTTCCTCAGAACTTCTTGATCCCTGTGACCCAATGTATCAAGTATCTTCAAGAGTGCTCCCTGGACCTTTTGAGCAAAAATAATTAAAAATATAATTTTTATTATATGTGTGTGAGGCAGAGATAGACAGTGAGTAATTAAATAGAATTCATTGCATCAACAGTCCTTTGGAAACATCTCCTTTCTCAAGTGAAATCTTGTATAGGGCCCATCTCCTCAAACATTCTGATGCCCAAATTGTGAAATCTCTAAACAACTTCCTTTTTTCACTCATCTTCATATGAAATAGTAGAGACAGAAACACGTAGTCTCACATCTCCCACTGAACAGCAGTGGGAGGAATACTGGGAACTATTTATTAATCCTGAACCATGCCCTGTGATGGCTTCTACCACAGCAGGCTTGAGGCATGAAAGAAAAACTGGCTCATCAAGTATCTAGCTGGTACTCTATAAAACATGGGTTTCCCACCATTGGAAGGCTTTTGGCAAGAGTTCCTAACTGAGGCTGCCTCTTGGTGAAATTTCAGGCATGAATTAAAGCACATGATTTCTCATAAAGTCAGGTCACCAGGTAAACAAACAAATATAGCACTGAGACCTCCAGGCTAGTGAACACAAGATCACACATTAAGAAATGATAACGGGGGGCCAGAGCAGTGGCGCAAGCATTAGGGCATTTGCTTTGCATGCACTAAACCTAGGATGGACTGTGGTTCAATCTCCTGGCATCTCATATGATCCCCCAAGCCAGGAGCAATTTCTGAGCACATAGCTAGGAGTAACCCCTGAGCATCAACAACAAAAAAAAAAAAAAAAAAAGGGAAGAAGAAAGAGAGAAATGATAAGAAGCCAGAGAGGTAGCACAGCTGGTAGGATATTTGTCTTGCAAGCAGCTGACTTGGATTCTATCCCCAGCATCCCATATGGTCCTCCATTTCTGCCAGAAGTGATTTCTTTTAGTTTGTTTGTTTGTGAATCTTTGTTTTGTTTTGAGGGGTTGGTTATTTGTTTATTTTAGAGGGGGTCATGCAAGGCAGTGCTCAAGGGTTACTCCTGGCTCTGTGCTCAGACATTACTCCTGGAAGGCTCAGGGGACCATATGGGAGGCCAGGCACAGAACCGGGCAAGTCACATGCAAGACAAACACTTTACCTTCTATGCTAACACTCCAGCCCACCAAGAGTAATTTCTGAGTGCAGAGCAAGTAGTCATCCCTGAGCACCATCATGTATGGCCCCCAAACAAAAACAACAACAAAGAAATGATAACTAATACTCTGTCTCTGTTTCTCTTTTCTCTATGTCTGTCTCACACATGTACAATCACAAAGCCACATGCAAACATATAATCATTATGCCACCAATATTTTCCCTAAAATATAATTAGCAAAACATGAGGAAAATAATCAATATCCCACCTTATTTTATTATGGTTCTTATTGAGACCAATGTGAATTACAAGTCTTTAACAGTTATATTTAAGATACTATAGTACTATGAATTAAGGCCATTTCTACCACCAGTGTTGACCTCCCTCCACCACTCTTCCCAGCATGCAACCCATACCTCCACCTTTAGTCTCTGGACTGCTAGTGTAAGAGATCCCTTTCATGTATGACTTGTTATAGTTTAGGTCTCTTCATTCTACTGTCATTGACTTTGGTTTAGGCATTTAGGTCTGACCATTTTTCATTTCCATTCAATGCTCCTGAATTTCTTGACCCCTATATTACACTTTATTTTAACCATACAATGATGTGGCTTTAACATGGAGTTCAGAGGGACTTGAGGAGTTACCTATCTGTTATCTGGTGATATTTATAGATGCAGAAAAGAAAATATATATGAAGAAACTTAATAGTAACACAATTCAACTTTCTAACAGCATCCTCTTGTCATTTTTCCCCCAAGGGTTAGGTGTTGGCCCACTTCTAGCAATGCTTGGGGCTAGTCCTAGCTCCATGCTTAGGTTCTGCTCCCAGAGATACTACAGGAACACATGCTGTTGATTGAACCAGAGTTAGTCACAGCCAATAAAGTGCTTGAAGGCCTGGAGTATCTCTCTACCCTAAAAATATTTCAGACAAATCTATGAGGTAGTCATATCAGTGACCACTCATGGACACACTAAATCAAAGTAAGAGAGGTGATCAAAAATGCCACAATGGTTTGGTTGGGGGTTATATATTCTACAAGTCAACTGTTGGACTGGTCAGAATTTGACTCCAAAGTAGCCATGGTATATTGACAGCACATTCCCAGCATTTGTGAGGCAGAATAATACATTTCAGTTACCTAAAGCAAAAAGTAAAATCCACTTTTCTCAGGTAAGCCCATCCCACTCAGAATTCTCTCCCAGGCTGTGTACACAGGTAAAACACCTGTATACAAATTGCCCAAGAACAGAAACAGGAATCTGAAAGGGCATCCCCATGTGTGACAAGTTACAAGGCATCTGTCTCCGTCCATAGGCAGTGTCTAGGGTAACACTTTCTAGCAATGATTGGTATCTCTCTCTGGCTCAAGCTGATTATTAGTAGATGTTAACAATCCAGTGTAAGATTTTTTTGTAATAAATATGCATATCACATCATGAATTATAATGTAACCTTTCCCCCAACTTCCTGTTTCCCTAACCTCTTCTTTTGAGATGTTAATCCCACCTGGAGAGAGAGAGAAGGAGAAAAGGAGAAAGAGAAGGAGAGAGAGAAAGAGAGACTCTTTCAGGGCCATGAAATAAAAGCAAGCTGACTCTGATTAAACTTAAACTGACTGCTTGTAAATTATGTCTCCACTATTACCCTTCATCAAACCCATCGGCCAAAGAGGTTAGAAAGACGGTGCCTGAGGCAGCCTCACCCAACACGTGGACACTTCATACTTTATATTTTTAATCTACAATGAATATTTCCTGAACAATTAACTCTAACAAAATGCTTTGCTGTTTGGGTAGTTGTCAATGATAACTGGTGAGTTTTCCTGGGTGTTCTAGCAATAAATAATTTCTCGAATATGTCTGAAAAAATGTAAACATGAATCTGAAAAATTACTTAGCTCAAGAACTTAGAGAATTATGAATGGAAACCATGATTTCCTTATATACTAGTGTGTTTAAGAATTCTCCATACAAAGCAAGCACACATATATTGTTTGGGCAATTAGAAACAGGATAAGTACAAGTTCAAAGAAATTTAAATAGCAAGGATAAAAATAGCACAGCTGCTTCATAACACACAGCAGTATGGCTGACTCAGGAGATTTATACTAGAGACATGAATTAAATAACCCAGCAATCAAGCCTTGGCCACAATTACTGGGTGACAGCATAAAATATATTTTACTCACTGTAGATGCAACAGCTACTATCATAGAAATCAGCTCGTGAAATAATAGTAAGTAAAAAATATTGCATTTATAATAAAAAACAAAGCTGAAAACACTGAAAGAAAAAAACAGTAAGAGTCTGCTCATGGCTGGGCTAAGATGGAAAACTTTTGGATTAATTTTCCCAGTTTTATCAATTGGTCTTACAATATTGTTTTTAAAATGAGAAAAAGGCACCAAAAAAAAAAAGGCATATAGGCTGGAGAAAGACTAAGCTAAGAGTGAGTTTAGATGCAGGCCATGCATTTACAGTGCTCATGTTCTGAGCTTCACTCATAAAAAAGAGTTGAAGGGAAAATAAAATTTCAGTGACATACCTGGTGGTGCTCAGAAGCTACTTCTGACTCTGTGCTCAGTGATCACTCCTAACGGGCTCATAGGATTATATATAGGTTGCTCCAATTGAACCAATGTCTGCTATATGCAAAGCAAGAGCTTCTATACTCAGAGAAGCCCGAACAATTTTTTTATTCTAAATTATTCTTGCTAGAGGAAGAACAGTCATATACTAAATGCAAATATGAATAAACAGAAAAAAAGAAAAACAAAATTTCTTCGATCCCATTCTCCCAAGAACCAGTCCATTGGGTGCCTAGTGGTTACATTCTTGGCATTCAACTACCAGTCCACCTTGAGGAGCAATAGTATAGGTCCTCTGGCACTGGGTGAAGACTATGGTTGGACAACGTGGTCAGACATCCAACTCCATCACTTTACCCTGCATTTATTTTCCAAGAGTTCTTGAGGAAGTTGTCACAGACATCCTCCACTTTATCACCTGAAAATTGGAAGCATTATGCCCTTGTGGACAAACTGTAAAGATGATGGTTCTCTAAAGAAAGTCTTTAGAACTATTCTTGACATCACCAGCCACTTGCATCATCCTTTCATTTGGTTCAGACTCAATAAACCCCCATTGGTCCCAAGATGTTCTAGACTGAATCTAAGCCATTCCCTACCCTGTTTGCCCTCACCAAGCATTCTCCTCTATTCCTTATCATCACTGGAGGCTGTATCTTTCAACTACACCTACTGGTTTTGGTCTTCCTGATGCAGGAACCAAAACAACTCTATTATGAGCCCTACAACTGTACTCCAGGAATACAGTACTACAACTGTATCAAGGGACAGTCTGTCTGCCCCTCAGATAACCTGGTTCAGGGGCGTGTGGTGAGCATTTTGAGCACAGAAAATACACCCCAGAAAATAAGAGAGCTCTGGGAACTGTTAGAATAAGACTTCATGCAGTCTTGAAAACAAAACAAAAACGAGTTTTGTATTTTTATTTGCTTTCTGTTTTTTCTTTTCTTGTAAATAGGGGCCTTCCCAGCATTGTTCAGGAATAATTCACAGTAAAGTTTACACAAAGTTTGTGCTAGTTGGTTCACTTAGTATTATTTATAATCAAACTTATGCATTAAAAAACATTCTATACCTTTTAGCTATATCCCAAAGTCCCTTATAGAGGTTCTAAATATGAGGACCATATAGTAAAAATAAGCTACTGGATTCCTGAGGAAGTGAACCTGAAGTCACAGAAGAGGCTAAGAAGAGATAAGCTGACTTTTTCACCCCAAATCAATCAGCCAATCAATCATCCTAACAGCTAACAATAGTTGAGCATGTCCTGTGAGCCAGGCTTCCTGCAGAGTGCTGTCATGCATCATTGCCTTCCCATCACAACTTGAGAGACAGATGTTACTACCCTTCACTAATGAGAAATGGGTTGTTGAGCTAAGCCCCAGGAAGTGGCACCATATTGGAAACTTCAGAAGGTCCACCAAACTGGACAGATTCCAGCTGTACAGTTCATACACAATGTTTCTGTATGGAATCATATTCTGATTTGGAAATTAGGCTTCTGCAAATAGCCTAATGAGAGAATTCCTACCTGTGATTCTTCTATAGAATTAAAAACTCTCCTGAATTAATTTCTTCTCAGGAAACAAACTAATACAACAATTTCCATTAGAAAAACCAATTAGGAAAGGTCACAGCATGGTCAGGAGAGACTACCCAAACAAGCCAACTACTGATGACCTTAATAAATATATAATATTAATATTTATTAAGTGTTACTAAATATTATGTGCCAAGTACTATTCTAAATTATGTGACTAGTCTAGAGATAAAAGTGGTTTTCCTCTCTCTATCACTCTCATTCGCTAAATAAAATCATAGACTTTTATTATGATAAATAGTGCCTAGTGCTATAATTCCAACAAGGGAAACCCTAATTATATTGAGAGGACAGATATTTCTGAGAATCTGCTGTTAGAATAGAGACCTTTGAAGAATAATGAGAGAATGAGACATGGGAGAGATAGTATAGCAGGTAAGACGCATGTGGCTTACTTGGGTTCCACCCTGTATGGTGTCCTGAGCACCGCCCTACCAAGAGTGATCCATAAGCACAGAGGCAAAAGTAAACCCTTTGCACTGCTGAGTGTGACTCTCAAAACAAAACAAGAAAAGAACATTGAAGAGAGGAGACTGGGAGGCAAGGGGAAAACAGCAAGGAAATGTGGACACTAAGGCAGAAGGAGACAAAGATAACATTGGGAATAATTGTAGTCACAATAATACACACAATAATACCACAAAATATGTGGCAAAGGGATAAGCAAAGAGGAGAGAAAACAGATTCTAAGGCCCAACCTGAGCAGATGACTCTATTTACAATTGAGCATGAAGAAGACATAAAATAGAAGAGAGAGAGAGAGAGAGAGAGAGAGAGAGAGAGAGAGAGAGAGAGAGAGAGAGAGAGAGAGAGAGAGAGAGAGAGAGAGAGAGAGAGAGGACGTGCAGACAGTGAAGATGAAGCCAGGAGGAAATCACAAATCTCAATGAATCTCATTAAATCTCATCGGTACTTGGGCATATTTTCTTCATACCTAATTGAGACTTAATGAAAGGTGTGATTATTTCAAGTATTTAAAATTATTCCCAGACAAAGAGAAATTATTGAGTGAGCTGAGAGCACATGCCCAGCTACAGAGAACAACAGAGGGGACAAATTCAAATGAAGATTTAATTTGGGGCATTGGGCCACACCTGGCAGTGTTCAGGAGTTACTCCTGGCTCTTAGCTCAGAAATTGCTCCTGGCAGACTCAGGGGACCATAGAAGATGCCAGGGATTGAACCTGGGTACATCCTGGGTCTGCCACATGCAAGACAAATGCCTTATCGCTGTGCTTTAGGTCCAGCCCCTCAAATAAAGATTTAAAAGATGCATCATATGCTGCTCTTCTGCATGGGCCCTCCAGAAGTCTTCCACAAAGGTGCAGTAGTGTGCAGGCAAATGTCATCTGAAAAGTGCCTTCCAAATACCTGGAAGACATGGTAGAGTATTCTCTCCACAAATAAGAGCTATTGTTGAAATAGAATCCTAAGTGATGCCAACAGCTTCTTCATTTTCCACTTCTGTGCTATCATGCAGATTTAATACCCCCGGAGACCACACATCAGTTTTATTGCACCTGAGAGATGCTGGTATTGTTCTCAGCAGTGAAATTATAAGGCTGGAGGCCTCGACTGAAGATTTTACCAGCATGAAGAGAATGTTCTGGTCAAGTACACAGCTTTGTTATAAAACTGAACACAATAAAAAGAGCTTTCAGTTAATCCAAAAGGGGCATTTAAACTCCAGTACTAACTGGTTAAATGAGAGACAAGAAACGAAAAATATGACAAGTCAGATAAGAATTACCAGAGTTGCCTGGCTATGTGTTTTGGATTACTTTTCCATTTCAGCAAAGTAGTTTTTCCCCCCAAAAAAAGATATATTGTGGAATTTGTTTCAAATCCAAATATATGATATCTTCAAGAATAGTCAGACTGGAAATATATATGTTTTAATCAAATAGTTTATATTTTTCGAGCATAATTTGGTTGAAAAAGAAATCACATCCTTTCAAGAGATCCTTCTTCTTTCCCCAGATCTGGAATGCATGTTCCTCAGTGTGTATGCAAGTGGTGTCTCACAGGGTAGAGTGGGAGAAATGGGGAGAACAAAGAACACTAAAAGTCCTAGACATGCAGAACTATTCTAATGGGTAGATGGCTGTAAAGTGAACCTAAGTAAAAGTCTAAGGAAGACCCTTTCCCTAACTTCCTTTTTCCCCTAATCTCTTCTTTTGATATGTAAACGCCCACCTGGATTACAAGAAAGGTCCCCTTCCCTGGTGGATGGGGTTCTGGATAATAAAGAAAGGAGTCTGTCTGGGAACTAGAGACAGAACTTGTCAGGGAAAGCAGATGGAAGGTAGGTAGACATAGTACAGAGGCTGCACATGGCAGAGAAAGACCATGAGAAAGTAAAGTGAGCTGACTCCAATATCTTTTCTGACTGCTGTGTATTATTTCTCTGCCACTACCTTGATTCATCAGACCCATCCATCTGAGGAGTTAGAAATACAGAGCCTAGGGCGGCCTCACCCAACTGGTGGATGTTATATTTATATTTTTATTCTACAAATAGCCAACATTTTCCTGAAAATTCTAAAATAATAAATGAAATTCCTTTGCCATCTTAATAATATCAAATACCTTCCTATTAAAATGATTTATCTTGCAGGCCAGAGTGATAGTGCAGCAGGTAGGTCACTAGTCTTCCACACTCAGACATCCAGGATTTGATTCGTGGCATCACATATTTTCCCCCAAACCACACCTGGAGTGATTTCTGAACACAGAGCCAGGAGTAAGCTCTGAGCACAGCTGGGTGTATTCCCACCAGAAATAGATTCATCTTTTGTTAAATGTTTTCTTTTGCTTTTGCTGAGTATAAATAACTACAACTTACAATCAACAATTCCACTCACTCAATGAAACATCAAAAAATAAGATTTGATGAGAATATATTAGTCACACATGTACCCAAAAATCAGAAGCAGCAAAAGCCAAAAAAGATTATCAGCTATTAGCTACATCCAAGAAGAAAAAGTGTGGAAGATACCTGTGTGAAAAATAACAAATAACAATACATAAAAATTAACCATAAAGAAGAAGGCAAAAAGAAGAAAGATAAAAATTAAGTCAGGGGCCAATGTGTAGGTCACTTTTGTCAACTACCAAACTCAATTCCACCTCTGTTACACAGCACAGCAAAGAAACTGTAGATCATCAAAAAATCAATAATCCTTCTTGAATCAAAGAGTCTAGCAATCTAACCCAACAAGCATTGTGAGAGTGAGAAACAGAAAAGCAAACAGGATCCAGTACAGAAGCCGGACTATGAGTAGAGTTAGTCCGCAGCATTTCCTACACCAAGTCTATTACCCAACCATAGAACATCTTATCTCATAAAGGCTTCATCAAAGAAACTGCCATGTTCTGCTGTCAAAAGGCCAGATGAGTCCCAGAACAATTCTGTGAAAACCAACAGAGAATCTTTTCTAGAATTCTGGTAAGGTACAGAGAGTTAAAAAATTAAATTAACAAAAATCTAGTTTAAAAAACTCATATTAAAAAAATCCTGTTAGAAAGAACCTTTGTTTTTAGTTCCAAAGTATTCTCATTAAATTTTAAGCTAATCCTTTGATTAGAATAGCAGTCCTCTGAATCACTAAAGTAGGAAGAATACATTTGAGACATGCAGATAGAATCCTGTCAAAGAGAGAGGTCCTGTAGTTCTTTTAGGGGATGTACACATTCACTGGCCATAACATTTTCTGCACCTAGCAAGTTTCACTGTATAAAAAAGACAAAAAAACAACCCCAAAGGTTTCAATTACCAAATATTTATCTTCCAAATAAATCTTGTGTCTTCTAACCCTTACAGAAAATCAATGTGTTAATTCACTTGTATTTCATTCTCTAATGTTAATCCTCCTTCCCTCGGGGACTCTTCAAATCTTGTCACATCTCCTTTACTGGATATGTTCTTTTCTAAATTCAAGGTGAGTAATACTTAATAAACAAGCCCTGAACTTATCTGCTTTCTCTTGCATTCATTTTGTTCGCCATGGTTTCTCTCACTAATTGAATGTTGTTCTAGCTGCTCCATTTCTTTGTTATCATCATGCTTCTTTTAATGCATTCTTTCACTGAACAGAATACTGGGATACATACGATTAACCATAGAGATGAAGGAAAAAAGGAGAAAGATAAAACATCCAGCAATATTTTTTTTGAGAATTCACATTGTGGGCCCGTCCTTCCAGCCCTCATCTCTTTTGTATCTGTGTATTATTATACTGTCTCTTTTTTCCTTAAATCCCATAAATGAGTGAGATAGATGAGTGAGACTATTCTGTGTCTCTCCCTCTGACTTACTTCACTCAACATAACACGAAGCTTACCACAAAGAGTGATGAATTCAGTTAGAGAAATAACTACACTATCATGTAATGAGTGAGAGAAATAGAGTGTTTATTTCCAAAGACAGGCAGGGGATAGGGAGGGAGAGAGATAGGAGCTTTGGTGGTGGGAATGTTGCACTGGTGAAGGGGTGTGTTTTTTTAAGACTGAAACCCAACTATAAACATGTTTGTAATCATAGTGCCTAAATAAAGATTTAAAAAGGGAGAGAATTAATATTGAAAATGTGATACATGCTTGCATTCAAGAATCTCCTCCTAGAAGGCAAACAGAAGCTGGAATGGGTACAAAACATGCCCAGACGAGAGTGGGGTTTTGGCCCTGCATCCTTCCCCCCCAGGCTTTTCTATATTTCAAGGTATAAAGGACAGGATGAAAGCAGAACCTCAAGCTGAAGGTTTAGGAGTATGACACTTCATGCTTCTTATTAGAACAAAATTTTTCCATCAGCCAGTGAAGTAGCCTTCATGTTATAAACAGAGTGAGAGCAGTTCAGAAGCTGAAAACTAAACCAAGATTCTTTAAAGTCACGATGTCTAGACCAGACCCAGTTGAAGGACTTGGAAACCTATGAATACATTTGTAAGCCAGAAACATTTTTTCCTTTTTTTGGGGGTGGGGCACGAGAACACACCTGGTGATGCTCAGAGGTTACTCCTGGCTATGCACTCAGAAATCATTCCTGGCTTAGGGGATCATTTGAAACACTGGGAATCAAACCCAGGTCTATCCTGGGTCAGCTGCATGCAAAGCAAATGCCATACTTCTGCACTATCACTCCAACCCCCAGGCACTTTCTTCTTTTTTATGAAAAACCACCCAAAGAATAATTTCTTTAAGAAGATAAATAAAAAATGAGTAAAATTTCTGAAATGAGTAAATTGTTTTATTTTTTATTTCTATTATTTTTATTTTTTATTTTACTCTACACATATTGATCTCCTTTTTATGTTTATGCTTATCCTGTATCATTGTACTTTCAGATATGTTTTAAACAGAAAAAGTTTTCTTTATTAGAAGTTAAAAAGTATGAAAAGTAAAATAGAGGACGCCATTCTCAAATGTGGAGTGATGGTTTGACAAAACTATGTTTTAATTTTTGTTTTTATTTTTTCACTATCTCTTAATTTTTATATAATATCTTTATTTAAACATCTTGATTACAAATATGATTGTGATTAGGTTTCAGTGATGTAAAGAACACTCCCCTTCACCAGTGAAACATTCCCATCACCTATGTCCCAAATCTCCCTCCATCCCACCCCACCCCCACCTGTACTCTAGACAGGCTTTCCAGTTCCCTCATTCATTCACATGGTTATGGTAGTTCTCAGTGTAGTTATTTCTCTAACTGCACTCACCACTCTTTTTGGTGAGCTTCATGAAGTGAGCTGGAAGTTCCAGCCCTCCTCTCATTGTCTCTGAGGATTGTTGCAAAGATGACTTTTATTTTTCTTAATACCCAGAGATGAGTGAAACTATTCTGCGTCTCTCTCTCCCTCTGACTTATTTCACTCAGCATGATAGACTCCATGTACATCCATGTATAGGAAAATTTCATGACTTCATCTCTCCTGACGGCTGCATACTATTCCATTGTGTATATGTACCACTGTTTCTTTAGCCATTCATCTCTTGAAGGGCATCTTGGTTGTTTCCAGAGCCTGGCTATTGTGAATAGTGCTAAAATAAATATAGGTGTGAGGAAGGGGTTTTTGTATTGTATTCTTGTGTTCTTAGGGTATAACCCTAGGAGTGAAATAGCTGGGTCGAATGAGAGCTCAATTTCCAGATTCTGGAAGAATCTCCATATCGCTTACCATAGAGGTTGGACTAGACAGCATTCCCACCAGCAGTGGATAAGAGTTCCTTTCTCTCCACATCCCTGCCAGCACCGATTGTTCTCATTCTTTGTGATGTGTGCCAATCCCTGTGGTGTGAGATGGTATTTCATCGTTGTTTTGATTGGCATCTCCCTGATGATCAGTGATGAGGAGCATTTTTTCATGTGCCTTTTGGCCATTTGTATTTCTTTTTTTATCAAAGTGTGTGTTCATTTCTTCTCTCCATTTTTTGATGGTATTAGATTTTTTTTTCTTGTAGAGTTCTGTCAGTGCCCTGTATATTTTGGATATTACCCACTTATCTGATGGGTATTGGGTGAATAGTTTCTCCCACACGATGGGTGGCTCTTGTATAATTGGCGCTATTTCTTTTGAGGTGCAGACGTTTCTCAGCTTAATGTATTTCCATCTGTTTATCTCTGCTTCCACTTGTTTGGAAAGTGCAGTTTCCTCCTTGAAGATGCCTTTAGTCTCAATGTCATGGAATGTTTTACCGACGTGTTGTTCTATATACCTTATGGTATCAAGTCTGATATCAACGATTTTACCTTCGTACAAGATGTTAACTGGGGGTCTATGTTTGGTTTTTTGCAAACCAGTTCTGCCAAACCACTTGTTGAAGACCTTTTCCCTGCTCCACTTAGGATTTCTTGTTCCTTTGGCACTTTTTTTCTAATTTTTCAGAAACTAACCTGAAAAGTTGGGTCAACACATTACAAGCATTTCATGGAAGCAAAGCACTTCTGCTTTGTTCAAAACTTCTGTATTGTTCAAAACTTGTTTCACATGACCCCCAACACATGACATGTGAATGCTAAAAAAAAATCCAAAATAATGGTAGAGAAAAATTGTTGAGAAAAGTAATAGTAAGTCAAACAATATTGTTAAAGATGAATTGGTATATCTAATATTTTTCTCTCTTGCTCTGCCTTTCTTTATCCCTTACTCTTCTCAGCAACATCTATTTCTCTAGCAATATCCTAACCAAGGACACTGCCTACAGAAAGTCTCCTCATTCCCCTGAATAAGAGTTGGTCCCTTATCTTGAGTTTGCTATTATATATTCAGTCATCTTCCCAAAGAGCACCAGTTATGACAGTGCTTGAAATATAAGATGCATATGGATTCCTTGAAGGTTTTGTTAAGATGAATCATCATATGATCAAGATATATAGGACCAGGATTCTGTACTTATAATCATTCCTAGGTAATGTTTATTTTATTCATCTATGGATCTTAAACCTCAGTTCCAAGGAAAATATATATATTCCCCATGCACAAGATTTCAAGAGTGGTGAAAAGTGAGGTTCACTGAGGTCTACAGAAGAATTAATACCCAACAGGTTAAACTAAAAAGCTTCTGCATCTCAAAGAAAATGATAACTAGAAAACAATGTCTGCCCACATAATGGGAGAGAGTATTCATCCAATGCCCATCTGATAAGGGGTTAATATCTAAGCTATATAAGGCACTGGTAGATATGAACAAGAAAAAAATCTAACACCATCAAGAAGAGATGAACAGATATTTCCTCAAAGAAGAATACCAATGACCAGAAGAAACATAAAAAAATATTCCACATCATTAGTCATCAGGGAATTGTAAATTGAAATAATGAAATATCTATCATCTCACATCACAAAGACTGTCATGCATCAAAAAGAGTAAGAATAATCAGTGCTGGCCTGGATGTGGGGAGAAAGCAACATTCACTCACTACTTGTGGGAATGTCACCTGGTTCAGCCTTTCTAGAAAACAATTCAGATTTTGTTCAGATAACTAGAAACTGAGCTTCTATATGATCCAAGAATAACATTTCTAGGTATGCCCTACTGTTCCAGAAACAATGTAAAAAAGCCCTCTGCATTCCTATGTTCATTGAGTACTATTCACACTAGCCAGAATCTAGAAACAACCCAACTTCCCAAGAACAGATGAGCAAATAAAGAAACTGTGGACCATCTACGAATGGAATACTACATAGTTGTTAGGAAACATGAAATCATGAAATTTGCTTATTCGTGGGTGGATATAGAAAGTATTCTATTGAGCAAAATAGCGAAAGGGAGAGAGATAGACATAAAATTATTGCATTCATGGTGACAATCAATAAAAATAACTTCAAAGTTATTTTCTCCAAATAGACCAAAATACGACACCATCTTTGGTATCTTGGGAAGCTCAGAAGTTAAAACAGGTGAGAAACACAATATTTTGGAGACGAAAAATAAATGATGTCAATGTTCTCTATAATTTATGTCTATAACATGCCACTCCTTTCCCTAACTAAAAACTGAATTATGAAAAAACAATGCTCCATCTGGCCTAGATGTTCCCCCAGGACTCTCCTGGAGGCTGATAATACTAACACTGAAAGCACAGCAGCTGTAGTGCCTCAAGCTAAACTGAGCAATCAGTCCTTGTGCCTTGCTAAATGAATCCCCTAAAAAATTCAATCCAAACAACCCTGTGGACTAGGAGGTGTGACTGCCTTAATTTAATGAAAAAAGAGCTTGGGTTCTAGGAAGTCATGGTCTGCCCCAAGTTTGCTTGGAAGATTTGCTTATAGTGGGCAGGATTTGAACCTACGCCACTGAACATGTAAAAGCGTGTGTATTCGAGTACCAAACTGAGTTTCAAGGCTGAAGACAAAGAAATACAAATGGCCAAAGGCACATGAAAAAATGCTCCACATCACTAATCATCAGGGAGATGCAAATCAAAACAACTAAGAGGTACCACCTCACACCCCAGAGATTGGCAAACATCACAAAGAATGAGAACAAGCAGTGTTGGCAGAGATGTGGAGAGAAAGGAACTCTTATCCACTGCTGGTGGGAATGCTGTCTAGTCCAACCTCTATGGAAAGCGATATGGAGATTCCTCCAGAATCTGGAAATTGAGCTCTCATTCGACCCAGCTATTCCACTCCTAGGGATATACCCTAAGAACACAAGAATACAATACAAAAACCCCTTCCTCACACCTATATTTATTTCAGCACTATTCTCAATAGCCAGGCTCTGGAAACACCAAGATGCCCTTCAAGAGATGAATGGCTAAAGAAACTGTTGTACATATACACAATGGAATATTATGCAGCCATCAGGAGAGATGAAGTCATGAAATTTTCCTATAGATGGATGTACATGGAATCTCATGCTGAGTGAAATAAGAGGGAGAGAGAGAGAGATGCAGAATAGTCTCACTCACCTATGGGTTTTAAGAAAAAATGAAAGACATTCTTGCAATAATTTTCAGAGACAAAAGAGAGGAGGGCTGGAAGTTACAGCTCACTTCATGAAGTTCACCACAAAGAGTGGTGAGTGCAGTTAGAGAAATAACTACACTGAGAACTATCATAACACTGTGAATGAATGAGGGAAGTGGAAAGCCTGTCTAGAGTACAGGCAGGGGTGGGGTGGGGAGGAAGGAGATTTGGGACATTGGTGATGGGAATGTTGCACTGGTGATGGGGGGTGGTCTTTACTTCACTGAAACCCAGCCACAATCATGTTTGTAATCCAGGTGTTTAAATAAAATATTATTTAGAAAAAAGAAAACTAAAATAAAAATTAACCACTAAGTGTAAAAAAAATAAGTTAAGACTAGATATAGATTCTGATATCTGAGATTTCTATTTGCTTGCTACTGGGCGGGGGAGATTCCCAGCAGTGTTGCAGTCATGGATGCCAGGTAGGCAATGCATTCAAGTGGCATGAAGGGATAGAATCCAAGACCATAAAGCTCACCACAAAAGTGGTGAGTGCAGTTAGAGAAATTACTACACTAACAACTACCATGACAATGTTAATGAGTGAGAAAAGTAAAATGCCTGTCTCGAATACAGGCAGGGGATGAGGGAGGACGGAGATGGTGGGCACTAGTGGTGGGAATGTTGCACTGTGAAGGAGATTGTTCTTTTTATGACTGAAACCCAACTACAATCATGTTTGTAATCACGGTGTCTAAATAAAGATATTACTTAAAATAAAAAGAATATAGGGGACAGTGAATAGACCTGGTATGTGCTCCATCCTTGTGAGCTATCTCTCCACCCCCACATTCTAAGATCTAGATCACACACTCCAAAAGGGAAGTGGAGGAGGTATGCCGTAGTGGAATCACAGAGGTCTCCCTGACCTTGACGTTACTGAAATAAGCCCAGACACCCACCAAGTCTGCTCTGCCAAGGTCAGTTTGATGCAGGGAGTCCGTTCTTCTCCCATCTTCCGCATTTGCTCCTGATTTTGCATGGAACACAATCCCTCTCCTTTTTCTCCACATTACAATTTGTCTCTCTCTCTCTCTCACTTGGCTTTTTAGTTAAAAACAAGAGAGATGAAGCTTGAAACCTAATTAAGGAAATGGCCCATGTACAAAGAAAACAGCCAGGGATCATTATTCAAACGGCAGCCTCTCTTTTTGTTTTGGAGGGAGAGCTAATGAGTGTTCTGCAGCCCAGTGGCCTCTATATCATATCGTGTGCACATCCCGTTATTAGAGGATAATGCCAGCAATTGGAAAACACGGTGAATAAAAGCATGCATGTATCCCTCTTCTTGCTTAAATGCTGTTTGGATGATTTCAAATAAAGGCAAATGTTATCCTGGGAAATGGAACTCCTGTGGCCAAACCCATTTATTCCATGTTAGTAAAGTTCCCATGCCAACAGACCTGGCATGTGTGAAGTAATCCAGGGGCAAAAAAAAAAATGAGAACCAACAAGGCCAATTGTACCTTTCTGTGAAAATACTTCATGGGGACCTGAGAAGTTGGAAGGAAGTGGCGAAGTGGAGAAAACAAAAGTAATCCTCTGGAAAATATCTCATTGAATATACCTCCCTGAAGTGGCTGAAATCTGTTCACTTCTAAGCATTCTAACCACTAACTCCTCTTCTCACCCATATTCCTCCTCATTGCTCCAGGAAACTTTTTGGTGTTCTCTCAGCCTCACCAACCCAGTCCTCTCACTACACACCCTCTGAATATGTAGCCTGGACTACATGCTCTTTCAAGGCTACTGAAAGCAGACACAGACATAGATTGTTCCTACCTGCATCCCATCCTCTTCTCTCCCACTATTAACATGCTTTTCTTGCTCTGGAACAGCAGTCTCATAAACTCCATCTTTTTCAGCAAAGTTCAAGCACTCCTTCATCTGAAAAAGGAGCTTCAACAGAACTCTATCTAGAATGTTCTACATAATGTACACTCCCCCAGAAACAACCTATCCAGGAACACACTTCCTTCATAGAAGTCTCTGTGTGCCTCCGGTCAAGATAAAGTTCAGTATCATGTATCTTTGAGGACCCCAACTTTTTTCATCATGTTCCCATCATTTTTCCAGAGTTTGGAGTTATTATGAACATAACTGAACACGTAGGTTTTGGTATTTGTATGTATATGTATATACATATATGTATATATGTATTTTCATTTTTTGAATAAGTACCTAGGTGTAGAAAAATTAGAACATATGGAGATGCATCCTTCTCTTACAATAATAAACTATCAAATTATTTTCTACCCAGTTAAGCATTTCTCAGTTCAACTAGTAATATGTGATTGTCCCCACACACCTGCATGCTCAACAGTATGTGACATTGTCAGTTTTTCTTGCTTAAGTTTTGAATAAGTTGGAAGAATATTAGCCATTCTAAAAGCATGTAGAAATTTATCATATTATTAATTCCCATTTCTCTAAAGTCTAAGGATTTTAAGTACCTTCTCATTGTCTGTCATAGAAATATGTTCTTTGGTAAAGTGTTTATTCAAACTTTGCCCAATTTTATCAAGTTGCTTGTTCATTCCGTTTTAGGGTGCTCAAAGATTTCTCTATATATTCCCTCTCTATAGACTCTATATATAAATATATACTCTTTAGACATATATATATATATATATATATATATATATATATACACTCTATCAGTGGTCCTCAAACTATGGCCTGCAGGCCACATATTGTATTTGTATCTGTTTTGTTTCTTCATTGCAAAATAAGATATATGCAGTGTGCATAAGAATTCGTTCCTAAGTTTTGTTTTTACTATAGTCAGACCCTCCAATGGTCTGAGGGACAGTGAACTGGCCCCCTGTTTAAAAAGTTTGAGGAGGGGCCAGAGAGATAGCATGGAGGTAAGGCGTTAGCCTTTCATGCAGAAGGTCATCGGTTCGAATCCCAGCATCCCATATGGTCCCCTGAGCCTGCCAGGAGTGATTTCTGAGTGTGGAACCAGGAGTAACCCCTGAGCACTGCCGGGTGTGACCCAAAAACCAAAAAAAAAAAAAAGTTTGAGGACCCCTGCCTATATATTCTCAATATACATATACTCATATATATATTCAATATACTTTTTTTGCTATGTACATGAACTGCAAGTATTTTCTCCCATTCTATGGTTTGTCTTTTCACATTTTAACTATGTCTTTCACAGGAAACAGATATTTTAATTTATCAAACTCTATTTTTTATTTTATCTTTATTGGGGTACTATGATTTATAATACTGTTAACAATAGCTTTATGATTTCAAAATTATATCAGCCACAAGAGTACCCACTTCCCTATACCAATGTCCCAAAGGCCCCTTTCTTTCAAATTCCCCAAGTCTGAAAACTTTACCTAACCCATAGTTATAAAATTTTTCTCCAATATTTATTTCAGAAAGTTTTAGAGTTTCACATTTCATATTGAAATCTAAGACTCATTTTTATTTAATATTTTTAAAGATCAAAAGATCAAGGTTCATTTAATATATACATGGGTAGCCAATTTTTCCAAGCCTCATTTATAATAAACTACTGCTTTATTCTAGAAGGAGAGGCAGTTGAAGTTGGGTACACTTTTAAATGTTAACACATTAATTTAATTTCAATGCATTAATAATGGAAGCAGCATGTTTATTTTAGAAAATAAAAATAATAATACAAATTCATGGTTGCAGGGAGATAGAGTAGGGATTAAAGTGAATGCCTTGCATGTGTCCAAACCAGATTTTATCTCTGGTTCCCCAAGCATCTCAGGTATAACCCTGGAAATTCCCAAGCACAGCTGGAGAACTATAATGATTAAGGTAAGTATAGGATGCAAGCAACATAACCCTTGTATTAAACAGCCAGGCAAGTTAGTGAAAAATCATCAAAAGTGGCACTGAGCTCTGTAAGCACTTCTTACAATGACTCCTAAGACAAATTCTAGGCATAGGAAATAAATTCAACATATTGAGTTAAAAAAATGGAAGAAATTATATATGTAACATTAAAATAATAATAAAAAGCTACCTTATTTAAGAATAGATTTTATGGGTTATTATTTTTGAGAGTGTGTCTAAATATAAGATAATACAATCATTTCAAATATATAACCCAGTGGCAAAGAATATTCACAATGTTTTGCAGTCTCTATCCAGCTCCAAAACTTAAAAATAAATACACGATAGACACTCTGTATACTTTGAACAAAACCCTATTCCTACCGACCCTAATCTTTAAAGACCTATTTTATCTTGTGTCTATGAATTTGTTCATTCCAAGTACATTATGGGAGTAAAGCCGTGTAATCATTGTCCTTGTATGGCTAATTTTGTGGGGGGATCTCAGTCCCCTGGACTAAGTGGCCAGCCCAGGGGGCCTATGGCTAGCAGTCCTGCCCAGAGCCCCCAACATACCAGCTGAAGAGACACAGAAGAACTGGCATGTGGAGTCTTCCGGGTGCAGCACTGCCTCTGTAGTTTGTGGATGCATAGGGGAGGAATTTCTCTCCCTCCCCACCCCCCAGGGCCCGATTAACCAGGCTCTGAAGACCCCTCTGGCGTGGGGGGGTCTCAGTCCCCTGGACTAAGTGGTCAGCCCAGGGGGCCTATGGCTAGCTGTCCTGCCCAGAGCCCCCAACATACCAGCTGAAGAGAAACAGAAGAACTGGCATGTGGAGTCTTCTGGGTGCAGCCCCTGCCTCTGTAGTTTGTGGATGCATAGGGGAGGAATTTCTCTACCCCACCCTCCCCCCCCAGGGCCCGATTAACCAGGTGTGGCCCCGAAGACCCGTCTGGCGTGGGGGGATCTCAGTCCTCTGGACTAAGTGGTCAGCCCAGGGGGCCTTTGGCTAGCTGCCTAGACAGTATTTTTAATCTATTCAGCATACTCACTCCCTAGAGCAACTATCTCAACCATGAAAGTTTCCTAATTGTGAAGTTATCTGTATTTAATCTAAAGACATTTACCCATTAAAACATTTTAATATAGAGTATTCATAATATTTATAAGCTTAACCTTCACAATGTATTCCGTGAACAAAATAATTGTCTAGTTCAGTGTTGGCATTGAGGTTATCAATGGATTCTTGTAGTCCATGTCCAAGTGTCTGCAAAGAAAGGATTTTGCACTGAGAAAGGATTCACTTTAGGACAGCCTATGATTGGAATTTGGGGGGGGGGGGGAATTTAAGTGAATAGAGAATTTATTGATAAGCTTATTCAATAATTTTTATTGTGACCAATGTGAATTACAAGTCTTTCACAATTATATTTAAGGTACATCGTAAAAGTGAATTAAGGTCATTCCCACCACCAGTGTTGTCCTCCCTCCACCCCTATTCCCAGCATGTATCCCATGCCGCCACCCTTTGCCCCCTGGACTCCTAGTATCACAGGTCCCATTTGTGTATAGCTTGTTGTAGATTGGGTATCTTGATTCTATTGTCATTGACTTGGGGTTTGGTATTTGAATCTGCTCATTTTTTATTTCCACTTAAAATTCATGAGACTGTTTGCTCTTGGTACTATTCACTTATGATTGGCATCTCCATCAGATTAGAACCCAGTGCTTTGGAGAATTGATCTGGCACCTCTTCTACAATATAGCTCTACATTTCCTATTTTCTTTCAACAAGATTTCTTCTCATTGAGTTTCTACAATCTGTCTATAATTATAATTACCTTAGTAAGTCCTGTTAGTTCAAAGTCCAAATTAATCTGTCTTCTTCGAAGATCATAAAAATATTTTATTTTATCTAAGGCTATAACCTTAACACAAAATGCTGCCTTATAACATTATAAAATTTCCCTCTGAAATAAAGACCTATTTTACATGTAGATTGTTCTTCATTGAAAATGGACTGTAATCTGTAAGTAAAAACAATACTAATTATGATAATGTGGTTTTTAATTCACCTAACTATAATTATATCCAATTGATTTTTTTTTAAATAATGAAAGTACAAATTGGAGTTTGGACTCATCCTACAAGGCAAATTCCAGTACCAAGCGACACCTCTCTTCACTTCCTTTGCAGTTTGTTTTCTGTTTCATAACACATCACACTATATTAATATATTTGTTTAATTTTTTAAATCTTTGCACTGTAAAGTCATAAAGATATAAGTAGCCAATAGATCCTGGAGCCCATCATATAGATTGGTGACCTCAAAATATCATAGTAAAGCGTTCCTGGGCATAGGCACCTTGTGCCTTTACCACCTATGGAGTTTACAAACACACAAAATATAAACATGAAGATGACTGAGATTCCATTTCTCATTACAAAATTCTATATGTCTATTTATTTTGAGGGTACACCTGCTTTTCTGTATTGACAGTTGCTCTTTAGACCTAAATAATGTGTTTTTTAGTTCATGGCTACTATCTAGAGAGGCTATTAAATAGTAAGTCTACCTAGTCAAAAAGTAGCATAAAAAACTTAGGTTTATGTTACTCAAATGCCTAATTCTGAAGGTCAAAGAGAACACAATAGACTGAACACAAGTTTTTCATGGAAGAGGGTCAGGTTTAGGACCTGGCACCACACTGTTCACCAGGAATAGTCCCTGACACTGAGCTAAGAACCAGGAGTAGTTTCTGATCACCACTGAGTGGGACCCATATAAAGAATAAATCTAATAAAGAAATAAATAAATGATATTTAATAATTCAATAAATTCCAATAAAGAAAATCTAATTATCTATACTTTTGCTATTTTATTACAAAACTAATAAATATTGATGGGAAAAATATAGAAGTCACCAAAAGCATGAAAAACCAATGTCAAAATACAGTGATCCCTTCCTACTTCAGAAACCACAAAATATTCCTGTTCAACTAAGTCAAGGGCAGGAAAGCATGTTTGCTTAAACAGGCTAATCCTACTTGGATGTTCACACTCCTAAGAGAGAAGGGGTAAACTATATGTATACAATTCCTACAGTCCTCCATGGTGCCATGTTGTCTCAAATCCAAGATACATGAGCTACAGTTTCCTCCAGCATTCGAATACTCATGTCTCAATTTGTTCCCTAACATATTGTATCCCGAAGACAGAATAAGGAATGAGAAACCCACAGTCCTAGCACTCCAGG
Organism: Suncus etruscus; assembly: GCF_024139225.1. Taxonomy (NCBI): domain Eukaryota; kingdom Metazoa; phylum Chordata; class Mammalia; order Eulipotyphla; family Soricidae; genus Suncus; species Suncus etruscus. The sequence goes on along the minus strand of NC_064854.1, from coordinate 127,090,681 downwards.
ATTTCTCAGCCCTCTAAAAAGATAAACAGAAGAGTAGAGTGTTCAATTCCAAGACAAAGGAAGTCTCAGATGTGTGACTAGTTCCTGGGAGTCGCATCCATCCTAAACATATGAGTCCCAGAGGGTATCCATGAGAAATATGACCCTGAGCTAAGAGCAAAGGAAGGAGCTACTGTTGGTCTGGAAAGGAGAGATGTAAGAGAAGAAGAAAAAGCTATGGAAAAAAGAAGATGTGGAGGCCAAAAGCAATGACTAAAAGGCAAAGAGCCACTCAACTGCTATTGGGATTCTGTTTTTTTTTTTTTTTTCATATTCTGGCTATTGTAAATAGTGCTGATAAGAACATAGGAGTGCAGAGGGCATACTTGTATTGTCTACTCCTTAGAGTATGTCTCTTGGAGTGGTATTATTGGATCATATGGGAGCTCAATGTCCAATTTTAAGAAATATCCAAAATTGTTTTCCCAAAAAAGCTGTGGTACATCTATAAAATGGAATTCTATGCAGTTGTTAGAAGAAATAAAGTCACTAAATTTGTTTATACATGGATGGATTTGAGAGTTAAATAAGTCAGAGGGAGAGAGATAAACACAGAATAGTCTCACTCATGTGTGGGATTTACGAAAAATAAAAGATAATATCATAATAACATCGAGAGATAATAGAGATGAGAGCTGGAAAGACCAGTCCATGCTAACAAGCTTATCACAAAGAGTGGTAAGCACAATTAGAGAAATAACTACACTCACAGCTACCATGACAATGAAAGAGAGAGAAATACAATGCCTGTCTCAAAGACAGGCAGAGGATGGGGGGAGGTCAGAAATAGGGGAACAATGGTGGTGGGAAAGTTGCACTGGTGAAGGGTGATGTGCATTGTATGGCTGAAACCCAATTATGAACATGTTTGTAATCATTGTGCTTAAATAAAAGAAAAAATTTTTGAAAAAATGGCATAGAGAGGAGGCGGCACTAAGGAATGTATGAGGGGAGCTCCAGGCTCTGAGGAAGCTACAAAGCAGGCAGGATCCAAAGGTGACTAAGGATTTGTCTCAGTTCCTGTATTACCTCCTCTCCAAACTACCCATTCTTTCTCCTCCTCATAGTCCAATGTTCATGAACTTTATGTCATCTCCTCATTATATTTTTATTTGTTTGGTTTTTGTTTTGGGGCCACACTCGGTGAAGTTCAGAGGTTACTCCTGGCTTTGCACTCAGAAATCGCTCCTGGCTTGGGGGATCATATGGGATGCCAGAGATCGAATGGGGGTCCTGGGTCAGCCGTGTGCAAAGCTAACATCCTACCGCTGCGCTATCGCTCCAGCCCCATCCTCCTCATTATCTTTACCCATTGATGGTTCCCCTTTTTTTTTTCTCTAGACTAGAACTTTTATGAAGCAAGACTTTTCCTCCCTACTGACTGAGTTCCAAGAGGTACAGATGCTCCAAATTGCAGGCTCTGTGTGGAGATCAAAAGAGTTTCAATTAGCACTAGCACAGTTTTACTGGGATGTTCATTCCTGCATATGTAATGCTGCTCATACTAAATAGTTCTTTTTAGTTGAAAAGGCTGTAGAATTGAGAAGAATGGTCTAGAAAATTAAACTTCCAAGCTGGAGGGATAGCACAGAGAGTAGGATTTTGCCTTACAAGCAACTGATCTGGATTTGATCCCGGCATAGCATATGGTCTCCCAGAACCTGCCAGGAGTCATCTCTGAGAGCTGCTGGGTGTGGCCCCAAAACAAAACAAAACAAAACAAACAAACAAAAAAAGAAAATCAAACTTCCATATGTCATATGGAGTAAAGGCCTTTCTGTGAAGGCCATCATTGTGGCAGGAGAAGGCCACTGTTGTTGCAAGGAGAAAGCTAAGTTTAGTCTTAGCACAGCCAAGGTCATCTAAGGGTATGGCACACTACTGAGAGACACAGGACTTAGCAGCATTCCCATACTTAATCTACCCACTGTCCCCTGGGAAATCACAGCATTACTTGGATGTATGAAAATGTCAGTCCCTTGCTTTGATCTACCTTAGAGAGTACAGAGGGAAGGTCACGGCTCTCTGCCCACAGCCACGGCTGAGAAGAGCTGCTGAAAAAGTCTCCTGATATTTTAATTTCTAAGTCAGAATCCACACCTCGCCTCAGATTTGTGCATTCCACTCATGTAACTAAGAATTAAATGAGTCATCAAAGTGACACAGCCAATCTCCTCATCGCTGGGGCCTCACAAGGGAGGGATACAGCATTGGGGAATGAGGAAACAAGTTCATTTAGAGCAGTGAATTAGATATCTTCCCAGGATCCATGTACACTGAAGAATCCTAATTGGATTTTCTGTCTGCTCAGGAGCTGTAGCAGCTATCTGAGCATGTTTTAAGGAAGTAAGAAAAGTGCCATCATCTTTAAAATGACAGGACCCCAGTTCTGCAGGGTCACTAGTACCTATAGATCTCATAGGATAAGACTTAGAAGGCAGGACAGAGCCCACTGGTCTTTTGTCTTTAGGTTCCATGTTTGTGCCATGAAACAGGCCCCCAAAACCAACAACGTGTGTTCCAAAAATGGAAACCAGAAGCTTAGCAGAAACAGGTAGCAATCCAAATTGGCACCATGAGACACAAGACAGCACATCATGGACAAGCCAATCCAGAAACTCCATTCATATTCTAGCTCCAACCTAGAGACCGCTTTAAAGGCACCATGATTGGTTGGCCAGAAAATACATTCCTAGACTCTTACCTCTACCTTGAATAAATGCAAAGGGAATTTACTTTCACCTCCTCTTTTCCCCTTCAATCTATATCACATACTATTTCTACCATTCACCCTCTCCTCAATCTCTTCTATCCCTGCTGCAAAAATCAGCACCAACACACTATCAATAGATTCTTGTCCATTTTTGTTGTTGTTGTTGTTGAAGGAGCCATTGTCAGTGATCAGGCTTAATAGTTCAGCTCAGAGCTGCTTGGGGCGGTGGGTGGGTTACAAGATAAACACGAGTGGCATTGGAGGAGGACATTGCAGGGACATTTGAGCTAGAGCTCTGATTCAGAACCCGTACAATATGTATAATACTATACCATTCTCCTTCATCCCCACAAGTACTCTTCTCCATTGCTTTCTCTTCCAGCTTCCCATTGAACTGCTCTTCCTTTTCTCTAGGACAAATTCCCCCTTTTTCCAATGGGAACCCTACTGCTAATTCCTATTGTAACTAGAGGTCAGGCCAAGACTTTTAGTGTTTGAACAGTAAGAGGAGAGCTTGCATGAAGATCAGACTTGAGGAGCAAGAGAAGACAGTCATTGTTATTAGCGAAGATGTTTAATCCTTAGGGTTGAGAAGGTCTTAGAAGAATCATATTTTTGACATTTTTGCTAACATCTCATGGAAATTTGGCATTCCATTGGATTTTAAAAATAAACAAATACAATGAAATGTATATGAAAAGAATCTGAACTTTTATCACCCTTAAAAATTCAGGTAGCTTCCTACAATATTGCAGTTGGTGTTAATATCTCAGAATAGGGGCCGGGCGGTGGCGCTAGAGGTAAGGTGCCTCCCATGCCTGCGCTAGCCTTGGACGGACCATGGTTCGATCCCCCGGCGTCCCATATGGTTCCCCAAGCCAGGAGCGACTTCTGAGCGCATAGCCAGGAGTAACCCCTGAGCGTCACCGGGTGTGGCCCAAAAATCAAAAAAAAAAAATATCTCAGAATAAATTTTACTTTCATCACTATTTTTAACTTAAATCTGCTACTATATCTTTGTTTCCTAAGATGTTAATAAGTAATAAAATAAGCTATCATACCTTTAGGAGGTTATTTTTAATAACTCTTTTTTTTAATTGAGTTTCTTGATTATTTGCATTTTATGGAGGGTGGAGAGCTGTGTGCTCAGGAATCACTCCTGTCTCAAGTATTTTATTTTATGAATGCAAAATCATTTTTTCTAAGAAATAGTAATTTTTTCTAAGAAAATTTTTCTGTAATGTAATAAGTTTCAAAAACTAGAAGAAAGAAACTAAAGACTGGCCAGATAACCCAACAGGCTGGGTACTTGATTTGTACATCTGACACAAGTTTGATTCCTGTCACTCTATATAGTTTCCTAAGTCCCAATCAGAATGATCTCTGAGCACAGAGCCAGGAATAAGTCCTAAGCACCATTCAGTGTAACCCAAACAAAAACAAAAAAGCCAGAGATATAATAAGAAGTATAAGGACAAGGTGCAGGGAGAGAATAAAAGGAGCAAGAAGATATTGAATCAAAATGGCTTCATCCAGGTTATGAGATGTTTTTCTTTATATCTGCTATTTTTCTATATATGCTGTTATATCCATGGAATATGCTTTTATTTTTCACATTACTGACAGTTTTACACGGAACTTAATACAAGATATTTTAATGAACTGGAAAGATTTTAAACTTGATATTATAAGAGAAGGTTATTTCTAACAGAAAACTGTAGAATGTAACAAAAGTGATTTATCTGTATGATGAGTAAGTTAAAGAAAGTAATGGGAAATAAAGCATGAAAACCAGAATAGAAACAGAGGGGAGTGGGGTATGGTGTCAAAGAAAAACACATAAATAAATGTTTCAAAATGTGAACAGTTAAGAAAAGAAGAGCCAGGCTGGAGTGATAGCACAGAATTTGCCCTGCACACAGCCAATCCAGGAAGGATGGTGGTTCAAATCCCAACATCCCATATGGTCCCTCAAGCTAAGAGTGATTTCTGAGCTCTTAGCCAGGAGTAACCATCAGGTATGGCCAAAAAAAAACTAAAGAAAAGAAGAAGAAGAAGAAGAAGAAGAAGAAGAAGAAGAAGAAGAAGAAGAAGAAGAAGAAGAAGAAGAAGAAGAAGAAGAGAAGAAATGAAGAAAAGAAGAAGTAGAAGAAGAAGAAGAGAAGAAATTAAGAAAAGAAGAAGTAGAAGAAGAAGAAGAGAAGAAAAGAAGAAATGAAGAAAAGAAGAAGAAGAAGAAGAAGAAGAAGAAGAAGAAGAAGAAGAAGAAGAAGAAGAAGAAGAAGAAGAAGAAGAAGAAGAAGAAGAAGAAGAAGAAGAAGAAAGGTAAAGTGTACTGAAACAGCTCCAAGGCCTTCATTCTACTCAATATGCTCAGTTAATGTAAAGAAAGAATAACTGGAATAAATTCCATAAATTCCACAAGTTTCCTCACCAAACTATCACTGTGTCTGCCATGAGAAATCATAGCTATTTTCCCTTCCCAACTGACATTTTTCAATGAGCAAGACAGAATCCCATGTGAAAGTACAGATGAAGTAGACTTCTCCTTTGAGATTTAACTAGAAGAGTTTGTTCTCCTCACACCTAGCATCCAACCCAGGACATGAGAGTTCAAGGTTTTGCACAGTTGTCTTGAATATAATGCTTTCCTCATCTAAGTATAAGGGAAGGCTTAGCAAGGTGGTTCTCAACCAGTTATCATATGGTCGAGCCTCTGTGGGCTCTCGGATATTGCAAGGGTCTATAGCAAGAGTCAAGGAATCCCATAAGTAGGGCAGAAGTCTACAGGGAGGAAACAAGGACAGAAGAGGATAAAATAGGAATAGGTTGAAAAACACTACTTTTGAGGACTTCTACACCATCTGTAGGCCCACAGTGCTCCTATAACCCACATTTGTTTTTGCTAAAGCAAGAAGTTTATAACTCCCACTCTTAGAAACTCCAGAGTTCCTAGGAACTCTGGTATTCCATCACATCTAATTCATCAAATATTCAAAATGTTCTAAATTACCATGGCCTTCTGTCAAATGGTGACAGGCCATGACCTTCTGTAAAATGGTGAATTTCATGGACAGATCAGGCATTAGCTCACTAGTAGAAGGCCATTGATCTTGGACCTCATTATCCTTCTAAAGGAGCTCAAAGCCAAATGGAAAGCCATCACAATCAGCCTGGTTTTAAACACCAGGAATCCTAGTTGTCACGATAACAGACATAAGACATCAGCATATGGTTCAGGAGAGCAGAAACAGTGAGCCTCAGAACTTCCTGGCCAGGGCAACACAGAAACACAAATATCTCTGTGGAGCTGAATTCAAGAGTTTAAACTAAATACAATCTCTCTTGGGTTGAGAGCATTCTGAATACAGAATGGAGAGTGGAGAGTCATCCCCTGCTTGAGACTGTCAGGTATGATGCAAAAAGACTGATTAACTCAACATAAATTGAGCACCATGGTAGCAATCAATGATGCTCATTAGGCAATCTGATGGCAGTTCTTACACACACACACACACACACACACACACACACACACACACACACACACATATTTCCAGCCTTCCTGTAGGTGGAAGGTCCTCTCTTCAGCTCTGACCTATGAATAGGGGGAAACATTAGTCACATCCAGACTAACACATTTAAATGATACCCAGTGACCTTTCATATTTCTGTTCTACCTTGTAATAGAAAATCCTTGCTGGATTAAAAATAATAATAAAACTTCTAGCTCCTTGGTCACTGCAGAGAAGAAAGACACCCTGGAGAAAATTGGCCAGCCCAGACAACAGAGGGTATCATTATGGTAAGAAGAGAATTAGTTCATTCCTGAACACATTCCTGAGTTCACTGTTTGACCTACCCTCTCCTGAACAAAATGAGAGTTCACAGGTAGGTGCCAGCAAAGTCACAGCAGTCCCTCGTCCACCTATATGCTTAAGCTCAATGTTGGTCCCTGGGTTTTGGAACACACCAAGTCAAGCTAGATCAAATGTGCCATCCACTGAGTGGGGAACCTATTCTTTGGCAGAATGAGGGCTCAAACTTAATTTAAAGTTCAGTTAGAGGGAAGGAAAATTATTTTTGGCACACCTCAATTTGTGGCTTGAAAACTGAGCCTGCTCCCCAGAAGTATGTATGACAAGCCTATCAAAAGCCAACTGGCTCATATCTGTCTGTCTTCTGTTGGCTAAGGGAGGATAAAATGGGACCTCTGAGGGCTGGAATCACGCAGGTTGCAGCTGCAGTGCCAGCTTCATTGGGCTGCTGGTGACTTCCTGGAGGGCCATGTCAAAAGGATGCATGGATGACATCCAGGCTCAGTAGGGAAGAGAAGGATGGTTCATTAGCTATGTCTTTCAGGGGAAGGCAAAATGAAGATGTCAAAACAAGAAGGAATAAGAGGAAAGAAAGGAAAATCAAAATGACCCTAGGAATCCACCTGGCTCATTTTGCAGATGGTGAAATCAAGGCCAGAGAACTTGCCTAAAGCTTTCTTGACACCTGGTCCCAGAACCAAGACTTGAACCTTCATCTCTTCATTCCTGTTATTGTCTGTCATTCCATTACCACCAGCTGTGGCTTAGAAATAATTGCTTCTAAAAATGCAAATGAAATGCATCCCTCTGCTTTTCTCCAATGTCTCTTGGTAGTTCACTCTTTCTGAATTTATAGGAAAACAGAACATTAAACTAAATACAGTAGAGCCTTGTGCAGTATAAACTGGTCAGGTTCACTTATACTTAATTTTCTACTAAAGCAATGAGATAAATACATGACCAATAGCGTACCATCAGTACCATGTAGGCATTTTTTGTTTATGGCTTTCTTAACATTCTCTATTCTCTATCTTATATATTATATAAGCACAATCTACCTGCAAGCATAAGTTTATGAGTTCCATCACTAGCACTGCTGTATATAATGAATAAGATCCCAGTGAAATCTGGCACCTCAATGAGAGAGAAACTCCTGGAAATTCTCACAAACAAGTGTGCAACTCTCAGCAGCACTACAACCAAAAATGTCTGCAAACCTTGGAAGCCCCAAATATGCAACCATTAATTAATGACCTTCATTCATTCATCTCAAAGCAACAAAGGGAGGAGGATGGTAAAAAAGAAAATAGTATGTAATATGTAAAACATACCAAAAGTGTGTTAATCAACTCTCCATGATATTATACTAGAGGTTTCTGGTCAACAGCAGGCCAATTATGATTACAACTTGGAGGGAGTCAAAAGTTATACTTGCATTTGTAATTATATAGGGGTCAGTGGCCCTAAACTTTGCATTGCTCCAGAGCCAGTTGAAAATTTTCCAAAGCAGGAAACTTTTGCCAACTGTTCACAAAAAGGAAGGCCAAGGAGAGGCAACGTTTGAGACAGCCTTGAGACTCTATTGCTCTTTTTGAAAAGTTGCCTTGTTTTTTAGAACTATCCTGGGCAAAAAAGCAGCCAAGAATTAAAGACCTCAGCCTTACAACTGAGAGGAACTCAATCCAACTGACAGTCTGACTAATGGGAAGAACAATCTCCCCCAAAGGCTCTAAGATGGGCACATGACCTTGACAGGACTGTAACATCCACGTGGGATGCACACACACTCAGAATTCATAGAGCCTGACTGGACTGCTGACCTGTAATGCTGTGCGTGAATGGACATTGTTTGTAGCCATTCAATTTCTGGTAAATTGTTATGCAGGAACCAGAAGCTCATACAGTTGGCAGCTGTGACTTGCTTTCTGTGTTTCTTTGGCAAAGTCAAGTTTGAGGAATGAGAACTGTCAACATCTTGTTAGTGGTGGCAATGGTAGGAAGTGACTGATGGGGTAAACTCAGGGAAAGCATCATGATAATCACCTGGTCCAAGCCAATTAATTCCTCCAATATTCACTATATAGGAATTCAATGCTTTATATTTAAATAAGCCAGGCTGTATTGGTAACAACAGCTAATCTCCAAAGTGGAAGGTAAACAAGATGGAGCAAAGAAATGCTTTTTTATTCAGATGAGCAAACTCTGAACATAGCTAAGTTTATTAAAGGGTGCTCTGACAATTGAATCTATAATATGTAGTTAGCATTTAGGGTAAATGCTAAGTACAAGACAGGGAAAAATATGTGCTTTTCTGAATAATTTGCAAGCTCACGAATACAAGGTCTGAAGTCGTTGGTGTCCACTTACAATATTGCCCAGCCTCAAAGCTAACTGTTTCCAGTTAAGGAAAGATGGCATGTGTTTACTTTTCAATACTATAATGCTATTAATACTAATATAAATACCATTAAGCAATAATAACACAATGAATACTGTACGTTGATTTATTTTTTTCCTCATATAGAGGCACTTCCTAAGTGTTATACTCTTATGTCAATCATCCAATATATGAAACTAGCATACAATAGTTTTAGAACTTCTGGCACCTAGGGGACAGTTCCTAAGTGTTTTGTTGTTGTTGTTGTTGTTTGTTTTGGTTTTGGTTTTGGTTCCTATATCCTGTGATGCAATCTCAGTTTTTATGACTGGAGTTGCAGGAAAAGTCTGAGATCCAGTCTCAGCTGGGCCACTCAGAGTATGAGAGACCCAGGACAAGTTCTTTGACCTCACTAAATCTCATTTTTCTCAGATATATAACAGTGTTACGATAAATGCTTCTAATTCACAGGGCCATTAGAGAGGCAGGTGTAATGAGGTACATATCTAAGTTCAGGGGGCAGCAGGTGGTTACGAGGCAGACATAGCTGCCACTGACAGGTGATCAGTAGAGATGGGACGAGGCCAAGGCATAATTTCATGGAGGCTACTCACCCAAGACAGACATAACTAACAGCTTCTTTTCTACTAAAATTTTTTCATATGAGCTTTATCTTTTAAACCTCTTCCCCATTTTTTCCTACCATGGCCCAGAATATTAAGATCTCCTAATTGCCAAAGCCAGTACAGCGTTCTGAGTATAAACACATATCAACCTTAGGTTTCAGGCCATTAACTTCTTTCCTTTTATTTCTTTTCATTTTTATCGCTTCCAACATGAAGCATCCAAAGAGATTTATATCTTAAACATTATAAAAATGCCCCTCAAACACACCTTGTTCCTAGACTGAAAACTTTTTGTGCCATTCACATAAATCCAGATATAATTTATATGAATGAATTGCATGCCATGAAAATCATGTGTTTTGGACGGAAAAAAAAAATAAGTCAGAGCAGTGGACCTGGTATAATGACTTAGAATGCAGATTTCAAGCAGAGGTCTATAAACTTGTGCCAGTCTGCAGGTAGAAAAAGGCTTATATCTATTGACTGAAAATACACTATCATACTTCCACCAATACATCAAAAGTACCTTATTTTTGATGTTGTACTGAGGGTGCGTCTTCTAAAGTTTAAGAAAAGCTTCAGATAGTTGGAGATTATATGTTTTCCCCTGAATAATAGCCTTCAGTTTAAAAAGCAAATGATTTCATACTTCCACACAATAGGCCCTGAAGAAATAATGACTACACTTTGGTTCAGAAAGGACACCTGTCATTCTTTTTTTTTTTTTAAATAAAGTATTGAGTAGCTTCTATATTCCAGTCATATTTCTAAATGTTTTCAAGGATACATTCCAAGAATGGGAATTGATAAACTACCTAAAACCATCTAAGCAGCTCATTTAAGTTAAACTGAGTGAACCAAAACTGGAGATCTGCCTGGCATGGCCTCTTCTCTCTCTCCAATAAGACTCTATTATGATAGTGGGTTATTTAGGAGGTGGGGCATACAAAATTTATCATTTCTTTGCAAAAGCAGAACCATAAAAGGTAAAATATAAAATTTACTGAGTGAGTGGGAAAAGAAAGTTTCTCCAAAATTCTATTACTTGAGTGACATGGTCACACTGGCAATGTCAAAATAATATTCAAGCGATTTTGTTGTCTTTTGAAATAAATTCACATTTTGTTTTTATTATCTTTAGCTTCATCCTTAAGGATAAATAACGACATCACAGTTGTGTTAGTTATTTTCTCCTTATCTAAACAAACACACATACACATAAACACATTTAATTGCCAGTAAAATAAATACAAACTACTATAAGTGTCCATAGACCCAGCTCAGGGAAAATCTTTTTTTTTGTTTGTTTGTTTTTGTTTTTGGGCCACACCCGGCAGCACTCAGGGGTTACTCCTGGCTCTACACTTAGAAATCACTCCTGGCAGGCGCTGGGGACCATATGGGATGCCGGAATTCGAACCAATGACCTTTTGCATGAAAGGCAAACGCCTTACCTCCATGCTATCTCTCCGGCCCCCAGAGTAGTAATGAATGAGGGGCATTTCCATCATCAGTGTTGTCCTCCCTCCACTCCTGTTCCCAGCATGCATCACTCTTCTCCCTCCTCTAGCCCTCCTAATGCTAGTACAGCTATTCCCTTCATGTACAGCTTGATATAGATTGGGTATCATTTCTGTTGTCGTTGACTTTGAATTTTGTGTTCAAGTCTGATCATTTTTTTTGTTTGTTTCCTAGGTCTGATCATTTTTTATTTTCACCAAATGGACATACGACTGTCTGGTCTTGGTACCATCCATTTTTCTCCCTCCAAATATGATTTTGAAGCTGTCACCAATCTTCTCTCACAAGACCCTGTTCTTCCTGCTCTCCTCACTTTATATGTGCTCATGTTTCTGCTCGCTGGATTCCAGGTGCTAAGATATAAGTATGATAATGGATAAGCCAGTGACAGATCTTTTGAACTAAATCCTAGCAAAACGTCTGGGCTGGCTGCATGGCTTACCCTAGATGCCTTCTGTGAGTGGTGGTGCTTTCCATATTGGAATCCAAAGTAGAATTTTAATACTTCCCTGATTCTACCAAATCCCACAATCCACCCTTAAATTCTGCTCTTTCAACACAGACTAGTTAGTTTCTACAGTCATACATTCATTCAGTTATCCATTCCCTCTTCGACAAAATTTAGTTTTACATGAAAATTCTATGGAGGAAAATGGAAGCCCAGAAGGCAAATGAACTGCACAGGTTGCCCTGTAAAGTGCATGAGTAAAACATTTTATTGGACCCTAAAAACTTACATTCCCAAAGAGCCAGCAATGCAACACAGAGTTCTCTGTTCTCCATGACTATAATCCAAAACCTTGCATTATAAGGCAGTGCTAACTTCAGGCAACATTAAACTTCAAAATCTAAGCATGAATTCAGGAAATGGATGCTCTTAGCAAAGTTTAGAAAACTCCTTGATATCCCATATCCTCTCTTTCAATCTTATTTTCCACTTCACTTATCTGGAATAATAGCCAAAAAGCTATCAGTAAATTTATTATTGACAGCAGCAAGAAAGCTATCCAATTGCAATTATAAGAACTATGATGGGATCCTCATGTTCCAAAATCTCTCATGTTCATTTCATACATCATAGAGATGGCTAAAGGATTTTTCACTTCTGTAAATTTCAAGCCAAACTGAACCATATTTTAGGCTTGGCAATAGCCAAACTTTTCCAAGAGTAACTAATGTAAGTCCCAATTCTCTAGACCTAAGAATTTTTCCACTGCTTTTAAATATGATTATGCTTTTCAAATGGCCCATGTTTTTCTAATTCCTGTGTCCTTCATTCATCAAATGCTTTCTCTGGAAGCTACTTGATATCCAAGAAAGCTTTTGAGTATTTTATAAGTCTTTATGTTTCCCCCCTCTCTTTGAACTAAGAAACCACCATTTTCTACTCAGAACAAACTAAACTGGAACCTCAAAAGGCTTTAGGTCAATCTGAAATTAAAACCCCTAAAAGTATACGTGGGCTCTAACCCAAGAAAGTATGCTTTCTTCTCGAAGAAAAAAAACACACATACACACACATACCACTTTTCTTTACATGTGCATACCAACACAAGAAAGACACTGACTGCAACATATATAAAAATGTGGATTTAATAAAGGAGAATTTGATCGTTTTGTTTCTATGCACTAAAAAAGTAGATGGACCTAATTTAATTTGAGCAACATCTCCTAAATTAATTAATTAAAATTCTTTTGCTTCTCACAGCAGCCTTGGTGTACAAATCCACCATGCACATTGAGCCTATTACAAAATAAAATATGAGACAAACTGGTTTCTAGTACATCATTATTGATAGCAAAGAAAAAAAACTAATGAAAAAGATGGTGCTAATCTAGTCTTTTCCAAAGTTGTGGTATCACCTCCCAGGGATGTTGGATCTAGGGAGAGTAGGGATCATAGTAGTATGCACAGGTTGCACTTGGAAAATGCTTTCTCTCTGCTCTCTTAAAGAAAGTAGCTTTCTAGGGAAGTGGGGGTGGGTAATTATTTATCTGATAACATAGGAAGTAAGTCACATAAACTTGAGGACTTCTGATTCATACTTCTTTATTCCTAAAAGGAATGTATTCCAAGTCAAGATAAAGAGGGAGAGATGAGCATGTTCCCTTCATCCTAGCATCTCTAGACAATTAATGCTGCTTAGAGAACAGTGCAAAGCTAAGTGGCCTACACTTTCTTCTGCTCCTCACTGTGCCCTGATTTTCAAAGAGAAAAATCACAGGCACTATGATTATGTTTCATCATTACACAAGACATTAAACAAAAGTACCTTTCCTTTACTTCATTTTTCAACTCAAGAGCAGAAAAGGCAACCCACAGAAGTAATACCAGGACAGGAAGAATTGTTTCCCAAAATGCCTGGGCAGCAATCTTTGTAATCAGCTGGGGACATTTCCCACCACATCTGGGTGGGTACCAGATCCTATTATGCTAATTATGATTGAGCTAAATGAATAGCAAATCTGTCATATTGTGGCTGGACAGCAAGTGGGGATAAAACACCAGTATCCAGGATGTGCTGCTTGGTTTTTTTTCCTGCTGTCTCTACAAACTTAACACAGAAGGCAATGATGTCTCAACTGAAAGGCTGTTTTCCTCTAATTATGTCAATAGACCCATATTAATAATGCAGTTTTTGAAATGTCATTGAACAGGTAAGAGAATGAAACAAATGAAAACATGTAGTACCACCCATATATGAATATATGCAGATAGATTGATATAGATAAATGCTAGATATAGATAGATAGATAGATGATAGATAATAGATAGAAAAATGATAGATAGATAATAGATGATTGATAGATAATATATGATAGATATATATAGATAGGTAGATGATAGATAGATAGATAGATAGATAGATAGATAGATAGATAGATAGATAGATAGATAGATAGATAGGTAGATAGGTAGATAGATAGGTAGGTAGGTAGGTAGGTAGGTAGGTAGGTAGGTAGGTAGGTAGGTAGGTAGGTAGGTAGGTAGAAAACAACTACAAACTTCATCCATAACTTACCTAGAAGTTATTCAGCACTATCTGAGGTTGCTGTGAACCATCACGAAACTAGTCTGTTTATCTCTGTTCTGGGTACTGCCTCATAATTCAAAATGTTGAAGGTCCTCCACCAGTATATGTTAAATAAATGCATCAACAAACACATTAACTAGCTACTGGATCCCTCAGTGATGTGAGTTCATATGCACCTAAACTTCTAGAAATTATAAGTGCTTAGGGAAAAAAAAAATCCTTCGGGTTCTGACATGTTTGGTTTTGAGTCCTGACTTCACAACCTAGCTTTGTAACCTTGAGTCAGCTCCTTATAAATAAATCCCCTTACTTGTCAGCTTCTTTCTTTTCTAAAACATTATGAAAAAATCCCACTGATGTTATCTCAAGATAAAAATAAAATAATCCCAAGATTAAAAATTCCATGTTATTAGTATAATAGACAAACATTAAACACTTAGAACATGTGAACTATTTCTGTTATACTATATAGAGTCAATGGACTCACTAAAATACAATTTCCCCAAAAACAATTGTAAGCACAACTTTCATTCTTTAAAAATAACCAACTGCATTCCCAAATATCAATAAAGTTAATGTAAAAATGCACAGCTAGGGAGAGGAGAAGCAAGTTTCACAGTTATATATTCATTGCATGTATTGCATCTGCCATAGAGAAAAAGAAGCAATTTCAATGGGAGTTCATACACATAGAAGTATAACAGAATCTTCTGCAGAGCCATACTGTCAATCCAAGGTAGTGGTTGCCTAAAGTGAAGGATGTTTAATGGAGTTTAACATTTATTCAAAATGTACCAATTAAATATCAAGTGTATTGAATTATTTGCTTAAATCATCAATACAATTTTAAAAAGCACACTTTAAAATGTTCATTAAAAGTGAAGGCAAAACCAAAAACATCATCTCTGCTGGTTCCACCAGAAGGAAACTCTCCTTGTCACCACTGGAGATTGAATCTATAATTATTTGCATGATGGCTTCTTCTGGATGCTTCCCAACAAGAAATTCAGCAGACTTAGATATCTGGGAATCTCACCAAGGATCTGTAGACCAAACACTACCTTGAGAGCAAATAGACATTCAAAGGGAAGAAATCAAAAGCTAAGCAATTTGATAACGGTTTTAATTTTTCCAATATTTATACTGAAGCAAAATATTTAATTATGTATTTTTAAAACTAAAAGCAATGACTTCCAGCCAGTCAGACTTTGGCCTATATGTAAAAATAATAGGTATTTATGAAATTGATAGATAAATGCACAGCCTGGACTGTATTCTCTCCTATCTTATCCCACTGCAGAAGAAAATATTTTCTATTGTCTTTTCAGCTTCCCCACTTCAGAATGCTTTCTACCCAAATATTGCTCCTTTCATCATCTCCCTAGCCCCATCTCATACTATGACCTTAGAAATACAATGAATAGTTTCCTTGCCTGGTTGACCCAAGGCTGAGATTGTGATAGGATATGCAGGCATGGTCTACCAAGTCTTGCAGGCTGAAGCAAACACATCAGCAAAATCTACCCATCACCGCTATAGATTTATGTCGGCCCAGCAATTACACAGGCTGTCACGGGTTTCTGAGAACACGCTAAAGTGAAATATAGAAGAATTCCTTAGGGAACAACAGCAAAAAATCGAAACTCCTTCTCCTGACCCCCTAGGGCCCCCTCACCCTCCTTGGCTGAGGTCACAGCTGACAAGGAGACCCTGTGAGTTTGAAAAGAGTCCCCATCCTTGACAGCAGGGCATTTCATATTTGAGAACCAAAGAAAAATATGTACATTGCCTATGGGATATTTTGGACATGCTCAAGACATTTTAAAATGTTGTCTCTGAAATGATATACATGGTTTTAGATTGTATGGCTAAGTTTCCTTCTCTGGAGTCAGAATCTAAAACTCAGTGTGGGAAAACAAACAAGACTATGGTTCTTTCTGAACTGGGACTGCTTGGGCTACAATGAGAAAGGAGTTAGAGTATGGGAGAGACAGTTATGTCGAGAAATGGTGGATTGGATTCCCAGTATTTTATGCCTTCTCCCCTCAAAAAGCCCCCCAATAATGAAAACTAATAATAATAACACACTGAGAAACATTTTGCATATGTTTCAACCCTGCAAAAGAAAGAAAGAAAAAGGAATTCTTTTCATATTTTCAAGTTCTGCAGTACAAGGTTCTGGATTCAAAGCAGGTATGGCAAGGGGTTCCCCCAAGAGCATCCCTTCATTTCTCATTGTCAGGTTTTAAGCACCAGCGAATTTAAGCACCACTTGCGAATACCTTGGTCAAGCTTTCAGGGCTCCTCTATGAACAGAGACATTTAATGATGAAGCTTACTGGTCCCAGAAGGAAGAGAACAGTAAGTATATAAACTAAATTTCAGTTATTCCTGGTAAAAGCAATAAAGGAAGAAATTGATTTGCTAAAATATGAAACCAGACTCTCCATGTAAAAATAAGATGGGCCAAAGTGTTGTTGGCACCTTGAAGTTCATACAAGTTAAATGATATGGTAAGAATGCCCAATTTCGGGGCCGGGAAGGTGGCGCTAGAGGTAAGGTAAGGCCTTGCAAGTGCTAGCGTAGCACAGACCGTGGTTTGATCCCCCAGCGTCCCATATGGTCCCCCCAAGCCAGGAGTGATTTCTGAGCGCATAGCCAGGAGTAACCCCTGAGCATCAAACGAGTGTGGCCCAAAAACCAAAAGAATGCCCAATTTCATATGATTTCATTTGAGTGTACCATTCTACTTGCCCCTCTAGAGGGAGATGGTAAATTGTTTTATTGACTTGCATGAGACACTGCTCAAAGGGACAAACTGCTCTGTCACTCATTTTTTCTAGGAGTGAGTAAGCATCTACTATATGTCAGGAGATTAGTGGCATGGTTAATGGGGAATAAGCTAGACTCTATTCTTTCATGATGGCTGGTGTTAAAGAAAAGCAAATGAGAAGGAAATGAGTTTTGATTTCACACAAAATTATGATGGAGAGTCATATGATAGGGAGTCACTTACTAATCCAAGAGGAGTTCCGATCATCTGATCAAAAGGAGTTCCTCTGTGGACTAAACTTGAGCTCAAACTTGGGTAATAAGATGAGTACAGAAAAGTGGAAGAAGAGGATTTATGGAAGAAAAAATATAAGTTAAAAACTCTAGCAGAAAAATGTTAGCATGTTTTAGAAAGGCAACAATCAGCATGGTCATGGCCAAAACCTTCTTAGTCAATGGGTAAAAATTATTAGAATAGTTGGGATATTTGAGGGCTGATGGTAAGATACATATTCTTGGGCCTTATAAATCAAGAAGGGATCAAGATACTCAATTGTAGGAGGCTAATCCCCAAGATAAGATCAATATGAGAGGTTTAAAGGCTGAATTCTCAACACAGACACATAGTTTGAAAGAATGCCAGTCTGCCATATGCAGCTTCTCTGTAGCAAATAATTTAAGGGCCAGGGAGACAGCTCAGTGGTAGAGCACTTGCCTTGATGAGTGAAGTCCTGGGATTAATCCTTGGTGTCTCTCAAACAAATACACATATTTCCATATATCCTCACATTCAACCACCTAAATAAATTGATGGTTTGTTGTTTGCAAACATCAATCCACCATCACTGAGTTCAACTCTTGGAAGAAGGTAGAACCAAGATCCTGCATGCTGGAGAAGGAGGAGAAGACATATTTATTCAAGACTACTCTGCCCATTACAGAATCTCGAAAGCAGCTGGTCCATAAATGCAAGTGAAAATCCCTGAGCTTTGCAAAAGCTGAGTGACAAGAATGGAGTATTTTGCTTTAACAGCTGCAAATTCCAACTCTTCTCAGAAGATACTATTTTGTAGCTACATAAATGTATTGGCAGTCTTCTGTTTTAACTAAATGGATTTTTAATTTTGTATGTTTTCTCCATATAAAGTCTTTATAATATACATTTATGATGCTGTCATCATAAAAGTTGCTTAAGGAAATTCATGTAGTCCTTCTAAAAGTTGCCAGAGATGGGAGAATGAATTCTGAAAAGGACACATTCTAGAAAGAAGCTTCTGGTCATTCAGCACAGTCATTTACTCTCAAAGTATTTTTTTATCCCACTGCACTGTTAAAACACTTCTACCTGATGTTCCAAGTCTCAGCAGCAAAATTTTAATCCTTGTATTTTAATTGTGTAGAAATATTTTTGTTCCTAGGAGGTCTTTTTCCCTATTAAACAAGTATACTAGTTTTAACAGAACAAACTAAACATGTATAAACTCACAAATATGAATCATATCTCCAACTGCAATTTGTACAGCCTCCATCCCTGCCCTCAGATCTGCTCTCCACATACACAGATCGCTCCAGTGTTCATATAGGTTCCTGTCACCAGCCAGATGCTCATCACATCAATTTAGCCATCTGCTTTAAAAAAAAATGTTTCTTACTGTTTTCTACAGAGGCAAGAAGACTCTAATAAACTCTAGAGAGGAATACAGGAAGACTCTGATTGGCCTTAGAGAAAAGGAAGGCTCTGATTGGTCTCATCTGAGACTCTTTGAGGCCAGATGGAATTCGGTAGCCAAGATTACATATCCACTCAAGTTTGGGGTGACAATGTATATAACTACAGCATGAATAGGATCAGGGAGCTCAAAGACACTAAATGTGGAATAACCAGGTAAAATTAAAATTAGTTTGTACTTCAGTAATGTCTGTCCTGGCTTAAGAAGTCCTGAGTTGATGCCAAACCTGCTATATCTAACATAGATATGGAATACCTTTTCACTGCCATCCCCAGGAGGGCTTTACCATTCTCTGTGTTGTCATTCCTTCCATTGTTTCTTACTTTAATACAGGACCCATACTCTAGAGTTTTGGGATATAGTAGGTTACTCCTAATTTAGCCTAATAGTTACTCCTAATAATTAGTAATTATTAGTAGTAATTAGTTATTCCTAATAGTTGGGCCTGATAGTTTTATGCTTTGACCAGCTATCTAGTACTCAGGTGGGTTCCAGAATAATACCTATCATAGTTCAGGTGGGACGCAGTGTTAGGGATCAAACTCAGACTCATAAACATGCGAGGCATATGCTCTATCACTTGAAACCAGCCCTGGTCATTTATTTTTTTTACCACCACTGGTCCCTTCACTTGTTATGGGAGTACACAATCAATCATTTCAAACACTAATAACACTAAGCAGAAATGGGATTACTTGCCTCAAAAACCACCCTCAAATCCTCTCTTAAGTATATCATATCAGAACTCCTCTCTGCAATGAAGCTGATAGTACAAAAATCTCCCTCCATTACCTGAAAAGTAAGTTCTGCTGTTAGATGATCTCAAAGGCAAACCAGGAATAATTGTGAGACTAGGCCCATGAGCTGGGTTAAAGTCAGACCTATCTTCCTCTTTTCTGACCTTTGCACTATTATATCAGATAGAGTTGGCACTTCTGCCATCCCAAATACTATCTCATGATATAGTATTCCCGTGAGTGTGATTTTTTATCTAACATATCAAGGCTCCCACAAGGATTTAAGGGCCGAGTTTCTAGCAGAGGTCCTCAAACTACGACCCATGGGCCACATATTGTATGTGTTCCCGTTTTGTTTCTTCACTTCAAAATAAGATATATATGCAATGTGCATAGGGATTTGTTCATAGATTTTGTTTTTACTATAGTCTGCCCTCCAATGGTCTGAGGGACAGAGAAGTGGTCCCTGTTTAAAAAGTTTGAGAACCACTAGTAGGGTGTTGATTATTAAGGAAACCACAAGGCCTAAGGAGTGCTTACACAGAGCAGCTGCTCAACCTGGTATTTGTTGGATTTAAGGTTACTTGTCCACAGAATTCTTTTTTCCAGTCAGCTCTCATAAAACTATATTCAAAATAGATATAATAAAAATTTGGGAACAAAACAATAGTAGAGGGTGAAGGGTGCTTGCCTTGTACACAGATGACTTAGGTTTGATTCTCAGCCTTCCATTTTATCCTACAAACAGCTCCAGTAGTAATTACTAAGTGCAGAGCCAGGAGTAACCCCTGAGCATCATTGGGTATGGCCTAAAATCAAATCAATAAATCAAATCAAATAGAATATATTAAAGTGTCAGATTGAAGAGATGTTACAGGAGTTAAGCCACTTGCCTTGTGAGCATATGGCCCTATTTAAATACCCAATAAAACATGGACCCTAAAACACAACCAGAACAACTTTTGGGCACTGTCAGGTGTGGCACAGAAATAACTGACTAATTAATTAGATATTTTAAAAGCATTACCATGCTTGGAATTACCAGCTTCCGACATCCTTATATTCTAAGAGTTTCCCACTTCTAGTAGAAATCTACCACCTTTAAGAAAGTTCTTGAGATCATGAAGGTTACAATATCTCAAAAGCTTAGTATATCACTGCATGAACTATGACTTGTGTTCTTAAAATTCTTAGAGATATATTTTAAAACTTCTCTAAAGTTCTACTGAGATGTCATTTTTATCCAATGCAATCGTCCAATTATTGGCAAGGACAGCATGACCAAAAAATACCAAATTCTCTGTTTTCTAGTTTCCTTGATTGCCTTGGACTTTCCATCAGGCGTGTCTTAGTCAATTTTCCATCTATAGACCTCTGAAAGCAACTCCAATACGAAGGGTTTAGCAAAATGATCACAATGTTTTCATTCGTTTATTGCAACCAGGAAACAACACTGGACATACTGCATTGATCTAATTAAGTTTTTGCAGTCATCAAAACACCCTGAGGGCTTCTTGCTTTCACTTTGGTCCCTACACCCTCACCCCAACCTTGTACAAATAAGCTTTCCAGGAGAAATTTCTATAGCTCTGATCAGCTTTTCTAGAAGAGAACCATTCTCTCTGGCCTGACAAGACCCAGTGAAAAACAACAAGGGCAGGAACAGCAGCTATACAACCCTGCTGACACCTATAAGAGTTGGGGAAAAAATAGCTGGTGGGAGAAAACACTAAGTTCATAAACATTGCAGAGAGGCAGGGCTCTCAAACTACATGCAGCAACCAATTACTCTCTCAAAAGAAGAATGCAGGTCTTACATGAAGTGGAACAATTAATTTCACGCTTGTCATCCCGGCCTCAATAGTAAGTTGATTTGAATCAGATATTTGCGGTACATTACAGCTTGCAGGGGACAGTTCTGGTGCCTCCCGAGCTGACGGACTCCCTTGATGGCTACCATTGTAAAACAATCCATCAATAAGAGTAATTATGGTATTGATCAAAGCGGTTGGCTGCTTCAGATTGGAATCAATTCTCAGGAGTTGCTGGAAACAGAAATGTGTAATGGACTATTCCATCACTAGTCCCAGCAGCAACTGAAACAGCTAATATTCTGGAAAGTTCTTAATAATTACTCATTGAATCTGCATTTTTGCTTCAGTGGCCGTAACTAAACCCTGCCCATTATAGCCTGAAAGTCAGTCCGAGTAGATGAAGGCAGGGTCAAAGGTCAATTTATAAAGTGCCACCATGGGCCACAAAAGAGCAGAATAGATCATGTGAAAATTACCTTAGATGATTTTATTCAGTCTTTTTAATTAGAGAAGCTCATGGGTTTTTTTTCCAACTGCAATGCTAAGAAAGTGATCAGGAGAAACTATGTATTGCATAGATGTTGCCCTTGCATTTCTTTTTAATAAAAAATTTTTAATAAAAAATTCTGTTAAAATGTATTTTATTAGGGCAGGAGCAATGGCGCAATGGTAGGGCATTTGTTTTGCACATGGCTGAACCAGGACGGACAGCAGTTCGATCCCCTGGCATCCCATATGGTCCCCCAAGTCAGGAGCTATTTCTGAGTGCATACCCAGGAGTACCCCTGAGAGTCACTGGGTATGGTCCAAAATCCAAAATATATATTTTTTATTTAATAAAAATAAAAAATAAAATGTATTTATAAATAAATAATTTATAATAAAAAATAAAGTTCAATTCTTTTAGGGATAATGAGTTCATGAAAAGACTGCAATATCATTGTGAATTTCTCATAGATGTGCCATTCACTAATTCTAATCCAAGGGTAGGGTAGTTGCCATCACTAGGAAGCAGTCTCAATTTAGGGAAACCAAAATAACACATAGCCTGAAAATTCAGTTTTCTCTCTCACTCAAAGACCTATTTATTTATTCCAAATGTGATAAGGGCCTTACAAAGAAGCCAATTGTCATCAAATGGTCCCTTGATACGCAGGGTCAGAAAAAGGCATGAGAAACTGGGGTCCCTGTTGCCATAGACAACAAATTAGATACACCTCCTGCTAACAGGATTACAGTGCCCTCCCAAGGAGGTGAGCTCCAAGGGTTGGAGAGTATTACAGCAGGTAGGACCCTACCTTTGCATACAACTGGCCTGCTATTTTATCCCCATAAGGTTCCCCAGACCAGGCCAGGAATGATCCCTGAGCAGCGCCAGGAATATGCCCTGAGTACATCCAGGGCTTTGTGTGACTTCAAAACCAAAAACAAACAATAAGTGTTAGAGAATCTTCTTTCAGGATGTGATTCCTCACAAAAGTCTGCTTTTTGCTCCTAAATTTGACACTGATATCCCACTTCCAATGACACTTTTACATTTACATTTTTTCATGGCCTAGTTTGTGTCACTTCCTAACATAGTGCTGACATTTTGAAGCTATGCAAGTTGAGATGAGTCGCTGAGCCCCTCAGAATCCCTGTATTAGAGGTTCATTCTGTGGACAGCATGTTTAGAAAATGCTTTTCCTGAAAGACACAGAGTTGACTTGAGGAATTCTCAAAGCACCAACTAAGCTGCTAGCAGAAATAGAGAAGGGTTCTCCATAGAACACAAGACACCATCAGCAAAGAATTAAAGGGGCAACATGAAGTTAACCAGAGAAACAATGGTTTCAATAGCTTTTTGCCTGAAGACCAGTACCTATCTGTGCAATAATTTGAGGACTGGCGATTTATATCCATAGAGCTGGAGTTTCAACCTTTTTGAGACTAATAAACCATCATCTGCTTAGAGACTTAAGAGTTGAAAAGCACTGTTTTATAATGCAGGAGTGTTGTGATAGAGACTGCTTACAAATGGTAGGAAGCTGAAAAAGGTCTGGGATACCAAACCTCAGGATTACATTTTTTGTAGGTTGAACACATGCCATGCATGTAGGAGGCCCAGGTCAATCCCCTCCATTACATGGTTCCCCAAGCAATGCCAGAAGTAACCCCCAAGAACAGACTAGGATTAGCCCCTGAGAACCAAATATTGTAGCTAAACCTTCTGTTAGAAGCATTTGGGAGCTATCTTGGGCTGCAAAACAGCTGATGATTGAAATACTGGGTCACAAAAAGGTTTCCCAGGAATCTCGAAAGTGGGTCGAATAAAAACAGAAAAAGAGCAAGAAGACTGGCACTACCATTTAGAGAGAGGATGAAAATAAGATAGCAGATTATTCCTAAATAAGCCTCATGTAATTGGGACACTATTTCAAATAGAAAGTTGATTAACACTTATATTGACGCTTGCCAATAAACATCCTTGAGCTGCATTTTTGTTATTTTCAAGCAGTCGCTGGTTTGAAATTTACAAAATAGTATAAGATTTTCCTCATATATCAAGAGTCTATAAGCTTCTTGAGTAAATTCTATGTTCAGTTTAAAAATCTTCAAGATAACCATATATTTATTTAAAGGTTTAGACAGTCTCAATGTCAGAATTACTGTTAACTCTCCTTGGTACTATAAACATTACCATTAAATCAAACATGATTCTATTTTAAAAGAGGAAAAATATCAGGTTTAGACGATGTTTAATCTGAAAAAGGAATAATATGTGCACAATAGAAATCAAACCCAGAATTCCCCCAAGGAAAAGTTACTGGCATTTGTCTTCCCTTAGCAACTAAATATTAATTTCACTGGTTAGATAATGGAGGCAGACAATATTATGCTGAGATGGTGCTAGGGCCTTTATCTGAAATTGGAAGCACCTTTGAGCTGAGGTAGAGGACAGGACTATGTCCTACTAATATTCTATACAGTAGATGGTTGATAAGAACTGTGTTCATCCCAAAAATAGCACCTGCTCCCTTAGCACATGCAAATTGTCATGAATAGCATTCTCCCATATCTTTTTTGTGAACACCTATGAATTTCTGAGCAGGAAGATTTTTACTTCAATTCAAGTAAGTCACATTAGTAATAACAAAATAATGGTAATGGCTTCTGGCTATGCAGCTCTTTCAAATGAGGCTCTTTTGGTAGCGTTCAGCCTTTGATCCTTACAACAATCCTGTGTTTTCATATAGACTCTCAAAGGTATGCATCAATACACTGAACTCTTATCTTCATTACATCTTTATCTTGCATACAAGAAACATGTATAACCACTGGTGTATTCTTTCGGAGACTGATCACTGCCTTGCTACAGAATTAAGATACTATATTATTCTTCAAAAAAAACCCACAGCTTATTTGTTAATAATGGTTCTCTATGGTTCTTAAGCCCACCCCCAAAAGAACATCCCTGGCAAACCCTCGTCTGTGACTTGTGTGTGTTTTCACAGAAAATCACAGGAGAAGAGTGGACTAGGCTTTTCCCTAGTAGTACAGTTTTCCTTTCCCTGTAAAATGCTCATATTGGCAGAAATGATAAACACTGGTTGCAAAACTAAAGTCATACCATCCTACTACCAGTGAAGTCCTCCAAAACACATATGTTATACACATGTTATACACATGTATAACATATACACATGAACACACACTCTTACAAGCTTTTACTCCACACTAAACTTCGTGTAATAAGAATAACGAGAATTACTTACCACCTATTACTTTCAGAGAATTAGCATCATCAGGCTCATTTGGCAGGGAAAACACCTTAATAATTAAGCTTTGTAATAGTATTTCAAAATGCCGCACCACCATGAATTTGCGTGAAGCCCCTGTACTTTAAGAGATGGTCAAACGCAGCCATTTTTGAATCTTCAATATTAAAAGTTCAATACCAGAGCTATGTTTGAACAAGAGGGGCATAGTATAATTCAGAAAGAACATTAAATAAAACCTGACCTTTGAAAGACAAAAAATAAATAAAAACAATAAATAAAGCAGAGGGGTGAGGGCCACAGAAAAAGCAAAACTTGTCTAAGATAGCCAGATAAATCTCATAAATTGTGGAGAGACTGTAGAGACTGGAAAATGATGACAGGAAAATTCATCAGAACTAGAAACCAAGAGTCACTGTTTTTTTAGGTCCTCATCCTCCCTCCGGATCTATTCCCCTTGCTATACCCAGGTTTACCCATCTCAACATCCACACCTGGAGTCCTAGACCAATAGCAACTTACTAGGGATTTGAGAAGCAGTGACAGGCTCAGAGATGGCCACAGCAAGAGCCCAGGAAATAGATGAGGAACACAAGTGAGATTGAGGTACTTCTGTCTTAGTGGAAAGGCTACATGGAAAACATCAGAAAGAAGACAGAAGGAAACAAAGATTTGGCCATGTTGAAGGATTTCATTTTAAGGATTTTCAGGAAAGTCCTAATGACAGAGACATGAGCCAGCTAAGTAGCCAAAGAAATAATAAAATAAAATAAAATAAAATAAATAAAATCTAGTGAACATGGCAGTGCAGTGCCCTTTATCACAGAGATAAGAACGTTTCTAATTTACAACTAGCCCATATTCTCATTACCTTTATAAATAAGGAAGTTCTTATCCACAAGTCTTGTATATACACAATACAGATAAACTACTCCCAAAAAGTTTTTTTTTTATTTTTTTATTTTTTATTTTGTTGACACACTCAGCTGTGCTCAGGGCTTACTCCCAGTTCTGTACTAATGGATAACTCTTGGTGAGGCATAGAGGATCATATGGGCCAGCCACATACAAGGCTGCACCTTACCCACTGTGCTGTCTCTTCTCTGGTCACTCCCAAATTGTGGCCATGAGTAAAGACAGGTAGGTCAGGACCTTGCGCAAGCTGTGGTGGGCCCACATCCTGTTTTCCCCTCAGCCACATCAGCTAACATGGAACATCACACATCTTAAAAACACCACCTGACTGGTGCACAAAATTAATGGCCTTTTTCTTTTCTCTGCCCTTCTTATACATGGGCAATCTCATCTCTTCTATCGTTCATGCTTCTTTACCTGCAATAAACTGTAACATTGAACTGATCCCAGAGGGTTTCTTGTGTTTCCATGCTCCATCCTCTATTCTTCACCTCATGTGGCCATTTGTCCACCGCTGCTGAACAGTTACACCAAATATTTTCCATTATGAAATCAGTATCAGGAGGTCAGCATAAATATAGAACTAGTTTCCTGACAATCTGATCAATCACCAGATTATCAATTCTCTTGAAAGAAAACCGTTTCTCCTTTCAGAAAATGCCTGTCCTATGGCAAAATTATATAAAGAGATCTTTTAAATATCTTTTGTCACCAAAAGGCAGCTCTGCTAAAGTAGAAATCAGAAACACTGAATCCAGGCACTTTACATAAATTTATCAAGGGATCCCAGTAAGTAGGATTTATGGAGAGATTACTGCATGAATAAAATATTTTAAAAAGTGCTAATAGACAGTAGATAAATACTGGAACCAAGCAGAGTTCACCAAAGAAGTTGGAACAATAAAACACCAGAGATTTCCTAGAACCCAAATTGCAAACTATTTTTCTGACTCTTGTAAGTGAAATGACTTTATGACATTATCATTTTGATGTTTATCAAATGAACCCCTTGGATGCGGTCATTTAATACCGATTCTGATCCATATGAGTGCCATAACTTGAGTCTAAGTTATAATTGTGATTTAGAATCACAAGAGGAGATATAGATTTTCAGAGTTACCTTGCATGAACAGATTCATGGCAAACCCTTTTGAGATAAATACAGTTTTTCCATCTATGAAGTTGACTTAGGAACTAGGTGAAACAGGATCAGTAATGCATAGAAAGCTCCAATTGCTCATTTTGACCAAAATAGGCTGATTCTTGAGATTTCTACTCATCCCCACTCACTACAAAGCCACCGTCTGCAGATCTTATATAAACAGTAGCAGATGGCAGTCATATTGCTTCCCTAAGAAATCATTGATTTACCACCTTATTCCAACCTAAATAACCGATAGCCTTAGTTAAATTAGTCATTCATAAATATTTATAATAACGTTTTAACTTCAAAATTCTGACTTCCATTAGAGTTGGAATTGACATGCAATGATATTTTACAAGTGTCCTTTTTGTGATAAGATGGGGGGGGGGGGCAGTTCACGAAAGACTTAGATCCAAAGTTCAAAACTTCTGATACAACAAAAGTTAAACACAGCAACCCTGAAGCTGTCACCATGCCACAAAATGAAAATATTGAGTCATATAATAATTACTATGGATATTGTTTAGATTCCTATAAGAAAAGGGGAAAGAAGGAAGGTTCATGAACATTCAAAGAAGGTAAGTACGATGCTTGGTCTGCAAGCTAACTAAGCACGACCATAAATAGTGTCATGCTGATATAATACTCATGAAGTAAAAACTTATCAAGATGCATGAAAAGAGAAACACCAATAAAGAAAGATAGAAAGTCTCCGATTCCACAAGGAACAGTACTGTGTATCTGCTATTATAGTCTCTAAAGGACTCCTCCTGTTTTTTGCTTGTTGAAATTTTTGCCCCCCCCCTTTTCTTTTTTCTTTTTTTTTTTTCTTTCCTTCAAACAGAACCACATAACTTGCTCTGACTCACAAATTGAGGAGAAAATAGTGGTGGACACCTAGACCAAACAGTCGTCTGAACATTGAGTAGAAATAAAAAATGATCTGACTTGAACACCAAATCCAAAGCCAACTACAACAGAATCAACACCCAATCTACAACAGGCTAGACACAGAAGGGGCCACTTATACTAGCAGCCCAGGAGGCAAAGGAGGGGCGATATGGGATGCATTCTGGGAACAGGGGTGGAGGGAGGACAACATTGGTGGTGTGAATGCCCCTGATTCAATGTCACTATGTACCTAAAATACTACTGTGAATGATTTGCAATCCACTTTGGTCAAAATAAAAATTATTAATTTAAAAAAACAGTAGGAAGAAAATCTCACATTAAAGAAAAGAGGAAGAGAGAATGCTGAGCTAAAGCACTGTGATAAAAAAAAGAAACAGGAACCAGAGCAATAAAGCAGCAGTAGAGCATTTGCTTTGCACGCAGCTAAGACGGACTTCAGTTGGATCCCCCCAGTGTCCTATATGGTTCCCCAAGGCAGGAGTGATTTCTGAGCACAGAGAGCACAGAGAGCACAGAGCCAGGACTAATCTCTGAGCATTACTAGGTGTGACCCAAAATAAACAGAGAGAGAGAGAGAGAGAGAGAGAGAGAGAGAGAAGAGAAGAGAAGAGAAGAGAAGAGAAGAGAAGAGAAGAGAAGAGAAGAGAAGAGAAGAGAAGAGAAGAGAAGAGAAGAGAAGAGAAGAGAAGAGAAGAGAAGAGAAGAGAAGAGAAGAGAAGAGAAGAGAAGAGAAGAGAAGAGAAGAGAAGAGAGCATAAAAATGAGAAGTTTCTATGCCCAAAATTTATCCCAGGGAGACACTTAAATATTAAAAATGAATCCAAGAGGAAAGAGAAAGAATTCATAAAAGAGAATAGCTACTAAAGTTCACTTTATTGGATTGACTTTACATTAGGCCAATGGATTTGCATGTTAAATGAGCTCTTGTAATATGGAAAAAAGGCACAGGTACAAAATGTTCCACATATTTAGTCATCAGAGAGGTGCAAATCAAAACAGCAATAAGATATTATCATCTCATACCACAGAGACTGGCACACATAAAAAAGAATATAAGAACAATCATTTCGGACAAGGATGCAAGAGAAAGGGACTCTCATTCACTGCTGGTGAGAATGTAATCTAGACCAATCTTTTTGGAAAACAGTATGGACATTCCTCAAGAAGTTTGAAATTGAGCTCTCACCTAACCCAGCAATACTGCTCCTAGGAATATATGATAGGGGTCCAAAAACACAATGCATTCCTATGTCATTGCAGCAATCTTTACAATAACCAAGATCTAGAAACAACCCAAACACCTGAGAACAGATGAGTGGATAAAGAAACCACAGTATACCTACACAGTGGAATACTACACAGTTGTCAAGAAAAATGAAGTCATGAAATTTGCTTATACTTGAAAAAATGTGAAGGGTAAAATGAGTCAGAAGAGGGATAGGCATACAATAATTTCAAACATGTATTGGATAGTTATTGATTATTAGATAATAGATAGAAGGGCCACCAAAACTCATTCATGATAAGTTACTCACAAAGGAGATGGGAGTGCATTTAGGACAGAGAAGAGACTCCTATGACAGTGTCAGCTGAAAAATGATCACCATGGGTGCTGAAAAGAGGTAATGGGATGTGCATGATATTTCTTAAGTAACAATATTGTAAAATGCAGTACCTAATAGGAGAGAGAAAGAGAGAGAGAGAGAGAAAGAGAGAGAGAGAATAAAAATATCTGCCACCATATTAGGTGGCAGAGAGCGAAGGTGGAAAACTGGGGATATTGGTGGTAAGAAATGTGCACTGGCCAAGGCATGGGTTTTGGACCATTGTTGAATGATACTCAATTATGAACAACTTTGTAACTGTGAGTTTTATGGTGACTCAATTAAAAATTAGTTAAAAATGGATAACCATTAAAATATACCAATGAGTCCAAGCAATATACTCTGCCCATACTTGATATAAAGAAAAATCCCTCATCTCCACTCTGATAGCTTCCGGTATTAACACCAAGGTATTCTCATGGAGGTGTGTACTGATACTTATCCCACAAGGGGACAAGGTTATTTGGGGGAACTATGCTGAGGTTACCAACAATTATGAGGAGAGTGATGAATGTATCAAGGTAGTTACTAGTTGGACAGAAGTTTCATATAAAAACTCTTTATCAGTCTGAACACTACACACCAACCAGGAAAACTGCTATTGCTCCAATGTTCCTAAATGTTTCATATACCCAGTTATCAAGAATAGTAATGTAGCAAAATTTTTAAAGAGGTTCCAGTTTTACACATAATAATCATTGTAGATGCTAAGTACTCCTCATATCTTGCAAACATGTCTTGAGTTTAAATCACTATTTTTTTTTTGTTTTTGAACCACATCCAAAGGTGCTCAGGGGCTATTCTGGGCTCTGCATTCAGCAATTACTCCTGGCAAGCTTGGGGACCACATTGGATGCTGGGGATCGAACCCAGGTCAGTCTCATGCAAGACAAGCACTGTACCTACTGTTCTTTCCCTCTGGCTCCTCTAAATCACTTTCATCTCTTGCAAAAATCTTTTTTCTTAGCTCTCCCTGGGTTTCTAACATGCCCAAATCTATCCCATTCCTTTTATTTTTTTTTCTTTTTTTTTTTTATTGTTTTTGGTTTTTGGGTCACAGCCGGCGGTGCTCAGGGGTTACTCCTGGCTGTCTGCTCAGAAATAGCTCCTGGCAGGCTCGGGGGACCATATGGAACACCGGGATTCAAACCAACCACCTTTGGTCCTGGATGGGCTGCTTGCAAGGCAAACGACGCTGTGCTATCTCTCCGGGCCCGTTTCTCCCATTTCTTTTCTAAATGCCCCCAAACAAGATCAAGGCCATGTAGGTACTAAACTTGACCAAGGCCATGTAGATACTAAACTTGACCTGATTTCCTCCTATTGGGAACACACTCTCAACTTTTCTACTCATCCTTGTTCTACCTAAATACCACCCTCTTTAACCCCTCCTCACTCTGCCTAAATTATACAACTGGACAACCTTTATTCAACAGTTTGCAAACTGGTGCTTCCTTTACACCAGATCTTTATGCAAACTCTTTCATCTATCTAGAATGCTCTTTGCTTAGACTTTCCTCTCCTCTTCTTCATTAAATCTCAAATTGAATGTGCAGATTAAATGTCACCTTCCCTGGCTATATAGAGCCATCATTACCTAGATTAAGTGACACTAAATGGTTAGTTTGAATAACACTGTTGATCTGGCTGCTTTCTATAAAAATTTATATTTTGATAATACCCCAAGAGGACATCATACTTCTGAGAAAAATCAGGGCTCTCTATAGGACACACGCTTTCAGACGCACTAGCCAATCAGATTATAATAGAAGACTAAGTCACCACTAACTGAGTACTTAGGGTACTAATTTCATAGTATCAAAATATTCAAAATAGAATTATTTTCCAAGATTAGAAGAAGAGTTTGAAGAATTGCGTTTTTGGTCACTGTAGAAAATTTTTATATTATTAAGAGACCAAATAAAGAATAATCATAATCACTCAAAAAAATAGAGTTAGGCAGAGTGTTGAATACTTCTGTTAGGGTTAAAAAATCAGAGCCAATAGGATATATAATCAAAGAGATAAATAGATTAAAAAGTAGATTAAAATGTATATATATAAAATATATAACTATATAAAATATATAATATTTATAGTATTATTTTGTGTGCTCATGAAGATCAATATGCCTAAATATACAATAAACAGCTTATTACTCCATGAAAGGCTTCATACAGTTCTACTTTTAAGGCTCATGCAAGCCAATGGCTCATGGGAACAAGTGGCATAAGTGAAGTCTAATCACAACAAGAAAATTCCCTCTTGTTCAAGGAAGGGACTTATGTGTTCTATTCGTGGTCTTCATCCTTACGTTGTGCTAACAATTTAAATGAAAGAACTTATACAAATTGTTTTCATTTGTGTCACCTGAATCCAAAACTACCCAATTACCTTGACACAGAAAAATTACCCACTTCTTGTCGACTTGGCACCCATCTACACTTACTATACAATACTTAATCTACAAATTATGACATTAAAAAGTAAATGGGTGCCAACAGGAATACAAACAAAAATACACTAATTTCTCCAGAAAAGAATGTAAGTGCCTCAGATGAAGTTTATTCTATTTTTTATATTTAATAACCTAAAAACAATGATGGAAGTTTCTTTAGTATTGTGTTATAAAGTGAATATATATTTGCAACAGTATATGAAAGAGAGAAGAGATCAAAAATTCTGTTATACATATGGATAATAAAATAAAAGGAGAAACTCCTGCAACTGTAAGTCTTTGTTTCTGCAATACCTCATAGAAGTGGTTCTTTATAGCCACTTTCTTACACTACTATTCTATAATTTTCTTCACTTTTATTAAAAACCACAACTAATTATTTGTTTCTTACTTAATGGGGTAACCAAAATCTTAAAAAAATGCATTAGTCAACCAGGTTATCTTAACAAAATATGATAGACTGGCAAGCTCACACAATGGAAAATTATTTTCTAATAGTTCTGGGGGAATAAAGTCAAGCTTCTGGATGGGTTAGTGTTTTGTAAAGCTTCTTTTGACTTGCAAATGATAAATTTCTGGTTGTATCCTCACATCACTGCTGTCCACTAGTTCTTCACATAAGCACACAAATTCTGTTAGACTAGGGCTCATACCTGTGCTTTAATTAACCTTAAATTATATTCTTAAAGGACTTATCTTCATATTAGTCACAATAAGGGACAAGGCCTCAACCCATACTTGGGGGAAGAAAGAGGATATATTTCAATACATAACAGTTTGAAATAATATTCTCATTCTCATCCAAGTAATTACAAACATAATATTAAGAAGAACCAAAACAATGTAGAATGAACAGGTATTTATAGAATATTCCACTTATTAATCCAAAACTAAATTTACTTCTTAATTTATTACATAATTTATTACTTATTACATAAGTAGTTATCATATGGGACATAGCTTCTAGTGTTGGTCATTACAGGACATTATTCCCAGATAAAGGTACTAACACCAAACGTCAAATGCTTTACATTGTAGTTTTATTTTTCTCAAATTACAGACTAGAGGTACACAGTAATTACACCCAGCTCTGTGCTTAGGGAATCATAATAGAATCTAGAGCTCTTGCAGATAAAGGCTCAGCCTATCAAGTTCCTGTCCTTGTTTTTTTTCCCCCTGGTGCCAGGGATTTAACATAGGATCACACGTGGGAGGCTACCTGCTCTATCTCTGACTCACACTTCTGGTCCTTAATGTTAGATCTGTTTATGACTTTAACTCTTGTGGGTTTTTCTTTTCTTGAGGAGCACCTATTAGTGGTATGTTAGATCTCCTTTGCTTATATTCACAGTCACTTTCTCTTGAAATACTTCCTTTTCTTCCTACATTTTCTATCTAAAATATTCTTTATCTTAACTTTAGATTAATTTTAATGTTATAACTACTGTGTTTATTTGTTCCAATGTTCTTCCTAGTTGAATCTTTATTTCTAAAATGTTTTATCTTTTCACCTATAATGATTTTCTTTTTGTTGTTATTTTGGGGGGAACATTAATGTGTTCAGTGCTTACTCCTGCCTATTTGCTCAGGGATTACTCCTGGGTGGTCCAGGGTGTGGGGTCCTGCATGTGGGGTGTCAGGGATAGAACCTAGGTGGGCTGCATACAAGATAAACACCCACCCTTTTGGACTATCTCTAAGGCCTCAATGATTCTGCTTTCTGCAAAATCATTTCTTAATTGATCTACTTGGATTTCTATTACCCTGACATCATCTTCCTTATAAACTTTAGTGTTTTTTTTATATCAGCAGGTAGTTTTTTTATGTTTTCATATATTTTGAGAGTATTTATATAATTGGTGTACTAGAATAGAGATGTTACTCTGATCCTTATTCTTTTTGCCTTACTTGACATTTGTATGGTAATTTTTTCTATTTTTTTTCTGTAGATTCAATACATAGGAAAATAATTTTCCTAAGTATTTTTTGAGAAAGCATGGTTCAGAATAGCTTTATTAACTACAGAGCTCCCTCTCCTGTTGTTTTCAGAGTGTTAAAAATAGGCTGATTTCCTTCTGAAGTATTCTGGCTCTATTATTTTTTTCCTCATGTCCACTTTTATTATCAAACCATGAAGAGGAAGAAAAAAATTCTCTGAGATTTTGGGCAAGAACAAATGACTCACAAGTTAAAAAATGTTATAAGCAGACTTCTTTAAAAAAAAAGAAAGAAAAGAAAACAGTAACATATTGAGTATCTTAAAGAAGAGCCAAAGATTTTGAATCCAGAGGAAAAATATTTGTCACTGAACTAGTAGGAGTCAAACCAAGTGGTGTCTGGGGAAGCAGAACTACTTCCAAGGGAACTCAGGGGCCACCAAGTTCACATCTTGTGAGGTGTGTCAAGGATCAAACTTCACACATCCAAGACACGTGGTCTACCAGTTGACTTGCCTCCAGCCTTACTTTCACATAAAGGGCAAAGTCACTATGTAAGAACTTTGGTACGAAGCATTTTCAGCCACTTAAGTTTTTCCCTTTAATTTTGTATCAAATCCCCTTGAATTACAAAGTTACCAAGAAAATCACTATTGAGTCTCAGTAGTAAAATGTTCCAACATCAATCCCTTCACCAGTTCCCATTCCCTACATCTCCACTTTTTACTTTTGTGGCACATTAGTTTAAATACTATTAATGATAGTGTATCATAACCTTTATATTTTCTTTCAGCCCTCTTCCTCCTCTAGTGTGTCCACTTCCCTCTCTTGTTCTATTGACCATCAAGTCCCAGTTCATTTCTGTAAACTCTGGGCATTTCTTATTCCCCTTTCATGTTTCTATATATATCCCACATATGAGAGAAACCATTCTGTGTCTGTTCCCCTCTGAATCACCACAGTCAGCATAAGACTCTCCAAATCCTTTCACATGGCAGCAAGTAGCATGCCTTCATCTTTTCTTATGCTCAAATAGTATTTCATTGTGTATAAGTACCATAGTTTCTTTATCCAGAAAGCATTGGGATTGTTTCCAGATTTAGCTACTTATAAATCTACTACAATAAATATAAGATTGCAGGTATCTTTTCTGTGTTGTGATTTTTGAGATCTTGGGGTATATTCCAAGTAATGGAGTTTCTGGGTCATATGGAAGCTCAATTTCTAGTTCTTTCGGAAATATCCATATTGTTTCCAAAAAGAGAACAATCAACATTCCTGCAATGAAGGAGAGTCCCTTTTCCCACCACACCCATGCCAATATTCATTGTTGTTCTTTTTGATATGTGCCACTCTTTCTAGATATGTCACTGTTGTTATGATTTGTATTTCCCTGATGATTAGTGATACAAAGCATTTTTATGTTGCTTGGCCATTTTTATTTATTTTTTAAGGAAGTTTCTACTCACCTATTCTCCCCAGTTTTTTTTTAATAGGATTGGATGTTTGGATGTTTTTTGCTTGAAAATTTCCACTAGTGCCATAAATACCTTGATTATTAACATGTTATCAAATGAATGAAGAGCAAATAATTTCTCCCAGGCTGTGAAGTATCTTTGTATTTTGGTCAATGTTTCCTCTGAGATGCAGAAGCTTCATTGTTCAATATAGTTCTATTTGCTTACTTATGCTTCTTCTGGCTTGGCCAATAGCATTGCATCTTTCAAGATGCCTCTAGATTCAATGTCATGGAGAGTTTATATACTTTTCCTCTATATACTTTACAGACTCAGGTCTGAATAAATGTCTTTAATTCATTTTATTTGACTTTTGTGCATGGCATTGGGAAGAGATCTGAGTTTATTTTTTGCATGTGACTCGTCAGTTTTTTCCAAAACCATATGTTGAAGAGGCTTTCCTTGTTCCAATTTATACTCTTTGCTCTTTATCAGCAATTAACTGACTTGAGGGTCTGCCTCTGGATTTTTAATTCTATTCCATTGATCTGAAAGCCTGTCTTTGTTTCAGTACCTGTTTGTTTTAAGTGCTACTACCTTGTAGTGCCATTTGAATATGAGAAAATAAGAATCATTCCATAAAAGCTACTAAAGAACATTAGTAACTGTGATGAAGATTAAAATATATATGCTGGAAAATTATGACTAAGTGGAGGTTTAAAGGGAGCATACACTGCATAGTGACTACATGTTTCAAAAAGTATAGATATAGAGATCAGAGAGATAGTATAGTGAGTAAGGCACTTGCCTTGCATGTGGCTGACCCCAGTTTAATTTATAGTGGCCCATCTTGTCCCCCATCATCTCAAGAAGTGATACATAAGTACATATGTTGGATTAAACCCTGGGTACTGCCCAGTGTGGTCCAAAACAAACCAAAAAAATTATAGATATGGTGAGACAAAAATGGAAAACCAAAAGCAAATAAATGTTCTGAGTAAGTTAATCAAATAAACTTTAAGTGAACACCGTATATTATTGAGTTATTTTACATTCAATGTAAGATGAAATATATAAAGTATCATAATTTATGCCACATTTTAATCCATTATCCTTTTGTCCTTAGAACTAAGTTTCTTATGATGAAAGATGGAACAGAAAAATGTAATATGTAAAAGGGTAGTGGAAATTATTGTTCCTCTCTTTGAATTGTGTATAAAATCAGTATAAAATCAATATGTTTGAATATAGAGATGTATATTATACACACATAGATAATTCATGTTTTTACAAAATCAGCTAAAATCCATATTTGTCCCCAAGAAGGGACTCAAAACAATGACTAGTCAAGTAGCATCAAACACTAGTAACAACAAGATTGTTTATGTGTTTGACATGTTATTTCTCAGTAAAAATAAATCAGAGTATCTTTATTCCAGGTCTGGTCAGGAACATGTATAAGATAAACATGGGAAACTTGTCTAACCATATAGCAAGGAAAGTATTAAAGATGCCTAAGGAAACTATTAAAGACTCTTAGGACCGTGTCAAATGGAGCCAACTTGAAGCAGCTCTTAAATTTCAATAAAGATGCTAATAGCAATTGATTGAAACCCATACATATGTTTAAATCTATTTGCACCTAAGATACAAGGACAGAAAAATTTTGTTGGCTGCCTTCAGAAGATGAAGGGGGAAAGATTTACTTCTCTAAAGTTGGTGAACAAAGTCAAAGAGTCAAGGACTTATCTAGCCTGCCCTTCATGAACTATCCTGATTGGGAAATCAGAAGGAAAAAATCTAGCTAACAACTGATCTAATCATAATATCACTGTTTCACAATCCTAGTGAAGTAATGAATCTGGACACTTAGTCCAGTAACTGCCAAGGACATGGTGAGGGAAAGAGCCTTCTTGTGAAGGGACATATTCCCAAAGGCCCTAGCTCGGCCAAGATGTCAGACTTGGGTCCAGTCACAGTTCTGAACTGTAATTCCTGATTCACTTATAGAAAATTTCAAGGACAGGGAATAGGGGAAAAAATTCCATGATAATTGTGCAAGGAAAAAATACAGACACTTGGAAACTATATAAGTTAAATAGCCCTCTTTCTAATAGATAAAATTTAAGATAGTGGGAGGGAACAACAAGATATAGAGAAGAAACTTACAGATGAATACATAACAAATAAAAGAGGGCAAAAACTAAAGGATCTGGAAATATTAATTTTTGCAGTTGAGTGGTAAAACTGAGAATACATTAAGTAATTAAAAGGAGGAAGAGAGGGAGAAAAAGAGAACAAGAGGATAGATAAAGGGAAAGAGAGAATAAATATCTGTTTATTCTTAGCTTATAGTCTAATGGGAATGAGAAGACAAAAATAAATTAGAAAATACACAAGCTCCCAAAGCAATCAGACTTATTTATAAAATATCTCTTTCAGAAATTATCAGCTAACAATGGCAAAGAGAAAAGAAAATCCCAAAGTACCCATGACCGTGAATTTTTTCAAAAGTTTCAATTCTTGGGTATGTTGCATTTCTATTTGGAAAACAGATGATGCTGAAGCCAGTGTTATCTGTTTTTAATATTCACATGAGCCCATTTTCCATAATCAGCATTCATTCATAATGTCACTGGTGAGGGACTAGAAGAGAACACGATGATTTCCCCCAAAGTAGTGTTTCTGAAAACATACTGCTTCTCAAATCTGTATCACACAGAATTAACTACAAAGAGAATCCAAAGTTAATTAGTGGAACCCTAAGGTACTTTTAGGACCATTGTCAATGAAGGAACTGACCCAATCCAACAAGAGGCTCTGGATAAAGGATGAAAGGCAGATGATCCTAGAGTCAATGATTTCACCCTCATTATGAAGTCATCCCTTATGACTGTTCTGCAAATGACACCATCTGAAGGTTCCACTCAGAGTTTCCAAGGCACTGACCATTCCATATCAGACCATTAAAAAAAAATGTGCTGGAAGAAAAAAAAATGTGCCAGAGTGAGGGTGGGGGAAATTTGCCTTGCAAATAGCCAACCCAGCATGCCATATGGGCCCCTAGCCTACCAGAAGTGATTTTTGAGTGCAAAGCCAAGGTAACCCCTGAGTGCAGTGGAGTGTGTCCCCAAAATCAATAATAATAATAATAATAATAATAATAATAACTGTGTTCTTTTACAATCTGGGTATTTCTTGTCCAAAATTTTGCTCTGTCATCTTTGCCCAGGGAATTCACCAACCAGTGAGTCCAGCACACATAAAAAAGTAATTTGTAAAATGAATAAAGCATTTGATAGTTTGATTTAATAACAACTAAAATTGGCCAGTGTTTCCTCACTGAGAATTTTACATATTCAATATTCTTTGACTGAGAGCTTTGGAAGTTTCTTTGGAAGTGAAAGGGGAAATGTTCCTTCTTAACATTACCATCAACATTCACCAGAGGCTCTTTCCAGCTTCAGACATTTCTTCCCCTTCCCTCCTATCTTTCTATCCAGGTTCATTTTGCTTATCTAGATAAAGATCAATGGACAATGAATGGAAGAAAAGGTTCTGCAACTCAGTGGTTTCTGCAAGGCACACATGAAAGACAAGTTCTAACTTCATGGCTTCCCCAGTTTTTCCCAACATTACAGAGTTGAAAAGTGAAGAATACTCCAGGTTTGGGAGAGAAAGTGCTACAATCCATTAGTTATGATTGTCTCAACAGAGACAATCTATAAAAATCATTCCCTCCTACAAGGTTTGCAGAAGCTAGGTGGTTTACCTGTGTCTGTCACTCCTCATGCACTACCAAAGTCGTGTCTATGTTCTTCCACTGCCTGGCTGCCTACACACACTATGTACCACTCAGGCACACATCTTATGTGTTGAATAATGACCTTAGCAAGAATTTAATCTGAAAAATTAGAAGGGATCAAAACTAGCATTTCAGTTTGGCAAGGATCTTCAGGTAGTCTCATTTCAGTGTCTTTAAAAAATGAGAAAGACCAAGGCGATAGCATTACCCATTCATAGAACTAAGAAAAATAGGGTCCAGAGAGATTGGTGACTGGGCCAAAGTCATCTTGCTTCTACACAATGGCCAAGTTGAATAAATGGTTAAGATCCTTCAATACTTTTATTTTAAGTATGGAGTTTAAAGGGAGTTAACTGGAGGTATGTGTATGGAGAAAATATTTTGTTTAGAGCTAGCTTACTTATTTTCCCTTTATTCTAATTAATTAATCTTAAAGTCAATGCTGTCTTTTGCTTCACTGGCAAAAGATTGAAAGAATCGGTATGAATAAAATAGAATCATAGCACTGCATTGGCAGAAGACATTCAGGACTCATGAGATTAAAATAACCACATGCCTTCAATTTTTCCCTAAGTCATACCCAGCAGTGAAGATAAATTAATATCTCTGCTTTAAGAACAGTAAAAGCAACATGGAGCTATGAACAAACAAAAAGAAAAAGAAAAGGATAAAACAATATGCAACCATGTGGACTCACAACAGAAGAGCAAACAATGACAATAATCACAGGCACACATTCCAACTGGGGCAGATTTTGCTGGCATTACCTGGCATTTGTCAAGTATTTGATGGGCCCTCTGGCTCAGATATTTTTATACTCTACACTTTTTCCTGCATAGTAAAATCAAGCTCCCAGCAGCCTCAATTTTAACTCTTCATAAAACTAAAGGAGAAGGGGGCCGGGCGGTGGCGCTGGAGGTAAGGTGCCTGCCTTGCCTGCGCTAGCCTAGGACGGACCGCGGTTCGATCCCTCGGCGTCCCATATGGTCCCCCAAGAAGCCAGGAGCAACTTCTGAGTGCATAGCCAGGAGTAACCCCTGAGCATCACCGGGTGTGGCCCAAAAACCAAAAAAAAAAAAAAACTAAAGGAGAAGATATTGCTAAACTGGATGAATGAATAGAAATACCAGGGCACCATCATAGAGAAAATCTAGAATCAGTGAGCACTGTGTGTATGCCCTGATGTTGGGGTTTAGGCTGTGGAGGCCAACTGTGCAACCCAGCATCTCCTCTAGCTTCTCTGTTGTTAGAAAATTTCCTACATTGGGGCCAGAGCAGTGGCGCTAGAGATAAGGTGATTGCCTTGCAAGGGCTAGCCTAAGACGAACCACAGTTTGATCCTTCAGTGTCCCATATGGTTCCCTCAAGTCAGGAGCAATTTCTGAGCGCATAGCCGGGAGTACCCTTGAGCGTCAACAGGTGTGGCCCCAAAACAAAACAAAACAAAAACAAAAACAAAAAATAGGACATCATATTTTGACTTTGACATAAGGGCACTTTACTGTCAATTATCTTCCACTCCCCTTCCTTGACCCATGATGCATCAAACCCAAGATACCACTGACTGCATATATCTCCATGGTGCAGACCGTATGCTAAAGTTTACAAATATTTTCTTTTACTAAGTCCTCACAGTAGCAATTTGCCTTTGGCTCCATTGCTTAGCCGTAAAATCTTCAAAAACATGCTTGGCCCCATGTGTAATTCTTTATCATCTCCAACACAGTCACCCATGATAGTAAAGGAGGCCAGTACTCAGTTTTTCTAGGAGTGTTATAGGAAATTTTGCTCATGAACTGTTTTTTTCCAGTAATATGAAGCATAGAGGAAAGTTATAGTCATGGTCATCAAGACAAAAGTCTTGCTCAGGAAATTTTCCTTGATAAATATTTAGATATCTTCTAGAAGCTGGAGATTTTGCAGCAAAAAATAAGCTGTGATTTATAAAAACAGAAAGAAAGAAAAACTGAACCCCTGGAAACTGGCTCTTAGTTTTAAGGCCCATTTGTCACTAAATTTAAGTTCCAGTGTTGAGATCATCCACATAACAAAACTATAAAGACTCCAGGGGCCACAGAGGTATCACAGAAGTTAAAGTGCTTGCTTTGCACATGGCCAACTCTGGTCTGGTCCTCTGCACATTTGGTTCCCTGAGCATGTTACATTTAGGAATAACCCTGAGCACTACTGTTATGTATTTATTAACCAACACCTCCCACACTACACAGCCAATAAAAAGAATCAAAAATTCTAAATTTCATTTTTAGATATGCATTTTCCCCAGGGAGTTAGATGATAATAACTGATACTGGACCCTAAGGTAATTTTTCCTTGACCAAGATGCTTTCAAGTATGAAAACTTTCAACGATTCCAAGAGTAAATGCAAGATGATGCTTGGCTTGCCGTGCTTGAAGTCCTTGCTTCAAACCTCTCCTTTCAAAGCTAGTGGATAAGAATGACGAGCTTGAAATCAATGTATAGGATTGCATCATGAAGCATAAAACAGGCAAGTCCAATTCTTTCTCCCTCCGTGTCCTTTTTCCTTTCCACTTACTGGTAGGAAACACGTATCTGCTGCTGATCCAGACCCCCTTTTCCTCCACCTAATTAGCATTCTGAGTAGATGCTGCTCACAAGGAAAAATCATCCTGCAACTTCTGTCATTCTGATTATGCTGAAGCAGCAGAGGGTTTTCAATAACTGCCTCTGACAAGTATTATTATATCTAGTAATTACTATTCTCTGGGGTAGGTTAGAACAAAATAGACTTGCTTATTGTCGCTGATCTTTCAACCTCAACTGTTAGACTTTTGACCTGCAACAACCAACTAACACAATCGGCCCGCTCCCTTTGTGACCCCTGTCTGAGCTTGTTTTTACTTAAAAGAAAAAAAAATTTCATCTCAAATGACCATTGCCAGTCCATTCTTTGCTTCTTACTGATGAGTTGGATATTCCAGCATTCAGAAGGTCCTGGTATATATGCTCAATGGGTATTTTACACTTAAAATTTAAGTTATTTAACTATATAACTCTCTTCTCTAGTCTGTAAACTTTATTCTTGATGCTAAGATTCCACAGGTAATGTCGACAGTGATTCTCAGAGCAATTGATGTTAATGAGATTTTACCACAAGCCTAGTATAGTGTGAAGTGATTTTATTTTAAAAGGGTTCTCTGATGTATTCTCACAGAAATTAGCCTGTTAATTACCAATGGTTG
The DNA here is from genome assembly GCF_024139225.1 of Suncus etruscus. Lineage (NCBI taxonomy): Eukaryota > Metazoa > Chordata > Mammalia > Eulipotyphla > Soricidae > Suncus > Suncus etruscus. The sequence goes on along the minus strand of NC_064854.1, from coordinate 127,048,287 downwards.
TATTCTATTTCCAGTCTTTAGCTTAAGGACAAATAAAATACCACATAATTTGATACTCTAATATTTCTTCCTATTACCTACAATACTGTGACTTATAAATAAATAAATATATATATATATATATATGGTTGTTCTGAAAACCAAGATTATATTTCTCATATACGTTTGGGTTCTATCCACAGTTTCAGTCTTATAGTTCTTATCCAGTTTTGGAATTTCCTGATTGACTCTACAGAGTTCTAAAGATATCTTTTGTTATGTTAATGAAGATTTGACTCAGACTGGGGCTGGTTGCCAGAAGAACCAATTTTGTGACTAGAGGGTTGGAATTTCCAGCCATATTCCAGACCTCCTAGGAAAGAAAAAGGGCTAAAGACTGAAATCAGTAGCCAAAGGTGAGTAATTTAATCAATTATCCCTTTATAATGAATGCTCCAGGAAAGAGTGACCTTTGAGCTTTTTTAAATTTATTTTATTTTTTGTAAATATAATTTTTATTTTAATCGTAGTGGCTTGCAATATCATTGACAATAATATTTTAGGTACATATTAACATAAAATCAGGAAATTCCCATCACCGAATTATCCTCCCTCCACCTCCGTTCTGTCCTACCTTCCATATCCTCCTCCCTCACCCCTGGGGCTGCCAGAATAAGTGGCCCCCTCTGTGCCTAGCTTACTACTTAGTGGTCCTACACTTGTTTGGTCTTTGTACCTGCCTTATTTCCCGCTCTGATTGGGAGGGGGGACTAGGTGGAGAAACCCTGTATCTCTTAGGCCAAGGGAATTCCTTTTCGATTAACCCCAATATTTACTGTACCAGTGCAGGAGGGAAGAAAAAGGGGGAAAAAAGGCAAAAAGCATAAAACAATTTTTTTATTTATTTATCTAGTCTTTGTCAATTTCTTTGTTTTGGTGTAGATATTGAAGTTTTTGTCTCCATTCGTATTTATTATTTTTTTTCTTCTTTTCTTTTCTTCCCTATGTACTCTGCCATGTTTTTTTATCTCAAGAACCATGGCTTTTATGTGGTGCTTATCTTTTTTTTTTTTTTTTTTTTGGTTTTTGGGCCACACCCGTTTTACGCTCAGGGGTTACTCCTGGCTATGAGCTCAGAAATCGCCCCTGGCTTGGAGGAACCATATGGGACACCGGGGGTTCGAACCACGGTCCGGTCCGTCCTACACTAGCGCTTGCAAGGCAGACACCTTACCTCTAGCGCCACCTTCCCGGCCCCTGGTGCTTATCTTTATTGTTGGCATGCTCACTGGATATTTTATTTGACACCTCTTTGTCTACTGTTGTGGTGTTTAACCTTCTTTTTCCCCTTTGTCTCTCAAACCTAGAATGAGAGCCTCCAGAAGGACTCTGCCCATTTTTGGCATAATTTATTTTATTTTGTTGAAACAATCATAATCTACAGAGTCCTTCATAGTTGAATTTCAGAGCACCATTCCCACCCCCAGTGTCAACCTCCCTCCACCAATGTTCTCAAGATGCATATTATTATCACCAGCCTTTGATCCCTGGCGTGCCAGTATAACAGGCCCATTAAAATTTAGATTTTAAAATTTAAAAGTTTAAGTCCCTTCATTTCCTTTGGCTTGGATATTTAGTTCTATCCTTATTTTCCCCCACCAATGAATCCAAGACAACCTGGCCCCTGACCCCCAGCCTTTCTTTATTTTTTTCTTCTTAGTTTTATAGAAAAAGTAGGAATATGTAGTAAAACAAAATAATCCATGTTCCAAGGTTCTATGGAAAAGGAAGGAACCCCAATTTAAAAGATACAAAATTAAAAAAAAGAAAAAAACGGGTGTGTTGTTGTTTTGTTTTTGCGTAGGCACAGCAAAAGATGAGGAAATAGAAAGAAAAAACCTTCAGCCTTAAAACAGGAAGACCCTACCCATGAAACATCCTGCCATAAAACCAACTTCAGGCTCCAGGCATAGTAAGTGGTCTAACCCCAAAGTCTTTCTTTGTGGTCCTAATAAAAGTTCTTCACAATCACAGTTGTCAGAGTCAGATTTCTGTAGTTAGAGATGCTAGGTTTTATATAAATCCCATGTTGAAGTCAGAGTGCTATGGAACATCTTGTGGTTTCATCTCACCATTAGATGGCAATGCAGGGAACCTTGCCCTGAAATCATGGATCACTTGTCATTACCAACTGGTCAGGGTATAATATGAACCCATTCTGGAGCAAGTCGATGCCAGGGCAACATTGGGGCCTTCCCTGGTAGAAGTCTAATTCCTGGTGCTGGTGCAGAAAAACAATCTCAGTAACCTGGTTCTAATATTAATTCATAACCCAACAGAAACTTGTGTACTAGAATTTCCTACTAAATAGATCCCTAAAAGGGAGAGGAAAAACTACTGCTACATCAAGAAATAGGCAGTAAGAATTATACCTATTAAAAAAAAATCAAAAGAAATATTCGAAGTAGATATACATGACCCCTTTAAGTTTTTTTAAATAGTCTGGAGGGATAAAATTCGGAGCACATATTCAATCTGTGACATGGTCTTCTGGAGTCTGAAAAATAACATATTAGGAAATGTCCTTGAGCTGAAAAACTGGATCTGGTAATGAGCAACAGTCCATAGCGATTAAAGGTGAGAGAAAAGGGGCCACCAAGAGCAACTCAGCAGTAGCAGTGGTGGCAGTTTCTTCTCAGGCTAAGGCAAGATGGACTGGCAATCTGCCTTTTCACTTTGGGAACCAGTTGATAGCTGGACTGGGGTATGGGGAATATTCTGGTTCCTAAGGAGTTAAGAACTTAGGATTAAAAGGGTTAAATGGGGAGAAATAACAGATCGGGGATGAGTGAGTGAAGGGCTAGAAAAGAATCTGCAAAGTAGTAAGGGGGGAGAGGTTATATATAATAGGATGAAGGACAATATACAACATAGACAGACATTATGTACATGGCAGACAGACATTAGACAGTGGCCTTAGAACTTTTCCCATGTTTCTGAACTTGTGGAGATTTAGGGAGGATGGCCTGGCCCAGCCCTTTCCCATCCATTGCCAGGACATTTCTTCCAACTAGCTATTCTAGAATGACAGCTTTGATGGTATTATACTGAATATTCAGGTTTCCTGAGTTCTATCAAGTTAATTTAACCTAAGAAGAGAGTCCTAGGGATCATTTATCTATACCTAGTCTGTCAGATGCACATAACAAGCACTTACACAAGTTCTCAAAAGAGAAAGGTGATTTGGAGAGACTGAATTCTTTACTTGGGCAATTTGCTCCTAATTACATTCATAAATGTAAGAATGAATTAAGGTGTAAAATTAACTAAGCTGAATTCCAGGACACCCTACATGCATATGGAGAACTATTGTCTGTATGTAGACACCTTCTTTACACACGTACACACATCTATTGGAAAGTTGTTTCATGCAGATGTTCACCTTCATTATTTGAATGACCTGATAGCTTTTGAAATTTATAATATCAGATAGAGAAATAATATAGTAGTACATGATTTGGTAGGGTACATGATAGGCATGCTAATCCTTTGATTTCTGACAGCACATGGTTTTCCCAAGCATCATAAGGTACAGAGACCCCTGAACATGGCCAAGTATGGCTTAGAGGCCTCCCAGCTCTACTGTGTGGCCCATAAAAACACCCTAGAACCACAGGGCCTGAGCATCATTGCATCCTCAGGACCTGCCATTGAATCACTCATACAATTGGCCAAGAAGACTGTTGAGCCACCAGGTCTCCTGAGTACCACCTAAACGCTCCCTCTCTAAAAAATTTTTTGTACTAATAATTTTTTTTACTTAAGCACCATTTTACAGAAATGTTCACAGCTGGGTTTCAGTCATAGAACATCCTTCATCAGTGTAACTTTCTTGCCATCAATGTAGCCCATTTCCCTCCCAGCCCTTGTCTCTTGCCTGTCTCTGGGATGCTTCTCTCTCCTCTCCCTCTCTCTCTCTCTCTCTCTCTCTCTCTCTCTCTCTCTCTCTCTCTCTCTCTCTCTCTCTCTCTCTCTCTCTCTCTCTCTCTCCTCTCTCTCTCTCCACTTTCTGACATTTTGGTTTGCACTACTGTCAATAAGGAGGTGAGGAGGTGCTATGCATATCACTTTATCCCTTTTTAGCACCCAGTCCCTATCCAGAGTGATCAGTTCAAACTATCATTGTCATAGTAGTTGTCAGTGTAGTTAGTGGTTTGTGTCTTCTATTTTCCCATTATCCACAGATGAGTGAGACTATTCTATGTCTACCTCTCGCAATTTGACTCATTTAACTCAGCATAATTATCTTCATGTTTATCCATGTAGAGATAGATGAATTTTATGACTTAATTTTTCCTAGCAGCTGCAGAGTATTCCGTTTTGTACGTGTACCACAGTTTCTTTAGCCACTAATTTGTTGTCAAGCACCTGGGTTGTTTCTAGATTCTGGCACTGCAATGAACATAGGAGTTCAGTGGGTATTTTTATAGTGTTTTTGTGTTTCTAGGGTATATCATATGGAAACTCAATTTTCCATTTATTAGAATTTCCATATTGTTTTCCAGAAAGACTGACTAGATAGCATTCCCACCAGCAGTGAATGAGAGGTCCTTTCTCCCCACATTCATGCCAACACTAGTTGTTTTTGTTTATTATGATGTGTGCCAGTATCTGTGGTGTGAGATAATACACTATTGTTGTTTTGATCTACATCTCCTTGATGATTAGTAATATGGGGCATTTTTTCATGTGCCTTTTTGCCATCTGTATTTCTTGTTTGAGGAAATGTCTGCTCATTTGTTCTCCCCATAAATTTTAGTGTTTTTCCCACTCAAAATAAGCATAATATAAATGTGTAATTATTTATACATCTTGCTAAGCACTATCACTTATAAAAGTTGATACCAATAAAATAGATGGCCTGAGATTTACTGTTGCCCCCACACACACACTAGGAAGAAGTTCTGTGACACTGAAAAGAAAATATCCTAGCAAGTGCATTAATCTATTGAGTCTTTTCTATTAAAGTAGTCGACATTGTGGGACTACTATAAGGAAACAATTATAAAACCCAAATTGGATTTTTCCATAATCATTTGAGCTGATTTGCTTTTCTTTTGAGTTGAGCAGAAATTTACTTCTGCCTCATTAGTATGCAGAGGTGACTGGCAATTCATAATGCCAATATGGTATATTATGTAACTAAAATGAAATCTTAAGTTCTACAGAGGTTTAGCTATGACATATGAAATGACATATCTGTTGGTGTTTAATACATATTAGTTATATGGCAGTACATAAAAATGCTTTTTTGATGAGGGAAGGAAATTGGTGGAAGATTTTAATAATGTATAATTGATGGCACATATATGTGACATCTGATCTGTACATAGAAAGGCACACTTGATGTAATAGTGTGGGACAGTGCTTTTTTTTCATAGGTCCCTTTCACTGAAACTGAACTTTCAATATCAGGCTTAGAGATGTGACAAGAAGACTGGTTTCTAAGGCCAACATGCTAGCTCAAAGGGCTGTAGGACATGATCTGTAAGTGGTAGCCCTTGACTGGAACTCCCACGCATCATCCCCAGAGCATGCCATTGGGAGAGGCCAAAAATACACAAAAAATAAATATAAAAATAAATAAATAAATATACCTCATAAGAGTTTGGAGCTTAGTCATATCCTAAACATTATGACTATAACAACATACATCAAGAAAATAAAGACCCCCAAAAGTCCTGAAGTAATGAAACCTGTTTTAACTCTGTCTTTCCTTCCTACAGGTATGTGTCCATGAAGGAATATTCCTCAGCTTAATGTCTGCCTATTAAACTTTGTTTCACTTCCATCGCTTTAAGAAAATTCTACAATAGAAATGGAGGAAACTAAGAAACATAATTTAGGGACACTAGAGCCAGTGCTGCATCTTTGCACAACATCAGCCAATCATAGAAACACTCTGCTTTTCCCATCTGGGTAGAAAATATCGAAGTAATAATTCTTAAAAGGCATAAAGGGTACAATTAAAAAGTTGAGTCCATTAAATGGAGTCTTCATGGGTCCACAAGCATTTCTCTTCATAAAAGTCAGAGATACAGCTGCTCGGATAAAAATTCTTCTTTACCATAAAAATCTGTACAGATGCTTTGGACCTACATTTCATTTGCACAATGATAAATCCAAACTACATGGCTGCTTAGGTTAATGTGGGACATAAAATACTAACTTCTTAGATAAACATCAACAGTGTCAATTTTAAGTAGGAAAAAGGTGGATCTGTTAAGCAAATTAAATATCCCCTCTAACACTTTCCTCCTCTCCTAGACACTCCCCCAAATATTTCAGGACTCCGAGGTGCTATTTCCTGGAACAGAAAACCTCAGAAACCCTTCTGTGCCAGATGTGTTATTCCTCCTGGGGACATGAGCAGCTTGAGCAAGATATGGCAATGTTTAACACAAATTACTTAACACAATTAATTCTTCTAGTGGAAACAGAGGTGTTGATAAAAAGGTATTTTACCCTACTCTTAATATCTGATCAAAGTAGCCACTAGCATCATCTGCTACCATTACAAAGAGTCATTAGACATGGAATACTTCTTGTGTCTTCTATTAAAAATGTCAACAGCAACAGGGGTTGACATTAATGGGAGAGATAATGAGTCCCAAAGATGGTGCTAAGTGCCTGATGTTATTGTTTTTATTTTATTCTCAAAATCACCTGTGATATGGGTGTTACTATAATATGAATTTAATTGCGCAGGAAGCTGAGGTTCCGAGTATAAAATCCTTTGTACAAAATTCCCTTGGCAGGGGCCAGAAAGATAGTACAGCAGGTAGGGAATTTGCCTTGCATGTGGCCAACTTGGGTTTGATCCCTGGCATCCCATATGGTCCCTCAATCCTGCCCAGAACAATTTCTGATTACAGAGCCAGGAGCAACCCTTGAGCATTATTGGGTATGGCCCCCCAAAAAGTCTTTTGGCAGTGTGCCACAAAGTTAGAACACAGAACAACATAGCAGCCACTAATTTGAATAACCATGTGGCTTGGCCACCTTAAATCAATTGTTCCTCAGATGAACACTGCATTATATTTTTTTATAATTTATTCAATTGTCTCTAGCTAGAACACCCAGATCCACAGCTCTGATAATTTCCATGTACAGAATTTGTATTTTTCAAGCTAGACTTTTATCATTTGCTTGTGTATGTGAATGCACATTTGTTTGGTGTTGAAAATGGAAACCAGATTTGTGCATGCAAGACAGGCACTTGACCTACACCCCCAGCCCTCAGAGTTAGGTTTTAGGAGTCAGCTCCCAATATTCACCCACAGGACAAATATTGGCAGGTATACTCGGCACCTTGCTCTTCAAACCAAAGTGTCACGTTAGCTCTGCTAAGATAACATAGCAGGTATTTTATCTTTGCAAAGTTTTAGATTAACAGAACGACTGCTAAGATAGAGCTTCTCTGCATCCAAGACTGAGACTTAATCATAAACTAGAATCCATAGGTTACTTTCATGGGATATTTTATTTAACATTCTTTTATGTTCTGACATCTCATTTAGGATATCACAGCACACTTACTTGTCCGGCTCCCTTTCACACTTAGGATTTTTAGTTAGGGTTATTATGGTCCTTTCAAGAGCTATTTGTTATATTTTAGAGCATGCTCCTCAAATGGGAGATATACATATATATAAACACACATATATATGTACACACACATTTTTTTTAGTTTTTGGCTATATCCAGTAATGCTCAAGGGTTACTCCTGACTATGCGCTCAGAAATTGCTCCTGGCTTGGGACACTGGGGATTGAACCCAGGTCTGTCCTGGGTCAGCCACACGCAAGGCAAATGCCCTATAGCTGAGCTATAGCTCCAGCCTCATATGCTCACACACTTTTGGAACAACGTTGAATTGCTCAGGGATTACTTCTGGCTCTGATTTTAGAGGTCATTCCTGATGGGGCACAGGGGATCAAACCCTGGGTCAGCTGCATACGAGGCCGGTGCCCTAGCTTCTATGTCATATCTCCAGCCCCATCAGTTGTATCACTGGTCATCAAAGGTTCTATAGAGGTTTTGTGGCTCCCAATTAACTACTCTATACATCATTTATAACCTGTGCCAGGTTTACTCAGGCTCTGGGACCTGGAACACAATGATGTAGATAAGGGACCTGCTTTCACAGAGCTGATATTTCAGAGAGATATAGCAGAAAAGTTTCAAGGTGTGTGTGGTAAGTGCTAAGAAAAAAACATAAAGTGAACATAATGGACAGCCATCCTCTATTCCAATGCCTCCTTTTCAGAGAGGCCTTCCTAGATACCTGCCACCACCCCATTTCACAGGTCCTTGTGTTCACCATACTAGTCGTATTAGAGCATTCACCGTGTTGAATGTAATTATACATCTCTGACCTCTCCCTACTACACTGACAACTCCCTGGGAATGGGGATGAAGTAGACTTTTCTTTCAATTAATGATTTTGCACAGCGAGTATCCAGTGAGGATCCATCAAACTCCATGGCAAATGATTGGCATGAGATTCTGCAAACAACAGGGACACTGGCGGCAACATGGATTTGTAGCCTAGCTGCATAATTTGATGCCCGTGTCTTGCATTATCTAGATCAAAATCCATACATGTTATGTTCTACATCTATGTTTCATGAAACAAGCTATTCAATATTAGATGAATAATAAAGAAATGCATTTGTACATACACAGAACTCAGTGGTTACCTTAGGCGGTATGCAGATATTGGAAGATATGTTCAACACAAGGGTGAGGGTGAGAGACTGCATGGATATGGTACTTCTAAAAACAAAGCTATTTTGACTAAAATGAAAAACAAAATCTCTCACCACTTGTGACAGATTTTCTTTGTTTTCCTTTTCTTTTGGGGGGGGGCAATTTTGGGCCACACCCAGTAATGCTCAGGGGTTACTGCCGGCTATGTGCTCAGAAATCACTCCTTCTTAGGGGACCATATGGGACACTGGGGAATTGAACCGAGGTCTGTTCTAGGTCTGTCACGTGCAAGGCAAATGCCTTACCGCTGTGCCATCACTCTGGCTCCATCGTGACAGATTTTCTTTGGGGTTTAAAAACTTACTGAAGAGACAAAGATGGTGGCTCAAAGGGATGAAACACATTGTTTGCAAGTGAGAGTCCTGGGTTTATTTTTTAGGCAACATGGTCCCTCAAGCATTGATGGGAAATGACCCTGAGGACTTCTTCCATAAAAAGCTGTTACCAACTAAACAAAACCATCTGATAGCATTTTCTGTAAAAATTAAGATAATACACACATAAGGCTTAATGTATAACACAGCTCCTAGTAATCCTACGCTAAGTGGCATTGATAGAATGGTGATAGATAATGTTCTCTCATTCACACTACTATTCAATTTGTTAAATCACCCTGGGCCATAACTCATTGAGTGCTCATTGTAACCCAACGAATCAGATACCACCATTACCTCCCTATAGCTGAGGACCTTGAATTCTAAGATATTCCATAGTTTCTCGAAGGTCATAAGCAGATCCAACTGGAACACTCTGGTTGACACTGTGGCTGAGCTCTTCATGTCAGACAAAACAAGGGGAGGAGGGAGATTTGGGACATTGGTGATGGGAATGTTGCACTGGTGATGGGTGGTGTTCTTTAGATGACTGAAACCCAAACACAATCATGTATGTAATCAAGGTGTTTAAATAAAATTTAAAAAAAAGAAAAAAATTAAAAAATTTAAAAAAAAAGAAATAAAAATAATTTTAATCACCAAAATAATAATAATAATAATAATGTACACATATGTGTCATAACATAGAAATACATTGTATAAACACATACAGAGATAGGTTTTATACAGCAAAGGCCACTCCCACAATGAGACATTCCACAAAATATTCCAGTACAATGAATGAGGCACTGGACTCAACGGTTTGGTTGAACCATGACATAACAATCACCACACATATAGCAAGAGGTTGTTTTCCAAGAAATAACTTTAGTGCTACTCCCTGAGTTCTTCTAAGTGCTTCTTGACCACTCCAGAGCAACCTCCTCCATTCATCATGCAGCTGCCTATGACCACAGAATGAACATGACAAATTTGTCTTCACAACTATGAAATCTAGTCTTGTCCCTGACAAAATCATGTACTTCTAACTCTAATACACATGAAAACCATCCGGTCATTTAACAAATGTCTATAGGACCACTCCAACATAATCTTCTGTATACTGAAAAATATAAAAAAAATGAACAAACTAAATGAAAATCCAATTCAGCTCCAAATCAACATTCTAGCAGCATCTACCAGCATTGTTATAGCATTATTACTATGATTACTTTGGCTGTGATTGTGAGTCTCTTATTCAGAGGGCTGATCTAGGACAAAGTCTGTCTCTCTACAGAGGCTCGGAGTATTTGATAAATCAAGAAATATGTTAACTAATAAATTGCCTTGGTCTTTCAAGAGTTCTAACAATCATCTCTTGGAAGGGCTCCTTTTATCTACACTGAAAATTAGACACAAGTAGCACTGCCCCTACCCGAGAGAAAGTGGATCTATGATTTCATTCTATGAGTTGACAGAGAAGATATCACATCCGGGTTTTTAATTCTTGCTTAAGAAATTCTTCTACTCAGGGTACAGAGAGATAGCATGGAGGTAAGGCATTTGTCTTGCATACAAAAGGATGGTGGTTTGAACCCCCGTATCTCAGATAGTCCCCTGAGCCTGCCAGAAGTGATTTCTGAGCGTAGAGCCAGGAGTAACCCCTGAGCACTGCCAGGTGTGACCCAAAAACCAAAAAAAAAAAGAAATTCTTCTTTTATTCAACCAAGATAAATCACTGAATTTCATCAAATAGAAATCCTTATAAACACCTAGATATTATCAACTGTGACACTTGAGTCATTCATTTTCTAGAGATCCAAACAACTCGCCATTGAACATTCTATGTGGTGAAACCATTAACCACAGGTCCTGTCTTTTATGTTGGCAGTATGCATATTTTTGTACGCTGCAGTCTGTGACCAACACACTTAGGCAGAACCCCAAAATGGAGTCTATCCAACTCACCATGTGTCCCCTCCACCATCTATCATGCTTATCTGAGCTGGATATTTTTTGGCAACCGATTCAATTTACATGCTTAGAAAGAAACTTGGAAATTCCAGGCCATTCAATTAATCTTTATGTATTTTGTCCTATAAAATAGCAGAGAAAATGTTTACAACTCACCAGAATGAATTATCATTTATAATTGCTGTTAAGCAGAGATGCATCTATATCTATCTATATAAAATCTTGCTGAAATAAAAATGTCAAATCCAGATTCTTTGGCAAGATAAAAAGGAATTTTATAATACTGCAGAGATGACATGTGGCTTCAATAATTTCTCAATGAAATATCTTTTTTTTTTAGGGCCACTCCCAGTAATGCTTGGATCCACAGTAGCTTGGTCTGATGGTTCAGTATTCAGATGAGGGATTCTGAGTATTTGTATCTGACAGAGCTCTGTGGCTATTTGTGGTCACACCCAATAATATTAAGGGAGACACACTATACCAGGACCCAAAATCAGGACATCATATGTCACTAGTATGTGCTCCACATATAAAGCTTTGTCCTTGCCCTTGTATTGTAATTTTTCTGTTTTGTTTTGTTTTGTTTTGTTTGGGGGACACATGTTCAAAGGTCCGGCCAGCCGGGGTCCCTGGGGCTATTTTTGGTGATATTTTTGGTGGAATGCCAGGTATTGAAGCTGAGTAGGCAGCATGCAAAGCAAGTGCCCTACCTGCCATCCTATTACTCCATCCCTGTATTGTAATTCTTGAGCTATAAGTATAACAAATTTAATGAAGCTCAACATTTCAACCTGTCTCCCACAGAGTTCAACAATCTGCCTTGAGAATCTCTTAGGTCTGACTGTGGCTCGGAAATCATTTACATGCTACAATAAGCCTTTCATTCATAGATCATGAGACAAACTCTTCAAAATTATATGCAGAAATGATGATGCCTTTTTAGAAATTAGTGACTCTCATAATTTACCAATTTAATATGTATTGTCTTATATCATGCATATAAAAAGTGGACATATTTTCTAGATGAGAAAGTTAAATTCTCAGCCAGTTTGAAAAAAAATCTGCTATAGACAGAAGTGATTAATACACAGATGTCCCTTTCTCACATTCCTGGGAACTTAAGTCCAACTTTAAAGGTCCAGCATATTTAGTGTCTGATATGAGCCTCAATCCTAACTTGTTGTTGGTCATCCAGTCATAAGAACTCCACATGGAGGAGAGAAATAGGGGGGAAAAGAGAGAAAAAAATAAAATACATGCTATAGTCTTTTTTTATTTTTTATTTTTTGGATTTTTGGCCACACCGGTGATACTCAGGGATTACTCCTGTCTATGTGCTCAGAAATCGCTCCTGACTAGGGGGACCTTATAGGATGCCAGGGGATCAAACCGTGGTCCATCCTAAGGTAGTGTGGGCAAGGCAGATGCCTTACTGCTTGCACCACAGCTCTGACCCCTATGCTATAGTCTTAAAAAGCACTAAGCCCGGTAGCCTAGAACACAGCTTGTGACCTCAACTAAACTTAATCAAATCCCAAAAGTCCCACATTATCACATCATCGGGGTTGGACTTCAATGTCTGAGTTGGGGTTGGGAGTAAGTTCTAAACCAACCCAATGTGGGAACAATTAGTCAATAGCTGACAGGAAGGAGAATTTCACAGACTCTGAAAATTTCATCTTTTGCAAAGTCCAAAGATATCAGGAAATATTCCATTGGTGAGAGTGAAAACAAAAGCCAGTATATTTGTCCTAAATTTAAACTATACCTACATTATTGCTAAACTCGTTTCTATTATAGGATCAGAAACTAGAAACACTAAAAAGTTTCAAGTATTTTAAACCAAAGGCAAAATGATCAAATGATAGTGAACCTTAATTAGTAGTATTATTTTTATTTATACTCAGTAATGTTTTTCGTTTAAAATGCAGAGTACCTTTGACAATGTCTACCTCTTGCATACTACTGTGCATGTCAGAAACCTCTTCTACTTAGTGATTTTTGAGAGTAGCAATGAAAAGGACACATGTTTAGTTCAGATAAGAAGGGGAAAAGGGATTTGTGTCATCTGCAATTATATAAATATTAAAATCTACTTCTTGAATCAAGTAGTCTGAATATGAGACAATGAAATGGAGACTGGGAAGGCTAACAATGAACTGGAGGGAAAACTGGCATTTCATGAGCAAAAGCAATTCTGAGGGGCTAGAGCGATGACACAGTGGTAGGGCATTTGCCTTGCACATGGCTGACCCAGGACAGACCACGGTAGGATCCCCTGGCATCCCATATGGTGCACCAAGTCAGGAGTGATTTCTGAGCACATAGCCAAGAGTAACACCTGAGCATCACCAAATGTGGCCCAAAATTAATTAGTTAATTAAAAACCAAGTCTAAGAAGAAACCATATAGGAAGCTAACATCATAAAAAGTCATATAAATACTGCACATACCAGCCTTACAGATTTTCCAAAGATCAGAAAAAAACATCTACCATGAAATAGAGGCCCACACACAACAGAGAACTGAATTTTCTCAGACTAGAACCCACTGTCCCTGTTGACCCAAACAACATCATCCCCAAACTATCCCTCATGCTGATACAAAAATGCAGAAGAAATTCAATGCAGAGAGAGCTACATGAGGCCCTGAGGGTGTCTAAGACATGAACTTTGCTATGGAGCCATCCCACAGACCTCAGGGTCTGCCAATAAATAAAGCATAAACACTGAATGTTGGGCAAGGGAACAGAACATCAGGACCCTCTATTATCCAGAACATAATCATAAGAACTGAAAAAAGTAAGAGCAGGCAGCAGAGAAATAAAACTATCATTTTAAAATGAATATTTTAAAACTTCAGTACTCAATGTCTGAAATAAAAACTCACTGGATGAATTCAGAAATGGAATGGAGATATGATAGGGGCAAGTAGTCCTGAGACAAATCAATCAAAGTTATCCAGTCAGAAATGTGAAAGTAAAGAAACAGGGAAAAAATGAACAGAGATTCAAAAACCTTTGTGAAAATGTCAATATGTAACTGGAATTTTAATAAGAGGGAAGAAGGAAAGAGGCTAGAGTTTACATACAGAAAACCCAGGTCCAATCCCAGCAACAAAGAGTCCTGGGAATATTTTAGGGACCAGTCCCCAAATGTGTCACATATAGCCCAAAAGAACAAAAAGAAAAACAAAAATGGGATTTTGGGAGGTCGGTTTTTTTTTAATGATAATAATTGCCAAAATTGGCCAGAGACAATTTTGTAAAAAGATTCAAGAAGTTCAGCAATCAGAAAGAAGATAACTCAAGGACGGTAAGCATAGCACAATGGAATGACTGAAAACAAGATGTAATTATAATCTCAAAAGAAGCTAGAGAAAAATTATATACTATATACAATGATTTGAATAATCACAAATTTCTCATCAGCTCCACTGAACTTCTCATCAGAAACCAAGAGGAACAAAAAATAAAAGTGAAATGGTATGTTTTAAATGCTAAAGGAAAAATGCTAAAAAAAAAAAGTCCTCTGAAATACCGTTCCAGGATAAAGGGAAAACGAAGACGTGTACAGATAAAAGAAAACTAAAAGAATTTGTCACCAACAGACCAGCTTTAGAAAAAAGACTCAGAAATTTCTTCAAGTCAAAAATAAATGTGCTTAGAAGTAAACTTGGATCTTCAAGCATGAGGGAAGATAAAAATGGTAAAAGCTCGTCAAAAGCAATAGGCTGTCTTTTCTATTCTTTAGCACTCACTCTAAAATATGGATGAGTGTTTAAAGCAAAAAATGATAACATTGTCTGTTGAGGTTTTTTAATATGTGCTAATTCAATACATATGACAAGGATAAAATAAAGATCGGGAGGTAAAAGGACTGATAGGATTGCAAGAGTTCTACATTTTACAAGAAATGATACAATATTCACTGTCAGTGGACTGTGAAAGGTTAAGTGATAATTCTCAGAATCAGAAAATGCAGAAACAAGGAAATCAATGAGCAAAAAGACTTTTTTCTTTGAAAATAAAATTTTAAGATGCCCATAGGAAATATTCACAAAAATCTTGCTGGAAAAAAATTAGGCTGCTGTATAAGATGCTAATTTAATGATCAGTGGATTTTGATGAACTCTAATATAGATTAAATAAACTCTAATATAGGCTTAAGCATGCTCATTTTTAATAATTACAAATAATTCTCATTAAAACTACTCAGAGGCTCAAAAGTACTACTTATTCCTCATAAAAATGCTCAGTTGTAAAAAGGTTGAAATAATCAACTTTAAATACATACAAGAAAATAAACCAGTCATAAAATATTTTGTAATCCGAAATAGAAGCTAAATAACTAATAGAACTTGAGTTATGGCTGCCCTATCTCCTCTTATCTTTATCACTTTAATATTCTAGGCTATTCTGCAAGAAGGCAGAAAGTGGATGGTTTTGAAGCCATATATTTACTGTTTTCCCCAACGCCCAGTAAAATGCCTATGTCATGGTAAGAGACAAAATTGAAGTTAGACTGAAGAATATTGTTCACGATGGCAGTGAGAATGAAATGTGCTTTGTGAGAATGACGTTCTTTGCCTGGTGGGCTGCTACATAGCAAGCTTTCCACACCTCCAGCTACCATCCCAGGAATTCACTCTCCCCACTCTCACTCAACACTCATGGCATTACAAAGCCTCCAAACTTCTCCACTTGGAAGAGGCCACAGAGACATAAAAACGCAGGTCCACAGGCCTGAGCACTAGGCCTCATCCCTGTAGTAGATTTATGTAAGGGTAAATTCTACATGAGAGCCCTATAAGTTCTGTGATGCATCTTAAGAGCTTTGTTTATCTGGATGTGGATGATTACATAGAATACATATCTGAACACTTTAATTGATCATTATTGTCTTACATTAAAGCATGTACTGTTAAAATCTAGCATTTTTTCTGGATCACCAACCC
Source organism: Suncus etruscus (assembly GCF_024139225.1). NCBI lineage: Eukaryota > Metazoa > Chordata > Mammalia > Eulipotyphla > Soricidae > Suncus > Suncus etruscus. Next base: position 127,032,229 of record NC_064854.1, on the reverse strand, counting down.
TAGATTCAATCATGCTGATTGATCTGGGTGCACCTACCAAATCAATAATTTTAATGACATAGTAGCATACAGTACTTCTGGAGTGGGACATCCTTCAGATACAAGGTGATTTCAGATCTGCCTGCCTTTGATGACCTGGGCAGTTTCGAGAATGTTCTTAAAGTGAACACTGAGATTGGAAACTCTTTGATTTGCATCTCCCCGATGATTAGTGATGAGGAGCATTTTTTCATGTACCTTTTGGCCATTTGTATTTCTTCTTTGACAAAGTGTCTGTTCATCTCTTCTCCCCATTTTTTAATGGGATTAGATGTTTTTTTCTTGTAAAGTTCCATCAGCGCTGTGTATATTTTGGGTATATATGCCCCTTATCTGATGGGTATTGGGTGAATAGTTTCTCCCACTCAGTGGGTGGCTCTTGTATCCTGGGCGCTTTTTCCTTTGAGGTGCAGAAGCTTCTCAACTTAATGTATTCCCATCTGTTTATCTCTGCTTCCACTTGCTTGGAGAGTGCATTTCCTCCTTGAAGATGCCTTTAGTCTCAATGTCATGGAGTGTTTGACCTACATGTTTTCTATATACCTTATGGTTTCAGGTCTGATATCAAGGTCTTTAATCCATTTGGATTTTACCTTCATACATGGTTTTAGCGAGATTGGAAACTCTTGATTCGCATGATATTTAAGATATTCTGACTCATATGAATAGAGAACTACTTTTGAAAACACCTAAGGTTGCTTAGGGTAATCGCTTAAGAGTTTTTATCTTTGTGCTCGCTTCAGCAGCACATATACTAAAATTGGAATGATACAGATAAGATTAGCATGGCCCCTGTGCAAGGATGACATGCAAATTCGTAAAGCATTCCATATTTTTAATAAAATAATTGATTGGTTAAAAAAAGAGTTATTTATCTTCATTCTTACAGGCCACATGAAAATCAAAGTTTTCATAAATTCAGCAATATTTAAGTTACTTTTATTTAAAATTATTATAATGTATCTTCTAAAAGAGACTATTAAATAAAAAGCATACACACGACTAAAGAAATTTTACTGAAAACTTACTGGATAAGAACAATTAGTACTCAAATAAGCTTGCAATGAAAATACTGGTCATATCAGAGAAATCTTCAGATTTCTGAATTTCAGCAATTCACAGAAATTTTCCTATTGTCACCAATAGGAAAACTACATTTTTAATATTTTAAGTAGCCCACTGTATGCAAATTCACAGTCCAAAAGATGCTTGAAATTTCATTTAAAAGGGACATTAGCAAACACAATTTTAGAGATTCAAAATACACAGTTAACGAGGTAAAATGTTAAGTGCAAAAAATAGGTTTGAGTTTTAATGGCATAGTCTTTGAGAATATTTCCATTAGTAAGGAGAGGTAGTTTTTATTAAGAATCCTTAATTAATTACCACCATATTGTCAGCATATTGTCAAGAAATGTAGTACTCTGCCCAGATCTGGGATTATTCGATAATTGCCAAGCTTTCTGTGAGACCGTTCACATCTACCAGATGAATGCAAGGAGGGAGACTAATGTTTCATAACACTGAGACACAAAGGAAAGGTTCTACAAAGCAATGAAAGGAGGAGATCATTGGTTGAGAGCCAGCAAATATTTAATGTTTCCCTTGTGAGGCGGAAATAGGAGAAACGCAATGCCAGCTAGAAATAAGTAAAAATCCCCCAGATTTCTTTGAAAGGAGGATCGCTTCAAGAACACACATTTTATTTTGCAACCTATTAGAGGTCAAACAATTATGATGAGGCTATCAATTCCAAGATCTCCTTAATATTTATGAGACATCCATGTTTATTTTTGTACTCTTGTGATACTTCACCATCAAAAAATAGTGTCCTATTTCCTTTATATGTTTAATTCCTCTATAATAATACATCTGAGTCTGTTTATTCTCAAATGTAGGGAAACCTTTGAAATCACGTTAGTTTTCTTCAATTACTTCTTTTAATTTATTTTTATGTATTACTTCTATTATATATATATTGTTTTTTTTTCTTTTTCTCCTTAACTTCACCTGTTTTGGTTCTGCGTAGTATGAAAAACCTACAAGAAAAAGTCTTGCCTGGGATAAAAGCTCAGATCAAAACTGGGACAAAGAGATTGTGTAGCCTGACATTCTTATCCCCAAATCACCAGCAATATAACATGGCACCATTCCTTTTTGCAAAAGCATACTAGAAGGAGGGAAATTTTCTGTATAGAACAAGCCCTTATCTATTAAAAATATGAACCCATACATTTTATAATACAGTGTTGCCTCCCACGCTGAACATGTGTTATGTATACCCAACTTAGACTCCATTTGATCAGACAGTGACCATCCAATCCGGAGCACTAGAGACCAGACGTAGAACAGACACAGTTTCCTGCAACAGCACCACGAACTAAGCTACCCCTGGGAAATTTCAACACTGCTCTAGCACCAACTTGTGCCAATTTTGATATGACGTGACATCCTGACCATGAGGAAATGGCAACAGCTTGATCTAACAACAGGTTGTTCTTTCTAATCACTTAACGGTAAAATGAAATCAAAAGACACGTCACCAGGGGCCAGCGAGATAGCATGGAGGTAAGGTGTTTGCCTTTCATGCAGAAGGACAGTGGTTCGAATCCCAGCATCCTATATGGTCCCCCGAGCCTGCCAGGGGTGATTTCTGAGCATAGATCCAGGAGTAACCCCCTGAGCACTGCTGGGTGTGATCCAAAAACCAAAAAAAAAAAAAAAGAAGAAGAAGAAGACATGTCATCCTTTGATCTGTGCAAAAACCAAGATCGCTAACTACAGAAGACTGAATTTGACAACCATGACTGGGCAGAACTTATTCTGGGACCAAATAGAAAGACCCTAGCTTAGGCTTCAGCCTAGAATTTGTACAATAACCAAGATCTCTAATTCCAAAGGTCTGACTTTGACAACTGTGACAGATCAGATCTTCCAGAAACATAATGAAAGACTACCTTAGGCTTCATCCTAGGATCTGTGCAAAATCCAAGACAACCAGTTACAGAAGACTGATTACAACAGTGATGGAACAGGAGTGCTGGAACCATAAAGAAAGACGCTATCCTAGGCTTCATCCTAAGACTTGTGCAAATACCAAGATTTCTAGTTAGAGGCCTGATTTTATCATCCACAACTGAGCGGAAAGGTTACTGGCACCATAAAAAGTCCTTGGGTTGTGAAAAGAAGCATTTATGGAGCCTATAGTAATTCCCATGACAGTATGTTTCAAGGATGGAGAAACCCTTATCTTTTAGGCCAAGGAAATTCCCTTGCTAATTTCCCCAATATTTACTGTGCCTATGCAAAAACAAAAACAAAGAAATCTTGCCACACCAGCCCTCCTTCCTTTTTTCTTTTCTTTTTACTTTTCATGGGTATTGTTTTGTTGTTGTATTTGTTGTTGTGGTGCTTTTTTTGTAGTTGCTGGTTTGGGTCTTTTGTTTGATTTTTGTTTTTGTTTTGTTTTGTTTATTTGTTTTTGTTGTTGTTTTTTGTTTTTGTGGGGAGTTGTTATGTTTTTCTTCTTTTTTCCCCTTTCTTCTTTTTAAATTGATATTTATAAACTCTAGATAAACTCCTCCTGACTTGTTTTATTTGTTTGTTATTGTTTGTTTTCTTTGCTTCTTTCTTTTTTATTTTTCTTCTTTTCTTTCTTTTTTTCAAACAGAACCACATACCTTGAATCATCTTGTTCTGCCCCATAAACTGAAGGGAAAAATAGATGGTATTAAAACCAAACAGTCATATGAACATTGAGTAGAAATATAAAAGGATCAGACTTAAACACCAAACCCAGAGTTAATGACAACAGAATCGATACCCAATCTTCAACAAGTTATACACAGAGGAGACCGATTATCCTAGCAGTCTGGAAGGCAAAGGAGAGGGATTCTGGGAACAGGGGTAAAGGGAGGACAACACTGGTGATGGGAATACCCCTGATTCAATTCACCATGTACCTCAAATATTACTATAAGAAATTTGTAATTCTCGTTGGTCACAAGAAAAATTATTTTTTAAAAATGGCAGTGTCCCTTATTAAATGAAATTCAGTTCAAACAGAATAGAAAGAAGTTAATAGTGTATTGATAAATGTTTGACTCCAATTTCCCAAAATGGGGGAATCCCTAAACTGTAGCATCTGCTGAGTTTTCACTTCAGTCTTTTACCTGACCAATTTCAAGGTACCAAGGTGAAGACAATAAACATGAAACTGAGGAGAATAAGCACAGTTTGCTTCTGAATACTATAAAAAGTTAGCTTTAGCACAACTGGAATAAGCTACAGGGAGACAAGACAGCCATTGAGAGTATAGTGGTCTATATGCTAATACCATTATAATTTGGCTACAGAAGTCTGTAGTGGTAACCTCTGTAACCTTACCTAGAAAGGAACTTCATAATTAAAATTTTTTGAAGTGTAAAGATTTGCCTGGTTTATCTAAGTAGGTTCAATTCAGTAACCAGAGTCCTCAGAAGTGAGATGAGAAGATGGCCATCAAAAGAAGGCGACAAAAGCAGAGGTTGGAGTATCTTGTAGCTGTATATGAGTCAGGAGCCACAGGCAGCACAAAGAGACTGAGCACACAACTGATTCCAGAGGCTTCAACAGGAACAGAGCTTTGCACACACCTTGACTTTTTCCCTATAGAACCCTTTTCAGACATCTGAGCTCTAGTTATACAAAAAAAAAAAAAGAGTATACTTGTATTATTGTAAACAATTTGGCTTGTCAGATTACAAGTTGGCTTGGTATATTAAAGCAGCAATAAAAATAACATATAGATTAATACCTCAATCAGAGTTTATAAAAAATGTCAGTAAGTATCAACATGTTGTTATTGAGAACCAATCAAAAATGATATAACAGAAGTTACAAAAAGAACTTATCACCTCACCCTAGGTCAAATCAGATCTGCAGACCAGCAGATTTTATTAATATATAGATTTTTTTTTTTTGGTTTTTGGGCCACACTCAGTGTTGCTCAGGGGTTACTCCTGGCTGTCTGCTCAGAAATAGCTCCTGGCAGGCACGGGGGACAATTTAGGACACCAGGATTTGAACCAACCACCTTTGGTCCTGGATCGGCTGCTTGCAAGGCAAACGCCACTGTGATATCTCTGGGCCCATATATAGATTTTTTTAAAAGATTTGTCTGCTGACACTAGGACATCTTATCCACTAACACCACACATAATGAGGCGCAGAGGCTAAGGAGAAGTTTAGGTGCCCAAGGTATATGCTAGTCTAGGCTACCATGCTTCGCTTTCTATTGCCCAGTACATAGAGAGATTGTTCCATCAGTAAGGAAAGAGAGAGGGAAGACTGTTTTACATTGAGCTGAGTGCACAGAGAGAAGGATAAAAAGAGCCACAGATTTGGGGATGGGGCTAGCCCCCCCCCCGCCCTTCCCTCATTATCCCATGTTTGGGAGGTCCAAGGAAGAAAGACGTCAACTCGCATCCTCTCTCTACATAGCTTCACAGATCTTATGCTTATTTTCTGTGACTACATAATCAATTACCACAAACTGGGGGCTACATTCAGACATCAGGCTGTGAAGAGGGCCACATTCCTGCTACTGAGTCTTCATTTTCACCTCTTCCAGCTATACTGGTGACTATCAGCAGCCTTTGGCCTTTCTGGGTCAGTGGTCTTCATCTTCTCTTTCTTTTCACAGAGGATCTGGAGTTCTCTGTACCTCTTTAACATAAGGACAATTGTGGTGGCATTCATGACCCCTTACTAACCCAGGACAATCGCCACATCTCAACATCCTAAGATTGAGATATTGCTAAGTGATAGGACAAGTTCTAAAGTTTAGATTTGATTATTTTGGGCGTCCATTATTAAATCTATTTAAGACCATCAACTCCTGAGTCCCAGGAAGACTTGAAGAGGTTAGCAGGAGACACTATAGAGAGACAGGAGCCTCCCAACCTCTTAGTCACTGACAACTCAGCCTTCTTCAACTGCTTCCCCATAGCACCAGAAATGAAGTCATTCTTTTCTAGGGAACTTGGACGTCCTCTCCCTTTTCTTACCCACATCAGCCACCATATTTCTTTCACTGTCCAGACATCTTTCCCCCCTCTTTTCCTCTTGAAAAGGTCTTTCCCCCTCTACCCAACACCACCAACTTCCTTTCCTTCCCTTTGTGTAGTATTTATCACTACCTTGTTTTACTTTGTTCTTATTTGTCTCTTTGCATAAAACAGCAACCCAGAAAAGTAGGAAACTTACTTTGTCTTGTTCCCACAGTATCCTAAAAGTCCATAAAAAAGAAAAAAGAGTTAGCTTAGTGGTTTCCCTATGCAAGGCCATTCTGATGATTTCAAGACCTGGCCAGATACTACTGTCTTTCACCAGGTTTATTTTTGACAGAAACAAAATAGCAAATGCATAATAATTCCTGGATTTTCTTCCAGTGTGTTCAGTATAAGCACTGATATTCAAAAGCTTTCTACCCAGACAATGATACTGCCTTGCCTTTCCAGATGGAGTGCAAGAAGCCATTATATATGCTTCCTTTGAAATGTTTTTTCTTTTCCTAATTAGTTGAAAACATTGATATTAATCTAGAAATCCAATCGCCAACCAGCAAATGGATGCTCAAAATCTTGCTCAACTCCCTCAGAGAAGCAAGTGGACAAAACACATCTATCCCCATGAACTTGAAAACAAAACAGGAGCCTTCACATCAGATTTTCTTTACAAGTTTACAGAGCACACATGTATTTGACATTTTTAAACTCCACAAAACATAAACTTTAAAACCCAAAAATGTGAAGAAATATATTGCTTCAGGGAGATTGGTCTTTAAAAAACCTATTAGTTTGAAACACATAGATCTCACCTTTAAAAGATTCTGCTTCCTGGGTTGAAAAGGGGCATAGCTACTGTGGAAGCGAAGGGGCACCAGGTAAGCTAGTTAATTTAATTGGTCATTTTAATTTTCTCCTGCTGAAAAGCCAGAAAGATATTATAGTGGTTAGGGAACTTGCAACTAGCAGCTGATCTGGACTCAATCCTTGGAACCCCATAGGGTCTCCCAAGTCTGCCAGGAGTGATCCTTGAGCCCAGATTTGGGAGTAAACTCTGATTACTGCCAGATATGTACCCAAACCATAATAAATAAATATCTCCTGTCATAAATCACAATAGGCATTGGGATAATAGGCACTGGCATAAGACAATAAAAGATCTGGGTTGAAGTGGTGGTGCAAGTAGTAAGGCAGATATCTGCCTTGCCCCACGATAGCCTAGGACGAACCGTGGTTCAATTCCCTGGTGTCCCATATGGTCCCCCAAGCCAGGAGTGATTTCTGAGCATAATCGGGTGTGGCCCAAAAAACAAAAACAAACAAATAAAAACAGTAAGAGATCAAAGGAAGTGCAGTTAGAGAAATAACTACACCAATAATTATCATGACAATGGTAGTGAGTGAAAGACTTAGAATGCCTGTCTTGAAGACAGGCAGGGGTGGGAAGGAGGGAGATGGGGGGTCATTGGTGGTGGAAAGGTCGCACTGATGAAGAGGGGTGTCCACATCTAAGCATCAAATCATAAGGACCATGTTGGTTACTTCTCACCCAATCATAAGAATGGCAAATACTTAGATACAAGGAGACAGACACCAGTGTCTTCAGCCCAGTAATACCATGCTAGACACAGGCATGGGATATCTATCTAATAGAAATATTTCTTCCAGGTTCTGCTGGGCTGCCTTCTCACACCCTGGAATGGTGCATGAGCACCTGGCTGGGAACTGTCAGGAATGTCACCACCCCACCTTCTGCTCTAATGTGGCACCTTGTAGAATTTTATTTATAACCTCAGCAGAAAGTGCTAATGATAAGTGGCACAGAAAATGAAATTCATTCTTCTCTCCAAGAGTCTGAAATGAGAGCCCAATGGGTACCAAACAGGTCCCATTGTCCAGCTCCAGATTTTGCCCCTTACAGGTCGGGGTTGGGGTATTCTGCTTCTTATGTAGCTGAGGCAATGAAGGAGACTATTAGATACCCTGTGTACATTAGTCAAAAAGAAAGATGGAAAATATTGCCAAAGAAGAACCTGAAATATTAGCAATAGGGAAGATATTAAAGCTAGATGTTTAAGATAGAGTTAAATGATGGTCCAATAAATAAACTTGGCCAGAGTTTTCTAGAATATAAAAATTTCCTCCCAGTATAATTTTAAACTGCCAGGGTACCCAAGTCTTTATGAAGACTCAGAAGGTCTCTAAAGGTTCCCACTTCAATAAAATTTGAACTTCAGGGACTATAAAATCTAATTGAACTCTTCATTTCAGTATTTTCATTTGAAATAGCCAGACGCAGAGCATCCCCAGCCCAGCAGCACAGATTTAGGGATCTGGTGATGGCTCATCTCTAGGCTTTTTTTTTGGTTTTTCGGGCCACACCCGTTTGACGCTCAGGGGTTACTCCTGGCTAAGCGCTCAGAAATTGCCCCTGGCTTGGGGGGACCATATGGGACGCCGCGGGATCGAACCACGGTCCTTCCTTGGCTAGCACTTGCAAGGCAGACACCTTACCTCTAGTGCCACCTCGCCAGGCCCAGCATTTTGTTTCTAAGAGTATTCTTTCCACAATGCTAGAGAAGATGCAAACCCAACATACCAAAACTTGAAGTTTTCTCTCCTCTGTTTCCCACACTTCACCACCAAGTGGACACCAAGACATGTAAAACACCATCATTTCCATCAATCTATACTTTTCTTCCAAAGTTCTCTACCTGTGTCTCCATGTCTACATTTTTTTATTATTTGGAGGAAACCAGGCAATGAGATGCTATTGGATCATACCAGGATTATTATAAAACAAGATGGCAATTCCAAGTACAATAATCATTGCACGCAGCAACCACCACTAAGATTTACCAAAGGGTCACATAGAAACCTTCATTACCCCCTACCTCCTCCGAGCAGTGCGCAGGATCCACCTCTGTGGTAGCCACACAATAGAGAGGAAGCACTGTAATCTTCCCCAGCAGGCTCCGATGGAGCCATCCATTAATTATTGTGGAATTGCAAGCCATAAAAAATACAGAGGAAGCAACACTGAGGGAGTGCTAGTGTGACTGATGTCCCCTGGGCGTGGGGCAGGAGGGAGAGCCTTTAATAGCCCAATCCCAGGCTGGTAAATAGCTACATTAACTCTATAGAAATATACTAATTAATACTGCCAGAGCTGCCTGAAGAAAAGAAGTTTTATTATTTCTATTTAAATAATCCCATTAACAATGTTTCAAAAGAGTGAAAAATACGGTTTTCAGAAAGCAAATGACCTGGCCATTTTCCTAAAACGAAGGAAATGTGACCTAGTTTCAGTGCCCAGGAGTCATATATGGACACAGTTGTTAGCTCCGGGCACTCTCTCTGCTTGCAGCAGGTCATCTGCAGGCTGCACAAGGAACAAATGACGGTGCTTCTTTTGCCCTTGGAGCAATTCTCCTGTGGACAGAGAACAGGCTGTTCGTGAAAGCCATAAAAATACAACCATGATATATTAGGAGGGGTAAATGGAGCCCCAATGCTGAGCTAATTGTGTGACCCATCTTCTGCTTGGTCTAGTAAAACATCCTGCATGGGAGGGCAACCTCGTGGATTATGAACAGAGCCCAAGGCTCCAAAACAAGGATCTGGTGAGACACAGGTCTCGAAGCAAATGTCAACACAGGAAATAATCTACACAGTGAAAAGGGACAAGAACAGGTTCAGGAATTCTAGCACTCAAGCCAGGAATCCCACCGCACAAATCTTCTGCTCCTAAGAAGGAAAGCAGTTTAATGGAGAAAGACTGAAGAATGAGCCTGTGCCTTCCTCAGACCCCTGCTTTTATTGACAAGAACCAGGTCACACTCTAGGATGGGATGGAATACCAACTGGGGGAATAATACAAGAATCTCATCACCAGAAACATTCTAGGGTGGAGTATGAATATTGATTAGGGTGGGATCAAGAATGGGAAGCAACCTAGAATCGAAGAAAGCCTCCTTTTCCCTCCTCCACCAAGCGCAGTGTTGTTCCTTCCAGCAGACAATTCCCTCATGACAGTTGCTTGTGGCTTTTTCTAGTTCCAAGATTTCAAAATAAAGGTTCCTTGAAATGTCTGAAGTATGATTTGGAGAGAGAAAGAGAGAGGTGAGAGAGTCAATATTCCTGGAGCAATCTCTATGGTCTTCCTACCCAAATAAGCACATCTTGTTTCATTGATGACTTTGCTTCCTTATTCATCTGGGTTTTATTTTTCAATAAACTGAGTGCTTACAAATCTGAAAGATTTTTTTAAAAATAATTTTCATATTATAAATATATATTTTATCAAAACAATTGTATCTTTAAATAATAGGTTCCTTTTCATTAATTAGGCATGAATTCAGAGATGACATGAATGTGGGGGGAAAAGTTAATGACACTGAAAATTAAAACTAGGAATTGAGTCATTGTCAAATAAAACTGCAATTAAGAATACTAGACTGTGGGAGGAAAATAGTAAGTTTGAAAAATACAAGTGGATCGAGTTTTCCCTAAAAGTAAATTCTGAGTTATGAAGCACACTAGGTGTTTGGGAGAGGTTCTAGGTGCTGCTCTTAAGAGGAGTACACAGAAGAGGTCTGGGAGTCCCAAGGGCACCAGAAGTTGCAGGAAATGCTTCTCGGAAAATTATGTTCCTGCATCTAAAAGTTCCTAGCCGTGCTTGGTACCATGGCTAGCACATGAAAACAGTCCAAATGGCCAATGACAGATGAGTGGATACGTCGTTGTATATATGCAGCTGTGAGAAAAGATGAACTTATGTAATGTACTCCAAGGTGGAGTAAATGGAGGATATCCTGTTAAGTGAAATAAGTGAAAGTGGGGGAAACAAATACCAGGTGATCTCATTTATTTTCAGAATATAGAGAAACACAGGAAGACCACATCTAAAAAATCACAAACTTTGGCTCCAGAACACAAAACTGATCACCAAGTAGAGAGAGAATGGAGGGAATGAAAATTGGACTAAAGTGATACAGAGAGAGCGTCAGAGAATTGTGGGCACCTTGTTTGCAGTGGGGTTCATTGACATTGGACATCAATCTCACATACTTTTTGTTTTTAAATATGGAACGTTTCACGAATTTGCGTGTCATCCTTGCGCAGGGGCCATGCTAATCTTCTCTGTATCGTTCCAATTTTAGTATATGTGCTGCCGAAGCGAGCACAATCTTGCATACTTTAACATTATTTTAACCATCTTGCCTATACTACAGTCAAATAAAATCTTTTTGTTGCTTTATTTATTTTTTACTAATACTTTTAATAGAAGCATCAAGAGATTGTTGCAAAGTTGTTCATGACTGAGTTACAGTCATTCAATGTCCAACACCCATCCCTTCATCATTTTAAATGCATCTCTCTGCTAGCTAGTGAGTAAAAGCATAAAAGTTTGCTAGCAACCTCATTCTGGTAAAACTATAGGGAAAATAGTGTCAGGTATGTCTGGTGGGGGGTGACTGTAGTACAGCCTCCAGTAAATGTTGATCTGACCAGGGGTCCTCAAACTTTTTCAACAGGGGGCCAGTTCACTGTCCCTCAGACCGTTGGAGGGTCTGACTATAGTAAAAACAAAACTTATGAACGAATTCTTATGCACACTGCATAAATCTTATTTTGCAATGAAGAAACAAAACAGATACAAATACAATATGTGGCCCGTGGGCCATAGTTTGAGGACCACTGAACCATACCAATTCAAATTACCAATACCTTGTAATTAACCATGACCGACACCAGATGAAACCTCTATTATTGCATTTCCACTTCTAGAGACATCCTGAAACAAAGATGCCCACATATAAAAATGAACTCACCAATATATTTGTGGTGGTTGGTGTGGAAAAGAGCCCCTGCAGGGGACCTGACAAAAATCTCAATGACCTTTTCACACATGATCCTGCTGTGTGAAACAGTACAAAGGATCTAGGAGGTGTCAGTGCCCCGTATGGGAAGACTTACAAAGTGTATTCTTAAATAAAATAAAGCATGGCTCCCCACAGCATATAATATGTACTGTCATCATTGTAAAAAAAAAAAAAAAAAGAATATATATTTGCAGTGGCTTGTATATGCATAAATATGAATAGAGAAGGATAAATTTGATACAATTTATGAAGAAAAAATATTTATTTTTTAATATAATATTTATTTTAATCATAGTTGCTTACATATCATTGACGATAATATTTTAGGTACATATTAACATAAAAACAGGGGTGTTCCCATCACCGAATTGTCCTCCCTCCACCTCCACTGCCATCCTACTCCCACATCCTCCTCCCTCACCCCCGGGGCTGCTAGAATAAGTGGGGCCCTCTGTGCCTAGCTTACTACACCTGTTTGGTCTTGGTACCTCCCTTATTTCCCGCTCTAATTGGGAGGCGGGACTAGATAGTTCAAGTTATGTGGTTTTGTTTGAAGAAGAGAAAGGTACTAAACTGGGGGGGGGGAGTCAAATACGCCGAAAATGGGCGGAGTCCTGTAGGCTCTCATCCTAGGTTTGAGAGACGAAGGGGAAAGAAGGGTGAAACACCACAACAGTACAAAAAGAAATGTCAAGTAAAATATCCAGTGAGCACTCCAACAATAAAGATAAGCACCACATAAAGGCCATGGTCTTGAGATAAAAAACATGGCAGAGCACATAAAGGAAGAAAAGAAAAGAAGAAAAAAAATATAAATGGAGACAACAACTTCAATAACCACACCAAAACAAAGAAATCGACAAAAACTAGATAACTAACTAAAAAAGAAAATTGTTTTGTGGTTTTTTTGCCTTTTTTCTTTCCTCCTGCACAGGCACAATAAATAATGGGGTCATTCGAAAAGGAATTCCCTCGGCCTAAGAGATACAGGTGTTTCTCCGCCCTTGAAGTATATTGTCATGGGATTAACTATAGACTCCTGTCAGGTTCATTTACTCTCCTCTTGGTGCTTTTGTGGTGTATGGAAGACTTCTGCTCCATCCTAGGTGATAAAATCAGACCTCTGTATCTAGAGATCTTGGTCTGCATTTCTACTACTTTTACTACAATAGCTACTTCCTGTTGGATGGGGAATGAAACATGAACAAATTAAAAGCAGAGCTGAGAGGTAGAATTGTTTTATATTCCTAAAATGTCCTTGATGTTTAAGTTACTAATATATTATTTTAAATACTAAATAATATTCAATATCCCCTACATCATGATACAACTAGTTTTGCTAGCATATTCCTCCAGGCAGAAGTGTCTCAGTCCAGACGCATGACACATGGTAAAGAACTAGTGAAATCTATCCCCTGGTTTATGTCATCTTGTAGTCACAGGACCAAGGTGGGAAGGCCTGATGGATGGGTCACACTTCAGGGACAGGCCGCCTGGAAAAAGGTACACAAGGGGAATGAGGACATCAGAAAGCTCTAGAGATAGAACCTCAAGTTGTTCTTATATCTTTCCCTGAGACATGCATGAGTGGCTGTTAATCCCACATGGTCTCACTGCTGGCCACAGTGAGTGCCTTTCACTGAGTCTTTTCTCATCCATTGCTTCACTTTAGATCCAGAGTTGACAAATAAGAAAAAGGAGCTGGGGCTGGTGAGGTGGCACTAGAGTTAAGGCAGGGATCTCAAATACAACATTTTGATCACAGTATTCACGATTATTCGCTTACCGAATAATAGCAATAAAAATCGCATTAGTAAGAAAAAAGTCGCATTAAACATTCGCATACCCCGAGCAGTTTCGTTCGGGCTATGCAAATGTTTAATGCAATTTTTTGCGATTTTTTTCTTACTAATGCGATTTTTTATTGCGAATATTTGGTAAGCAAAATCCCTTATGCGGCCCTGCCTCACCCGACTTTGCCTCCTGCAGCCCCCAAGTAAATTGAGTTTGAGACCCCTGAGGTAAGGTGTCTGCCTTGAAACACTAGCCAAGAAGGAGAGCAGGGGTTAGATCCCCTGGCGTCCCATATGGTCCCCCCAAGCCAGGGGCAATTTCTGAGCACTTAGCCAGGAGTAACCCCTGAGCATCAAACAGGTGTGGCCCGGAAAACCAAAAAAAAAAGGAGCTTGCAGAAATTCTGTTTCCTCGCCAAATTTACAAATAACATTTTTTTAAAGAAAAATATGTGTTTTCCTTAGGCCAGAAAGAACTATCTTACATAAGTCAAAGTGTATAGCATTTTTAACTCAAATTTCTAATTTTCCTTAGGCCTTAGTAAAGACCATTTAATTCTTCTTATAGGATGTTGGAACAAATGAAGGGCCCAGAGCCAGAGACAGAACATGAGTAGAGAGAGTTACTTGCTTTGCATGAGTTGGCTCCTATTTGATCCCCAGCACCAAAGCTGATCCTCTGAGCATTGCTCAGGGCAACTCCTGAACAAAGTGTGACAAGTAAGTCTGAACACTGACAGATGTGGCCCACCCCCCCAAGGTGGAAGGAAAGGCTCTTCCTCACTATTAAAAATACTTTGGTTATGATAATAATATCTAGAAACAATAGAAGTGAAGACCAGGAGGACCATCCCATGAATTGAAGCTTGCCACAAAGTGTGGTGAGTGTAGTTAGAGCACTAACTACACTGACAACTACCAAGACAATGATAGTTGCCACTGATCACTCTGGATAAGAACTGGGTGCTGAAAAAGGATAAAGTGATATATATGGCACTCCATCATTGGCCACAGTGCAAAACCACAATTCGGAAAAGAGAGAGAAGAGAGAGAGAGAGAGAAAGAGAGAGAGAGAGAGAGAGAGAGAGAGAGAGAGAGAGAGAGAGAGAGAGAGAGAGAGAGAGAGAGAAGCAGAATGCCTGTTCCAGAGACAGGCAGGGGATGAGGGATGGGAGGAAAATGGGGGATATTGGTGACAGGAATTGGTGAAGGGTAGTGCACATTCTATGACTGAAATTCAACTATGAATATTTCTGTAACATGGTGTTTAAATTAATTATTATTAAAAATAAAAATCACTTTAGTCTATGGCCATAACACACTAAATGTACACAATCTCATCTAAAAAAAACACTTCAAAGTTATTTCCAATTAGCCTTAAATTACAAGAGGGCAAGTCATGGTTCAAAAGGTGGGGCCATTCCTATCCCTACCCACACATACTCCACACTCCTACTATTCCTTACCTTTTCTACTTATCGCTTAATAACAAATTTCTCTCAATTATTAATGTTTGTCTTTAGTCTTAGTCTCCCTTTCACTACCACATTATCCCCAGCAAGCATGACTGGAGCTCCTCTTTTACACTAATCAATCCTAAGGCCATTAAATAGAATATAGTAGATACTCAATACTTACTTACTAAATACATTTTAATGCTCAAAAATCCAGAAAATAAGAACTCTCCATGTAACATTACCTTTAGAAATTTTCCAAGTTTTTGTTTGTTTTTGTTTTGGGAAAATACCTGGCTGTGGTCAGGGTTGATTTGTGGATCTATGCTCAGGGATCACTCCTGGCAATGCTTATTAAACCATATGTGGTGCTGAAGATCAAACCCAGGTTACTGTGCGCAAGGCAAGAGTCATAACCCCTGTACTAAAATAGAATCCTGGCCCTAAAAAATGGTGTTTTCCAAACAAACATGAACTGCTAGAAAAAGAAGAGCCAGAGAAGTTACATATAAAATAACAAAAAGATGAAGATCAAAGATGTTGAGAGCTAGCAAATATTTTAGATTATCCTCTGGTGAGGTCTATTAAGGTCATGTTCCATTAATATTATCCAAGGCAACTGCCTGAATCCAGCTTAAAAAAAAAAATCTTTGTTCTTGGAGCATACGATGAGATGAGAGGTTCTGCCATGGCTGACGAAGGCCCCTGTCTTTCTTCCATCAGAGTTAAAAGCCTTCCACATTATGCTTTCCTTAAATAAGTTGTAAAGGAGCAGACATTGGAACAGAAGGCTGAAAATGTAATTTAATGGGTGAACTCCTTTCAGCCCGGCTCAGTGCAGAATGGATTCAGGAATAATTACTTCTGACCTCTGTTTTCATTAGTTAAAAGTTCTACAGAAAGTTCTTTTCTATCCCTCGAGATGTAACCCTAGGAGGAACTTTAGTTTCCAGCAGGATCTCGGGTACAAAGAGAGGTTAAGGCCATGTGAACAACTGAGTTCAAAAAGAGATCTTCAAAGACTATAATCACTCCTGATATTATTTTGTTACCCCTTGACAGTCTCTCATTTTAATAAAGATCTTGAAATCCTCCAAATGTTGTGAAAGTCCTTATTTCCAGATGGTAAATCAAACAAACATCTAAACTTCCCACCCTACCATGTTCATGAAATCAACTATACTGGGATAATGGATTAGATAATTTCTTTTAATTTTCTTCCACTCAAAGATGTCAGAAAGTAAGAAATCTGTATAGATCAGAACTGCAGAAAGGATCCCACCAGCGGCCTCAATATTGTCACACATCACCAAAACAAAGAGGCTGGTATGTGCCAGATCCTGTGCCTGCCAGGAACTAGAATCCGATACTCAGTGTCAGACCCACATGAAGGGGGTAAGACTTTAGGGTTGCCATTAAATCCCTAGTCATGAATGCAAGGGTCCAAAAAGAGGACACTTAACAACCAAGGCCTCTGATACATCAGGAGCTCTGCATGCCTGTACATAAATTGAATGGGGGGAGCATCTCTCCCCAGAAAAGCTAAGACTTACATAACTGTCAAAAAACAGTGGAAATAAAAATGATCAGACCTAAATACCCAACCCAAAGTCAACGACAATAGAATCCAGAGACCCAAACTACAACAAGCTAGACACCAAAGGGACCTATTAATTACACTAGCAGTCCAGGGGGCAATGGGTAGAATTATAGTATGCTTACTGTCAACAGTGGTGGAGGGAGGTCAACACTGATGGTGGGAATAATTCACTGCCACTATGTGCCTGCAATACAACTGTGAAAGACTTGCAATTCACATTGGTCTCAATAAAAATAATAAAAGGAAAGGCAGTTGGTAAATAAGAACATCTAATTAGAGAAGTGCCAGAATGCATTCAACACTCTGACATGCTGAGGGAAAAGGAGAGACAAGAACAATAAATAGTACAGCAGGTAGGCTGCTGCCTTGCATGCGACTAACTTGGGTTCGATCTCCAGCACCTCATAATGTCCCACAAGCACTGTCAGTAGTAAATTCTGAGTGCAATGACAGTAGTAACCTCCAAGCATTACTGGTTGTAGGCCTCCCTCTAAAAGAAAAAAATAGAGGAAATTGTTTTCACAAATAGAATTAATAGCACTGAGCAGTGCTTTGTCTGAGTCCCTGAACTATATCTACGTCCCTCTACTGACAGGGCCCCTGAGAAGTTGTCACACATGGCAGTCAGTCAACCTCCTGAGTTGTAGATCACTTTTCTAGATAAAGAACAAATGCACTCAGGGAAGTTAGTCCAAAGCTATCTTGTGGAAATGTTTTCTTTCAAGCAGTGTCTCCTCAGGACTGGGTGATGGAGTTGAAGAGAGCAATCACTTTTCCCTTGTATCATCCACACTCTTCTCACTCTCCAGGGACCACATTCTAAGTACCACACTCCACAAGGTATAGGTATGTGGAGCCTTTTCCCTAGGTAGTGCCACAGTAAAGTAACACAGACAAATTCAAGTTTTTCTCCTCTACCGGTCAGGAAGACCACCCCCAGGAATCTCACACCTATTTCCATACATCTGAATGACAAGCTTGTGCAGAGAAAAGTGTGATGGTTCTTTTCCCAGCTACAGTATAAAAATAGGCGTTAAAATCAATCCTATATCATTTTGAGATGAGGTGTTAGATTCGGTCATGATTGCTCTTTCTTTTAAAATAAATTTCTAAGTTCAAGTAGAAGACCTCTTGGGGTACCATGGTGCCAGATCTATGAGCAAATAAGCCCAATTTCTTCACTTGAAAGCTGGATAAACTTGGCAAATGTCAAAGTGTCTCTGGGGTTCGCTCTTCTGTGGCAGAAAGTAGACTGTAGGAAAAAATTCTGAGAATTGGTTAAATAGTTTATGATAGAAAAAAATTCTGGAGATTGGTTAAATAGTATATAAAAGGGTTTAATTATTATCACAAATTAGCTTTAGGGATAGATTCTGCCTAGAACAGTGTTTCCCAAAGTGGATGCTAGAACCCCATTTATGTCCTCATCATCAGCTACTGGAAAAATCCAGGGGAGCAGTAGTAGTTTGGGTGCAGTGGGGGATAAATGATTATTTTTTGTCCACTTAATAAAGGGTAAATCTGTGGCCAGAGTGATAGCCCAGTGGCAGGACATTTGCCTTGCATACAGACAACCTGAGAGGGACCAGGGTTTAATCCCCAGAACCCATATGGTCCTCGAAGCCTGCCGGGAGCAATTTCTGAGCACAGAGCCAGGAATAATCCCTGAATGCTGCTAGATGTGGCCCAAAAAAACAGAAACAAAAAGGTAAATTTCTCAGGGAAATTCTGAGTGTTTGTTTGAGGGCAAAAGGTGAAATAAATTTATGAACCTCAGCAGTTCATCTCTGTCACTTTTCTTCCAGTAAAACTACATTCCCCAGAACTTGCTTCTGTGATGATGAGGGTACCTAACCAGATCCCACCAGTGAATGGAAGACCCGTGAATGGATTCCATATCACATCTTGGCCTAAATCATGTTCTTGAATTTGTTTCTAATCTCTGTCAATGGCTAACAGTGAGAGAGAGGAACTCAGATCATCAAATTTCCCTCAGCTGGCCATACTCATGAAATAAAATAGTAATGCGCTAAGCTCCTGAAATGTAAGTCTAATTGTTTCTGCAGTTATGATTTATGACCCTGAGTAAACTACATCTGCACTTTTCAAAAATGGACAAACCCTTGCATATGATTAAGCACTCAGCACAACATGGGTGCTGTATAGCTTTGCATTAGTTTTGCTTTCTCAATTCTGGGTAATGTCATTCTCTTTTCAAAGTCAATCAGTACACTCACTACAGAACAGTAAGTCTTAGAAAGAAAAAGAAACATCACACTTTGGCAATGTTGATAGTATTGAGATCTTTTGTCCCTGATATAATGTTGAGTGTACTTTATTTTTTATAATTTTTATTGAGACCAATGTGAATTATGCAAGTCTTTCACAGTTATATTTAAGGTACATAGTGACAGTGAATTAGGGCCATTCCCACCACCAGTGTTAACCTCCCTCTACCCTAGTTTCCAGCATGCTTCTGTCACTCTTCCCAGCATGCATTCCATACATCTACCCTTAGCCCCCTGGACTGCTGGTGTAACAGATCTGTTTTGTGTATAGCTGGTTGGAGTTTGGGTCTCTTGATTTTATTGTTGTTGGCTTTAGTTTGGGTGTTTAGGGTTGATCATCTTTTTTATTTTCATTCAATGTTCATGAGACTGCTTGCCCCTGGTGCCATTCACTTTTTTTCCTCAATTTATGAAACAGAGCAAGCTGATAATGTTTAGTATTATTATGTATCCTTGCTTCCATACAGTTTTCATCTTCCTATGGCAAATTTATAATAATCTCCCAGCACACAGAGAGAGTTGTCTATTCTTACAGTAGCAGGCAGCACTTAAAACATGCTTCAGCCACAACACCTCCAAACTACACTGTTTCTGATCTGAGTTTCTCTGACCCTCCTTTTATTCCTACAATAAATAAAATTGTTCAAATACAGAAATGCAAAACAAGTAAACAAAACGGGTTCCCTTTCCAGTGATGTACCCAAAATTAAGTGAGATACGTCATCATATAAACTTTTTATCTATTTTCTAGATAGTGTTCCTATAATTTATCATGATATATTCTCTTATGAAGGTGATACATAAATAACAACAAGGAATACAGGTTGCCCACTTAAGTTTTCATTTCAGTCAAGTAATGAATAGCTTCTTAGACTAAGCCCAGGCAAGTATTATATGACTATATCAATACTTAAAAAATATCCATTGTTTACCTAAAATTAAAATTCAATTGAAAACTCTATATTGTGTGAAAAAATTATGTTTACTATTTAATAAAAAATAATGTCTCTACCCCATTTCCTTATCTCCTTTTTTTTTTTTTTTTGGTTTTTGGTTTTTGGGCCACACCTGGTGATGCTCAGGGATTACTCCTGGCTATGCGCTCAGCAGTCTCTCCTGGCTTGAGGAACCATATGGGACGCTAGGGGATCGAACCATGGTCCATCCTAGGCTAGCGCTGGCAAGGCAGACACCTTACCTCTAGTGCCATCGCTCCAGCCCCATTTTTTTTTTTTTTTGGTTCACACCCGGCAGTGCTCAGAGGTTACTACTGGCTCTATGCTCAGAAATTGCTCCTGGCAGGCTCGGGGGACCATATGGGAAGCCAGGATTCGAACCAATGACCTTCTGCATGAAAGGCAAACGGCTTACCTCCATGCTATCTCTCCGGCCCCTACCTCCTTTTATATACCCTACCCCTCTCTGCCTCACCTTAATCCCTGAGACAACCACTTTCTTCTCTTCATTTTTCATTCTGTCCTTTGCATCTCTACTGCTTACTATCAAGGAGAAGCAGCAATACAAATATATAAATAATGAAAATGACAATTGACATTCTGTTGTGATAATTGAAGATTTAGCTCTCTCCACAATCCTTTGCTTTTCTTCCCTCTATTGTCACAATTTTTTAAACAATGACAAACTGACTACGATCCATTGTTCACTGCCATTATTGCCTTCCCTCTCTTAGAGAACTCTGTTTTTCTTAGCATTAAGAGCTGCCTTATATTTTTCCTTTTGATTGCTGACATTCCATTAACTAATTCTTCTGCTCCAACAAATCTATAAGAAATCTATAAAGAACATCCCAAACATCAGATGATGTACCAGCCCTGTTTACTTTATTGTCCTAGAGACCTCGCTCTTTCCTCCTCCTTCTTGCCCTGCAGTGATGCTAGGGTTTTCTGGGATTCTCAGTAGATTATCTAGGTCCTAGAGACAATATCCTCCACTTGATGAAGAAGAAAAGGAGAAGGAAATATATGTCTCAAAAAGTTCTGAATATGATTAGATTATTCTCCCATGCTCTTGACTGAGAGTTTGTCAGAATTCAGATATTTAGACTGGAAGTTAAATTTCCATCTGGAAGTCTCTTAGTTGCCAGTTACTATGGGAAATGCCAGTCTGATTTCTTTATTCTCCTCTTTTTATTTTTTAATAAATAAATTATTTAATTGGATCACTATGAGATACACACTTCGAAGGTTGTTCATGATTGAGTCATAAATGTCCAACACTCATCCATCCATTCACCAATGCATATTTCTTGCCACCAATGTCCTCAGTTTCCCCACCAACCTCCCCCTAGCTGCCTCCTTGTCAGACATTTTTCTTCTCTCTCTTTCACTTTCTCTCTCTTTTTCTTTCTCTTTCCCCCTCTCTCTTTTTTCTTTCTCTTCCTTAGTTTCCTTTGAGACAGCATTGTTTGCAAAATTTTTACTGAATCTTATTTTTTCTCATAAATCTTTCGGGATTTCTTTCTATCCCTGATATTCCAAATCTCACTATGGAATGGGTCTCCCCACCTACTTATTGAACAATGCAGCTCTTCACAACCACAAAATCAAGTTATCATTCCTGCAAGACTTAACAATAAGCACGAACTGTAAACAAAACTATTTGAGATTAAAACTTCAAATTCTCTCCCAAATAAAGATCCTCCTATTTTCCTAAGAACTTGCCTAAAAGGAAGCATCAGAAAAATCTACAGTCACTATAATCTCTGGAGTATTCAATCCTAAGGAATCCAGTAATATGAAATATAACACGCTGAACATTTCTCTGTCATGTGGCTCCTGCTCTGACAACTCTGTCAAGAACAATCCTGAAATGAGAAAATCACAAGTAGATGCTAAAGATCTTTTACATTTTATTCTACCTTGACGCTTTCCTCCCAGTTAGCTATCCACCACAAAAGCTAGAGGTGAAGGTGCTATCGCAGACAAAATTCACTCAGTGTTCTGTTAGAAGATCCTAAGTATATTTTTACTTATTAATTAATCATTTTACTTCACAAAAACTCTTATATGTTATATGTATTGAAATTACTTTACTTGAAATCAATGTCATAATCTGACAAATTTATGCCTATAAAGAGCCACAGAAACATAATACATGACAATTTGTGCTAAATTACTGAAAATTATAAATTATTTCAGCTCTGGAATAAATCACGGGCCACTGTGAGGCCCATATCCCAACTGAAATGTGTAGAGATGTCAAAAGAAGGTCTAGGACAGTAGGTTATGAAGCAAAAGCACAAAAAGGCAGCTGGCAGAATTGAAATAGACTTGCCATCCTGATTCCAAGAACACCTACCCTACTTGGATCTCATCTACAAAGCAAGGGGTGTGTCTGATTATCACATTTCAGACTCCACTCATGTGACTGCAAGGTCATGAACATGGTCTGTTCGAATAAGGCCGACACTCTGAACAGCAAACATTTCCCTGAGAAATGCCAAAAAGGAAATGGCAACAATGCGGCAGAGTAGATAGTCTTGATTACAATACTCAGCTCTACTATTGTTTTAAGAAAAAGACCATGAACAATAAAATATCAAATGGGAGAGATTTTAAGAGAAAGTAGAAAGAAAGAAAGAAAGAAAGAAAGAAAGAAAGAAAGAAAGAAAGAAAGAAAGAAAGAAAGAAAGAAAGAAAGAAAGAAAGAAAGAAGGAAGGAAGGAAGGAAGGAAGGAAGGAAGGAAGGAAGGAAGGAAGGAAGGAAGGAAGGAAGGAAGGAAGGGAAGAAGGAGAAGAAAGAAGAAAGAAAGAAAGAAAGAAAGAAAGAAAAAAGAAAGAAAGAAGAAAGAAAGAAAGAAAGAGAAAGAAAGAAAGAAAAGAAAGAAAGAAAGAAAGAAAGAAAGAAAGAAAGAAAGAAAGAAAGAAAGAAGAAAGAAAGAAAGAAAGAAAGAAAAGAAAGAAGGAAAGAAAGAAGGAAGGAAGGAAGAAAGAAGGAAAGAAAGAAGAAGAAGAAAGAAAGAAGAAAGAAAGAAAGAAAGAGAAAGAAAGAAAGAAAGAAAGAAAGAAAGAAAGAAAGAAAGAAAGAAAGAAAGAAAAAAAAAGAAAGAAAGAAAGAAAGAAAGAAGAAAGAAAGAAAGAAAAAAGAAAAAATGAAAGAAAGAAGAGGAAGGAAGGAAGGAAGGAAGGAAGGAAGGAAGGAAGGAAGGAAGGAAGGAAGGAAGGAAAGAAAGAAGGAAAGAAAGAAGGAAGGAAGGAAGGAAGGAAGGAAGGAAGGAAGGAAGGAAGGAAGGAAGGAAGGAAGGAAGGAAGGAAGGAAGGAAGCAAAGGTTAGATCACCTTCAAGATATTTTCTTTTTTTTTTTTTTTTTTTTTTAATTTTTTTTTTATTTAAACACCTTGATTACATACATGATTGTGTTTGGGTTTAAGTCATAAAAGGAACACCACCCATCACCAGTGCAACATTCCCATCACCCAAGTCCCAAATCACCCTCCTCCCCACCCAACCCCCGCCTGTACCCTAAACAGGCTCTACATTTCCCTCATACATTCTCAATATTAGGACAGTTCAAAATGTAGTTATTTCTCTAACTAAACTCATCACTCTTTGTGGTGAGCTTCCTGAGGTGAGCTGGAACTTCCAGCTCTTTTCTCTTTTGTGTCTGAAAATTATTATTACAAGGGTGTCTTTCATTTTTCTTAAAACCCATAGATGAGTGAGACCATTCTGCGTTTTTCTCTCTCTCTCTGACTTATTTCACTCAGCATAATAGATTCCATGTACATCCATGTATAGGAAAATTTCATGACTTCATCTCTCCTGACAGCTGCATAATATTCCATTGTGTATATGTACCACAGTTTCTTTAGCCATTCATCTGTTGAAGGGCATCTTGGTTGTTTCCAGAGTCTTGCTATGGTAAATAGAGCTGCAATGAATATAGGTGTAAGGAAGGGGTTTTTGTATTGTATTTTTGTGTTCCTAGGGTATATTCCTAGGAGTGGTATAGCTGGATCGTATGGGAGCTCGATTTCCAGTTTTTGGAGGAATCTCCATATCGCTTTCCATAAAGGTTGAACTAGACAGCATTCCCACCAGCAGTGGATAAGAGTTCCTTTCTCTCCACATCCCCGCCAACACTGTTTATTCTCATTCTTTGTGATGTGTGCCATTCTCTGGGGTGTGAGGTGGTATCTCATCGTTGTTTTGATATTTTCTAAACTTCTGTAATACCACTTACCTATTATTCTTATTTTAAAGTGTATTCACTTTCTTTAATGTTAGTCATGCATACATGAGGCAACAATATCACTTGTTATAAGATATGGTATATTCCAGAAAACAAATATTCAGCCATTCTTAAGCAATTGCAAGCCCTCTCAAGTACCTGTGTGTTTCCTCTTGAGAGATCTTTTTAATAGCCATTAACAGCTCTGAAGAACTAGGTTTCTGAGACGTTTTGTCCTTAAGATCCTTTCATGTAAAAAGGAAGGAAGAGCCCAAGAAATAGTCTTCTCTTTTAGAAGTGCCTAATAAAATAATGAGAGATAAGTTCATCGGACCCTTGAAACTGCTTCAAAAGTAGCCTGGGGGAGTGGGGGCTGCAGGTAGGAAGACTGAAATATCAGTGATACCTAAGAATAACCATTGCTTTTGGTTTATTGTGTTATCCGGAATTTTATGCATGTTTAAACGTAAATATCACAAGAAGACTACACAAAAATAGGTATAATCTATTATAATTACTAGCTTAAGCCTAAGAAAGAGAGGAGAAAAGAAAACTGAAGAAGCAAAATGAGTCAGGGGTGTGAGTTGGCACTAGAATATTTGCTTTGCATATGGAAGCTCCCAGGTTCAATCCCCAGCCCTTTTAGCTTCTCTTTCTTTTTTTTTCTTTTTTTTTTTTTTTTTTTTTTTTTTTTTTTTTGTGTTTGGGCCACACCCGTTTGACGCTCAGGGGTTACTCCTGGCTTTTCACTCAGAAATCACTCCTGGCTTGGGGGGACCATATGGGATGCCGGGGGATCGAACTGTGGTCCATCCTACGCTAGCGCTTGCAAGGCAGACACCTTACCTCTAGCGCCACCTCTCCAGCCCCTTTTAGCTTCTTTCAAAGTTCAAAATGGAGGCAAATAGGGTGAGAGATGGGCCAATGGACTAGTGTATATGCTTTACCTGCAGAAAGTCTGGATTAATCCCAGCACTGACTGAGTACTGAAAACTGAGTACTTCCAGAGGCAGCCCTGAGCAACTGAATAGACCCTGAACATCAGTGAAGATGTCTCCCTCCCTCGTCAAAAAAAGACAGCAATGATGAAGTTCAAAAATAAGAGATACAGACTTAAAAAAGAAAAAGGAGAAAACAACCAGTAGTAAGAAAGGAATAAATGAAATGCAATCGATTTCATAAAATCAATGACCTTTTGTCACACAACAAATGTTCGGAGCCAGATCCAAGCTGCCATCTAAGAGCAGAAACCAGCTGAAGAACAAAAGCTTCTGAATGACCTGGACAAGAATGACATATTTAGATCTGGCTGCCTGAGCTGCAAACAATGCAGTAACATCAAGCTCAGAAAGTTCATCACCTCCAGATTTTAGAGCCTACATCAAGACCTTGAACTGGCATATTTGAAATCTGAATAGCATAGCTGAGAACTTCCCTTTGAAATAATTCCATTTGAGATTCATGTCTATGCAGGAAAGTAAAGCCAGCCAAGGCGGGGTCCAGTTTAATTCGTTGCTCAAACATACTGAACCTGCAGCATCAGAAGTAGGAAAATTGTATAAATTAACCAAAAGATCCACAGAGAACAACTGCTCCATTAATACACTATTGTGTGTGCCTCATCAAAAACTCCAACTAGTTTTCAGAAAAACCAGGGAGCCCCAGGGAGCCATTGGTTCTAACCCTACACAAGTCTGTTGGGTCACAGAAAGAGAGTTCCAAACACGTTAAAATAACCTTGATAGAGGCCAGAGCAGTGGCACAAGCAGTCGGGCATTTACCTTGCACACGCTGACCTAGGATGGACTGAGGTTCCATCCCCCGGTGTCCCATATGGTCCCCCATTTCTGAGCACATAGCCAGGAGTAATTCCTGGTGTGTCCCAAAAACCAAAAAAAGTAAAAATTAAAAAAAAAATAACATTGGTAAACTAAGTAGGCAAATAGACCTGACTGGAAATTTGTATTCCTGGCCTCATACCTCTGTGGTCCAACTGGGAAAGCTGAAATATTTTTAAATGGGGCGACTTTTAGATATTGCAAAGATAAAGACAGGCAAAGGAACAGCGGGACTGTGGTTCACTGCACTTTCTCCAGCCCCCGCCCCCCATCTTCCATGTTACACCACAGGTAAAGAATAGAATCAGCCTTTTAAGTCTGTTAGGTTTTCAAAAAGAAAAGTCTGATAAGAAAGAGGCATCAGTTTGGCTTCTGCTATCTCTCTTCTCTTGGAACTTCACAATTGCTCCTCTGACTTTCATCATGCGTCTAAAAGATACACGCCATGTCATTTCACTAATCAAAGCCCAAGCCCAAATTTCTCATCTTGTGGAGAAACTAACTCCCAAGTGAGCTCTCTTGCTAAAAGGCTGAAACTTTTAACTTCATAATTGAAGACAGTGAGGAAATAAGGAAGGAGGAATTTAAGGCCGAGTGCATCAAAGAATATGCAGAAAACCAAGAAATGGAGCACAAATATGAAGAAAATGAGCTCAGAGACAACACAGTTCAGCCCTGTTCTCTTCTTGGCTATAATATTTCTCAAAAGGCTCTTCCCAGAAACCTATATACCAGAGATCTGTCACAGAGAGGCAGTTTTGAAACCACAAGACATTAAAATACAGCCCCCTTCTTTTTTTTTTTTCTTCCTCTTGATTTTGTTGTTTTGTTGCTGTTTTGGGGTTTTTTTCTTGTTTTTGTTTTGTTTTTTTTTTAGATGTTGTATTTTTTTTTGTCATTGCTTGTTTTGGTTTGTATCTTTTCTTTATCTTTCTTCTTTTAAATCTATATTTATAGCTTCTAGATGGGATCCTTCCAGATTTCTAAATATTCCCCCCAATAGAACCATAGAAATTGCATCATCTTGTTCTATCTCAAATTTTGAAGGAAAAAAATGTGGATGGTATCAGGAGCAAACAATTGCATGAACATTAAATGGAAATAAAAATTGATCAGACCTAAACACCAAAACCAAAGTCAACGAAAACAGAATCAAGATAACCCAATTTACAACAAGCTATGCACAAAGGGGACCTGTTACACTAGCAGTCTAGGGGGTAAGGGGTGGTATGTGATGCATGCTGGGAACACAGGTGTAGGGAGGACCACACAGGTGTTGGGAGTGGCCCTAATTCACTGTCACTATGTACCTTAAATATAACTGTGGAAGTCTTGCAATTCATATTGGTCACACAAAAACTATTTTTAAAAATGCATAATCCATAACATGTGACAACACCTTGAAAAATCCCCACAAATAATTCCAGGAAGGAGTCATACAGTTTTGTGAATCTGTCCTGCTGAGACCCTGCTTCTGCTAAGTTCTGATATGAGAGAAATGCTGAAGGAGCGAGGTCTTATGTGTTTTTCTGATAACTAAACAGTGACAGGAATATGCTGTAATGGGGACATGGCAATATCTTCCTATAGAAACTTGAATGACAGGGCCAGAAAGCAGACTTTTTCTGTCACTGCCAAGTCACTCTGCCAGAATTTGCCAGGCACAATGTCTACAAACACTGCTAATAACTATGCATGGAGAGGAGAAATATAGGCAAGAATTGCCTTAAAATGCTTGACTTTTGCTAAACCATTTGGACTGTGTGTTTTTGTGTGAAGGGAGTGACGATCTTGGGCTATACCCAGTAGTGCTTGAGAGCTACTCTGAGATGTTCAGGGGACCATATGGTGTGGGAACCAAACTAGGGACAACCATATGCAAGTCAAATGACTATATCTCTGGCCCTTCCTTTTTTCCTTCCAACCTTTCATCCTTCCATCCTTTCTTCTTTCCTTCCTTCCTTCTTCCCCCCTTCTCTCCCTCCCTGCTTCCTTCCTTCCATTCCTTCTTTTCTTTCTGTCTTTTCCTTCTTTCTTTCCTTCTTTTTTCTTTTCTTTCTTTCTCTTTCTCACTTTCTTCCTTTCTTTTTCTTTCTTTCTTTCTTTTTTTCTATTTCTTTCCTTCTGTCTTTCTTTCTTCTTTTGCTTTCTCTTTTTTTTATATACTCCAAGCATGAGGCAGTTCTGACCTCCAAACCAGGCAACAAACTAGGATAAATAAAGGACCATCTTTTTTGCCCTTGTATAAGTCCAACGCCATCAGTGAAATATTTACTTGCCTAATTGCCCTATATGCTACTTTCAAAAACTGTTTACTAACAAGCCCAAAAGGACTTTTATATAAACATTAATAAGATGTGGGAGGGGTTAATGGAGAGAGATGCGAGACATGTTTTAGATAGGTTCTCATAAATAATGCAAAAGTTTTAATTTCCCATAATCATGTGTGACATTATCTGCAGTCAATAATGTATCAGGCACACTCAGCCTTTCCTCTGGAAGCAAACAGGGCAGCCGTCTGCATCTGTGTGTGTGATTCTGCAAGCCCTCCTGCCCCTTGAGACTATGTACAAAAACTGCCATTTCTGAAGACATTCACCTAGGCAAAGCTGGCAATGTCATTATTTCTATGGGAAATTAAGTGGGAAATTACAGAAAATGCAATTTAAATGAGAAATTTTTCCCGAGACATAAATATTCATAACTCGCGAGCTGACAAAGCCCTGCAGATACCATAGGAACCACTTTATAAGAAGAGCTGATTCTTCCAGATTCCATTTGTCAGTGACAAGATAATTTTCATAGCAACAAATTAACATCTCAAAGAGAACCGGGAGGGCTGTGATGTGTGGGCAGGAGGCAAGCTGAGGTCTAGCAGAGGCATTTCAGACTCCAGTTTTATTGAACTACTTTCCCAGGCAGAGACAACCTGCAAGCACCTACCTGAGAACTCCAGTTCAACTGTGTACAGCCATGATCCAAAACTCATGACTTGCCAAAACTCATGACTTGTAGAGCAATTATCTTGTGACATCTCCTGAACTGTACTAAAATGAAACTCAGATAACATCAACACAGAACATTAAAAAAAATCAATAAGGAGCCTGACTTTTACAGAAAAGAGAACCCAAGGCAAGTGGTTTATAAGAGTCCTATGCATCTCAGTAAGGAAATGTGTGGGCTTGATGGCAGTCTACAACATGGACAAAATCCAAGGTGTGTCCCAGTACATCCCATGGCAGCTAACTCTGCAGACAGACTCCAGCATCTTCTAGCTGGTCCTGATGCTCTGGGAATGGTTCCTCCACCATAAAGGTAATCATGCTCCCAGGAAGTTCAATTTATTAGCATTTTAAAAATGTGTCTTTAGGTAGTAGACGATCTAAAATCATGGCAATGGAGGTTTTCTCCAGTTTGAAGGCCCAGCACATATCCATCCATTCGCTGCTTAGGAAGGGGAAGGGACATTCTTCTGTGCTGACCTACACAGGGAACTGCCCAGAACATATCAGCTTTGCATCTTCTACTCTGGGATACCACAGTCCAGTCCCTGAATCAGTGCTGCCAGCATCCAAAAGAAGCATGTAAGCATGCACATATTCATACATGCATGTACATACAAACACACACTCCAACACATTATGCTGAGACTTGAATTACCTGGGCCTCTCTCTCTACTTATCTTTCCAAGATGATCAACCTCCACCTAGCTTACTATCTACATCTAGGAGGTGGGAGGTTGAAGCAGGAATTCTATAACCAACTAGAAGAAAGTTCAAGAGGCAAGAGACAGAGGCCTTATATACTCAGGAACCTGAGTTTGATCTTAGTTTTACATAGTGCCTACCAGAATAAGGTGGCTTTGTTGGCCCCAATTTCTGTAAGACTTGAACATTGAGCCAGTTAATGATTAGAACTGTTAGTGGCCTTTGGGATCCCCCCCAAAAGAGAAAAAGAAACAAATCTCACAGACTGTAAAGCGTGAACTGACTTAATTCTTGTGAATCGTGAAGACTTCCACTGACCTCCAATAAGTACCAGCATTGAGACGGTCATCCATGTTATTGAATCTCTGTACCAAGCTCTCTTCATGAAAAAATCTTAAAACCCAGAAGCCATGGGGCCGAAAGGGTAGCACAGCATTAGGGCATTTGCTTGCATGCTTACATGCAGCTGACCTAGGACAGATGCAGGTTTGATCCCTGCATCCCATATGACCCCCCCGATCCAGGTGCAATTTCTGAAGGCAGAGCCAGGAGTAACACCTGAGTGCCACCAGGTGTGGCCTCCCCCAAACAAACGAAAAATAATAATGATAAAAATAAAACCCAGGGGCCAGATCATGATACAACAGATGTAGCACATGTCTTGCATGGCTTTCCCAGGTACCATCCCAGTATCACATATGGTTCCCTGAGCATTTCAAGGAGTTAATTCCTGAGTGTGAGTCAGGAGTAATCCCTTAGCATTACTAGTTGTGACTCAAACACAAAAATCTTAAAATACTAAGGCCAGGAGAAAATAATCACACAGGTAAGTAATCACACAGGTAGCCTAGTACAGACACCCAGGGAGAACTAAACCAGGCAGAGAAGGATCAGATGCTTTCAAGGGTGACCTTAGACAAAAGCCAGACAGCAAGTTCCTGGGTTAGAAACCTTTATGAAATTAAATTGTAGTAGGCATCTAATGGATGGGAATCCAGAATCTGCAGGTTAGAAGACATCCTCAAATGATTTGAAGGTCCTTTGATAGTCAATGTCAGCCAGTGTAAGCGACCCTGTAGCACTCGGGGCTTGTGACCAATGAGAGTGACTGGACCAAATTATGTCTTGATGGCAGAGCAACCTGGTGGGGAATGATGAAAGGAGTCACAAGAGATGGGGGTTGGTTGGGGGTCAGCCCACAGAAGGCAGCTCTTTCACGAGAGATGAGGTGGTGAAAATTGCATGTGAGATCAAGTAGAGAGAAAGGGACAGCCAAAAGGAATAGTCTGGAAAAAATACTGGGTAAGGACCTGAGCGGTTGTTCAAGTGGTAGGGCATTTGCCTTGCAAGCACTAACCTAGGATGGACCACAGTTCAATCCTCCAGAGTTCCATATGGTCCCCCAAGCCAGGAGTGATTTCTGAGTGCATAACCAAGAGGAACCCCTAAGCATCATCGCTGTGGCTCAAAAACCAAAATAATAATAATAATAATAATGGATAAAAAAGGTGAGAAAGAGGCAAGAGATTAAAAAAAGAGTCTGGGTTTCTGGTTTAAACCATTGAAAAAAATGGTCCCATCATATCAACTACTTGCCAAGAGTAAACTGCTGACAGTTATCGTAGTGAAAGAGATGATGATGGTCTAGATCCTGAGGTCCTAGGAAGAAAATTTCCCTGCTTTACAGAAGAGGAAACTAAACTACAGAATAGCCATGGCTGCAGGATCCATGAGAATTCAATTGTAAACCCAAATTTATCAGACAGGGAAGCTGACACCTCAGAAACACAGACAAATTCAGCCCCAGAACACAATCATCCAGCAACAAGCCCTTCCAGAAAATAGCTTCTGCCCCAGAGCACAATCTCATGGTTTGTGCAAGAGTGTGTGATGCAAGAGTCACGCTGTACAAAATAGAAAGTCAGTCCATGGTCCCCACCCATTAATACATCAGTTTTAACATCTGGAAAATGGAAGTGTATAGTACCAGTCTATCAGGAGTTAGGAAGATCAAAAGCATGTTTGGTATAGTCTTACCACCATGCCTAGAATTTAGGATACAAATATTTATTGTCACTGTACTACCTGATGTCACTTTTCCGAGATAGAGCAGTGCCAATTTATTCCAGAAAATATGGACTCTGTAAACACTGTTGGCTACAACATACAAGTGACAAGAATGTGTCTAAAAGCTCTCTAGTCTACTCTCTTCCATCACATGAGTAGGGACAGTGCTGCTGTCACCAGAGCAGCCAAACACAGTCCATTGCTACGGTCATATTGCTAAATACAAGGAATACAAAAATCCCTCCCAGTAGAAAGAACTTGCCTTCTCCGCTTCCCAGGTAACCAGAGAGCATTGCATATCACTCCTCTGAAGCTCATTTTTCAGTCCCACCTAATAAAAGGAGTTTCTATAATAACAGCTCTTTTCTCAAAGGGCTGTTGTGGGGATTAAATGTGAATCATTTAGCACTGTGCCTGACGAGGTAGCATGCTGAATAAATGTTAGCTATAATCACAAATCACAGTCACAGAAGTAAGATTTAAAGGAGTGTCTGCATTGTCCAATAAGACTACAACTAATATTATTTCAGTGCCTGTTAATGGTTAGACTCCTCCTACCCATCACAGATTTCCTACCTGGATCAGAAGATCTGAGAAAGAACTAAGCTTCTCTACTAGCTTCATAGCACCTACTTAGGTGAATACTGTTTTCTTTCACACCAACTGCAGTACCCTCGATAGGCACATCTCAAACTCTAAGTGCCACCTGAGTTACCTGGAGGGCATCACCAATTGCCGCTCGAAAGCAAGTCATAGCCAGCCTCGTGCATATGCAAGTGTCTGTGGGGGAGGCTTAATGGAGGTGGAGCCCTGTGCTCACGTCTCCACTTTTCTGGGGAAAATACACCCAGAGAAGTGTCATTTCCCAACATGCTGTAGTACTGAAAGCACTAAAACTTAAGGCTCCAACAGTGGGCTCCAAAAACAAGAGCCCATTGTGACCTGCATCCTGCTGTGGTTCTGTGTAGAATCAAATAATTAACGATGGTGGTGGATTGAGAAGGATGGAGGCCTTTGTCCTTAGGCCCCAGCCACGAGGCTTCATCCCCCATCAACCGGCGGGTCTGGGGTTCAGGAAAGCAACGGGTATTGAACTCACTCACAGGTAGGCATCAGAAAGCATCAACTTTATACATGCCCTATTCACCACATGTGTGTGGCCTACATCATAACCTTTCAAGCACTAGTTATTCTTAGCCCTGCATCTTAACTCCTTTCAGCCATCTCCCTTTGACCTCCATGCTGGTCAAAAACCAAAAGAGGCAATCCCCTCTTAGGATTAGGCAAGACCCTAATCCCCTGGGTCAAAGGCTTTATATAACCTTCCAAGACCACTCCCTGGAATGGGAGGGGTCTTGCAGGTAAGGTTACACATAATATCTGGTTCCCAAGACCCCTCCCAGAAATGGGTGGGTCTCAGGTAGCTACACCTAAATCCAGGGTGGAGTTACAGTTCTGTTCTAGTTTCTGATTTGTTTTTAACAAGAACCCCAGCCAGAAGTGCTCAGGATGCCACCAGAACTCCCTGTGATGCAGAACACTTCAGCACTAGAGATAAAAACTGGAGTTTTGTCCATGCCAGGTATAACTATTCATCTTGTGCTCTCTCTTAATCCTCAGATTTTAACACTTTCTGGAGTCTGTGTGGGTATGTATGTGGTTTTCTGCATTTTTCCCAAAGATGACGGTCCTCATCCCCTAGTTCTACTGCAATCCAAAGACACTAACTGTTAGGCTATACCTTATTTTATCTAAAACAAAGGTCATCCCTGATTAATTTGTATGTTTGTTTACAACTTGGATTTACCCCAAAACAGAGATTGTCTTACTTGTAATCCTTGATTGGACTAGCTCAGGATAGCCTGAGCTATCTGCCCTTACTCTCCCTTACTGCCCCACCCAAGGGTGGTCTCTGGACTCAATAAAAATAGGCAGTTTTGGCATGTAGCTTGGTGGAGATACAAGGTAGAAGACTGCCAAACTACACGTGTTTCACCTTCGCCTGGTTTGGATTACTTCCTGTGTGGCCCTGATTCAGACTCATTCATCTGGGGTTGAAGATATGGCACATCGGGTGATTTTACAACCAACCACATGTGGTGCAGGGAAACTCTGGTAGAGTCCCATTTGCAGAAGAAAACGCAAGCTCTGTGAGACATCAAGCAATGCCCCTTCAGCATAAACTAACCGCAGTGCTATATTTTTGTCAAAACACATCATTTGTGTTAAAAAAGAAAAGTCTTCCCCTCCACCCCCGAGCAGTCTTTAAAAGAACTTTCTGGAAGTGGGAGGATGAAAGGCCACCCACTCTTGAATCACTTGCCACAGCTGACTGACGGGGAATTTAAAAAAACTACTGCATCCCTGGTTTTGGCATGAAGAGGAATAAGAGAACATAAGAAAACTTATAAGGAGAGTGTGAACAAGCTGGAAGGCAGTTCCTGGTCCCAAATAAACACAAACCTCCTCCAAGCAAACTCCTCCATTTGAACAAATCTTAAGACCCTTCCACACAAAAACACATCCATGTTCTCATGTGATTAACATTTCAAAGAAGAAACATTGAATAGCAACAAGAGCAAGTGCTGATATCATGTAACCCTTCATCATGCTTTGGCTCTGCTTTATATACTTTCTTTCTCATAATTGATCTTTATAAAAGCTTTATGTAGCTAGCAATATCCATAGTTATCTCTGAAAATAAGAATATTGTAGGGACTATGGAGATGGTTCAAAGAGCTGGAGGGCATGTTTTGCATGTGGAGCGCCTATATCAAAGCCCTGGCAATGCATGGGTATGAAACCCTATTGGTACTGAGTTGGGGTAGCTCGCAAGCAAAGCTGGAGATGGTCCCAAAACTCAAAGAGGAAGAAAACTGTGGTTCTGAGAAGTTACCTAAGTTCTCCTACTTGAAGCTCAGCTCTACCCAACACCAAACTAGAGCAAATTCAAATTGCCAGAAAGGAAGTAAACATAGCACCACTTCCCAAGCACACCTCCCAAGCAGATCATGTCAACAATATACACGGATTCCACATGTTCACTGTGAAAACATAGAGTAAACCCAGCATCACTTCCAAGGGAATACCCTATTAAAAAATCCATTCAACACTTTTTATTGCTCCATGGGATGATAAAACTAAAACTAAAATAAATAAAATAAAAATAAAACCAAATGGTATGATGTGGCTGCTTATTGAAGATGTTTGGAGGTGGGGAGGCATTAGAGCATTAAATATGGCCAGAGGCAGAAAAAATACCCATTTTAAAATCATTAATCTAATGTGATCTCTTATTACAGAAAGAAAACCACTACATATTACTTGTTTGTCCCCTAACACTATATGACTGCTCATGTCACAAGCTGCTGGAATTCTGTTTCTATTATAGGGTAGAAAGGCTGCTGTATCTGATACTTCATTTTTCCAGCGCAGGAATATGTTTTGGAACCTTGTAAAAACAACTATCTTTTGGGAGAGCTCACAATATCTAATTAAAGCAAATTC
This sequence comes from Suncus etruscus, assembly GCF_024139225.1. NCBI lineage: Eukaryota > Metazoa > Chordata > Mammalia > Eulipotyphla > Soricidae > Suncus > Suncus etruscus. Next base: position 126,996,813 of record NC_064854.1, on the reverse strand, counting down.
CAAAAAAAAATTAACTCCCCCCAAATTCACTATATTTAATTTAATAAAATTCCAAAAATGGGAACCTTTTCTGCAGCTTCCACCAATATTGACCACACAGTATTGCACCCAACACTGTGCCAAGTTCTGATAATTATCTGTCTTGGTCTCAGTGACAGTCTCTGGACAATATTTTTCTTTGATATTTTTAGACAGAGATCACAATTCTAAAGATGAGAAAACCAAGGCCCAAATATGTATGTTTTTCCCACAGTCATGTGACCACTGAGAAACAGTCAGGATCCAAATCCAACATCACAGATTCCAACACTAGCCTAAACTCCTCTGCAGTTGGCAATGGATGCTTGTATAAAATTGTTCCCAAAGTATTCACTAATAATCCTATGTAATCTGATAGACACAGTCGTACCACAGAAATCTGCTTTGCCTCGAAGCAAAATGGCTCATTGCCCACAGTGTCATTGTAAAAGAGAAGATAAGAGGCCTGCCAGGAGAACTCCTTTGAAGTTCACATTCAAAGGTTTTATATAGATAGAAACTCTGATAGTGACATGCTTAGAGATTTAAGCTAGAGCTAAAAATCAAAGGTTACGATGATGTGAGGTTTTAAATCTCTGGAATTCCAGGAGGAATGTGGTACATGTGTTAGATACAAGACTCCGAGAAGCCTCACCTAGAATATAACCTTTCAACAGTTGGCAGTCAGTTCACCCGAGACCTTGTCATCTCTCATAGTTCTCTGCCTTCTGTATCAGGAAGAGATTTGAAGAAATATTTTTCTTTTCTGGATACCTCTTTTTACCTATGGTTAGCATGTGGACCACTATCACCAGTAAAAAGAAAAATACCAGAAGATACATGTGCTTCTTAGGTCTATGTGTTGGTACTGTGTGTGTATATTTCCTGGGTATATGGCGCCCAACATCTCCCCTCTTGAAATATGTACTTCAATGTTTTCACACTTTCATGCTGGGATGTTTACTGAGGCTTTGTCCACTTTTGTAAAAGGCTGTGCTCTCTCTTGAGCATTTATCTCTTTTTCTCCCTCTCTCCCTCCCCTTCCTCAGTACCTCCAAATAAAACCCGTTTTTACTTTAAAAAAAAGAAAGAAAGAAAAAGAAAGAAGGAAGGAAGGAAGGAAGGAAGGAAGGAAGGAAGGAAGGAAGGAAGGAAGGAAGGAAGGAAGGAAGGAAGAAGGAAGGAAGGAGAAGGAAGGAAGGAAGGAAGGAAGGAAGGAAGAAGAAGAAAGAAAGAAAGAAAGAAAGAAAGAAAGAAGAAAGAAAGAAAGAAAGAAGAAAAGAAAGAAAGAAAGAAAGAAAGAAAGAAGAAAGAAAGAAAGAAAGAAAGAAAGAAAGAAAGAAGAAAGAAAGAAAGAAAGAAAGAAAGAAAGAAAGAAAGAAAGAAAAGAAAGAAAAATAAAGAAGGAAAGAGAAAGAAAGAAAGAAAGAAAGAAAGAAATGCCCAGGAAAGTGGGTATTCTTAAGAGTATGGATTATCACCATGAACAATAAAAGGAATTGTATGTATTCAGGAACTTTCAGAATAAATTAATAAAATATTCTCTAGTAAGCCATCAAAGGTTAAGATGATGAGGACCTAAACTAAGCTGCTGATGGCAAAAGAACCCCAAGGATCCAAGTATCTTGCCATCTGAATAAATCAGTCATCTAGCCTGCATGTTCTTTCATGGAACATTTATCTTTCATTTCTGGCAGGGTTCCAGAGCTACTCATGCCCTGCTGGGTTCCAGATATCAGTAAATAAGGCATTTCTGTATGGGAATGAGGAACAGAACTGCATTAATGGCACCAGACCATTGTCTGCCTTTGAATTTTATTTTTGTTCTGCCCCTAATTAGCATTATGCTAATACTGTCTGCCACAAAGGACAGTTATATAAACATTATCAATAGAAAGAGCCTCTATTAGTGTTCACTATAGCTTCTATGAACTCAAAAACCCTCGGTTCTCCACAAGTTCCTCCTAGTTTAGTTATTCTCTTTCCACACTAAATTATCCTCCCTTTGGGGGGACATACCTGGTAGTGCTCAAGGGTTATTCCTGGCTCTGTGCTCAGAAATTACTCTTGGAACATGCAGGAGACTATATGGATGACAGGGATCGAACCCAGGATGGCCATGTACAAGGCAAATACCCTACCACTCCATCCCCAAATATTTCCCCCTAAAATTATTAAGATTTCAAAAGGATGACAGAAGATTAATAACTAAATTTGGACAAGGGGTTTGTGTGACTCCATGGATCACACAATCACAAGGTTGGTCCTGATTGTGATAAACCACAAAGATTTATGAGCACAAGTAATGTTTGCAGATTTGTTTTTAAATATTCATATAAAATTTTAAGACACTTATCCACTAAGAACTAAAAACAATCAGGCATACATGCTTAGGAAATTTGACTGATTTTACAAAAAGTCTCTTAATCTTTCTAACGACACCAACAAATATGACTCTACCATGTCTCTTTGAGGAACTATATCTCCATGACCTAAAGATGCACTGGCTAACAGCTTAAACAAGTGGGAATGGATACAACAGAATTAATGTTTCGGAAATCCATAAATTTCTTCCAAATTGAATCACAGTTTCCATCAGAATATTTTCTATAGCATTTTAATCAGAATTTAGCTAATACTTTCAACAAAGTATGCAGAGTGCCGGAAGCTTCCCTTTTGGATAAATCTGGTCAGATTTGGGAAAGAGTGGAGAAAATGCTACTGATTTGTCAAAATGAGGCAAAGGCCAAATCCATTATCCTGAACTGCAGGGGGAGAAACACCACAAGTGATTATCAGAATGGCCTGCCAAGTGCTAAATAAATGATGGTCTATATTCCACACAATTTGGCAGATAAAATCACCATTGAGGCCACTGGAAGAAAAATAGAAAAGGCATCCATTCAGAAACCTGGGGATTGTGGGTATATCAGAGAAAGAGATCAGAGTTCATTGCCTACGACCTCAAAAAGATACAGAAGTTCTCATAAATAAGAGAATTCAAAGTATAACTCTGGGAAAACTGTGTGGCAGAATACATACAAGTAAGGCTTCTCATTTTTTTCAGGTCAGGAGACTCCCAATATGTCCAAAAACAAAATCTCTGAGGTCCACCATCTCCTAACTATAAACATGTTTGGAATCATGGTGCTTAAATAAAGAAATTATTTTTTAAAAAATTAGATCTTGGAGGGTACCAAGACCAAACAGTCACATGAACATTAAGTAGAAATTAAAAAAAGAGTTCAAACTTAAGCAACAAATCCAAAGCCAACGACAACAGAAGCAATACCCAATTTACAACATACTAGACACAGAGAGGACCACTGATACAAGCAGCCTGGGGGTTAAAAGAGGGGGATATGGGATTCATGATGGGAAAAGTGGTGGAGGGAGGACAATATTGGTGGTGGAAACGCCCCTAATTTACTATCACAATGTACCTAACATATTACTGTAAAAGATTTGTAATCCACTTTGATTAAAATAAAAAAATAAAAATAATTAGATCTTACTCCATCATGACTAATGATGATGAACTGGGTAAAGTTCTAAGGCCAAAATGAGCTCAGGATTTTTTAAAATGTCATTTCTCACCAGAGTAAAATCCAAAGAATAATTCTTGGAAAATTTTACTCTAGTTCTGAAATTGGGCCCAAACAGCTGAGTCCCTGTCCTTGGTGCTGAATTGTCACCATAGCCCTTAACATTTTTGACCTGGTACATCTGGAGCTGGGGCCATTCCCCGTGAAGTTGGGGTCAACAGGGTCCAAAGTGCTCTGAAGATCATTCAGTATCTGGAATAAAAACTCATGACTTCACTGAGGTATCCATCACTTTAGTCACATCATAGGCTTATAGTCCATCTTTTACACTCAATGCTACCTTCAGAGGTACTTCCATAGCAATGGAAAGGATGAAAAAAAAATCACAAGAGTGACCTACGTTTAAATATATAATTATTTTAGTTTACTTATGTTCCACAGCTGTAAAGTTTCTTCTGACCAACTGGCTGGTGGGACACAATTCACTGATATTCTCATACTGTAGGCCTTACTGTAATTTAGAAGTTTATAAGAAAGTTTATAAGAAGTGTATAAGAAATCAATAATACCTAAATCCCCCTATATAAACACAAATCATTCTTAAGCACCTAATTAAGTCAACTACAAGCTCATACAGTTTCCCATTTTCAACTCACCATTCCAGCTCACCTATTTCTAACTGTTTAGTACCAACTCCTAATTGGCAGGGATGCCTCTGGCCATGCCCCTTCAGTGTTTCGTTACACTATTCCTCTATTTCCAGTCCTGGAGTTCTAGATGTACCTTCCCACTAGTTTAACAGACATAAGTTCTAGAGAGTACAGATGGTAGAGAACTTGCCTTGCACAAGACTAACCTGGGTTCAATTCCCAGCACTGTATATAGTTCTTTGAGCACAACCAGTAGTGAGCCCTGAGCACAGAGCCAGCATAAGCAATAAATATAACCATGTGTTGCAAAAATAAACCCAAAAGAAAACTATAAAAATAAGAATATTCCTTAAATAAATGACCTGAGATTTCAACTGTAGTTTCTAGTTATTTTTATTCTTAAGATCTTTATAGTTTTGGGGCTGGAGAGATAGCATGGAGGTAAGGCATTTGCCTTGTATGCAGAATGTCAGTGGTTTGAATCCTGGCATCCCATATGGTACCCCGAGTCTGCCAGGAGAGATTTCTGAGCATAAAGCCAGGAGTAATCCCTGAGCGCTGCCAGGAGTGACCCAGAAACCAAAAGAAAATTTAAAAAGATCTTTATAGTTTTTATCTATCCAAATCCTGCAAGGTCAAAATAAAAGACAGGTCATTGATATTTAATATTAAAATTAAAGCATGATATTTTGCTTTATAACACCAAAACAGGTCAAAAGGCCAATCATGACTCTAGATATAGATGAGCTTACCTGGAGGCAGAAGGCTATGAGGTCCTGTGACTCTCCCAATATCACTATATTCATCAACAATAGCATTGAGACCCTGCCTTTGGTCTCTGCTAAAACCATAGAAGTCTATAGCCTAAAGAAGTGGGGACATTTTGTTGGAAGATGTTTGAGCTTTAAAAAACAGGCTTGGGGCCAGCAAGGTGGCGCTAGAGGTAAAGTGTCTGCCTTGCAAGCACTAGCCAAGGAAGGACCATGGTTCGATCCCCCGGGCGTCCCATGTGGTCCCCCCAAGCCAGGAGCAATTTCTGAGCACTTAGGCAGGAGTAACCCCTGAGCATCAAATGGGTGTGGCCCCAAAAAACCAAAAAAAATTTTTTTTCATTAAAAAACAGGCTCTAGAACAATAATAGTAGTGTCTCCTGTGTATGCATTCAGGCTCTGAGATGTTAGATCTACTCCTTTTTTTGTTGTTGTTGTTGTTGTTGGGGTTTTTTTGGGGGGGCACACCCGGTGAGGCTCAGAATTTACTCCTGGCTATGTGCTCAGAAATTGCTTATGGCTTGGGGTACCATATGGGATGCCAGGGGATCAAACCTTGCCATGTCCTAGGTCAATGCGTGCAAGGCAAATGCCCTCCTGCTTGAGCCATTGCTCCAGCCCCAGACCTAATTCTTTATGTTTCTCTAGGCCAGCTTAAGACTCTAGACATGCACAGAAAGGGTCTGTGGGTGGGGAGGAAGAGGAGAGCAAGCCTTGGTTCCATAGAAGAGGTTCAGCTATTAAATGAAGTACTTGGGTTGGACCTGAAATCCTAAAGATTAATTCCTTTTTAATTTGCCTCCTTTATTTTAATATTAACTCAGAAATTTTGTCAGGAGGAATAGGTAAGAGATATAGCATAAATCCAGCTGGATCAGAGAGCACATTAAAAATGCAGTTCTATTATCTTAAAAGCAGAAATACAATTAGAGCAGTCATGTAAAATGAAGAGAAATTACCAGAAAAATATTTTAAAGGCCTGGGTAAAATGATAAAAAGTTTTATATCATTGAATTTCTAATACATAGGATAAAAATATGCCTTTAGATCTTTCAAATGCTTCCCCATTGCCCCCTAAATTATCATTTTTCACTTGGCTTTTCTACTCCACTTGCATAATTTACTTCTGTGCTCATTTCTTCCTTTCTTCACCCAAGAAACATATATTTTGGCAAATATGGAATTTCTCACAAATCCATACAAATTATCTGTGTTTTGGTGGATACTTAAAATTATTTGGAGAGAGCATTTTATTCTACTAGACATACTATCTAACTCTGATAGTTCATCCAAATAATAGATGTAGCAATTTTCCACAACTCCATATTAGTATACATACAAAAAATTAAAATAAGAACCTGAGTGGTACCAGATATAGTGTCCTCCTTTGCAAAACCAAAATACTAGATTCATACAAGTCTCTGCCCCAATATTTCACAGTTGGGTTAGAGTAAGGGAAAAAGTTAATGATAACGACTCATCTGTTTAGATTTGATAAAGGAGGTCACAGAGAACCCTTAGAGATTATGGGAGTAGTGTCTCCAGCTATCTTGGGAATTTGTAGGTGAGGCTGAATAGGAATCAATAAGTGGATAGTGCATTGCAGCCAAAGAGTCATAATGAAATATAAAACAAAATAATTTGGTCACAGGTAGCAAACTTAGGCTACTTAGGATAAACCCAGACTGTAACCTAGTTTTGCAAGTAAAATTTTGTTGGAAAAACAATTTTATCCACCCCTTTACATATTGGCTGCTTATATGCTATCTGACCCTTTTTAAAAAGTTGTGATTCCTGGTATAGAATATTTGGACTCTAATCTACATTTATTGGTCATGAATAATTATAACTTAACCTTTAGATGTCATGTGACCAACTCTAAGTATATACCATTCCATTTCTAAAAGTGAGCATTCAAGCCAATTAAAGATTTTGTTGCAAAATGAGTTTGGAACTATTCAGTAAAATTAAAAGAGTTCATTTCTGAAAACTTCTCAGATACTTTAAGATATCAATGTACAATTTTAAAATAGAGAAAATAGAATTTCCCAAAGCCATTTGTTTAAAAGAAGCATTTTGCAGAGAACCTCATTTTTGCAGGAAATAATTATATCATAATTATTTCTTTTTTTATTATAAAGAATCTGTCAGGACATAACAGAGCTTTGAAATTCCTGAACTCTGTAAGCCATTTAGAGAAACTAAATATCTGAATGTACAAGAATCATAATTTTCCTTAATTTTTCAATTTCCCCCCTTCCAAACTAATAGACTCACATTGTGCCATCAAATTTTGGAATTCCAACATTAATGAATAGAACCTTCAAGAAGACTCAGAATACTCAAATTTCTCCAGCCTTTTAGGCAACAGTTGGACCTCTACCTAAAGTCCTCAGGGTCAAAATGTAAAAATATAATGTAAGCTAACTCTGTTCCAAGTGGACTTTGTCTGAGAGTCAAACTTAGACATTGTTTTCCTCACAAGGAAATAAAAATGGAAGTCACTAGGATGCTCAGCTCAGAATGTTGCTGACAGAGACAGACACTGCAGCCTTCTGCTAATAGCTACAGAAACCTCAAAGTCCTGTTCCGCAGAAACGTTTTCTTCATTCTAGCCCACATTCACTACACTGAATCAAAAGAAATGTTAGCCAGAAGAGATGGGATGGGTTGAGAACACGCAAAGCATGCTTCGGAGGAAGGCTTATCTCTCCAAATGGATTTGTGTTCATTGGATGGAATCATAACAGATGTCAAAGATAAAGTGTTTCTATCACGAAGGTTCACTTTCCATTTCATGCAGGGGCTGCCCACAAGAACAAATGAAGGATAAGGAGAGGACTGATCTAAGGAGGAATGCAGCCACAGCCTAGCTTAGGAACACCAAGAGTATCGTGAAATTGAGATAGTGATAAGGCATTAGACCTTATTTCTCTATCTCTAACATGAGAAGTGTGTGTGTGAGGGGGGAGTAATAACCTAAGGACTCAGTACAGAGCTTGGCACATAATGAATTGCAGAAGTACTTGGTACACGGAAATATGTAAAAAGTACATTTTACCTATGTAAAATAGGTGAAAAACATATAAAGTGATCATTATTACAATCATAGAATGGATGGTACACTCAAATAGGTAACTATATAAATACTATATCCTGGAGATATGACAAGATCAAGGTCACACCTTCACTCAAGGTTTATGGTTTTTTGATTACAAATATAATTGTAGTTGGGTTTCAGTCACCAGTGCAACACTCCCACCACCAATGTCCCAAACTCAAGGTTTATCTTATGGGAGACAAAATAACAGGTGGAATCACTCAGGGCTCTGGCTTTCCCCTTCCAGTCTGAATCTCTGATGTCTTCATTTCTCCAGAGCTAAGAAGGTTCTTGTCTCCTGAATTCAAAGACTCTGAGGGCCTTTTGTTCTCGGGTTCACTTTTGAGTTTGACCTCTGACAACTAAATCTCATCTATGGTAATCAGCAAGGCACAAAGGCAGACTCCTCAAACAAGTAAGTGACCTTATCATGGAAATTCCTCGTTCCCTAAATTCAAAAGGAGTAAGTCTTTAGAAACAGCTTTCGTTATTTTATAGTTCCTATTAAACTTTGGTAAATGAAAGTCTAGAATGTATAGAGAATATAATGCATTTAATCTAATATTATGTAGACTTGATATTGATTCAGTCTTGCAAATCCACCAACCAACCTGTGACCCCAACAATGACTCTTCCTGGACTATAGAAAATACCAAGCATGAGTCACCATAAGCTGTATAGCTACACACCTCTCTCGACACACATTCTTTACTATGAGCTAGAAATAGTGCAAACTCTTGCTGTCTCTAGACTGAAGGAGACTTCCATATATTTCTTTTTTTTTTTTGAATAGCAATAGAAATATGCATTTTGCCCTTGATTCTCCCAGACTCTATCTCACTTCTTACTCCCTCATTGGTAAACCGTGGTAGTGTTTATTTGGAATTTGTCCAGGTCAAGTAAATTACATTTCACAACATGGGAGAAGCAAAACATTCTTTCTGGGGAACAAGGTCAACTTCAGGGAACAAAAGTAGTAAAGCTTTTTTTCTGGCTGTTTCATCTCAGAATATGTAGATTCTATCTTTTAAATGGAGATGAATTGTGCTTTAAAGAAATGTTGTCATATTGCTCCCTGAAATAAACTCAGAGATAGGCTTTTCAGCCAATTCCTAATAGATTAGTTTTTCTCCTTGTTAACTGAATTTGTGCCTCAGCTTCTAGTCACTGTTCTGATTATTATTTTCAAATGGTCACTGGTCACATGAGCTCTACTGCATTTTCAGGATTTATTTTTCTGCCCTATTTCATAATAAGCAGATTTTGCAATCCCAAAATGAAGAAGTGAGCCCTTTCCAAGGGACCTCATCATCCGAAGCACACACAGAGCACTCCATAAAGACTCATAAAACCCAATCAGAATTAATTGGTCAAGTTACCTAACTAATGCTGCTCAAAATTAAATCAGGGAGCAACATTCACTCCAAACTTCAGTCTCCAGATTTTCAAAGCAGAATCAAATTTCACTGAACTTTCACATCAACACCCTCTTCTGTCCAGGAAGAAAGAATTCACTTATTTATGACAAGTTGATGCCCAGCCTCTGATTTTATTTATTATACTATCTTGTTGCAGAAAGCTGTTTGTTACGTCTCTTCTACACTTATAATAAAGGGTGACAATATTTATCAAAAAACTCATTATTATGTGAGACAAAAAACTAAAATTGGATTTTTCAAAATAAAAATAGCAATCAAGCAAAATCTCATTTAAAGCAAATAGACTTTTCCATTCTGACAGGGTTATTGAATACTGATGAGTTCTCAGTGAGTGCTGGAAAAGGTTGTACTGCTAACTGGTTTACCCAAAACATCCTCATTTTTCATCAGTCCTGCTGTAGAAAATACAAGTATTTGCATTAAAATGACTTTATAACTTCAGCTTTGGGGCAAAATAAAACCTAACTTTGATAAATATTGTTGCCTGTAAATATATTTTCAGAAGGGTGTATTTATCGACACTTCAAGCCCACAAGATTATTAAAAGTATCAAAAACAGCTTCTAAATTTAGGTATTTGCTTTAAACCACTAAAAATATCATTTTTTTAAAAAGAGCTCACGTGTTCTTTCTGACTCTGCCCAGGAAATCCATGATTTCATTTCTCCCTCGAAAACATACTGTCAAGGACATCGCCCAATAACAATGGGATAGAAAAGAAAATTAACACCAAAGCTTGTGTCCAAAGACAATCTTTTCAATCAAATGCACAAGAGACTTGGGCCAGCTAACAGGAATTGTCTCAAAAGTAACTAAAAGCATCTATAGCAAAGCACTTGAAAAACATTGAGAAGTACAGGCAGTAGGTTCAAAGAATAAAACCGACACTTCAGCAAATCATATCACACTGATCTTGGGAAGTAAAATCATCTTGAAACTATTTCACAAAGGTCTACATTTTTAGATTTTAATAGAGGCATACATATTCAACACAGCCATTTATTCATAATTAATTGAAAGTAATTAGTAATGGCTCCTTCTGTTGGCATGCCTAATCATAACTATTGTTTAAATGTTGGATTATTACTAATTTTCTTTCAAGTCTCTTTGTAAACAGTGTTCTTAATGGGAAGTTAATCACCAAATGGTATAATTCATCCTTGGGGAAGTTTATTTACTTTTACAATTTCTCATGGTAGCAGTTACTGCTAACTATGAGTATCGTGACAAATAGCAACAACATAATTGGTCTCCAATATACTCTACTCATCAACTCATCTCAATTTCTTTTATAAAGTATCTCCTTATATAATAAATAATACCTTCATGTTCTACCTGACAACTTGATTAATCACCCAACAATCCAACCCTTTTATACAGTGAGGAGTGAATATTTTGAGTGTCAGCTGTTCTACTGTTTCCATTCAAGTCAGAGCCATCCACCAGTAACAAAAAAGATGCCAAGCAGTTGAGGTCAATGGCAGAGATTCCTTTGTTATTTATCACGAGGGGTCAACCAAATGGTATCCCAGCTAATATGATCTCAGAGTTAACAACAACTGGGCATGCTCATTGCATAAATATTTCCTGAGTATCCATACTGTCAGTAAATTGGCAATGCAGAATTATCTTCAAGGGCATCCCAGAATGGGCATCAGGCAGACAAGTATAGACTTAGTACATTCTATACACCCACTTAGAGATCACTGGCCATGCTTTAAATGCTAATAGAGGAGAAGAATGGTTCTGCTGAAGCAGGAGACTGGCACACCTCTTGAAAAAAATCCCCAAAAAGGGATGCATGCCCTGGCCCTGGGAGGAAGATGAGACAAACTCCACAAAGAGCTAGTTACAGTAACTAGGGCATGCCAGGCTAGCAAGAGGCAGTCTCCAGGCCTGGTCCTAACCCTAGCCAGTTCTGTAACAGGCCCTCCTGTAACCTAAGAAGCCAGATGAATTTGTGGCTTCAGAAGCTAATTCATATATCTCAATGGCTATGGGTTATAAAGTTTTACAGTGCACTGTTGCAGTCCAGTTTCAATTTCCATATCTGTCAACTGAAGAGGGTAACATTTGTTGCCTTGCAGTGCTGACCTTTGCTGCATATTTATCTTCCATGGGCCTGTCATGAAGACAAAGAAATTTAACACCTGTGGTGTGACTGACTGAGTGTTGTAAAATGCCAATGGGCAGCACACACAGTCCCCTGATAATTGAAGGACACACACTCTTCACCTGTTCCCAGTTCTTATAGACAAAAGTCATAGAAAAAATGGGGTTGGAGAGATAGCACAGCAGTAGGGCATTTGCCTTACAAGCAGTCAACACAGGAAGGTCAGTGGTTCGAGTCCCAGCATCCCATATGTTTCCCGTGCCTGCCAGGAGCAATTTATGAGCACAAGCGCCAGGAGTAATCCTTGAGTGCTGGCGGGTATGACTCCCCCCCCCAAAAAAAAAAGTCATAGAAAAATTAAGTCATTCTGTCAGGCTAAGCTGTTCTTTCTGTTTTATTTCTGAAGACTTGTTCTCTCCCAATTAAGGCTCTAAATAAAAAGAGGAGAGAAAATATAAAAGAGGCAGTGGGGAGAAAAACATTAGTTAAAATGTAGATTGAGGGGGGGCCGGAGAGATAGCATGGAGGTAAGGCGTTTGCCTTTCATGCAGGAGGTCATCGGTTCGAATCCCGGCGCCCCATATGGTCCCCTGTGCCTGCCAGGAGCAATTTCTGAGCCTGGAGCCAGGAATAACCCCTGAGCACTGCCAGGTGTGACCCAAAAAAAAAAAAAAAAAAAAAAGAAAATGTAGATTGAGGGAAGGGGTAAATTGAGAAGCTAAAGCTAAGGAAGTCCAAAGCATAGATATATAGGACACTTACAAAAAGAGGAGTTTGGTCAACAGAATCACCTAATGAATTTTGAACAAATATCACCAAGGTGGTTTCTTAGAGCATCAGGCAGCAAGGATGGAGCTGTAAACAGCATTCTTGAGAGTTAAGAACAGCCTGAATCAGAAGTGAGGAATAGAGGACAGAGCATGAGAATAGCCCTGAATTTCCATACCAGGGGTTAATTGGAGAGCAAGAGATAATTCGGCTGCCTAATGCCTCAACTTTTAGGATTCATGTACTCACCAGCAACTCCGAAATGCTGTCAGAAGATGAAAAGACACTTGGATGAAATTGCTTCATCTTAATCTTCAAGGCAGTTCATTTTTTCTCTCTCACCCACTCTCTGTCTCTCAATATTCCAAAGGGGCTGAGCCTCTCACGGTGCTTAGCTTTTCCGGCATGAACTTAAGAGAGAATTTCAAGGACCTTCCAGTCCCTCTTTTCTCAGAAATAGGTGAGAATGCCAGTGGAGAGAGTGTGTGTACAACCAGCCCCAAACTCAGATTCATCTGAATGGTAATGTTTCAGAAACTTGCTTACAAGGCAGAAAAAATATCCAGACCATCATGTAAGGCAATAACAAATAGATTCTAGAAAGTAGCCCCTGAACATCTATGGAATTCCCCGTCTCCTTTATAGAACCAAGAGTCCTGGGTACTAAAAAGGACAGACCTCTACTTACACATCCTATGTCATCATGTACTATATTAGTCTCATTCAAAACACATCATTTGCTATGTTGTTAGATTATTTCTACTCATGGCATTGATTAGTTCATGCCTAACCGACTGTTTATTTGACAATTTGATTAATAAATACTGATTGGGTTTAAGTGAAAGCAGAAAGCTAATTTCTCTCTCTCTCTTTTGTTGCTTTTTGGCTTTTGGGGCCACACCCGGTGCTGCTCAGGGGTTACTCTTGGCTATGCACTCAGAAATCGCTGCTAGCTTGGGGTACCATATGGGACACCAAGAGACGGAACCCAGATTTATCCCAGATCAGCCTCATGCAAGGCAAATGCCCTACCACTGTGCCACTGCTCTGGTCCCACAAAGCTAATTTCTTAATACCCCAGAAAACCTACAAGATAACCTTCAGAGAGAGCAAAGTACAGTATGTGAAAATGCTATTCAGCCTCACCTCTTCTCCCATGTCTGCTTCCACGAGTAGAGCCCTAAAACCCCTTCCAGAATATGGAAGCAGTAGACTATACTCCAGACAAAAGCTGAGTGCGTTTTGTTTTCTGCTCACCTAAGAAACTAGAGATCCCCAAACTGGCAGGCAATTGATACCTAATGGTCTCAACTGCTTTAAGAGACCATTCTGAAAGGGGGGCCAGGGTAGAGTATTCAGGAGGGCTGGAGCTGATTTTAGGAGACAAAGAGAGAGTAAGTCTGTCTCATCTTAGGAAGAAGGAAGGGCCTTTCTAAGTATTAGCCCTGAGTTTCCAACAGGAATTAGCCTCAAACAGGGCTGGAGCGAGAGTTACATGGGTAGGCTTGCCTTGTACATGGCCAAACCAGGTTCAATTTCTAGCATTCCATATGATTCCCCAAGATCCACCAGGAGTGATGGTGAGTGTAGAGCAAGGAATAAGCTCCAAGAGCCAACCACCAGTTGTAGAAAAAAAGAGGCCCAACTCAAACTGACTGCACAAGAACATCCAAAGAAAGGTCTGAAGCTCCTGCTTCATGGAATCCTTTCTATACTTCTCTTCCCTCGTCTTATTTCCATCTCTATGGAAACTGGAGGGAAGACTCAGGAACTGCCTTCCAAACAATCGTCAGAAACCATCTCCTAATTCTATTTCCATGGAAACAGATGACAGATCAACGGAAATAAGGTAATATTTTTAAATAAGGTAATCCTTTGCTAACATATTCTCCTTACCCAATTTTCCACCAATTTCAAAGAGCTAGTATTTGAGATTGCACAATTCTCATGAGCGACAAAAAGCAGCAAGATTCTCTTGAGGTTAAGGATAAATGTTGGGGAGTAGAGAAGCCAACCAAACAGGAAAGCAGTGGGATTAAGAAAATGTCACCTCACCAGCCTCCACAAAATCTGAGGAAAATGCTCTGCACTTGCACAACCTTGTCTCAGAATTTGTATCAATTGGTTCAGCTTGGTAACTGGGCTATGATGCCTTCCATTAGAATAATTCACATGTTACCTAAAGGCTAACATAGAAGTTCTATAATGGGGATACCAAATGTGAGGACAGGATTATTTTTACAAAATCAAGAATTGCCTGGAGACTAATAACCAATAAAAGGCCTTGAGCAGTTTCCAACCTTCAGTAGACATGGAAATATATCTCATGGCTAGACAGAGACCTGGTCCAGAAATGTGCCTGTTCCACCTACCATGTCTGTTACAGGAGGGAAATTGAGGAAGCTGAAGACATCCTGCCAAATCTTTCCTGTGGAAGTAAACTGTTGGTTCACTACCTAAAATAGCAAGTCACCGAGAAAGAAACTGAATTTGCAGACTGAAAGTGTAATGAATCACAGTATTTCAGATTGAAAATAGACAGGACTTGGGAGAACTGGCATAGTCAAATAGATGCTACTTCTTAAGACGACGGAAAGGAATTCACATTGTGAGGCAGAGAGAAGGGAAGGAATCTGTCAAACTTCTCCTCATTATTGTGATAATAGCTCCCTAAGATGGGGTTTCCATTCTCTGGCAAGCTCATGCTCTAAGTTTTACATGCATTGAGTGCCCTCACTTCTTTATTTTTTAATAATAACTTTATTTAAGCACCTTGATTACAGACATGATTGTCATTGGGTTTCAGTCATATAAAGAACACTCTCCTTCACCAGTGCAACATTTTCATCACCAATGCCATCACCAATCTCCATCCTCTCACCTCTGCCTGTGTTCAAGACAAGCATTCTACTTCTCTCACTCATTGACATTGTCACCATAGTTGTCAATGTAGATATTTCTCTAACTGAACTCACCACTCTTTGTGGCAAACTTCATATCATGAGCCAGTCATTCCAGCCCTCATCTCTATTGTCTGGGCCTTATTACAATAATGTCTTTTATTTTTCTTTAAACTCATAGATGAGTGAGACTATTCTGTGTCTATCTCTCTCCCTCTGACTTTCTTCACTCAACATAATAGATTCCATATCCATCCATGTATAGGAAAATTTCATGACTTCATCTCTCCTGATTTTCTACCTTCTCATGTTTTGGAGAAAAGATTTAATATGTTCACCATGACTTCTCTGGAAACCCAGTCCTTCTGCTCTTGGTTGTGAGCCTCTCTAAACATTACTGGGTTTTCCAGATAGACAGTGCAAAGCCCACCAAGCAAAAGGTTTGAAAGCACAACCTCAAAGGAGCACCTATGCAAGTGTATGTCAATGAGTGTAGAGCATTTGCTGCTGCCCTTTAAAAGAATTAGTAGGGAAAAATAAAGAATTAGTAGGGGCTGGGCATATGGTTCAGAGGGTAGGATGCTTGCCTCTCATGAGATAACCCAGTTTCCATTAACTCAGTAACCCACATGATAGTATGAATGCCACCAGGAGTAATTCCTGAGTAGAGTCAGGAGCATTGCTGAGTATGACCCAAAATAACAAAAAAAAAAAAAAGAAGAAACATTGGGTAAATGTTTGCTAGATGATAAGTAAAAATATGTTAAGCAAGGTTTGCAAAAATAGCTCAAGAGGGAAAATGACATGTAATAGAAGCAAAGAATATTTATATTCATATTTAAAGTATATAGAAAAGCCAAGTTTTTTTTTTAAATAAACAACAATGAACAAGAGATGGCTTTAAATTGCCTTGTGGTAAAAGAATGCAAAGTAGTTTTGGAAGTGGATATAAATATGTCAAAAGAAAATGTTCTTGTATTTGATAACAGCAAGATGACAATGACATCGCAAAGCTACACAAGCTAATGATACCACAATATACAGACTCGAACCATGTGGGGAACAGATTTTTTAAGGCTGAATCAAAGAGACCAGCTCAGGTGTGTGTGCCATTATGTTTCCAGCATTGGCAGCAGTACACACATCACTGAATTAAAACATCATAAAATGCACAAATTGACCACCGTCATTATCCCTTCAAAAGAAATCAGAAAATAAGATAATAGCAAGGGATTGCTATAACACAAAGAAGAAAAGCTTCAAGGATGTGAGCAGAAATATGCTCTGAAAGCAGCATTAGTCGGGGTATTCGTGGCTGTGGTCCAGGGGAACTATTTTTTTCCTTACAGACTTAAAAGGAAAATTTGAAACGAGGCAAGCCATTTGGAAAAAACAGAATATTGGAACAAGGGAAGCAGAAAAGCCCATAATCTGGTTGAATGTACAGTTAAGACAAAGGAACCAGCACCCAACAGTACAACACAGCAACACTTCTAAAGAGCCATTTTCTCATGCGCCCTACTGCCGCTGAGAGGAACGAGCCTTTATTCACTTCAGAGACTTTTAAAAGCAAATAAAAAAAATTAGCTAAGACAGGAGCAATGTGGAATGTGCTCTGATGACATTTGAAAATGGCAAGAAAATCTCAAATCACTGAACTGATTTGCACTCGAAAATGATAAGTCCATTGTTCTATGAAGTCCAGTCATAAATGTAAATCAACTCTGAGGATGGGGGCTTCCTCTGAATCCAAAGGGCAAGTCCCGAGGCCAAAAGGAATATCAGCTTTGAGCAACTATCAAGTAAAAGAATGGAGAGGAAAAGGAAGGGATATCTCTGGCACAGTTACCCATACCCCATTTCTGTCTCCACTTTGAAGAAAAAATAATAATAACAAGGTTTTTCTTCAAAACGGATTCAAGTTCTTCCAGCCATTCCTGTTTTTATCCTCCAAGCCTGTCAATCACCACATTCACAAGTATAACCTGTGGTCAGACAGGCCCAATTTTAAAATTCTTCTTAGCAGTTCTTGTCAGTGTTATGATTTGCTCTCAGAGCACTCAAAATTCTCTCCCTGCCACTCCTTGCAAAGACATGTTTTCCTTCTGCCTGCCCATCTTTGGGCCATACAGAAGTAGGCATCTGGGTAGGTGACTGTTGTTAAGCACGGATCCTTGTGAGCATTTTGAAAATCCCAGAGCTATGGGTCAGCCAACAGAAGCCCAAGAGTCATATCTGGTCCCAGCCTACCTTTGTAATTAAGGTTATTTTGGAATGGAGCCATGCCCATTCCTTTTATTTTTCAAGGTTGCTTTCACCTTGCAAAGCCTAAACTATTTCTTTCCTTTTCTTTTTTTTTAACTAAAAATAGATTTTATTTTTGAGGGACTGAGGAAGAGATAGACACAGAATAGTCTAACTCATCTATGGGATTTTAAGAAAAATAAAAGACTTTATTATACTAGCACCCAGTGGCAATAGAAATGAGGGCTGGAAGATCCAGACCACTATAAGAAGCTTACCACAAAGACTGGTAAGTGCAGTTAGAGAAATAACTACACTAACAACTCTCATGACAATGACAGTGAGTAAGAGAGATCAAATGTCTGTCTCTAAATCAGGCAGAGGTTGTAGGAGGAAGAAGATGGGGGCTGTTGTGTATGTAAATATTTTAGGGGATTGGTATGTTACTGACCCTAACCTGATTGGTGATTGGGTCCTACCCTAGGGTGTGACCTGGCATTCTGCCAGGTCACACCCTAGGGTAGGGCACAATCACCAATCAGGTTAGGGTCAGTAACATACTAATCCCCTAAAATATTTACATACACAACAATTCCCCCGTTTGTTTTTAGTAATTTTTTGTGTGGAAATATTAGCTTTATTCGGTGGACAAGACTGAAGTCCAAAGTCTCAGCCTCAGTTCCAGCCAAAAAGCCCCTCACCTTCCACAAACCCTTGTTTTTATCCCCCAGAATCAGGTACCACCCAATGGTGGGATCAGATACCAACCAATGGTGGAAGCAGAATCAGGTACTACCCTAGGGTGGGGGCAGAATGCCAGGTCACACCCTAGGGTAGGACACAATCACCAATCAGGTTAGGGTCAGTAACATACTAATCCCCTAAAATATTTACATACACAACAGGGGCATTGGTGGTGGGAATGTTGCATTGGTGAAGGGAAATGTTCTAATTATGACTTAAATCAAACTACAAGCATGTTTGTAAATGTGGTGCTTACATATATTATTAAAAAAAGAAAGAATAATGAGTAAGGCACTCAGTGGAGAGGTCACTCTTCTCCAAAGGCAAAGAGAACCTCAGTATGTGTCTTAGAGTTCAAATACGAAGTACACATCTCAAGAGGGAAGACACAGGCAACATGTGTGCACAGACACCATGTGTATGGGCTGGAAACATACATGTGCCACCTAAACTAGTTTGTACTGGGCCTTCTCAGGAAAAACTTGCCCTGTCCTGCAGCAAAGGACTAATTCCCCAATAAATAAGCACCAGGCTCAGGTGGCAACCTCTTTACAGATCAAAGTCCAATAGTCTCTCAGCTATTCTGAGTTTAGATCTGGACAGAGGCCCAGAGGGAATCTGCATTTTAATAAACATGGCACTGAGAAACGCTAAAGCTTAGGAGACATTCTTAATTTTTTTAACTTCAAAGGCCCATGACCACAATATTAGAGGATGATTTGCTTTTCTAAAGTAAAGAAATCCAAAAGCTTGAACTTCTCTTTCAAAGTAAAATTTTCTAGACCTATAAAGTGCAAAGGCCAAAATCCACCTGTTCCATTTTTGAAGCTTACCTATGCTTTGCAAATATTTCTCTTTCCCACTAAAGTCAGTTCAACCATGCTAATTATTAGTCAGATCAGCACTCAAATGGGGTGTTTCATTTCTGTTTCCATAACAACTTGGTTCTTGCAGAAAAGGTGAGCAACCAACCTGCCCCCATATATGTCAGTTGAAAAACAAGTCTGCTGGTCACTGCAGACTCTCTGCAGTATGTTAGCAACCCTCCCGAGAGCCCGTTAATCCTGAGATTGCCTTGTGATGGGTTATTTTAGTACTAATTGTTGCCCTAACCATGAATAAAACTTCTAATATAGGGTAATAATATGACTTTAGAATGGAGAGTGATGTCTTTTTCCCTCAAAGGATAAAGAGGGAAGAACACAAATGAGGTTCACAGGATGTTAAGTACAAAAAGAGGTCCAAAAAGGCAAGATCCTTAGAGATTCTGGCTAAACCAATTAACAGCTTTTTCCAGTGAGAATTCCAAAATTTATTTGTTTATAACAGCTTTTTAAGGCTTTCCATGTTTATTTTATGTATTTATTTATTCATTGTCCCTTCATTTTCTGCTACTGTTATTGTCATGATGACCTGTGTCTATACACTTGGTCACAGAGCTTTCATTTTCCTCACTGTCTTCTTGCCTGTCCAAAGGGTTCTCCAAATCATTGTTCCAGTCCTAAGCCACAAAGTTGTTCTTGCACACATCCTCAAGCCAGACAGTAATCTGGGCCTATCGCTGTTTGCCCAAGACTCCCAGAATCAAAATCAGGAAGAGCAGCTGAAGAGAAAATATAAAGCATCCATAGGAATCCATTCATCACCGTAAATATGACCAGGTATAACCCTGGTCACCAATCAACACTGCTTCTGTCACTGATAGACCCCTGACACCTGTGGACCTCTTGGTTCCTAAAATATACCATGTCCTCAGTCCCAGGATTCAACCATCTGGCCATTAGCTAAGTATCACTGGGCATGAATCTTGGCATCTTGAACACTACTTGGGTTTCCCTTCAAAAAATACTTTTGTTTCAATTCTATACAAACCAGGAATGCTGATAATTCTACTTAGTTTTCCTTAGAACACTTGACACTTATACTGGAAATAATTAAGTGCTGTATATGCAGGATTCCAGAAAGAAAACATGCAACTTCTTTCTGGAGTCCCAACATCAGTCCCAATTCTCAGCCTGGGAAGCATGCTCTATAGATTTGTCTTACATGAGCTAACAAACGATAAAATAGAGATAGAACATGAAACATCTGGCTCTGCCTCACATTTATATGTCTTCCTATGACCTAAGAAAGAAAAAAAGTGGATGGGACCTTGGAGCCAAATGGTCTCAAGAGCATAGAAAGGAAATAAAAAATGGTCAGCCTTCAATACCCAAACCAATGTCAATGACAGTAGAGTCAAGAGACCCAAACTATAACAAGCTATACGCAAAAGGGACCTGTTACACTAGCATTCCAGTGAAGAGTGGAGGTTAGGGAGGCATGCTGGGAACTATATTGGAGAAAGATCAGCACTGGTGGTGGCAATGACCCTAATTCACTATCACTATGTAACTAAAATACAACTGTTAGAGGGGCCGGAGCGGTGGTGCTAGAGGTAAGGCATCTATCTGCCTTGCCAACACTAGCCTAGGACAGACCACAGTTTGACCTCCCAGAGTCTCATACAGTCCCCCAAGTCAGGAGCAATTTCTGAGCACATAGCCAGGAGTAACCCCTGAAAGTCAACGGGTGTATCCCCCCCCAAAAAAAAAAATAAAGAATCCTCCTGAGGAATATTCAGTCCTCCAAAGCCAGTGGTTTTTATGGAAATTGAAAGACCACCTCTAGAAAGGATGGTCCTCATTTTCACAAGGTCTCCTCTAAGTACTGAGGCATGGTAGATGCCAAAACCTTGTTAAACTGGGCTTCCATCCGTCCACTATCAACTGGAAGGACAATTCTTTCATGTACAAAGAATGAAGTGGAGAGGCTTCCACTAGAGTCCTGGGGGGGGGGGGGAATAAACCACTCTGTTGCATCCAAACAGTGTGGAACAGTTTGTGAGTGAGTTCAGAGTTTGCCAAAGACTACATGTCAAAGCCTCCACAGAAAACAAGCACTGGGGCCCCGGATGCATAACATGTGTTCTGCCAAAGCAAATGGACACCTTTCCAAGTGGGTTTATATTGGCAGTGCAGGGAGCATAAACAGGACAGCATGCGTGAATAGAGCAGTGGAGAAGCATTCCTGAACTGTGCTAGGCACACGGCAGGAAAATGAGAAGGTAAGCCAGTGGTACTTTTCAAATTGGAAAAAAAAAAAAAGAGTTTGTCCTTGGAAATAAGAGAAAGCTTTAGTTTTGTCATCTAGAGAATACAACCATAGGTGAGAAAAGGATTTGGTAGAGAGCTTTGGATGAAACACAGAACTTGGAGGAGAGAAAGAACTAAATGCCAGAGAGGCAGGCATACAAAGGAAGAAAATAAAGAGAAAAGAAGAGAGGCAGAAAGAGTGCAGGAGGAGCAGACAGAAGCCGCAAAGGAGACACATGCAAGAATTTCAGCCTATAATATTAACACAAAGTGCCACTTACCTTGGCTGTGACAGCTAAGCTTTCTGAATTGAGGATTGGGCACACCTCCTCAAATTCTAGTTGTTGCATAGAGGAGGTGACACACAGATTTCAAGCTGATTGCCATGGGTGGGACCCACCTTTCTTAATTTTGTGTGCTTTGGTGTATCGTGAGACCTCTGAGAGCCTTTAAGTAGCTTTTATTCTAGATGATGTCATAATAGATTCTTCTGTAGTTTTGGATAGAAGATAGTTCATACCTGGGGTGAGAGAGTTTATACACAACCTAACCTTCTTGAGAGTAAAAAAAAAGTTGTTCATTACTGTGCTGAGAAAAAAATCTCAGTCCACATTAGGGTCTTCGCAAGGTGGGCTAAAGGTGTTGGAGAGGAGCAGGGAGTTGTCAGCGAGGGTGTGTGGGGTCTATTCTCTACCTGGGAAGTGTCCTCTGTGTATGTGAGACAACTCTGGCTGACTGGCTGGGCATTCTTCGGGTATTCATGATTTCTCCTATACTCCAAACATATGCTCAGGAAATTCCTATCTAAGTGAGCATAGGTGTGGCTGTCTCCTGTAATGTGAGGACTTCCTCTCCAGGACGGTTTCCTGTTGCACCCTCTGAGCAGCTAGCATGAGTTCACCACCTGTGATCTTGAACTAGAATAAGTGGCTGAAAAATGACAGGAGGAGTCAACACAGAGTACTGTTTAATATTAGGTGTGTTTCAAATCTTCATTCAAACGCGTGGGGATGTTTTGAGGACTATAAATATGCCATTAAATAATTCTTATTTAAATCTATGAGTTTGGAGGGATCCCATTATATGTTGCTTTAAGTTGCAGTTTCTAAGAACCTATTGACTACATTAAAGGAAGACTTGGTAAACTTGTCAGAATGACTTTTGTGAGCTTTAAATACCTCAAGGAGTGAATTATCCCACCACCAGGGGTCAGCCATGCACCCAACAAATGACAACCACAGACTTAAGCAGCACCTTAGAACATTCCGAAGTAAAATGCCTGTCGTGAATAGAGGCAGCGTTGGGGGGGGAAAGGGGGTATTGGTGGTGGGAATGTTGCACTGGTGAATGGGGGTATTCTTTTTATGACTGAAACCCAACTACAAACATGCTTGTAATCATGGTGCTTAAATAAAGATTTACAAAAACAAAAATAAAAATAAAAAATAAAGAACTTAGGTCTCGGAATCAACAAGACCTTCCTTCACTGAGCTCTTCTCCCTGTGGCCAAGCCCACTAATTAATATCTCACGCCAATATAAAAGTGTATGTTACAATACATTTACAGAATTTAGGAGAGTTCCATGAAATGATGCCACTGACAGTTTTCAAAGGAAACAAACCACTTGAGAAAGATCCTCACAGATGTACCTGCACTCTGCCAAGGTCAGAGACACCCCAGAGCCTTATATGTCTTTAGGAACTTTGCATCCTCACACATCCTCTTCCCACAGTTCATATCAGAGACTTAGGAGGTCATTCTCTGATGGCCTGGTCTACATTACAAAAGTTATATCCTCTGTGTGTATATATATATATTTTACATTAAAACATCTGAAAAAGCCTAGAGGAAGACAGAAATCCATTTATATGACAAAAAGAATAGAATCTACTTATCTTTCCAGCTGAGTTAAAGTTCGACAAATATCTAGTTTCTTAAATAGGTTACAGGCTTTAAAATGTACACTTAACCAAACTACATTAAAAAAAAAAAAAAAAAAAAAACCTTTTACTGGATAAAGTTGGTTCCAATGAGAAAAAGGTTAACTCATTGCTCTGCCCTTAGGTGATACTGCTGAAATGAGAAGAGAAGGGGAAAGAAAGTGGGAGGAAAAAAGGGATAGTTCTTACCTCTCCTCAGGCAAAATTATCAATACAGAAAAAGCCTATAGTGGCAATATTTTATTCCAAACTGTGCCTCAGAATTCCCCCAAATAAGGTCATTAGGACTTGTCTGAATAAGGAATATTTTTATAGTGCATATCATTTAATTTTTAATTGTACAAGAATTTTACTCAAAATCTGTTTGTGTTTATTTTTGTTTTGGGACAAGATCAGCTGTGTTCAGGACTTTTTCCTGGCTCTGCAACCAGGGATCATTCCTGATAGTGCTTGATTTAGAGTTCTGGGGATTGAGCTCAGGTTCAAGGTGTGAAAGGCAAGGCGCCCTACCCACTGTCCTATCGCTCTGGTCTCTCAAACTCTCTTTTGGTCTAGGGATTCTGCTCCTAATAGGTCTTGTGTGGAAAGTTCTCACTGCAGGAAAATTGTCCTGAGAACCTTGTCAATGTCAATAGATCTTAATGGCAAAGTCGGCAAAGGCCCCTGAACCCACTCCACCTGGATATATCCTCTCCTCATTCAGAATATCATGATTGATAATTCACCTCCTCAGAGAATGGTCTTCCTTACATAACTTTAGATAAGAAATATCAGAGCCACAAACTCTAACAAGCTATCCACAAAAGGGACCTGCTACACTAGCAGTCCAAGGGACTAAGGGTGGAGGTATGGGAGGCATGCTGGGAACTATGGTAGAGGGAGGTCAACACTGGTGGTGGGAATGGCCCTAATTCACTGTGACTCTGTGCCATAAATACATAAATACAACTATGAAAGACTTGAAATTCACATTGGTTTCAATAAAAAAAAAAAGTTTTTAGAAAGGAGGAAAAAAAATAGCAGGGCCAGAGCAATTCCACAGCAGGTAGGGTATTGACAGGTTTTAGCCCTCTCACTCCATATTGTCTCCTGATCACCACCAAGAGACCCTTGAGTGAAGAAACCTGAGTACCTTACGCTGTAGCAAAACAACAAGAATGGAGAAAAGGGAATGCCTGCCATGAAACACCCAATCAATTGCTCTCTCCTCTCTGTCTCTCTCTGTGTCTCTCTGTCTCCCTGTCTCTCTTCTGTCTCTCTCTGTGTCTCTCTGTCTCCCTGTCTCTCTTCTGTCTCTCTCTCTGTCTCTCTCTCTGTCTCTCTTATGTCTCTCTGTGTCTCTCTGTCTCTGTCTCTCTCTTCTGTCTCTCTCTCTGTCTCTCTCTCTGTCTCTCTTATGTCTCTCTGTGTCTCTCTGTCTCTGTCTCTCTGTCTCTCTTGCTCTCTCTCTCTCTCTCTCTCTCTCTCACAGACACACACACACCCTTCTATTGCTTCTTGGTGTTCCTTTACTGCATTTGTGATTTTTTTAATGATTTATTTTCTGATTATCCAAGAAGATTGTAAGCTTTCTATGGACAGGTATCCAGTAAATAGCAAACTTTAATAATAAACTATAAAAAAAATTGCTAAAGTAGAATCAGAGAAGAAAGATGATGACTCACTCAGCAAAATGAACTTTACTCCCTCTCTTTTTTCTTCCAAGTACCACGAGGCATTATTTTTAGTGACTGTAGTCTAGGAAGAAGGTGTTATCATAAACATATTTCCCCTCTGGGTGAGCTGTACAAGAGTCTGGCCTAGCCAACAGACAGGGGCAGCCTCGCAGCACTCAGCTCTCTGAACCAATTCTTTACCGTTTCAGGCTCAAATGCAACCTATTTCCTCATCTTGATACATTTGCTGAAACTCAGAAAACTATGTTGTTGTTATTTTATTTTGCTTTGGGGCCATACCTGGCAATGCTAAGGGATTACTATTGGCTCTGTACTCAGGAACTATTCCTGATGGTGCGTGGGGGACCATATGGGATGCCAGGGATAGTCAGCCAGGAGGGTCAGCCAGCAAGGCCAGGATTAAGAAGCTGTGCTATCTCTCTGGCTCCTGTTTTTACATTTTTAAGACCCATGACTTTCCAGGGTTTTGTTTTTTTGTTTTTGTTTTTTTTCCCATAACACACTAACAACTCACCATTTATCTCCTCACAAGCAATATCTCCTCTCTTGCTTTTAGAATATGTTCCTGAGCAGGGCGCCTGAAACATCCATTACAATCTCCTAGTCCAGGGCTGAAGCAATCTGCACAGGGCAGGAAGGGAATCTCAGGCCAGTGCTGAGAGAGCTTCCTGGCAGTACAGGGCAGGTTCAGAATGGAACCCTTGGGATGCAGTGCTTAGTGCATCAGATTTCCTGGCAGAGAAGATAAAATTAGATAAGATTGCCAAAGCCAGCCTTGCTTTCAGAATCCCTGGTCAAGGAAAGGGGCTTTTTTTTTTTTTTTTGTCAGCTTGTATTTGCATCAGTGGGTGAATTCATTTGCATAAGCAAACTCCAGAGTCTAAAATCCAGCAGGGGTCTGGCCAGGTGCTCCTGCCACCGAGAGAGGTTGGCAAGAGTGCTGGGGCGCCTGCAGACCTTGGCAAAGCAGCCTGGAATGGCACTTGGATTGTAAATATAATTAAGCCGGGCTTCCGAAGGAGGATCCTCAGCAGTTAGAAACGTGGGAGGTAAGCATCCTCGAGTTCCAAATCTGGACGCTCCCTTTCAAGCTGCAAACAACTCCTTCCCCCATATCACCCCATCTTCTTCAGCCTCACCTCTAGATTGCTCACTCATTTTCACATTTTAAAACATAAGCCACCGCAGGAGGTAGAAAGTTCCAAGGCTATTTTTTGCCAGACTTTAAAAAAAAACACACAGCCCAGTTATCATTATGCAATGTGAACTAATGTGAGCACAAATGAATGAAAGATACCAATTCATTTATTCCACAAGCTGTTTTCGACAATTTGAGAAAAGAAATAAAGGAGAGAAATAGAGAGAGATAAAGAGGGGAGAGAGATCCAGGGACCATGTAGTCTCAGGTACATTAGTAGATTAGATTTAAAAAAAAAGTCAGAACTAAATACCCAAGCCAAAGTCAATGACATTAGAATCAAGAGACCCAAACTATAACAATCTATGCTTAAAATGGATCTGTTACACTGGCAGGAGGCTAAGGGTGGAGATATGGAAAGCACACTGGGAACTCCAGTGGAAGAAGGTCAATGCTGGAGAGTTAGGGAATGGCCCTAACTCACTGTCACTGTTTGAAATCCAAATATGAAGGACTTATAATTCACAATGGTCTCAAAAAAAAAGAAAAAAAAAACGTTTTAAGAAAGAATCACTGATCTAAAGACAAAAAAAAAAAAAAAGAAATGTAGATTATAAATAATAAGAGGTGAAAAAATTAGGGCAAAAATTAGAAGAGAGCATAATGAGGAAAAAGGACCTACAGGAAAAAGAAGGCCCAGAGACTATCATTAAGGAAAGGGAAACCCCAATGTGAAAAGAATCCATAAGCCCAGCAATCATCTTCTATTTAAATAAGACCTGAGTAAATTCCTCAAAATCTAAACCTTGAAGGGCTTCTGCTCTAATCCCGCCCCCCATTAGTCTACCTCTTCCCAAGACTTGATGTTTCCTATATTAGTTAATACCAAATGGGTTAGCTTTGCAGTCTTTGCCTAAGCATTTCTAGAAAAAAAAAGTTTTATTAGGCATCTTTGTCCATTAAAACTTAGCATGACTTTTGGGGCCAGAGAGATAGCATGGAGGTAAGGTGTTTGCCTTTCATGCAGAAGGTCATCAGTTTGAATCCCGGTGTCCCATATGGTCCCCCGTGCCTGCCAGGAGCAATTTCTGAGCATGGAGCCAGGAGTAACCCCTGAGCACTGCCGGGTGTGACCCAAAAACCACACATACACACACACACACACACACACACACACACACACACACACAACTGCACGACTTTTATCCTCCCAGTTCTTAACAAAGGCTGTGAAAGAAGCTCTTGGCCCTACTCCCTATCTCCCCTAATTTAATTCTAAAAATTGAATCAATCATACTTAAAAAGGAAACCACAGATCTGATGGAACTTCAGTCACTAATACTCCAGCTCTTGGAATTAAGCTGTATGCTGCCACAGACTATGCTCATAAGATTACAAGGTGCCCTTTCTTATGAGAATGTGTGTGAGGACACTAGGAATATCTTGATAGAAAGACAAGATACTGGGAATAGGGTTTTTTCACTCTGAACATTTGTCATAATGACTTGGTTTAGGCTTCAGATAACTGGACAATGGTCATTCACCCCCTAAACCTTGGATCTTATCTATGAAACTGGCATAGTTTTCTGCACCAGCACCAGGAATTGGACTTCTACCGGGAAAGGCCATTGAGCTGTCCTGGCACCAACTTGCTCCAGAGTAGGTTCATGTGACATCTTGATGACTTGAAAACAGCAACAACTTGCTTTCAGGGCAGGGTTCCCTTAAGGTGAGATGAAACTAGAAGATGCTTGTGACACTCTGACTATGAAAAATCAGGATCTCTAATTAGAGAAACCTCACTGTAACAATTGTGATTGAGAAGAACTTTCACTGGGACCACAAAGAAAGACTTTGGGATTAGACAATTTAGTATCCCTGGAGACTGTAGTTGGTCTTATGGCAGGGTGCATCATGGGTAGGGTTTCCCAGTTTTTAGGCCAAAGGTATTTTTTCTTTCTGTTCTATTTTCCCCAACTTTTTCTGCTCCTATGCAAAAAAACAAAAACAAAAACTGCCACACACACACACCCTTTTTAATTTTTTTTTATTTTTTAAATAGGGGCTCCACCTTTTTCATAGAACCTTGAAAAACAGATTACTTTGTTTTACCACATGTTTCTGTATTTTTTCCTAGGTAACTAAGAAGAATGAAAAAGGAAAGGCTGGGTGCCAGGGCCCCAGTGGTCTCAGATGCATTGGTGGAGGAAAAATAAGAACAGAATTATATATCCAAGTCGAAGTCAATGATAATAGAATCAAGAAGCCTAAACTTTGACAATCTAAACTTAAATGGGTCTGTTATACTAGCAGGCCAGTGGGCTAAGAATGGTGGTCTAGGATGAACTCTGGGATCAATGTTGGAGGGAGGTCGACACTGGTGATGGGAATGGCCCTGACTCACTGCATTTCTGAAATTCAACTATGAAGAACTTTCTAGATCACAATGGTTTCAATAAAATAAAATTTTAAAAAAAGAAAGACAGGAAATTGGCAATAGAAAATTTGAATTGGAGTGTCTCAGATCCAATCAAATTACTGCAAATCCAGAGTCCTTTCAAGACAAAAGAAAACCTATGCTTGTATCTAAAAAATAAAAACTAAACTCTCCTAAAAATATTTTCCTGCTGTTCAGACTATGTCTGTGTTGAAAACATATAAGCACTCTCAAAGAGCTAATGACATGGATGAGGTGTTTCAATAACTCAAAAGAATGCTGGAATAACTCAATAAATAATACAATACAAGGGGAATTAAGAATAAAATGGGGGCGTCAGTGGTGGGAACATTGCACTGGTAAAGGGGGTGTTCTGTTTATGACTGAAACCCAACTGCAATCATGCTTGTAATTGTGGTACTTAAATAAAGATTTTATAATAAAAAGAATAAAATGGGAATCTACCTACGAATAGAAATTATTTTTCTGATGAGTCAGAGAAATAGTACAAAGGTTAAGGTACTTAACCATGTGCCTTTCACATGGCTCATGCCAGCTCAGTCTCCAGCATCATATTTTGTCCACCAAACACTGACAGGAGTGACCCCTGTGCACTGCCAGGTATGGCTTCTCTCTCTCGTCTCTCTCTCTCTCTTTCTCTCTCTCTCTCTCTCTCTCTCTCTCTCTCTCACACACACACACACACACACACACACACACACACACACATACACACACACACACAAATTCTTTTTATGTCTAGATCTAAGGGCTAGATTCAGAATCTCTTTCCCTAAAACAATATCAGTAGATTTGTTTTTTAATTTAAGGAAACTAAACTTGGTAATTGTTGGAGTAACCCATCTTCACTCTATTTGAGATTGTTCTTTCTGGCTGGTGCTTGTCACTCATTGGAAAGAAACACCTTTGGATCAAAGAATCTTTTGGGTTGGTTCCTTACCCTACCTGTTCTCTACCCCAGGGTGCAGTATTTGGATGCCCAATAAAGTCCTTGAGCCCCTGGGAGAAACAGCTTGCAGTTTCTGTTTTCCATGGCTGAGCATTCTGCTTGCTGGCATTAGTACTGACAGCTGAAGGTTTGCATGTGGAAGGTCCTGAACCTGTTTTATCTCCTTAATCATATGTGGATTATTTACTGTGTTGGCTTTTGCTTCCAGACCCTGCATCCCGCCAGTCTCCTGGGATTGGGTCATAAGATTTCCACTACAGGTAATGTTGAACTCATAAAATCATCCCTCAAATGTTACCTTTAATCAGAATATGTTTGATAAGGAAGTGACCGGAAATCTCTCATTAGTCAAATGAAAATAAAGATGTCAGAATTTTTCAGTCCATTAAGTCAGCAATCTTCAATCCCATCTCTTTACACTGCAGATGCACAAAATACTGTCATAGAGAGTCTCATAAAAACTCATTAAAATATTCCAAAAGGTTCATAAAATTATCTGATAAATTCAACAAACTCTTCAGCATTCTTCTTCTGTAAATTAAGCCCCACAGAGGCATAGAGATCACTAATGGCTTTTTAACAAAGATGCTTTCGATTAAAGGTGCCAGGAAAGAAAAAAAAAAACACCTTCCTCCAAATTACTAAATTTAAATAATTTAATTAAATGAACATCCCAGGATGAAATAAAAAACAAAAGAGGGCAACAGACTTCCATACTCAAAATGAATGGCACTCTCTGGGTTCTTTCTCCAGACAATCAATTAATTAGGGACTCTGGACAGAGGGTAATTTTCTCCTCTATTCACAGAATTTCAAGGTGAGGAGCTAATAACTTGCAGTTAAGTTGCTTGCTTAAGATGAATGGTGTTCAGCAAAAAGCATTATCATTTAGAACTGTCAACTTCAGGAGAATAAATGGGCTAGGTAGAGGATGGACTCAGGCTGCCAAAGACCCTTGCGGAACTGCAGAAATGCACAGAGGAAGTTTCCACCATCGTCCAATTCCCAGTCTCAGACTTACTGTTTGAAACATTGAGAAGGTCTGAGTGGAAACTCAATCAGCTTCCTGTGGATCTATATGCAAATTTCCAGGGTTTGAACAAAGCCCCTTCCCATCTCGGTGGTTCTTGATAAAACTTGGGACAAGGATATTAGGAGTTCAAGAGCAGTCACAATCTTCCAGGGCTCACTTAAAACACCATGCCCAGAACTGTTTTGGATGGATACTTTACTCTGAGTTGTGTATTCAGGTTATACTCTTGAAGGTCATAAATATCTGGAGAGATTCCCAAAGTCACTTCCCCACCATTCCAGAGAGCACCATAAATCAGCTGCCAAGAATGTGACTAGGAGACAAAGAGGGAGCCTTAAAACAAACTCAAGTTTGTGTTTTCATAGTTGGAAACCCCTTTATTCGTCCATATCTGGGGTACAAGAAACTTCTGAGACCAGTGAAATGAGGCTGTCTCCAAGGCATAAAAGCAGAGCAATCTGGAGACTGTTTCTTTACCTTATAGTTAGTTAAGGGTTTATTAACAGAAGCAATTCCATCACCAACTACTGGGAACCCTCAGAAATATTGCAGGGACTGGGATGGGGGACTTTTGTTTGATTACAACAATGAGGGGAGGTAACTGGTATTTAGTAGATACACAACCAGGAATCATTCTTCCCAAAACACGATTAATGTTCCTGCTACAAAAGAATGGTCTCCATTATCTTTTTGACAGAAAAGAAAAATGAAAGAGAAGGGAAGCATCTTGCCCTTTTTTTCCAGGTAGCTACATGGTAGGCCTGAGTTAAAAGAAGTTTTCCTGATTCTTTTCTTGGAAGCCCAGGAAAAGGTGAACACAACAGTAGAGAGGTCAAAGATACTGTTATTGAGTATTTACCATGGCTCTGACCCCAAGTTAAGTATTTTGCTCACTTTATTTTATGGCTTCCCCACAAAGACCCGAAGAGGAATATAAGTTATAGAAAGAGTGAGTCACTTGTCCAAGGCATGGACTCTGGAGCAGAGGGTTCTTGCTAAGGCCTAGGAGCTATCTGGATAAAATAAGAACTCAAGAGGAAACTGGAATCAAAGCAACTAAAGATGGTTCCAACTGCATTCCCAATAGAAGGAGAAGGACTATAACTACTATTTCACATTAATCCTTCACCGATAGAAGACACTGTGATTCACACTTGAATAGTGGAAAGGCATATTTATTAGTGAAGAAGAGAATGCTTCTAGAGACTTACCCACTTATTGTATGTGGAATCAGAATGCCTACAACAGGGATATACAGACCTTCATAGAAGAAAAATGAGAGCAGCAGAGTGTTAGGTCCCATGAAAAAGGTAGGGTACATAGCTCTGATGTCCCTCAACAAGAAACAGTAGCAGGTATGTCCTTCTCATCCAGGAGATTGTTTCCCCAGCATCTTCTCCTGCCTGATGTCTTCTCCTGCTGTTGAATCTTCAGTGAGGGGCTATATTCTTTCTTGGCCAACTGATGATGTCAGACACTTCCACTAGCTGTTGCCACAAACCCGTCAGCTGTCACCTTTCCAGAAGCCAAGAAAGTTATGCTGCTACCAACTGTTTGTGTGTTTTTCCCCCAAGTAAACCACACAGTCTGTACAGAGTGTGCTAGGTACCTCCTGCAGCCCCTTACATGGATCCACAGATGCACTGACAACTGCTCCTCTTGCTGATCTGGGCTCATTCATTGCTCTGGGGACCATGCCTTTCCTTGCTAGCTTTTAATTCAAGTTGTGATTTCTTCTAGGGACCTTCTACCTAGATCAGCTTTCTTCAACCATTGATCCTGGAACTGGGGTGTTTTACAGATATAAAAGTTTACAGACCATTGGTCTACCATCTTGTTTATAACTTCTGGTCATTTATGAGTAGGACATATGCTATACTGTTTATGTAAAAAGTTGGAAGAACTTCAGCATACATCACCCCCTCCAAAGATGGTGAGTGTGTGGCTGGCTCTTAATGGTTTTCTCGCTCTCCTGATGACTATCAATGACTATCACCCCACTGACATCAGACTTGGCCATATGACTTACTTTCACCAACAAAATGGAAGAAGGAACAAACCTGTATCAAAGCTGTAGAATTGATACATCATCATAGATTTCACTGTTTTTGCTCTTTCTTTATGCCATCAGACCAGGAATCTCTCAGGAGAGGATGGTTCCCAATGGAGGGAACAAATAAATTAGATACATGTCAAAAGGCAGAGGCAGCCATTTTATAAGGTTTTCCTGAGATTTTTGCTCATGGCACTTATCAGGGTGACTTGTTGCTGCTGATCATTTAACTTTAGTTGTTATTTCTACACAACCAAGAAAAATCTATCACAAACTCACACTGTACTTAGTATCAAATCCAAAGTTATCACCACAGCCTGCATTGGCCCTATGTAGCCCCAGTTTAGGGCATTCTTCTCCCTACTCATTCCACTTCAGCCATACTTGTCCTCTCGTCATTTCTCAGACAGGCCAAGAATCCTTACAGACTTTCAAAAATACTTTCAGGAATCTTTCTAGGGATTCCTAGAAGATTCCTTTATCAGTGGATGAAGGAATCTATAACAGCCTTCCATAACATGTCTAAACCATGTTCTCATATTCCTTGCACCTTTGTCCTACTGAGCTTTCTTCTCACTTATTACTATGTGAAATTCCATTATCTATTAACTTTATTTATTGTCTGTTTCTACAACTAAGGGAGAATCCACCCATCTTCCTCATACCTCTAGCCCATGGATAAGCACAGAACAAACACATCACCATGCTCCACAGATCAACAGTGAATAATTATTCAATTTGACCACCTTTCTAGATAGTCAATAAGTTCTTTCAGAAATGCACATAGGACTCTCTGAGACAGGGTGCCTTTTCCTAAGATCAACACAACAGTATTCCCTATCCGCCATATTCTTTTTAAAACCTAACCTCTTCCTTCTCTTGTATGTCAATGAAACTCTGTGACCCAAACCATCAAAGCAATGTGAAGAGACTTTCCAGATGAGACCCTAAAGAGAGTCATTCACTTCTTCCTTATTCTCTGGGAGCACAACTTTCACACGACAGGTAAGAAAAGCATCCTCCTCAAAGAGAGACCAGATGCAAAGGCTATATGCCAAGTTTCTGTGACAGCCCAGCTGGAGAGCCCCTACATGCAAGTGTGGGAAGGTGTTTGTAAAGTTTCCCCCTGACTTCAAAAAGTTTCCCCCTGTCTGTCAAAAGAAGCCTCTACAGAAATTCACCAATTCCAGAGGCTAGAATACATAAAAGAGAGGTTGTTTCCCAAGAGTATATATTGAAGAAGTTGTTACTGAGCAATTGGAACTGACATGTTGGTGCCTAACCCATGACCCAAACCCAGAACACACAAGCAACTCCATAAGTACCCCTGAGGATAAAGCATGTCCTAGCCCAGTGAACTTGTCTCCAAGTGGAAGCTAAATTTCATCTTTTTGTCGCCAATATATTCTAGAGAAGAGGGTTGCCTCTGACTAGGACCTCTTGGACCCCTGGGGCTCAAAAAAAGGGGCTCAGAAATGGCCATGAATATAAAAGTAAATCCAGATTATGAGCCAGTGAAGCTCTCTGGACCATGGCTGGAGAGAAACAACAACTCATAGCAGCTACTTTCTGAAGAAAGGCCTTTGTTCTTTTGATGTCAATGCGTGCTGAGACCCAGAATCCCTTGTCAGACAGACTTTGACTCAGCCTTTGATAGATTTTATAAAAGATACTCTTATCAAGGTACACCATGGACAAATAATGACAACCAAGGAATTATGCTTTTCATATTACGTCATCTACAGCTATGAAGCTGTAGCCTCAAAAAAGCAACAATCTGGGGCCAGAGCAGGTAGGGTGTTTGCCTTACAAAAGGGGCTGACCCAGCTTCAATCTCCAGTATCCCTATGTAATTTCTGAACATAGAGCCAGGAGTAACACCTGAGTGCCTCCGGGAGTGACCCCA
Organism: Suncus etruscus; assembly: GCF_024139225.1. Taxonomy (NCBI): domain Eukaryota; kingdom Metazoa; phylum Chordata; class Mammalia; order Eulipotyphla; family Soricidae; genus Suncus; species Suncus etruscus. Next base: position 126,962,235 of record NC_064854.1, on the reverse strand, counting down.
AAACAACAAATAAAAATAAAAGCAACAATCCTTTCCCATATAACAAAACTGGAAGGAAAATTAGAAATTACTGAATTGTTATTGTAAGTTCCATGGGTTGAACCTTTGCCATCAAGAGTTCTTCTATTTCCTCATTAGTCTCATTTCTACTGCTATGCATGTGATTCATTTACTATGCGATGTATTAAAGTAGAGATGGGTGAACGAGGAAGCCAATGGGACTCGAGCTTCAATCCAACCTTTTCAAGGATTCCCCCCTTTCAACACTGTGTTAACATATAATTGATGTTGTCATGTTACAAATAAGTTTGTTGTTGCCATTGTGATCTTTTTAATTAACCAAGTAAGTTATTTTCATCTCAGTTGGCTAAGCTGCCATATCCTTTGCTCCACTTTGCCCTCTGTATCCTTTTTACTTTCTAGCAGGTGGCACTGGTATGGCTGTAGTGAAGAACTAATTTGGAGATTCATTCACAAACCAAGTATATGTCTTTTTTAATGTATGATTGTTGCCGGTGATAAGTTATGTCATGGGGTTCACATAGAGCTTTACTTGCATCAGAAGAGAATAATCAAGTCATAATATTGTCTTCCATTAGCTTATTGAACACCGACCATATTTTTCGCTTTAAGAGATGCACCTGACCATAATAAAGCACACAGAGTTTTTAGATGCTCTCCTCTCCTGCACCCAGGCTTCAGCTCCAGGCAATATTCATTCCATAAGATGCACTTTTTTGGGGGGGAAAGTGTATCTTATAGTATGAAAAATATGGTAATTTAATAGTTGGTGTCCATTCTCCAGCACTTACTACCCTATGGAAATTGTCCACCTGCCCATGCTAGCCCCATTTCCCACAGCCACTGCCAACACACTATCCCCTAACTGCACTGCCTTGGCTGTTAAGCACCTTCACTTTTATTGGTGAGCATCCTTCTGCTTAAACTGTCTCATTCAATTACATTTTTTTCAGACCCTTCATACTTCTTTGGCACAAAATGCTGATCTTAATAGAAAATAGCATTAAACTCATGAAAGGTCCTGAGAGTGAAGACACCAATGACAGACTGAGTATTGAGTATTTTCAAAGAACATTTTAAGATTAGTCAGTGCACAGAAAATCTGAAATGCCCTAACATCTGACAGCTCATGTATGAAAGAAATTTTACACAGGTTTGTCCAAAATTGACAAGCCTAAAAATACATATGTCCATATCAGTAACAAGTACAGATGTACAAAAAACTTTCTTCAACTATCAAAAATAAGCCAAAATTTCATTATCCATTTCAGTGCTGTAGTTCTCACCCATCACTCTTACAAATGACCAGGTTTGGTTTCACGGAGTCTAATTTAATTGACCTAGAGAGTGAGTATCTTGTAAAATTTTTAAAAAGAATATTTTGAAAAATTCTGAAATTCCTAAATTGTTCTGTGGATCATCCAGGTTAGAGAAGCACTACCAGAAACAAATGAATCATCTTTATGTTTTCTCTGCTCTCTACATAAACAAAGATGTTACAATATCATCATCATATGCAGAGCAGATCTCTAAGCATCTAACCTAAGTAGAAAAAATGGAGAATAAAGAATATCAGAGTAATAATTTAGATATTATTTTTGGGGGGTGGTTTTCGGGTCACACCCAGCAGTGCTCAGGGGTTACTCCTGGCTCAACGCTGAGAAATCGCTCCTGGCAGGCTCAGGGGGCCATATGGGATGCCTAGATTCGAACCACTGTCTTTCTGCATGCAAGGCAAACAGCTTACCTCTATGCTATCTCTCTGGCTCCAATTTAGACATTCTTAAAGTAATAATTTTGTTACTTCTATGTTTTGTGATGTTTGCTGTATAATTTTTACTCAATAGCTCTTTAGCTTTAAATAAATATCATGGTGGGCCTGGAGAGATAGTAAGTACTGCATGAGGCTAACCCAACTTTCAGCCCAAATACTTCCAAATGGTCCCTTGAGTCACTCTAGGAATTATCTCTGAGCACATAGCCAGGAGTGAGCCCTGAGCACACCTGGGTGTGACCCAAAAACCAATAAATAAATGAGTATGCAAATAAATAACACTCTGTGATTTATTTTCTAATCACAGTTCTAGGTTCCTTTTCATAGAACATAATCCCATTATAGTATGAGCATAAATCCTCTATTGGGAATAGAGAAATTTTTATGGCTGTTTTCCAAAACAGGGCAATTCCATTAGCCAAATAAGACAAAGAACTTATTGGGTAAAACAAATTCAAGCTTGAACTAAGATGATTAAATAGAGGAGCAATGCTTATCAGCATCGTTCCAAAAGAATTTAAGGATTCTGTTACTTTTGCTTCTTCTCTAGTGAGAGTCAGGAACATGGTTGGCATAAATGAGGAATGCGTTCAATTTGTCTTCTTGCTTTTCATGTACCCTTTCCTAAGCTGAATATATCACAGCTATACTGAATCTAATTTGCTAATTTTGAAGTTCAAAAACTTTTTTAACTTCATTCTTTTTGACATTCATTAAAAGGAACTCTCGTGAAGAGACTGTAATAACACAGAAAAAATGACATAAATATCATTCAAAGGTAAATTTGCCTGTATCAAATCACTACAACCATAATGTTTTGTTTTGCTATCCCACTCAGTAGAGTTCAGTCCTTACTTCTGGCCCTGTGTTCACTGTGCTCAGGGATCACTCCTAGCAGAGCCGAGACCATAAGGGATGCAAGGGGTCCAACTTGGGTTGGTCACATGCTAGGCAAATGTACAATAACTCTATTATTACTCTGGCACCCAAAACGTGTTTGCTTGTTTGTTTTTAAAAGAAACAAAGCACACTGAATAAGAAGAAAAAATGACAACATATAAAAGTAGTGATGTTTGGATATAAAATTATTTTATTTTTTATATTTCTCCATTTTCCACATTTTTGCTAACAGACATATCTGAGCTTAGTGAGAACTAAATCAACAAGAATCCTAATATAAAATCAATTACATTGGCCAACTAGGACAATGAGTATGGTTCAGAGGGACAATTTAAAGTGGGAAAGTTGACATGTGGAGAGACTCTCATCTGCAACAAGGCAACTACCCTGCAGGACCACCAATGACAAGATGCTTAGAAATTCTTTCCAGAAATGGCCCATATCAAAAGCAAAGTACATAGCCACACTCACCATTGACAGAACAGGAAGTGCAATTTCCTATATGGCCAGAGAAACCAAATAGATTGTGTGAACATCATCAATGACACTACAAAGGAAGGATCCAGAGAGTATGTCATTTGCATGGACATAAAGGAGTGAGTGGAACCCGAAGCGCCAAATAACACAAGCTCCAAAAGTGATTGTTAGGTGAACACATGAAAATCATTTCCAAGGAACTGAAGAGAGAGTCCATAAGCAAAGTGCTTGATTTCCTGCAGCTAATCCACATGTTAACCCCAAGCCCTGCCAGGAGTGGACCCTGAGGACCAAACCAAGAGTAATCCCTGAATACAGTCAGGCATAACCCTCTATCTAAAATTTATTTCCAAGAGGATGTGGCTTCTCTCCTCACTTCAAACAACACAGAGACACACAGATGATACCAGGCATGGCTCTGAGCAAACCCTCAAAACAAATATCAGAAAAACATCACCAACCCTAGAAGACACAGCAAGGCCATCTGATTTCATGAAGCCAGTTCTGAATTTAAATTTCTGCTATTCAAAAGACCAGTGTTTATATAAATTGAAAGAGTTGGTTTATCCTAGGTTAAAGATACACTATAGGATTCTTTCCAGGCTGGACTAGATGCAGGAGCCCTTTCACTCACCAGGCAGGCTGAAAACCTGAGTCAGGGAGCACCTTTCCTGGCAAGCAGTGAACTCCACTCTATTGTTCAAAAACAGAATCGATATTGAAAACATTTTCATGTCACTCTGAACCAAAATGTCCACAGAAGACATCTGAAATAAAATGACACACAAAAGAAGTTCAATTAACAGATAGGGGGAATCTTTGTGACTGTACCCAAGAAGATTTCATAGCTGCCACAGCAAAATACACCCCCTACAGAAACCAGATAAAAGACCATGGAAATAGCAGACCAGGGTCTCTTAATACCATCCCAGCCCCTGCCAAAAATCACAAGAAGACAGATTGCAGAAAACACAGGATAGGGTACAGTGAGTCCTGTACCATAGAGCCACTGGGCCTTCTACTGGGGGGAGGGCAATTCCTTTTGAACTAGTGCAGGTCCTTTTAAAAATACTGCGTTCCCCTCCTCCTCAAAGCACTTCTGAATGTGATGATTACAAGGGAGCTTTTTGAAAAGAGCCTTTATACAGAAAATGTCTCCTTTTTTCTTTCTATTTCCACTGAAGCCAACAACAATATGCAATACACCATCATCCTTCATTTGTAGAGGAAATCATTGTGGCACAGAAGCTGAGCACCTCTGCAAACCTGCAAAACATTCAACAACTCTGGTAAATGTGTTAGTTATCTAATGCTACAGAATAAGTCAACCCAAACCTAAAGGCTTGAAAACAATCATGATTTCTTTTCACCCTTGTTTCAGTGGTGAAAGAATTGGGGGAAAGCTTTGCTATACTATTCTCTCATAAAATCTCTCAGGTAAGTTGTATCAGGCTTCAGTTAAGGGTATTGTCACTTGAAGGCTACCAGAGGAAAGTTAGAGAATCCAATTCAAAGTTGTCCATTCACCTAGCTACCTTGTGCATGGTTTCAGCTGAAGAGCTCAGTCTCTTCCATCTGGACCCCTCCTGGTATGGTGACTGGCTTCCCCAAAACAAGAAATACATGAGAAAAAACTAGGGTTCAGAAAATTGTCTCTTCTTCCAAAAAAAGTTGGCCCTGTTTCAGTTGAAAGATAGACACAGAAGAATGTAAAAAGCAGGAAGTAATGGAATTGGTTATACTGGAACTTTGTAAATCTACGAGTTGGGGTAGACAGCCCAGTCACTGTGTTTCTCACCCCTTAGGTGGCCAGGTCTGATGAAGAAGGGTAGCTGCAGAGAAATAATCCCAAGCCAGTCAGCACAAGAATTAGTCTGCTTTATATCCCATGGCTTCTATGCCTCATGGCCTTTCTCTGTCAAGTGCTGCCTCTCGAGAGCCCAAGCCAGACACCTTTCTTGATGCAAACCAATTCCCAAAAACAGGAGTGTGGAGGTTTAGTAATCCAGGTGTGCTTTTACTGGGAAGAAAAAGTCAGGGTATCACTTTTGTTTGGGGTTGATTTCTGGGTATTATCTAATAGAACCTGACTTCTAGGAGTCAGAGAATGACCAGTAGGCACTGTAGATGATAGTTGATACCATTGATGTTTCATCTCCACTCACTCAACTCCCAACTGGACTAAAAGTTCAGAAAAATGAGTCCTTGCCAGAAATGAAGAGACTTCAGAGTATAAATGTCCTTTGTTGTGATAATTCCATATTATATGTCCACCATTGACTTCCACCATTCCTCAGTGAATTAACTCTAAGTTGACCACAGCAGTCACTGGATACAATCCTCGTTGTTGGTTGCCTTCTCATCTCTTATTGCCCTTCTTCCCTTGTGAACTATCTTAGGTTTCTCTTACACTAACTACTTGCACTCAGAACAATAATTCAAGTGTGCTGCTAAGACTCTACTCAACATAAAAAGGAGACCAAAAAGTTTCCTGCGTTCATGGGCAATCTTCTGGCTAGGGAAATAGAACACAGCAACATAACACAGTAGAGCTTCAAAAGACAAGTTATAAACTAATATCAGTAATTATTTTCTTAAAGTCTTTAAAATAGAAAATAATTCCTAAAATTGTTTTAGCAGAACTCCAGCTGGATAAATTACATAAAAAATAAATGTTTAGTGAGATAACAATTAAAAATGACATTGTATGTATGCCTTTAAAGACTACACAAAATAAAGGTTCTTGAAGGTATCTATTTCCAAAATAAAATTTATCCAGGTTAAATCTTTAGTCTAGAAAATATTCTTCATCATGGAAACTAGGACTTCTAACAGGGTTGGACCTGGGGGGTGACCCAATATTTAATAACCTTTGTTCATTCCACTCCACAATGGAGTTTACATCTATTATATTTGCTTTTATATAATTTGCTTTTAATGTTGTGCTCATGTTAAGCAAAAATAAAGAAAATTTATGTTGAATTTAAAGTGAATTTAATGCAAATGAACGAGGGAAGTAGAAGCCTATCTAGAGTACAGGAAGGGGTGGGGTGGGGAGGAGGGAGATCTGTGACATTGGTGATGGGAATGTTGCACTGGAGAAGGGTGGTGTTCTTTGCATGACTGAAACCCAACTACAATCATATTTGTAATCAAGCTGTTTAAATAAAGATACATATAAATAAAAAATAAAGTTATCTTTAACAAAATACTCCTGTGGTCCTCTTTATTTTCTTGTTCTTGCTTTTCCATGGAGAATAATTAGTTCTCTTCAACAAGTTTCAAGAGAACTGTGTGTGTGTGTGTGTGTGTGTGTGTGTGCGCATGCGCGCATATGTGTGTGTCCTTTAAGCTGAGGTGAGAGAGAGTCAGAGTGTACCTTCACCCTCTCATCCCCTTCCACAGCTGCCCAACAGGTTGTGGGATGTGAGGACAGAGCCAGGATGAACACAGATGTTCTGAATAAAGTTTGAGCACAAAACTGCTATAGGATACTACCTAAACTCACAGGTTTGGTGAGTGCCAGGTAATGTAGAGATGGGGAAAGTCATGAAGTGCCTAAGTGAATGTGCATTACTTACTTATGTGTGATGCATTAGAAATTGCACTGGGATTCCAAAAAGTAGAGCTACAGGAATAGCACTCCAGCATGTGAAAAATGAGTGCTGGGGAGCAAACCCAAAGGTTGGCAGACCAGCCTTCTACTGCTTCACTCCCTCCAAAGTGTATTTATTACTACAATGTAGCATAGCATAGCCCAAAACCAATAAATGACCTCTTCCAACTCTCTAAAGAACAACCTTAAGCAATGAGTTCATTCAGAAAGGCAAAATATAATTTAGCCATTTTGCTTTCAGGTCAGTTATTTCCAGCGTGACAGATCATAATAGTTTGTTTACTTACAGTGTTGATACAAAGCTTCATTTCAATATACTGACATGTTTAAAAATGAATTTATAGAAAGCCAGTAAATATTAGATAAAGTCATGAAGATAAAATCAAATTGCAGAAAGGTGGGAACTGTACTGTGGACTTCATTGAGGGAGAAAGGAGCAGGTGGTATATTTTTCTGTGTACAGGATTGAGCTCTGCATCTAAAACAGTATTATGACTTTCTTCTTGTGGGTGACCACATTGGCAATGGTATTCCCAGTTCCTGTGCCCTTACTTTGCAGGACAAATGTCAGGCCATCAGAGAGGAGATGCAGACAGAGGTGTTTAAAACTTAGGGTTTGGAACAGACTTCCTGGGAGAAAAGAAAAATCAAACAGAATATGGAGGCAGTTGAAGAAAACAACATAATGTAGGGAGAAAAAAAATATCATAAAGTACATTTAAGGCACAGAATGGACTGCTTAACAAAGGTGCTGGCAATTAGCACAGTGGTTAAAAATACTTGTTTAAGAGTCCAAGAGTGTTGAATTCCTGAGTGACTCTTTTACTATACCTCACATATGTTGCTTTACCTCCTCGGGCTTGGCACTCATTTGTAAGATGTGAATAATAAGATACCTCCCTAGGCAGGTTTGTGGGAGTGTAAAATGAGCTATTACCTATAATAGTTAAGGTTTGTGTCTTGCACATATCAAAAGTTAGAGAAGTGTTTGCTATTTCCTTTCATCTTTAAAAAAAAAACCTGCCAGGTAAGTAACAAAACCTTAGTCAAATTATTTGAATTTAAATATCAGAACTAGTTGGAAAGAAATAGAATTCAAATGAGAAATTTGGATTCAAAGAGCCTATTTGTTCTCCTATCCAGATATTAACATAGATGTCTGTTGTCTGTATATCTTATATGTACATAATCTAGCAATCACGCACTGACACAAATTCCCATAATTTGTAGTAAAAAAAAAGAAAAAGAAAAAGAAAAAAAAAACCACCTGGAACTAAGAATTTAGTGTCTGGCTGTAATGTGTCACATTATTTGGCCTCGAACTCTCCACTGCCCTTGCTGCCCAATGTGGATATTCAAGAAGGATTTTTGTGGAACTTCTGCTGATCCAAGAAAACACAGGTAGATCCTGGAACAGTTCAAATTCTGCACAATAGAAGTTGTTCAGGATTCAGTGACAGCTTAATAGACAATAAAATTCATTTTATGGCTTGGCACTTCACTTCCTTTAAATAAATAGATAAAACTATCCATGCACACATTAGGAAAAGTCATTGTTGCATATATACAACTCATTGACCAGATTTCTTTTTTATCCCCCGTCCCCAGATTTCTTACTATGGATCATGTTAAAATTCTCAAAGGAAGGAGTATGGTTTCTTTCACATTTCTTTTTATCCTATTTACATATTCGTTCATATTTGTTCTTATTTATGATGCTCTTAGTCAGTCAACTGAGCCCCTTTAATTACCTGAGGCCATATCTGTCCTGTTAATCCTTCATAATGACAGCATGAGCATGGTACCTGAACCAGGGTGGATAACAAGTGCTGAAAAAAATGTTCAAGTTGCCACACAGATCTACAAACTGAAAACCACTCCTTTTCTGTTTGCATAATTATAGTTTTTCCATTTTTATGGATGCATCATGATTCACAATACAGTCAGTGAGAGTTGCAGGAATGCTTTGTTCCAACACTACACACACCACCAGTGTTCACTTCTCTCCTCTATGTCCCAAAGACCCCCACCCATCAGAGAAACTCGGTTCTCTGAACCAAGACTCCAGTTCTGTTGCCTTTGACTATCTGTGGATCCCTTACTATGTTCAACTCCAAAATACATGTGTGTGAAATTCTTCATTCCTTATTGATTCCTTTGTCTTCAATGAAAGGCTTCAGGCAGGCAATGGCATAGTAAACTACTCTCTCCAGTACAACAGCCATACATCCGTGGCTCTGTGTGACCCTCATCTTTCTCAAGGCAAAACTCTGCTTTTTTTTGGACAGAGGTAAGTACAGCCTTCCACACCTTTCCCAGAAGAAGCATCACTGTAACCCAATACCAGCTGTCCTTCCTAGTGTTCTTCATTGATACTGCCAACTCTCTCTAATCAAAGGAGTTTGTGATCTCAGTGGTCCCCACATCTAGTAAGACAGTACACAGAGGCCATGAGGAATGGGGTGTGTTGAGACTCTTCCAAGCCTCTGGAGTGCTGCTACATCACTGGTGTTATCTCTCTGGTCCAACATAGATAAATGTGGTCTCTCCTGGGAAATCTCTGCTTTGAAAGCAGTTTGTGACAGGAGGGGCCGCCTTAGCAATCTGTTCCCAATAAATAAGCACTGAGTAACACCAACACACACTTTCCCCTCACTCTTGGATAAAAAAAGAATCCTTCAAGTATAAAAAAAGATCAATCTTAGGTTGCACTTTAAAATATCTACAAATGTCTTAAAATATTTTACCTCGTATGTTTTTATTTCACAAACGATATTAAAAATTAGGAAGGGGAGAAAATAAAATAAAAACAATTTAATTTACAAAATAAATTAGGAAGGGAAGCTAGTACAATTACTTTCTGAGTTTCCATTGTGCTTTTGTCTCTCCTCTTCCACTCGCTCTACAAGATCATATAAAATTCACATCTTTTGGGGGGAGTGGTGGTGCAAGCCATAAGGCGTTTGCCTTTAATGCAGCTAACCTAGGACGGACCATGGTTCGATCCCCCAGCATCCCATATGGTTCCCAAGCCAGGAGTGATTTCTGAGTGCAGAGCAAGTAGTAACCCCTGAGCATCACTGGATGTGGCCCAAAAAGAAAAAAAAAATCACATCTTTTTTAGGTTTTTCATCTTTACTTTGACCTTGAAATAGAAAATTTCACGAGAAAATATAGGGTTTTTTAAGTTTAAGTATATACTCGGGGCTAGACTGTGTGAGGTTGGGTACCTACTTAATCAAAGAAGTTAAACATTCAAAAGAAGTCAAAGTCTCTAATGGATTTTTTAAGGTGAACACCATTTTTAAGTGCTACCAAATGAGAGGATCTGTTCATAAAAATGAAGCTTTTCAGGAAACAGGCACAAATTCAAGTGCCAAAATATCCCATGTTTGGCATGTAGTATGAATTCCGTTTCAGAATAATGCCCTCTTTCTTAGGATAACAAGGTCGCTTTTAATGTCATTTGCTTCCAGGCATAGAATATTAACACTTGCATATTAGTGCCAGCCTGCATGTAGACAGCTGAAGCGGAGGTCTCTGATCCCCCAGAGCTTAGTGTCCTGTAAAATACTAAGAGCATAAATAACAAAACACACTCAAACTCAAATCAATTATCCAAAAAAGACTTTAAAAATTATATATAAAATTCTGGAGGTAGAGCAAGAGCACAGTGGATAGGGCATTTGCCTTGTATGTGACAGACTTGGGTTCAATCCTTGGCATCCCATATGGTCCCCTGTGCCTGCCAGGAGAGATTTCTGTGCCCAGAGCCAAGAGTAACACCTAAGTGATACCAGGTGTAGCCCCCACCAATAAAAGGGTTGTATGAAAAATCCCTACCAAAAATTTCTGGTTCTAGCTTCTTTGGAGAGCCTAGCAAAGATTTGAACAGATGCCAGGAATATTTTATGACGCCTAGAATAGTAATGGCTTTAAGATGGCTTTGGAGCAAACAGTACAGGCAAAAAGAAGAGACAAAAGAGAATGACTGCCTAGGAAATAGTATTCTTCCTTAACATTAGAATGGAGTAGAATGGAGTAAGGAGGTAGAAGAAGAAAGATAAAGACTGGGTCTGGAACAAAAGACTATGGGTAGCTTTGTGTACAGCATCTTAACTATACAGGAATACTTAATCATATTGTAGACAAAGAAGAATTAAAACACCAAATGCAGAAGTCAAGATAGTTTGTGGGGAGAAATAGATCAGCAAGGAGAGCACTTGCTTTGCATGCTGCTGGTCTTGGCTTAATCCCCAGAATCCAATATGGTGCCCCAAGTCTACCAGGAGTGATTTCCTGAGCACAAAGGAAGAATAAGCTCTAAATACAGACAAGGGGCTCCCCTACACCAAAAATGTTGCTGGGCTTTTGTCTGGCCATTCTGCCAGCACTGCCCACAATAAAACATCTCTCTGATATTGTTCCCACCACCCTTAGGTACCTTGTTGTCACCAGCAAAGTGGATATATCAGAATGTTAGCCCAGGAAAAGAACCAAGAATCCCCAGGCCTCTTAGAACAAGATTGCTTACACTTGTATTCAGAATTAATTCATCCCTTCTTTTCACCTTCTCTTCATCCACCTTCCTACACATCTACTCCTCGGCCTAGTTATTCACACAATTATTCGTTCTATATCCATATGCCCCATGCTCCCTCTTTTATTCCTCTCTCCATATATGTTCGTTCCTTTATCTATCCATCTAACAACTTATTAAACCCATTCACTCATCAAACCATACATCTACCTTCTAATTATCCAGCCACCAACCATATATTCAGCAACCCAACCGACTTCCATTCATCAACTTCCCCCTTACTCTCTCTCCCTTTATTCATCTATTCATTCGACCCATCTCTCCAACCATCCATTAATTTACCCAATCCATGTATTCATTTATCTATTTTCCCCTCCTTCCACTTATCCAGCCATCTTATTTTAAGCACCAATTCTCTGCTGCTAAAATCCAAGTTATGGGGCCAGAGCGATAGCACAGTGGTAGGGTGTTTGCCTTGCCCACGACTGACCCAGGACAGAATGCGGTTTGATCTCCTGGCATCCCATATGGTCCCCCAAGCCAGGAGCGACTTCTGAGTGCATAGCCAGGATTGACCCCTTAGTATCATCAGTGTGGCCCAAAATAAAACAAAACAAACAAAAAACAAATAAAATCCAAGTTATCTTCCCCTTTAGAATACTTCCTAATCCTAGCTGGGTTATACTTACCACTTTGTTTATTACTGTGTAAATTTTTGTTTTAATATATGATTCATACTTTTTTTAGAGTAATGAGACATTAGCTCTACCATATAAGGTAATTTAACTATAGTGATTACAATAATAGAAACAATTATGATGGCACCATTTACTGAGAATTTAATGGCCTCGGTTATTACCCAAGATTGTTTCTGAACCCACATAGCATACAATGATACAAGTATCATTCCCAGTTTGGATCCCACACACACACACACACACACACACTATACTGAAGAAGCAAGCCTAGAACCAGGAGTTCAAAATTGTCCAGTCCTTGTCTCAAAGAAGAGAGAGAGAGTGGTGAAAGATTTCTGGGTTCCATTTATCCTACTTCTTCTGCTCCTGGAAAAAGATGAACTCATCTGCCTTTCACATTCATTATATTTCTCTTTTAAAATCTTCAAAGCATTTCCCAAAGCTCAGACCTCTAGCATCTACAGTAAAAACTAGAAAATGACAAATTCAGTTCCCAGCAGGCAGGCTGTATCTTAAATCTTGGAATTTTAGGGGCTTTTTTTTTTGTCTTTTGAGTTTTTTTCTCTCCGAGATCTATCAGAAGTCTTTTGTCTATATCAGGGGTCCTCACACTTTTTGAACAGGGGGCCAGTTCACTGTCCCTCAGACCATTGGAGGGTCTGACTATAGTAAAAACAAAACTTATGAACGAATTCTTATGCACACTGCATATATCTTATTTTGCAATGAAGAAACAAAGCAGATACAAATATAATATGTGGCCCGCGGGCCATAGTTTGAGAACCACTGGTCTATATAATGAAATAGATCATCAAAGCTTAACTTCCCCAAGGGAAAGGCATATCTATTTTTCATCTTTATATATGCTTGCATGTAACTCTATGTATCTCTATATGAGGGAGTGTGAGAGAGACAGACTGATAGACTGGCACTTCAGGAGAGCTGATTTGTTGATATAATAGTAAGCATTCAAAAGCCAGCCACCAAAATCCCTCATCCCATTCAAGAACCTTCTGGTAAACTTCAGAGCACCAACAAGTATACAATGGTTTCCTGAGAACCCAAAGCTCAGCATATCTAGAAGCAAACTTGTCATCTTCATTCTATAAAATGTCCCTCTTATTGTGTCTCTTGTTTTACTAATGACAATACCCAATCACTAAGAGCTTTTGTCCTAGGCCTCACACATCAGAAAACCCCTTCTCTTCTTCCTCCAAATACAATTTCCCAAAGAGAAAGTTCTGCAGCCTCAAAAGGACATACATACCCAAACCATACTTTCATACTTTCCTCTAACTTCCTTGTCCAGAAGCTTGCTCTAAGACTGATTCAAAAATCAAATCCACAAAGTTCATTGAGGAAAACATAGGTCGAGATCTCCAAGACTTAGACCTCAATGAAGTCCTTGATAGGATGCCAAGCAAGGGCTATAGCATTATATCTGAATAAATGGGACTACATAAAACCAAAACATTTCTGAATGGCAAAAAGAAATGGGAGCTGAAATTAGAAGACAACTAACTTAATGGGAGAAAAAAATTGCACTCAGCACAACAGGTAAAGGTTTAACATCTAGAATATACAAAGTACTCACAAAGCTTAACTCCACAACGCCTAAAAACCCATCAAAACTGGGAGAGGAAATGAACAGACACTTCTCTGTGGAAGACCAACAGATGGTCAACAGACACATGAAAAAATGTCCAGCATCAATTGTCATTAGGGAAATCCAAATCAAGAGAACAGTGAGATATCATCTTATACCATTGAGGATGACACGTATCAAAAATAATAGGAACAATCTCTGTTGGTGGGGATGTGGTGAGAACGGAATTCTCATCCACTGCTGAGGGGAATGCTGCCTGGTCAAACCTGTATGAAAAACAGTATGAAGAATTCTCAGTAAACTAAAAATTAAGCTTCCATATGACCCAGAAACTCCTCTTTTGGGTATCTATCCCTGAAACAGAAAAACATCCAAAAGATGTATGCACACCGCTATTCATTGCAGCACTTAGTACAATTGTACACACACACACTATATATATATATATTATATATATTAATATATATTATATATATACACACTATATATATATTATATATAATATGAATATAATATATATATTATGAAACACTACATATCTGTAAGGAATGATGCAATCATGCAATTTGCAGCAACACGGATGAAACTGGAAGATATTATGTTAAATGAAGTAAGCCATAAGAAGAAGAATAACTACAGAATGATTTATCTGTAAATAAAATATGTGGCATTTAGAATAACTACATGAAGAAATGCAATGGTCTAAATGGGAGTTGTCTCAAACACCTTTGACCCCAGAATATAGCAAGGAGAAGGAAAGAAACTGAGTTGAGGAAGAGAAACATAAATATGAAAGCACGGGGCCAGGACCCAAGCATCTCAGGTGCATTGGTAGAGATCTAAAAATAAAGGACAGAACAAAATATCCAAGCTAAAGTCAACAGGAATGGAATCAAGAGACTCAAACTTTGACACTGGTGGTGGGATTGTCACTGATCCAGTGTATGTCTGAAACACAACTATGAAGGACTTTGTAAATCACAATGGTTTCAATAAAATTAAATTAAATTAAAAAAAAAAAGTTGGTGCAGGCTGTTCCCCTAGGTAGCGCTCCTAAGGCAAATAACATCACAAGTCCTTACAACCCTATACCCAGAGTAGCCAATAAGAGACTGGTTTCAAAAAGAGAGTCTGCAGCTAGCATAGATGTGCAGACTGAATTTCTATATGAGACCCCTAGTAGTAATGCTTATAGCTCAGGTAATGGAGAAGAGAAAGGAGTGAGGCCATAATTGGAGGATGTTTCAATATTTGCTCTTTTTCTGAACCAGCAATTATGACGGGCACACATTCTACTTCAAAACATCTCAATAAGGGCCCAGGGAAAACACTGAGGTAGGGTGTTTGCCTTATATGTGGCCTACCCGAGAAGGACCCAGTTAGATTCCTGGCGTCCCATATGATCCCCTGCCAGGCACAATTTCTGAGTGCAGAGCCAGAAATTACCCCTGAGCACCACCGGATATGGCCCAAAAACTAATCAATTAGTCAGTAAGTTAATTAGTTAATTAAAAGTTTAAAAATATTCATAGCTCTTAATTCGCCCAGTCCTCATTGCCCTGGTATGAAATTTTTCCACTGGGTTTCCTAACTGCTTCTGGATCACTCCCATATTTTACTATAATTCTTTTCTTATGATGTTGATGCTTAAATTATCTTACAGCACAAACATATAATGTACTCAGATACCTGCTTTCATCCTCCATTCAACCAGCCTTGAAACGTCCTTAACGAGTAAGAAATAACTAGCTCTTACCTATTTGCCAACTCCACCACCCCTTTTCCTTGCACTCAACCAAAAGTACAGCTCAGACCATCTTATACTTCAGGCAGCTCCTAGTCCATAAGACTGAAAACACCCTGATTCTGAGAAACAAGCTCCAATTGACAAACCCATTCCAACTGCCAAGTCCTGGTTGGTTCAAAGGCCAACTCCTTTATGGGTTTCTTGCATCTCAGGTCAACTAAAAAGCCTCAATGAAGGGCTCCTCCTGCCCAGAGAGGTGGATGGAAGACTTGTCCTCTGGTGGCTTTAAAGCACTGACACCCCCCCCATCTTCATCACTGCATCCCAACTTGAGGGGTCTTCCAGAATGGCAGTGAACATGAAGAAGATATCTGAGACTGAGGGCTCTTGGTCTTTATGGATCTTATTTGCAGCATTGTTAGAAGACTAAGGTTTAAGAGTTTTATCATCATATTCTTCCTGATTTTTGGAAAATCTGCCCTTGGGTCTGAAGATTTTTGGAAAATCTGCCCTTGGGTCTGAAGAAGTCAGCCCAGAATGACAATAAAAGTGCGCACCACTAAGCATGTCAGGAGTCACAATAAGACCAGTTGGTCCTTACACAGATCTCTCACTTAACTTCAAGGCAATGATAGATAGGGGAACAGAGGCACAGAGAGGTTAAGTAGTTGGCCTAACACAGAGTACTTAAGGTAAGGATCGTATCCAGAAAGATTGACTCCTGTGTGTGTTTTTTTAATAATATATTTATTTAAGCACCATGATTACAAACATGTTTGTAGTTGGGTTTCAGTTAGAGAAAAAAGGGATTTCTAAAGTCACCTCTGTTACCAAGGCTAAAAAGGAGTCTCCCCATGCAAAAATCCTTTGGTTTTGCCCATTTAATACTATTTTTGCCAAATGCTGAGGTTTCTTTCTTTCTTTTTTCCAAAGAGTCAGAGCAGTCAAAGTTTCCTCTATGCCTCACATTTTAGGTGACTGTCTAAAACACACGCGCTTCTACTCTTCCCAATGGCCTCAATACACTTCAGTTATCCCATTTTTTAGATAGGGACATTGAGAAAGGAGCCACGTGTCCAGTGACAGAGCCCACCACCATGCAGGGAGGGAGAGCATACCCCAGCTCTTCCCTTCTGTTCAGTTTTCATCTCTGGTGATAGCTGCGCACCTATTCTCTTGGAAATAGAATGGTTCTGAATGCAGAATGGACAAACGGAAATAAAAGACTATTTTAGTATTATTCATCTCAGAGGAGACAATTTTACTCTTTCCTGAATCTGCAGGGCAGGCAAGAAAAAAGTACTAAGCAATGTTGGGCTTCAGCTGTAGCTGTGGCCATGGCCACGGTCATGGCTGTGTCCCGGATCAGCAATCCCCAGGGCAAGAAAGAACCAGAGTGGCCAGCAGCTCTGTCCACAGCTCCTACCATGGAGCCCCGCCTCAGCCCCGCCATTTGACTCTTGCTGCCACCCTGTGACGAACTGCAGCAATGGCAGGTGGGAACACAGACCAGGGCTGGGTCCCAGGAAGCCCCCAACACCGCTCCTCTGCCAGACAAGCCCTTAGGTTCTCCATGAGAGACTCTGTGACCCAATTCCTGAGTGAGTCGGGTTCCCAATTGTTCCTAGTCATGGGACCAGCTGAGTGTAGGAACAGAGGGTGACAGTCCTCAAGGAAGCCTGGGTTTGATAGGTGACATCATCTCCTTTGCAAGGTGGCCTGGACTCAGGTATAGTCCAAAAGGGAGCTGCCCTAAGACTTCAGGGCAGGATCTCAGATGGACAGGCAGACACCATTGCAGAGGTCACTTGTCCCGGGGGCCCTATTTGGGTATACAATGTTTATGAGTAACACCTATACTTTTTTGGAGACTGGGTTCTCCTCTCACACTCTTCCCTAAATACTCTGTAATCCGCTCTTTTTTTCTTAATTTGTATTGAGATCAATGTGAATTACAAGTCTTTCACAGTTATATTTAAGGTACATAGTGACAGTGAATTAAGGCCATTCCCACCATCAGTGTTGACCTCCCTCCACCCTAGTTCCCAGCATGCCTCCCATACTTTCCCTCTTTGCCCCCTGGATTGCTAGTATAACAGGTCCCTTTTGTATATAACTTAGTGTAGATCTTGATTTTGTTGTCCTTGACTTTGGGTTTGGTATTTAGGCCTGATCATTATTTATTTTCATGCAATGTTCATGTGACTGTTTGTTCCTGGTACCATGCACTTTCTCTTTCTTTTTTTTTTTTTCTCCCTTAATTTATGAGGCAGAATAAAATGATTCAAGTTCTGTGGCTCTGTTGGGGGAAAAAAATGAAGAAGAAAAAAAGCTGGGATGAATCCATCTAGAAACTATAAATATCAATTAAAAAGAAAAAAGGAGGAAAAGAGAAAAAAATGAAGAAGAAGCAACGATAAAATACACAACAGCCACAATAAACAACTACTAAACAACAATACAAAAAAGAGAATAAAGGAAGGAGGGCTGGTGTGGTGAGGTTTTGTGTCTTTTTTTTTTTTTTTTTTTTTTGCATAAGCACAGTAAGTATTGGGGAAATTTGAAAGGGAATTCCCTTGTCCTAAGAGATACAGGGTTTCTCCGCCTTTGAAGCATACTGTCATGGGAACAAGTACAGGCTCCAGATATGCTCATTATTGAACCCCAAAATCTTTTTATGGTGCCAGGAAACATTCTGTTCAGTTGTGGCTGACAAAGTCAATTCTCTGTAATTAGAGAGCTTGGTAATTGTACATATCATAGGGCACAGTCTAGGATAGAGTCTTTCTTTATGGTTCTAGAAGTTCTGCTCCGTCATGGTTGTTGTAGTCAGGTTTCTGTAATTAGTGATCTTGGTTATTGCACAGGCTTTAGGGTGAAGCCGAGTATATATAATAGCCTTTACTTATGGTTTCAGAAGTTCTGCTCAGTCATAGTTGTCAAGTCTGAAATTGGAGATATTGGTTTTTGTTCAAATCCTAGGCTGAAGCTTAGGACCCTAGCTTAGGCTTTATTTTTAACAGGGAGAGAAATAAGACTGATTTGGGTAAAGAGAGAGTATCTCTGACTTCAGAGAATCTCTAAGCTCAGGGTATGTTCCAGATGTAAACCCAGCACAGAATTATAAAGGGCTGCTTTATATGTTGCTTTATATGTATGCTTTATATGTTGACAGAGTGCAAACCTTCCCAAGTATCATTCCCTGAGGACTGGCCAGATTTCCTCCCCTAGTGTTGGCCCTGATCTAAGGAAAGAGGTCACCACACTCACACCTGGGAGACCCAGGAACACTCCGGAGGAATCCCTGATACCTTCTCCATAGTGTAGACCCATGCTGAGCACTGTCCCCAGTATGTGTACCATGATTATTGTGTCCCCCTCAATCTTCTCAGACTCCAACTTCACACTAAGCTTCCTTCTTGTCTCTGCCTCTTCCAAGTCACCTCAACTGACTTGGTGGCTCAAATCTCAATATCCCCATGTATAAGAGAGGAAAACCAGGACCATTTCTCTTCAAGAAATGTGAGGAATAGCAAATAGAACCATGCCAAGTCAGGTCAGCCACAGGACACAGTTCCCAGAGAAAATATGATATACTTGACCTCTGTAAGAGAGGGGATGTGGAAGTAGCATATACAGCTGCAGGTCCTGAGGGATGGGAGGAAAAGCTGGGCAAAGACTCCTCAAAGCTTCCAGGGCAGAATCCTTGTGAGAGAAATGGGGACCAGATTCAAGTCTGCTCCAAAAAGGCTTCCACTTAGCTCCTGACTAGGTCCTTCAGGTTTCCTGGGTAAGAGAAAGAAGAGCCACCTCCCACAGGCCACACACAGCCAGCACAGAGAAGGGAGAGGCGATTTACAGAACAGAGGGGAGAGTCTCAACAATGGATGAAAAAAAAACAGGGGGACTGGGAAGGAATGGAGGAAAGAAGTCCTCTAGCTTTGCACCTTCATTCTCCCATCAGCCTTATACTCTTATTTTTTTATAGAGCTTGGTCCAGACAGTAACCAAATGAAAAATAGCAAACACTGGTTGGGCGAGAGTGGAGGTTGTTTGTATGGAAATCTGAAACTTTCTGAAATCTAAAATCTGAGAAAGCCCTGGAGTGGCAGCAAACCTCCTCGCAGAGTAAATGGCCAAACAATTCACAAAGGCCTACAGATCTGAAGGCTGAGAGGACCGAGTTCCACCACAGCCAGGGAGAAAGAAATTTGGTGTGTCCTCATCTTTGAAACAACCCCTTCAACACAAATGCTACAACACCTCATTTTTGGGAGATGAGTGAAATAAGGCTCAGAGATTTGGGGGTTTATCTACTAGAGACAGATTCATAGCAATTCTATTGGCAATTTGCTATATGAAAGGGGTTCAATGAGTGCAAGGAGCTCAGAGTGAAAAGGCAGCCCCTGAAGGCACACCTGTCACCTAGCCAAATCAAGTTGATGGCCACCACCCTACTTTTGCTTCTCCACTGCATATGGGTCCCCAGAAGTAGCATGCACCAGCCTGTTCTCCAGTCACAGCCTCTGCACCCAGCAGAGAATTCTGGTGAGAATTCATGGGAGAATTCTTCCCACATGACCCGTTGTTTCCATTCTTGAATCTTATTGGGACATGGGGATAGTCGAGTCGGTGGCAGGACCAGATTCTGCTGTTTGAGACTAGCCAGCATTCAGAAGGCATTTAGAATGGTTTGCCTTCTTTCTTATATATTTCCGTGATAATTAAGTGGATAAGGGGACACTTTGCTGAAAGGAAACGATGAGAATTCTTTACAGCATCTGCAAACCCTGTTTCTCCTAGATAGCAGTAAACAGCTTCCAGCTTGGCATCCAGGCTTGGAAAGCCCCATGTCTGCTTTCATTACCAAAATGCACTCCCCTGCCCCATCCACTGCCGCTGACACGATGCGCAACACAAGTAAATAATACTCTCTGTTTACTCTGGGATTTAGATACCGCAATGTAATTGGCAACTTACCTCATTTTATAATTAGTCATTGTTAATTCCTATTATTACTGCTACCCTTAATTTATTTGACTGCTGAAACAACTGCATTGGGAAGATTAAAAGGCAACTTGCATTCCCAGCCAACACTTAGCTCAAGGCCTTTTTTATTTTTTTTTAAGCCTTTCTTAGGTGGTAGGGAGCAAATACAAAAAATCTCAAACTCTAGTGGGGATCTATCAACAGACATTATAAAATTATTCCTGACACCCAAAAGACCTCCTTGTAAACATCACAGAGAGGAACTCAAACAAGGACATACTGATCTCTAGAATCTTGTAATGCTCTAGTTGTGTACACGGCAGTAGTTTTTGAAATGAATCAAATGCTTACAGTCGTCAAGTGTCAGGGTTGGAAATAAAAAACAAAAATAATGGGCCCGGAGAGATAGCACAGCGGCGTTTGCCTTGCAAGCAGCGATCCAGGACCCAAGGTGGTTGGTTCGAATCCCGGTGTCCCATATGGTCCCCCGTGCCTGCCAGGAGCTAGTTCTGAGCAGTCAGGAGTAACCCTGAGCACCACCGGGTGTGGCCCAAAAACCAAATAATGATGATAATATAATAATAATAATAATAATAATAATAATAATAATAATAATAATAAATCTAACACTTGCTGTTACTGACCCCTTCCTATGTATCTCAGTGCTAAGCACTTGACATTCGCTATCACAATTCATCACCCTTGGAAGTCCAGTAGAGGATTTGATTTTTCTCTAAGCAAGCTAAAGCATAAGTTGGGTTCCTTTGCAAGACTACACAGGGCGCAAGAATTAGAGTCAGGATTTGAACTCAGCTCTGCCTACACCCTGACCAATTATGAACCCGTTGTTTACTGTCTTTTACATAGAAAGTAAAGAACATCTGGTGTAGCCAATGCTCTTTGAGCTCCCAAGAAAATTTGTGCCAAGGAATAAGAATAAAATCAAGTAGGAGAGAAACAAGGCAAAATGAGAATCTACATGAGTGCTTGTACTCACACCCAAATACACACAACACACACACACACACACACACACACACACAGCCCTAAAAGGCCTCACTCTCATCTTTTGACACTCTTCTAAGGCATCTTTGAACAGGAGGGCAGGAGGGCCAAGATTGGAACCAGAAGAGATGGAACCAGGAGGGAGATTTGGGACATAGGTGATGGGATGTTGTACTGGTGCAGGGGGTGTTCTTTACATGACTGAAACCCAAATACAATCCTATTTGTATCAAGGTGTTAAAGAAAGATATTAAAAAAAGAAGAGATAGAACCAGATGGAAAATGTTCATACAAACATGGTGCACAATGAGGATATCTGAGCTAAAATCTTGGTTACAACATTCGGAGAAAGTTGTTTGAGTCACACCCCATCCACATGCAGACACATTTTGTAGTCAGTAAAGAAATGGCCTTGAATGCGAAGTGGATATCCACTTGAAGAAAAATGGAAAGTCCATTCTTCTCAAAGCAAGTTCTTCTGAAACCAAGTTCATAGAAGGAAACAGTCACTTCATTTCCATTGTCCCACTCCAGTTTTAAGTGGTCTAGAGGTGTGGGGGAGAGATGCTGTAAGATTCAAACATGGTTCTTCTTGTATCATAACATTAGGCTTACATGGGGCTGAGGCAATAGTACACAGGTATTTTGGTTTGCCTTACACATGCCAAACCCAGGTTCTACCCCTACAGGTACCCTATAGCCTGCCAGGAGTGACTCCTCAGCAGAGTCAGAGGTAATCCTGAGCCATCAGATATGGCCCAAAATCAAACAAACAAACAAAAATATTAGGACTATTTACTTCTGTCATTTCTATTTCGGTTTTTTTAAAAGTGCTTCCAGGTTTTTTGAAGAATGAAACTGGCCACACCACCATCTTCTCAGCAGAAGAGCCAGGCTCTTCTACTAAACTCCAAAAAAATGATGGCCCTTGACTCTTCATCTGGGCTGAAAATGCTGAGGGCTTCTTGAATAGGGACAGGCAAATTCCCCTTTTTTGCTAAAGGCATAGACACACACCACACACACACCACACACACACACACACACATGCATCCTTCAATAAAAAGGTCCACAATTTAACCTTATCAAATTTCCAAACAACCAAATTTGTTCCAGATGATAGATATATAGAACCTGAACTGTAGGGCAGAGACACCTCAAAATGTATGTAGTATCAGTAGGTAACAGCAATTCTGATGGGAAAGTTGCACAGACTATCAAGCTTAGAGAGTTTAACCAGTAGAGCCGGAGCAATAGCATGGTGGTAAGGCACACTGCCAGCCAGGGATGAACCCAGGTTTGATCCTCAGTATTCCATATGGTCCCTGCCAGGAGCGATTTCTAAGCACAGAGCCAAAGTAACCCCTGAGTCCACCAGATGTGGCCCCAAAAACAGCTGATACAGAAAGAACAACACAACAATAGCCCAATAAATCCTTAGGAAATAACTTGACCAACACCATTGAGAGATATAACAATTATTACAAATTTACCTTTTCTGATAATTTAATGGACTTTTTGATGATACCATTTGCCTTTATTTTGTAATAAACTATAGGAAGGAAGTTTGTTCTTGCCTGCAAGGGATTAGGCTATAGTAGTGGGTGGGGAAACTGGGGATACCGGTGAAGGGAAGGTCACACTAGTAGAGTAAGATTAGTGTTTGGGCATTGAATGCCTACAACAACAATGTTATGAGCAACCTGGTAATCAAAGTGTTATAATAAAAAATTTTAAAGAAAGGGAAGAATCGTATTTTTCATAAGAAAAAAATCATTTATAAGAGCTCTCTACCTTCTCTAAGATATTTTGTCATTAGAAACTGTGTGCCCAATATCTCTTCTAGGTAAATTAAAGGTACATCTGTACATCAACAAATTCAAAGAAAGAAACATATCAGAATAATAACAATAATCAGGCCAGAATAGCAGTTTAAATTTATGTTTTATTTTTTTCTGCATTTCCAAAATCTCCCCCAATAATAGAAAACAGTGTGTAATTTTAAAAGCTATTGTTTTATCACACTTATCATTTCTTTTCAGGTGGTCATTCAGCATCTATGCTTGCACACTGCAATGTAAAGCAAATTTTGTCTTGACTCTTTGGGGAGCCTATGTATTCACAGAAAGAATCCAAACCCATAATGATAACAAATCAAAACAACAATGAAATCATGTGACCCACACTTGAACAACCCAAATTAAAAATGAGCCTAGTGTGCTGGCAGGCTGTTGTAGGGGATGGTGGCACGAAATGCACTCTGGGAGCATGGTGAAGGGAGGTTGACAGTAGTGGTGGGATTGGTTCTGAAACATTGTATGTCTAAAACTCAATGATGAAGAACCTTGTAAATCACAATATTTTAAATAAAAAATTAATAATAACAACTCAGCTTTTTATATTATGGATAAATCACCTAAGTCCTTCACTTGGACTTCTTCAGTCCTTGAAAGAAAAGCAATTAGGACCCGGAGAGATAGCACAGCGGGTTTGCCTTGCAAGCAGCCAATCCAGGACCAAAGGTGGTTGGTTTGAATCCCGGTGTCCCATATGGTCTCCCGTGCCTGCCCATATGGTCCCCCGTGCCTGCCAGGAGCTATTTCTGAGCAGACAGCCAGGAGTAACCCCTGAGCACCGCCAGGTGTGGAAAGAAAGAAAGAAAGAAAAGAAGAAAGAAAGAAAGAAAGAAAGAAAGAAAGAAAAAGAAAGAAAAGAAAGAAAGAAAGAAAGAAAGAAAGAAAGAAAAGAAAGAAAGAAAGAAAAGAAAAAAGGAAAGGAAAGAAAGAAAAATAAGGAAAGAAAGAAAGAAAGGAAGGAAGGAAGGAAGGAAGGAAGGAAGGAAGGAAGAAGGAAGGAAGGAAGGAAGGAGGAAGGAAGGAAGGAAGGAAGGAAGGAAGGAAGGAAGGAAGGAAGGAAGGAAGGAAGAAGGAAGGAGGAAGGAAGGAAGGAAGGAAGGAAGGAAGGAAGGAAGGAAAGGAAGGAAGGAAGGAGGAAAGAAAAAGAGGAGAGAAGAGAAAGAAAGAAAGAAAGAAAGAAAGAAAGAAAGGAAAGAAAGAAGAAAGAAAGAAGAAAAAGAAAGAAAGAAAAAAGAAAGAAAGATAAGAAAGAAAGAAAGAAAAAAGAAAGGAAAGAAGGAAGGAAGGAAGGAAGGAAGGAGGGAAGGAAGGAAGGAAGGAAGGAAGGAAGGAAGGAGAGAGAGAGAGAGAAGAAAAAGAAAGAAAGAAGAAAGAGAGAAAGAAAGAAAGAAAAGAAAGAAAAAGAAAGAAAGAAAAGAAGAAAGAAAGAAGAAAGAAAGAAAAGAAAGAAAGAAAGAAAGAAAGAAAAAGAAAAGAAAGAAAGAAAGAAAGAAAGAAGAAAGAAAGAAAGAAAGAAGAAAGAAAGAAAGAAAGAAAGAAAGAAAGAAAGAAAGAAAGAAAGAAGAGAAAGAAGAAAGAAAGAAAAGCAATTAGGAAAAAGTCATGTGGTCCAAGCCTGGTAAGGCTACTGGTATTACCCACATCAAGCTTGCTCCCTCCTTCCAGAGATGGGAAAAATTCTGGGCATCTTTCTAGGCATCTGGGCACTTGGGCATCTAACCAGGGCTGCACCTTTCCTGATGTCCCTGGAGATGTTGAAATGATCAGTCCATGACCATTTCACCGCCACTTGGAATGGTTGATAGTGGGCATATTTTGAGAGAGGGGCATGCAGTAGGCCATGTTGGATGTGTGGTTGTGGCAAGGACTCTCTCTCTCTCTCTCTCTCTCTCTCTCTCTCTCTCATACACACACACACACACACACAACACACAACACCAATGCCTGAGTTGCAATCCTTTTCCCACATTTAGGTCTCTCATTTCCCAGGCTAAAGTCTTTGGGATAGTTCATCATCAATCTCTGTGCCTTGGTTACTTCATGGCATAGGAATGATAGTAATGGAGTAGATTGCTCACATAGCTCTTATGAGGATTAGATGGTTTACTACATTGGAGGTGTTTTGAATGCTGTCTGACTCTTGGTAAATATTCACTTGCTGTCATCACCTTCATCATTGTCATCATATCCTCATCTTCACAATGCTTTGCCTGAGAGAGTCACAAAGAAAAAGAAAAACGTGGCAAAGAGTCACAGTGTATGAAGCAGAGAGGAATGGGTTGATAGGGCTCAAGAGGAAATTAGAAAACAAGGTCAGCTATGAAGACCACAAGTTAAGATTAGAAAAGGCTTTTCAGAGAGAGAAGTTACCGAGTACCCAAAACTGATTCCCTGACACAGGAAAGGCTCAAAAGCTGCTTGCTGAATTCAAGAATGGGTCTTTGAAGAATCGACAAGAAGTCATAGGACAAAGAAAGGAAGAAGGAAATAGGGAATGAGATTTAGATATCCAGAAATCATGCAAGGAGCTGAAACTGGAACCAAGGCAGGGCACTGAAAGAGAAAGAGAATAGATAGGATGTGGAGGACCCAGGACCCTTTCACTTCTCTTCACCATATTCATTCCTGCCAGCTTTCAGGTCTCAGCTGAAAATCATACCTTCCTCACAGTTTTCTTTTTTATTTTCTTTTTTCTTTTTTTTTTTTGGGGGGGGAGCACATCCATTTGATGCTCAGGGGTTACTCCTGGCTCTGCACTCAGAAATCACCCCTGGCTTGGAGGGACCATATGGAATGCCGGGGGATCGAACCGCATTTCATCCTAGGCCTTACCTCTAGCGCCACCTCTCCAGCCCCTATCTCACAGCTTTCATGGTCAGAAACCTCCTACTGCAGTTCTAGATTTCTACAACTAGATTTCTAGATTGTAATTTTCAATACAGTGAGGGATGTACTTTATTTTACTTTCCCCAAGCCACTCAAGACATCAGAATGCCAAGAGGAAAGAAGCAAATTACAAAAGTGCTTATGAAGAGGTAAACTTGGAGGAAGGAGGGAAAGGAGGGAGGGAGGAAGGAAGGAAGGAAGGAAGGAAGGAAGGAAGGAAGGAAGGAAGGAAGGAAGGAAGGAAGGAAGGAAGGAAGGAAGGAAGGAAGGAAGGGAGGGAGGGAGGGAAGGAGGGAGGGAGGGAGGGAGAGTGAGAGGGAGGGAGGGAGGGAGGGAGGGATGGAGGGAGGGAGGAAGGAAGGAAGGAAGGGAGGGAGGGAGGGAGGAAGGAAGGAAGGGAGGGAGGGAGGGAGGGAGGTGGGAGGGAGGGGAGAGAGAGAGGGGAGGGAGGAAGGGAGGGAGGAGGGAAGAATGGAGGGAGGGAGGGAGGGAGGGAGGGAGGGAAGGAGGAGGGAGGGAGGGAGAGAGGGAAGAAGGGAGGGAGGGAGGGAGGAGGAGGGAGGGAGAAAGGAAGGGAGGGAGGAAGGAAGGAGGGGAGGGAGGAAGGGAAGAAACAGAGGGAGGGAGAGAAGGGGGGAAAGAGAAGGGAAAGAGTTAATTCAGACTGTTTCCTTGTGTTCCTGCCAGGGACCAGCAATGGTCCGAGGCAATGGTGGTGCTCTCTGGAGATAATTTCCATACCTCCTCCCTATATTAAAATAGGAGAAATAGAAAGAAAGAATGTGTTATTGATATATTTTGACATCCTGGACTAAAAGCTGCTACACATGAAGCAAAGTATTAATAACTATCATCTCTCAAATTTATACTGCACTATTCAAGGACTGAATTCAAGGACTTTTTACAAAAGAATAAGAAGTTTCTCTTCAGATTTCCACTGCCAACTGCTCTTCTCAGCCCAAGCGGTCCTGCTCACAGAATAAATTTGAGGAAGTGGTACAAAAAAAGTCTCCTACCTGGGTAGTTTGTCTGTGAGAGTCTGCGGGGATGGGTGAGCTGGATGGCTTCAGTTGCCAAAGGGAAGGAAGACAGTACATATACACATAGTCCTGTGAGGAAAGCTTCCCTTTACCATGTCAAGAAAGGGCACTTTGATTTGCGTCTCATCCTTGAGCAGGGGCCACGCTAATCTTCTTTGTATCATTCCAATTTTAGTATATGTGCATCCAACGTGAGCACAAGAAAAGATACTTTGAATGGGGACTTGAAGGACGGGAAATATTTCAACACCCTGGGACAGCCTTTGTAGTGATTCAGAATCAAAGAATTTGGGGAGACCTTTGTGTAAATTCATATTTAAAAGTAGAGGGAAGATTGGGGCCAGGAGACAATACAGAGATTAGGGTTCATTCATATGCCTGAGCTGGGTTTAATTTCCAGCACTGCATGACCCTCCACGCATTGCAGGGGATTAAACCTAGAAGATTCTAGAAGGACTCTAGAAGCCTCTCAAGCACTGTCATAACTCTAGATGCTCCAGCTACCACTTAGGTGGGTCTACTAATCCCAGGCCCAATCAGTAGCACATTCTTGAGACCACACATCCATCAAAATGCCAGTCCAACTGGCCAAGAATTGATGGTGTGTGCCCTGGCTTCTGAGAACCAATTGGGAAAAGAAGAAAGGAAGGAAGGAAGGAAGGAAGGAAGGAAGGAAGGAAGGAAGGAAGGAAGGAAGGAAGGAAGGAGAAGGAAGGAAGGAAGGAAGGAAGGAAGGAAGGAAGGAAGGAAGGAAGAAGGAAGGAGGGAGGGAGGGAGGGAGGGAGGGAGGGAGGGGAGGGAGGGGGGGGAGGGAGGGAGGGGGGAGGGAGGGAGGGAGGGAAGGAAGGAAGGAAGGAAGGAAGGAAGGAAGGAAGGAAGGAAGGAAGGAAGGAAGGAAGGAAGGAAGGAAGGAAGGAAGGAAGGAAGGAAGGAAGGAAGGAAGGAAGGAAGGAAGAAAAGGTTGCTCATCTTTTTTTTTAACCCAGAATGAAAAACTGACCAAATAATTCAATTTCTTGGCAACCATAAGTCCATAACTGACTATGGCACATCTGGAATGCCAAGGCCATGTATATGGAATCTCAGATCAAAGCACAAATGATGCTCTTCCTGGGAATCTGCATGCAAGAAAGCATGAAAATGAGCCCCCTGACTGATGAGCTTGGCTGACTTCCAGCAGCTGGACATGCATCTCTGCCCTGTCCTTTTCTACACAAAGGCCTCTGTGCTTCCAAATTCATGGTTATAACATTCTTAACCCTAAACCTTCATCATCCACATATTCCATAAATATTTACTGATGTAATCTTAAAGAAAGCAATGAACAAGCCACAGGTATTAATCAGGACACCAACAAAATGAGGCAACAGACAGTGCCCTGAGAAGTGTGTGTGTGTGTGTGTGTGTGTGTGAGAGAGAGGAGAGAGAGAGAGAGAGAGAGAGAGAGAGAAGAAAGAGAGAGAGCTCTTAGGAATCAAAACAATAATGGGGTGACCATTCATGGCACTCCTGTAATTGCAGACAACAAGCTAGATTTCAAACTCATGATTTAACCTAATCTCAAAAGTTCAACAAGACTGGGATAGCTTGACAAGGGAGACATGTTGACTATACAGCTGGACAGGAGGCGGCTGAAAGCGCTGCATACAGGTTTTGCACATGGCAGTCTTTAAATTTCATATCCTGTACCCTATAAGGCCTGATGTGACCCCTCTACTCCCAAGAAGGAATATGCAGATAAATAGCTACTCAAGGCTCTATGCCGTACACTGATGAAGCTATCCTCTCTGCCATGCACAAATGATCCATGTTCACAACAAAAACATCACACCTAGAATATGGGACCATCCAGTTTCACTATCAATCAGAGATTCTGCATTTATAGAATAGCATCTAATGAGAAACCATGTGGGAGTTGATTGACATAGAGACAAATCCTGTAATCCCATGTCAATCAACTTCCAGTGCCCTACACACATCTTCTAAGGTCTACAGAGGTCTGACACAGGTCACTGGTATTTCAGTGAGAGTATGTTTCTTTTCCTGAGTGACTCATGTTGTATCTCAGCCCTCCAATCCCAAAAAACATTTCATAATTTCTTACTGGTTCTAGCCAGGAAAAAAAGAAAACAGTGTACTTATTGAATGAATGCTTGCTTTTTTATTTAATTTGGCAGTTTAAAGCAATTAATAGTACTTAGTCAGGCATGTTATTAAGTCAACATTCAAAGGAGGGTAGATCAGGAAAATGAATATATCGGGTTATATAAATACCAATTTACTCACCGTCTAAAATATCACAGAACTTCATCATATGTCAAATATTTTAGTCCCTTTTATTTTTGTCTTTTTTATTCAAAGATGACTCCATTACCCTACACAATTCTAAGAGTGATTTGGCAGCACAGAGACTCTGGGGAAAGCACCTCAGCAAAAAAACAGAGAATTTTCTGAGATGGGAGGGTATCTCTGCCTCTTCTGGCACTGAAGTGCCATAGAATCCTTTTGGCCATTTAGCTAACCTGGCCATTTTACAGGGAGATAGAGGGACATTGCTTCCTTCATTCCAGCAAGCACCTATGCAGAACAGGCAGGACTATATATGTTAGTAGAATGGATGGGCACTGGCACAAAAAAAGATGAAAAAATTCAATATCAAGCAACATACCCCCCTGTTGATTAAATAAAATATAAATCATAAAGGTCAACATATTGGGTGAGGCTGCCCCGGGCACTGCACCTGTAGCTCCTTCTGCCTGCCAGTCTGAAGACGCAGGATAACAGCATAGAAATAATTCACAAACAGTCAGTTACGTTTTATTGGAGTCAGCTTGCTTTTATTTCAAGGCCCTGTCTGCCATATGCATCCTCTCCACCATGTCTGCTTACTTCATGTCTTTTTTTCAGGCGCTCTGTCTGTCTCCCTTGCTCCAGATAGATGCTGCTTATACCATGCCTCCTCCCTGGTAGACTCTCTTATTTTTTTATTCAAAATCACCAGCCAATTCTAGGTGTAGGCAGGTCTGACCACCCAGGTGGGATTAACATCTCAAAAGGAAGCTGAGGAAAGAGCCTTTGGGGAAGGGATACCTTACACCCCCCAGGGGAAGCAAACCAGGAAGTGATGTGGGTCTGCTGTTCTCTGGCATGTTGCTAAGACAACCATGAGGGTCCTCAGAGCTCTTTGTGTGACGTTCAAGAGTCAATGCTAGGGGACCCAAGACTATCAGCTCAGTAATACCAAAGTCAAAACTAAAATCTGGGCCACAGGTTCACAGGAGAAGAACCCAAGAAAGAAGAGCAAGGCAAGATCCAAATAACAGGAAAAGAAATTATTCGGAGTGATAGGATAATCAAATTAATCCTTAGAAAACCAAACTCAAACAAGCTTTCACATCTGTATCTAGGTTGGTCCTCTACACAATTCCTCTAGGCTTAGCTTTGTGATCTGGGGCCCAGTCTCCTCAAAGACACAATGCACTATCTTTGGACAGGCAGATCTCTTCATGAGCTCTCTGGTTCACCAAACAGTTACAAGCATCTCTTGGGGCCAGCTCCTAAGCAAGATGAGAAGGACAGGGTATTGTTTCCAATCTGGTCAAAGAAGGAGATGAGAAAAAACTAATACTTGCCAGCAAATAGAGTAACAAATACCAGAACCAGTGGGTACTCTAAGAGGAGGTGACCAAAAGAGGGAAGTGGTCAAGTCACCAGGTTAAAGATCAGGTTCTTAAGAATTCACCACGTTGGCTTCTCAGTGTTCCCTCTCCCATTTCCTTCCATCCAGACACATTTTCTCCCACAGTTCCTCATCATGTACCCTCCTTCTCACTTCCCACATGACAGCCCAGTGAGAATACTTGGAAGCAGCTGAGGGTACTGGGAAGTTGACAAATAAAACATAGACAAGAGAGAAGGCATTAGTAAGACCTGGGTTCAAGACCCAGAACTATCATTTATTAATGATGTGAACTATGGTGTGTCTCTTCACCCTCCTGAAACTTGGGGTACTCATCTAGTCAATGGGGCTTTACAAGCTCAGTCTTAGCTACCAGTCAAGAAACTTGAGATTTCCTAGTGTATCTTTACTATGGTAGATTTTACACAGCTACACAGCTTTCTACAGCCATACAGTCTATTATGTAGACTTTACACAGCTACAATTGCAACAGCCTATGTTCTTCTGCTCAGAATCAAAATGACCTACCTGGTGTTTTACCCTGGCAACATTCAGAGCAAAGGATGCTTAAATCACATTAATTCACAACACAGTACGTTGTGAAAACTATAAATACATAGCCACTGTCTAAAACAAGGGGAGAGAGACAAAGGGAAGGGAAGAGAAGGGGAGGGAGTGGAAGATAACCAGGAGAAATGGGGAGTGAAGGGGAGGATGGAAAAGAATAGGGAAAAAAGGGAAAGAAAGGAGTGGAGGAAAGGGGATAGAAAGGAAGAGATACATGCTGGGAACAGGGGTGGAGGGAGGACAATATTGGTGGTGGAAATGCCCCTGATTCAATGCCACTATGTACCTGAAATACTACTGTGAATGATTTATGATCCACTTTGGTCAAAAGAAAAATCATTAATATAAAAAAGGATTGGAGAGAGGGGGCAAAAATGAATAGTAAGTGAAGGTATATAAAGGAAGAGAAAAGAAGGAGGAGGGCAAGAAGAAGATATGGGGAGGAGTATAAAATAGGGAAGGAGAAGAGGAGAGGAAAGGAAATAGAATAGAATAAAATAGAACAGAATAAAATAGGTACTAGTTTAATAAAACACAAACCAGGTTGCACTGTAGTGTTTTTTTGTGACTGCATAATCTTGTGTAATAAATTATAAGGAGCCATGTTTCTCTCAGCATGGACCATGATCCAAAAAAGTTTGAAAGTTGCTGTGTGCCATATTTTTAACCCCAATAGGCAATTGGTGTGTAACGCTTATACCAGGGATGGGGATTCTAACAGTCCTTAAGGAAGCAAATAACATCTTCCAGAGTTATGTACACTCATCAATTTTCTGCTAAAGGGTGGGTACCCAGGGGTCCCAGTAACCCATCTGGTAAGAAGAAAAGTCATAGTTGACTGCTCACCAGATGTATATCAAGTTCATCTCTAAAAGTAGGGTCACTTCACTCAGTGATTTTCAAATAAATTGCTTCAGTAATCAGGCATGGTTTTAGCTACTTATAACACATACGTGTTGCACAGATCTTGTTTTCTATCAAGTACCCTTCCATGTATCTGGGTATGGAGGATATTACATTGAGCAAAAAGAATCAGAGGGAGAGGGGTAGACATAAAGTGGCCACACTCATTTGTGGGATATACAAAAAAAAAAAAGTGTGGTAATGATACCTGCAATGAGGGACCGGAGGACTAGTCCATGGTAAGAAGACACAAAAGGGAGTGCAGACAGGACAGAGAGGGAAGCACTATTACAATATGAGTGGAAATAATCACTCTGGACAGGAACTGAGTGCTGAAAGGAGGTAAAGTGATATGCACAATACTCTTTCAGGAAGAGTATTGAAACCACAATGTCTAAAAGGAAAAATGAACAGAGAGAAAGAGTGAGAGAGAGAAGAAAAATGTCTGCTATAGAGACAGGCAATCTGGAGGGTAGGAGGCAGGGCAGGAAGGAAACTGGGGACACTAGCAGTTGAAAATATGCACTGGTGAAAGGATGGGTGTTGGACATTGTATGACCGAAACTCAGTCATGAGCAACTTTGTAACTGTGTACATCACAGTAATTCAATTAAAATTTTGTTTATAAAGAGAAAAGGGAAATTTTCATGCATACCATACAATTCAGGAACTCTGTGCCCAGACCCAAATTTGTCCTGGGAGTTGGGACCCAAGAATCATGGCCTCAGCCCATAACAACACCGGATACTTCAACAAACCAGGAGAGCCAATAATGGAGACTGGTGAGGGGAAGCTAGATCCTACCCATCAAGGGGCAAACAGTACTCTTCAGAACATGGTCTACACTGGACCATCAACCTAATAGTTTAGAATGTATATTCCTAGGCTCTGGCCCCACTCTCTGAGTCTGTCTCCTCCATAAACTCTGGAATAAAGCACCTGACCCCCAAATGTTTTTTTCTGCATACCAAAGCCTTACATCCTCCAGCAATCTCAGAAGCCAGACAAGGGCGACAGGGTCAGCAGTGTAGACAGAGATGGCCCGGGCTGAGGCACAGAGGCGTGACAGCCTGATGTGTTCGGGGACTCTGAGCAGTGCGCTGCTCTGAAGCATTCAGGGTGAGGATGCAAAAGGTGGCCGCAACAGCAAAGGGATTCTGGCACACAACTCAGCTGTGCACGCCTCATTGAGTATTCAATGGGTGTTTGTTGAAGCAGGAAGCAAGGGACTGGGGGAAAGAAGGAAGGATGAAAACATTTCCAACATTTGGTGGAAAACGAATGTGTTCTTAGGAGTCTGTAGAAATAGTTAAGGATTTTCCCCAGCCAGAGAAAAATCTATTCCCAAATAAAGCATTTGGTCATTGAATCCTTTCATGTAGAAAAGGCAAAGATCAAGGACTTGGGTTTTTTTTGGTGGGTTGCTCAGTACTGAATAAATGCTTGACTAATTCAGTTGTTCAGTCTCTTGCTAGGTAGTGTTCATAATAAGAATTTTTCTGATCAAACTCTGGATCAACATGTCTTCATTGCTAAGAAGGAAAACACCAAAGACAAGTGAGAGAGAATGGGCTGTAAAATGCTGCTGATTCAGTTTGCCCTCTGGCTCCAAACGATTCCCTGGGCATCATTGGCACCGTAGGATCTGAGTATTACCATGCCTCTTGGGTCTCCAATCTGAATAACCCAGGATCACTGCCCCTTGCTTTCTAAGAAACTCTTAAAAGTCTCTTCTCCTCCAAACATCCCCAAAAGTGATCCATCTGAGGCAGTCTTTTAAAGTACAATTTGGGCTTATACCGTATCACCTAGAGAAAAGTTGCAAGCACATATTTTGGGAAGGTTAAGTAAAGCAGGATGTCTGTTGGGTTCAACCAGGGAGCTCTAAAGTAGTGGTTCTCAAATAGTGAAATGCGCCCCCCAGGGGAGTAGTGAGGCTCCATAAAGGGGGGTGTGCATTTGACCTTGGCAAACACTGGCATAGCAAGCTAAACCCCGTGTTTATGTCTCTGTATGTCTCTGGAGCTGAGAGTTTCTGTGTCCTGCTTCAAACCCCACTTTGAAAAGCTATGCATTGCAAAACGTGCTCATTGTAGCCATTCATCCAGACAGCACCTCTGATTAAAAAAATCAGCTCAAATTAGTTTATATATTTTTATTTTGCAGGTTAAAGTTTAATAAAGATACTATTTACTGTCGTGCGGGGGGGGCTTGAAAAATGCTTTCTTCTTCCTGGGGGGCATGACAGAAAATAATCGAGAAGCACTGCTCTAAAGGCAGCAGGACAACTCACACAAACACAGAGCTGCAGGCTGTTCCTGGACCCCAAGAAGTCCACTGTGGGGATATATCTTCCCTCATTTCTTAGCTTTCGCCCTCTGATCCAGGCACAAGTTGTCAATGCTAGTGTAAAAGCCAGTTCCTAATGCACCTGAAAACCTGGGTCATGGCACCCACGGATGGAGACGCTATACCAGTATTATGCCAGCTCTAAGGGTTCACTCTCTCCCTTCTGAGTAGGTGGTCAACAAGGAAAGCAGAAAGTGGACATCTGGGGCCAGAGTGGTCGCAGAGCGGTAGGGTGTTTGCTTTGCACGTGGCTGACCCAGGACAGATACGGGGTTCGATCCCTGGCATCCCATATGGTCCTCCGAGTCAGATGCAATTTCTGAGTGCAGAGCCAAGAGTAACCCCTGGGCATCACCTGGTGTGCAACCCCCAAATAAGGTGGACTGGCTCTGGTCACTACAGAGCCACCCAGAGAATTCTAGGCATGAGAAAACATGAGGCAATGCCAGATAAAAAAAAAAACTCACCCTAAAAGTCTCCAGAGAGTAGCATCATTTGAAGGAGCTGGAACACTCTAGAAGCCTGAATGTGCAATGCTCTGTTGGGTCTGCCTACTGGGGCAGGTGGAGACTGAACCTAAACATCTTTAGGTCAAAACTGGTCTCCATGAAATTCATGTAATTTAATTCCCACTCTACAACCAGCTGCTCCCCGCGTCACAGAGTTGCTAGGTTTGGTGCAGGATAGGAGCAGATAATTGCACCTGCAGTCCACAAATGCAAACATAGACAACACACAGAGGCTTTTGAGCATCTCAGGAGCTCCCCTCCAGGCCACACATGTCCCTGCAGGATAATCTAGGGCACCATCACTCTATCTCCTGGGAGCAGGGAATACTGCTCTGAAGATTCAGCCACTAGCAAATTGAGGCAGTTTTCTGTCACCTGCACTGCACTGATTCAAACCCAACCCCAGCGATGTGAAAAAATAAATAAAAAAACAAATAAGCCCATTTAAAAATCAAAAGGGGGGGGACAAAGTGGGTGACATCACGCTCAGCGAAGACATCATAGTCTCTGGATGCTGGTGGAGGCTCAGACAAGGCCAAGGAATGACCCCACATGGAGGAGAGAGGGACAGAAATTAAAATGTACATTTTCCCCTAATATCACAGGGACCCCGTGGCATTCGAATATTGTATGGAATTAAGTGCTGCCGCTCCCTAATTGCCTTTGCTGAGTCCCCCCACACACACACCTCCCTCTCGCCCAGGTTGATGATGGTGGTGGCGCAGCCCCATCAGTCTCGCTTGATGCTCCCCATGCCCCCACCCAGCACTGCGGTGCTCTAGCTCGGCACTGCGCTGTTCCTATGGCAGCTGCTCCGCCTGGCGCCGCAGTGCCAAGGACCCATCAGACCAGCTGGGAGGTTTCTGGAGAAGACGTGACTTTGCTTCCAGGGTGCTGACTACTGCGGGCTGCAATGGCCTCTAGGGACCAGGAGAAGATGGGAGGCTGGGAGAAGTGAGGACCAGCTGGGTTGGCTGTCTGGTCATCTCTGCTGGCAGCCAGAGGGTTGTGGGCAAGGAACCAGCCTGCCAGGCTTGAGAGCCGCATCCCTGCCTGACACTAGGGATTCCAGGAACCCAGCTCTCAAGGGGAAGTAAGGAAAGTGAGGGGAAGGAAGAGTTTGCAGCCTATGTTCTCCTTGCCAATGTGTAAGTGGCTCCTCTCTGACCCTCCTCTGTTTTTCTGTGCCTGCACGCATTCCACGAACATCCCCCTAAAGTCCATTCTACCAAGCCCTCTGCTAGATGCCCAAGGGGGCCCCTACTGCCATCTGAGAAAGCAAGCCTGCCCTCCAGGACTTTGCTGCCGCCACCACCACCACCCATCAGACTGCACTCACATAGCTTAGAGACACATACAAGAAATCCTGGGGCATCACCCTGCCCAAGTCTATCAGGTATGTCAGCAGATCTACTAGACTCAGTCGTGTAAAATGCCAGATCCAGGGTTGAGAATTTAGTTATTAATCATCCAGGAAAAACATATTTATATGTTTGTTTGTTTGTTTTGGGGGTTCTTGCCACACCTAGAGGCACTCAGATTAGTGCCTGAGCAGCTGCACTCAGATCAGCATCCCAGATGTGATATTTCAGATTAGCCTCATGCAAGTCAAATATCATAATACCGTAGTGCTATCACTCTGGCCCCTGTACGTTTAAAAATATGCACCAACAAATAGCCAGAAAGATCAAAAATGGGTTCACAAAATTCTAGAAGCTAAATGTTCCCAGCACACGCTCCATGTCCAGTTCTGTACAAAGACTAACATCTCCATTCCTCACCTGCAGCCCATTCTATAGATGGGGAACATAAGACTGAGAAGTGAAAATAAGAAGAGAAAGCATAGAGGTAAGGCATTTGCCTTGCATGCAGGACTGTGGTTTGAATCCTGGCATCCCATATGGTCCTCCCCCCCCCCCGAACCTGGCAGGAGTGATTTCTGAGCATAGAGCCAGGAGTAACTTCTGAGTGCTGCCGGTGTGACCCAAAAACCAAGAGAGGAGGAGGAGGAGGAGGGAGGAGGAGGAGGAGGAGGAGGAGAAGGAGGAGGAGGAGGAGGAGGAGGAGGAGGAGAAGAAGAAGAAGAGGAGGAGGAGGAGGAGGAGGAGGAGGAAGAGGAGGAGGAAGAAGAATAAGAAGAAAAAGAAGAAGAAGGAGGAGGAGGAGGAGAAAGGAGGAGGAAGAAGTCAAAGAAGAAGAAGAAGAAGAAGAAGAAGAAGAAGAAGAAGAAGAAGAAGAAGAAGAAGAAGAAGAAAGAAGAAGAAGAAGAAGAAGAAGAAGAAGAAGAAGTCGTAGTCGTAGTCGTAGTCGTGGTAGTTCTGGTCCTAGAACATCCCCATTTTCCTCCCTTGAACCCCACTCCAGTCCAGACACCTGCAGGATTCATACCATAAGAGTTCAAACCTGCTATCATTCCCACTTGGAGAGTCCTCTGAGCAAAGTCATTCTCTCTATCCTCACGTATGTATTTCTATATTGAACATAACAAGACACTTGCCCTTGGAAAGGTTGTGAGGAGGAAATGAAATTATGCAGAGAACAGGGCCTAAAAACACAACTAAAGTACAAGATATCCAAGATATCTGCATGGTGATGAGGAGAAGGAGGAAGTGGAGGAGAATGAGACCTCAAAATGGTCTGATATTAACTTTCCATCAAGTGGACAAACTGTTTTCACCAGCCAACACAATCTGGGATGTATGAAAGGAAGGAAAATATGAACAAATACTAGAGCCTCCTCTCCATGAACTTCCTATAAGTTAACTGATGGCTGATGTCCTCTGGGCTTCTTCTTACTAGGACCACTCAGGAAGTCAGTGTCTTGTGCCCCTTCACAGATGAGAAGCTAAGATTCATGGCAGTACAATATAGCTATTTGCATTACAGGAGTTCTAAACCCAGAGGCAGCATGACTGGGTTTAAGCTCTCACTTCTCTACAGTTCTAGCTTTCCAAAATCTCTCTTTAAGGTACATTTTAGGGTCAGAGCTTTGGTACAGGGCTAAGGCACTTGCTTTGCCTGCAGCTGAACTGGGTTCAATACTTAGCATGATATATGGTCTTTCCAGTACTCTCAGAAGTAATCCCTTAGCACAGAGCTAGGAGTAAGCCCATAGCTTCTCTACATGTGGTTCCCCCAAAAATATATAACTACATATGTGTGTTTGTGTATATGTGTGCTTAGGTTTTGAGGCCACGCCCAGCTGTGCTCTGGGATTACTCCTAGCCGTGCACAACTCCCTATCTGGTGCCAGAGGTCAAATCCAGGTCAGCCACATGCAAGGCAAGAGCTCTACCCACTGTATTATCTCTCCAGCCTTCCCCAAAAAGTGTATTAAAAATAACCCTGATTGCTTTTTAAGAGTATATATTTTCTTAGTACTCATAGTATATTTGTTTCGTGCAAAAAAAAAAAAAAAAAAAAACCTCCTAAAAATATTGCTGTTTAAGTAGGACAGCCTTATGAAGTTACGGCTCTGTAACTCTGAAATTCATGTTCTGGAAAATGCTTATAATTGGTTTTATTTCAAAAGATTAGTAAAATTCTGAGACCTTTTCTGAGATGCTTATATCTTATTTCCAGGCTCTCAGATGGCTCCTATTAGACTAAAATACTCTTGGCTGGAGATCCTGGCTATTTTAGATAGATGGAGTTTGGGTTATCCCTGTGGGTACTCATGGTCTCCTCTGGCTTTGTGTTCAGCGTTGATCCCAGGGCTCAGGACATCACTCAGTGCTGGGGATAAAATCAAAGAGGACAAAAGGCAAGGCAAGTGCCTTAACCCTATATTCTCTCCAGCCCCAATCCTGAGATGATAGTCACCAATTTTATTAACAAAGGTAAATATACCAGGTAGATTCTCTTTCTCTCTCACTTGCTCACTCAACTCTCTCACATATATACACACACATGGATTTGTGCTTACAATTTTTATTGGTTGTCGGATTATAATTCCTAAGTGTGTCTTCACTGTTTGTGTTCCAATGGACACAGATCAAACTCAAGAAGAAAGAGTAGTCAAACTTCAACATGTTGGCAGGACAAAAACTAATACCCACTGAGTTGTTGGTACAAGATGAGATTATATTGTGTTCATAGAAATTTTGCTAATAATAGAAACTGGTAGAAGGCTAAGAGTTTAATTGTATGTTATAATTCATGGCCAAAGACTATCCTACCTCCAGTAGGTTGGTTCCCTCCCACACCTATTGTTCTTTTTACATTTTTTCCACCTCTGCTTTCACAGACTACAATGGAAAAAACAGTGAGGATGGTATAGATACAAAGGGCCAAATGCCTCCCCAGTATTCTGACTCATGTTGCTTTGCAAATAATGGTCCATGTGAGAGCAAGAACAAGCTAAAATCCAACCATAGCCCACCTTTATTGTACCAGGGACATGAATAAAATAATCTTGAAAATAAAGCAAGAAGAATTTTTAATTCCACCTTGCTGGGAATATAATAGATGCTATTGTTTGCCATTGTGCCCACCACATTAAATATGTGTGAAAAGTAATGCCTTAATTTTATAAACTAATTGTGTGTTCCATGTCCTACAGTTTCAGAAATCTCTCTTGCTCCTCACTGATAATGAAGTAGGGCTCTGTAAGTCAGAGGTCAACCAGAGAAAAAAGATATTGACACTACTTCATAAGTGTTGTATCACTATATCTTCCACATAGCTCTATCAATAGTGTTTGTATTATTGCTTTTTTTGTTGATGGGAAAGCCAGTGTGCAAGGAAGTAAAATAAGTAATTGGCAGAGCAGAATTCAATAACAAAGCTTATACTCTTTTAAAGTCTCTTTCAACAGCACATAGCTCTCTGAAATAGAAATCTAGATCCTTCTAGAAGCAGACCTTTCATTCCATTTCCATACAGAAATAAAATAGTTTTAAAAAAGTCAAGTGTAAGGCATACAGGATTGCCATCCTCAGAGACCAAGCAAACAGATAAAGTGTAGGTTGGTCTTTGGGTAGGTGGGTGGACATAAATGAATAGTTCTTTAGTTCTTGCAGAATATCTGCTTCCTTCTATCCTAGATGCTTAGGAAGAGTTGATCATTCCTTAGTTGATCATTCCTCTTCCTCAACAATGGTATCTGTCAGCTGAGATGAGGTAAGGATGCCCTATACCACTTACTATTACCTATATCCTGCTATCCAGAGCCGCATCATTCCAACCCTTCTATGGTTTTTGGCTCAGTCTCTGCGCTGCAGATCCAGTTATGGTACTGATGGCCTGCTGAGTACCACCAGGAGGATCCCTAAATTCCCAAGTACTTCTGGGTATCAACAACTATGACAATTTTTCCCCAACTAGGAGCACCAGGAGATTCTTGAGGGAGAGAAATCCTTCAAGTCCCTTGATGTCTCAAAGGCCCACAACAGTGGTCTTCACTGCCAACAGAACAAGCCTCTTTAAATCGGAGAGGAATGGGAAAAGAGAAAAAATCCTAATGACAGAACTTCAACTTACTGGCTCTTCTCAGTCTGCTGAGAGCATGTAGCCCTGAATAGAGTCAAGAATATGGAGGATCAGTTCACTCTGCATGAAGCAAACTTGACAAACAGCAATGCAGGCCTGAAACAACCTTCATTGACCACACAGCCAGTTGCTCCCCATCCCTGGCCCGTAAGTCCCATGGGTAAGAGATGAATGATACTAGCCTCCTCAGTGGAACTTAGGACTATAATGAAGGCCTACTATGTGCTTACCTGGATGAGATGAGGATCTTGCTAGGTTTTCAGTGGAGCAGTTTGATTCAACAGTTCTTAAACATTCTGGCACTTCTCTGAACTATTTGACCCATGGTAGCACCAAAGATTTTGCACACTTTCTTCCCTTACTAACTTTTCAGTAATTTTCAAAGCTAGTAAGTGATTTTATGCATAAGCAATTTTTTAAGTTATGCAACTATCCATTCTTCTCAGGTTTCAAAGTGTTAGTCCCAGGGCTAGAGCGGTGGCGCAAGCAGTAGGGCGTTTGCCTTGCACACGCTGACCTAGAAAGGACTGCGGTTCAATCCCCCAGCATCCCATATGGTCCCCCCAGCCAGAAGCTATTTCTGAGCACAGTGTCCGGAGTAACCCCTGAGCATCACCAGGTGTGGCCCATAAAAAACAAACAAACAAGCGAAAAACAAAGTGTTAGTCCCTCTGTTGGCAACAGAGGACTGACAACAACCTCCAAGGAGATCAGCATAGGGCCACAGATACTTACAGGTCAAAACACAACAATACAACATGCTAAGGTAGCTCTGGTGAAGAGGCAGGTAGGGCAGGTAGGAAGATCTAAGAACCATGGGCTTCCTCACTAATTATTCCTGCAAGGTGGTAACAGATGAAGGTAACCACGGCACTTTACCTCTGCCCTGGACTAAAGGGATGACCAGTCCCAAATAGTATGGTACATTACTCCCACTGGTCTCCAGTACCACTCCCCGCAGAGAACCAATCTGGGAGAACTGCAGTGTATTTCTCATCCAGTAGAAAGAACTCTCACAGAGGGATGGAACAGAGTCCAAGAGTGAGTGTGGTTTCCTGGGGATATAAATGGATGAGGGACTCCCCTAGCAGGGAGTGGAGGGGTCTGTATTGCTGAGCTCTGCAGAGCTTCTCTTTGGGAAATGGCACAGACTTGGTCATTCATCAGTCAGAACCATCTGCTCAATAGTAGAGTGTGCCAGAGAGAAGGAAAGAGGATGATCCTGTGGCGGTTGCTCACAGGCCAGTTCATGTGAGCAGTCCTTTGGGATATCTTCCAGATCCTCAGAAAAAGGAGAAGTGTCTCTGAAAGGAGTGAATGTCCAGATCTCTGGAACTTTCTTCAGCTCTTAAGTGCTTGGTGGTTCAAGACACCCTGTTAGGGGCTAGATGAAATGGCATCCCTGTATACCTGCACCCAGCTCTCACTCCATGTTAGGCTCTTATTTTCTGCCAGGTTCAAGACTGCACCTAGGCTGCACCAACCCCACTGAAGTTTCTCTGAAGTGCCTGTGTTTGCTTCTTGCAACCAATAATACCCTCGGCAACTTGCTGACAGGAAGCTTTTAGATGTCTGGCATCTTTTATTTCATTTAATTCTCCCCAAAGCCTGTAAAGTAGAAGGGACTAGTCGCCTTTCACATCTCAGGGCACAGGTTCAGAAATGCTGAACTGCAAGGTGACCCAGCTAGGAGATGGCAGATCTGGTCTCAACCCCAAGTGCACTTAACTCCCAAACATGTCCTGCAAGCGTTTGTCCCAAGGTTTTGTTATTTTTGAAAAAATATGTTCACTTCACTCTATAGGTAAGCATATTCTGAAACTTCCCCCTAGTTTGGGGGACTGTATGAAATAGGGATCGAACCCATATTCATCCTGGGTCAGCTGTGTGCAAGACAAATGCTCTACCATTGTGCTACTACTTCAGCCCCAGCTGAACTCATTTTTAAAATGAGATAAATGGCATTTCCTATCTCATCTGGAATCCAGGAAAATGTAATGGGATTATCTGTGTAAAGTACCTATGACAGTACTGCAGGAACTTCTAGACAAATCTACCTGTTTTTACTATCTACTTAAGGGATTTGTCCAAGGCCACTAGAAAAAATGTATGCAGAGAAGATAGGGAGAATGCTTCTTTTACTAAACCAATGGCCTCTTCTTTTTTTTTTAACTGACAATACAATAGTCAATACATTTTTAAATGATAGCATTTTTGCCTGTCCTTATTTTTCCCGATGGCCTCTTCTTAAAACTCTATCTCCCTTCTCTGAAAATGCTCCAAGCTCTTGGCCTATTAGGTCAGGTAAAGGTGAGCAAATGAAGTCTCATAGAGGAACTGCAGCCAGACACATTAAAGTAGGCTGAGAGGACAAGCTAGCCAGCCAGGAAAACAGAAAGTCCCAAAGAGAAAAGTCTCCCTGCAGAAGCTTGACTGGGCCCTGAGTTGGGCTGGTGGTTATCATCACCTTAAATACTGCTTAATTTTTATAACAAGCAGTCCTGTATTGTCCTTGTTTTTTTGTTTACCTTGGTTTCCTAGAATTATAGAGCTGCTTTGGATCTCAGCAGACACTCAGCATCTATCCTTTGCAAAATTTTC
The DNA here is from genome assembly GCF_024139225.1 of Suncus etruscus. Taxonomy (NCBI): domain Eukaryota; kingdom Metazoa; phylum Chordata; class Mammalia; order Eulipotyphla; family Soricidae; genus Suncus; species Suncus etruscus. The sequence goes on along the minus strand of NC_064854.1, from coordinate 126,918,982 downwards.
AGGAAGTAACATCTCATATCTGGGGAATGATGACTCTATTCTGCCCTAGCCTCCTGTTACCCTTTCAAGCCACCCTTTCCCCGAAGCTGAGAAGACATGAAGTGACACATTCTAAAATGAGCAGCCTCCGTTTCTTTATTGCCAATACATATGACCAAACTCATTTGGTAGATATATCGGTAATGCCATATGCAAGTCATGACAATTGACAACTGGCCATGGCTTTACCGCACATGGAAAAATAGAGTTCTTCTGGTCAGTGAACCCACAATCCTTCATGGCGCTGTCCAACTGATACGCTACACTATTTACATAGGTAATAGTTCCTTTAACCTTGGTAAGGTCCTGGGCACCAAGCTAAAGATTCCCAAGTGCGCCAAGTGAAGAAGTAGCCGCACATCTAAAGAAGGAGATAACACTCTTTTCCGATTGAAAAGGCCCATTAATAGCTTGGCTCCTGGATTGCATATTTCTCTTAACCTAGATCTGGGGAAACTGTGAAGCTCTGCCACACATCAAAGTAATTCCCCTTAGAAATTGATTGTCTTGTTTAAGCAGCCTTGGAATGTGTACGCAAAGAGCACTGTCCAAAGAAAATGGAAATGGAAGTGGTTGCCATTTATTCAATCCTACTTGACCTTTTTTCAAAGTTCTATTAGGGAAATAACTTTCTTCTGAAAAGCAGATGTCCCCTAAGACAATCAGCTCTCTAAAGGCCTAATATTTAAGTGCTCCAAACACTGCACACTCGAAAAGTCTCTGACTAGTTCTCTCTGTCTCAGACCCCCCCACTTAAAAGGAACCAGATGAGACTCGACACAAAGTAAACACAAAAGGAATCAAGTATCTTTTCTTGCTCCCAGTTGTTTTTGCTTCCCTTGGAAAAGAAGCTAACTTTATTCACAAGACCGAAACAGGCTGAGGAAGATTTTATCAGCGCTGCCAGAGTCTGATGGAGAACTTATCCTCGCCATAGATAGCACACACAGGCAGCATTGCAGTCACTCTTGATGAAGCATCTACATAGGACATTACATCTCTTGCATAAAAATGATACTGTAGGGATCGAGTCCTCAAATGTGACTTCAAAGACCAACATTCACATCCTCTATGTCACTGTTTCTCATGCTCAGAGGCAACCTCGCTCTAAATCGCACCGTCATGTCCCAGGAACACAGAATCTGCTAAAAAATAAATAAATAAATAAATAAATAAATTAAATAAATTAAATATAAATAAAAAGACTTGTAGCATCTTCTAGTTGTTGTGAATCTCAATGTGGGAAGACTATATTCATGAGCCCTGTGACTGAAAAAGTTAGGGGAACCTTTAAAAACAATGCCATTTGCTTCTGTGTACGTGGATAAAGAAAAATCACATTGGCTGGCAACTATGAAAGCAAACCTGGAGGTTTGTTGCAACAACAGGGTGTCTCAAGGGAGACAAAGTGTGGCTTCTTATCTTCCCATCCACCCACTCATTTACTGACCAACATGAATGGGAGCAGGAATTACCTATCAAAAACTGAAAACGTGAAAGCCAGAGAGAGAACTCAAAGGATTATGACCCATTCCATCCATGCATGAGACCCTGGGATGGATATTCATCACTGGTATCACATGACATGCCCTCCCCAGCACTGGGAGATGTACTATTGAAGTCCCTTGAGTATATCTGAGCATAAGCAGCACCTCCTTGATGGACTAAATGCAGTGGTCCTCAAACTATGGCCTGTGGGCCACACGTTATATTTGTGCCTGTTTTGTGTCTTCACTTCAAAATAAGATAGATGCAGTGTGCCTGGGGATTTGTTCATAGATCTTGTTTTTACTATAGTCCGGTCCTCCAACAGTCTGAGAGACAGTGAACTGGCCCCCTGTTTAAAGTGTTTGAGGACCACTGGAGCCTAGAGGATCAAACTATGGACTCAATTGACAGAGTATCACATATGTGACCCTAGGTCCCCTGAACACTGCTTTATAATTAACTCCATCCCCCCCAAAAAAAAAGTTTAAAAATGTCAAACTCACATTATTTCTGTTTTGGCTACTAATTTGTTCTTTGGGGGTCACATCTAGTGGTGTGAAGCTCATAAGCTATTCTCGGGTTGGCAGGCAGTAGAATGTGGCGATGTCCCCACTGGTGCTGGGGATTATGCCATTCATCGGCTCAAACTCAGGGCCCCTTCATGCAGTGTATACATTTCTCAATTCTCCAAATTTGAACTTCCTTGACTATGTGCCTTAAATCGCAGGACTATAAAATATCAGGCAAATTCACAGGTGCTCTATCTAATGGTGGCACCTTTCCTTTTTACATTTTTTGTTCATCCAGACTCACGCTACGTCTTCATTACAAACTGGAAACATGATTGTGTTTGCCCAGGCCAGATACACCTCATAATGATTAGGTGATTTGGCATTTGCATGATTGCTTAAAAACACACAGGTGTTAGAATAAGTTAAATAAATGTTAACACAATAAAACTACGTGAAATTATCAAAGTAACTGATGAAAATAAAAAATCAAGTGGAAATAAGACCCTGAAATTTGCCTCTAATATGAACACTAGGCCTATATTTTTGTCTTCCTTCATTTCTCCTAGCTTCTATAAATCTCCTGAACAACAAAGCCTCCAGGGTTCCAAATGAAAGAAAAAGTAAATATAGCAGAAAAAATGTTAAGAAGGAAACTAGAGCATTTTCCCTGCAAACAGTAGACCAGCGTTTGACCCTCAGCATCCCATATGGTTCCTGAGCCCACCAGGATGATCTCTTTGTGCAGAGTCAGGAGTAAGCCCTGGGCACCAGTTGGGTGTGGCCTAAAACCAAAAATAAAACTTCAAGAAAAAAATATAAGGTGCTAACGCAAAGAGAGCAAAAGCAGACTAAAAGAACTTTATCTGTACACAGTTGGCCATGTCAGCAGAAATATGGTTAATATTGAAATACATATGGATATGTATGGATTATTTGGATGTATGGATAAAGAATTATGTATGGACAGAAATACACAAACTGAATTCTAAACTGGGTGTACCTCTCTGCTAATGTTTTGGTGAATAGGCTAATAAGACCAATAAACTTTACTAACATACTGAAAATGTCCTTTGTGAAATTTCAAGACTTAACAAATAAATATATTCAGGTAACAGTCCAGTAATTGAAGTAGTGCCATGAATTAAGCATCAGCAGCATAGGTTGAACATATTTTTCTTGCAGAATGACAAATAACCATGTTTATTTGACAGAAATATCAGCGAAGTGTGCCTCCGCCATCAAAAGCACTCTATACCGTGTCAAGCTTCCTGGGCAGCAGAGTACTACACCCCCCCCCCATTCCTGATAAGTGAGCACTCCTATTTAATTATTTAAAAGCCCATCGATTTCCACATTGATGAAAAGTCATAATTATCAAAATGGCCTAAAGAACGAACCTTTCAGTTTGCTGATTCTGTCCTGTGGAAAAAGACATCAAGTTTATCTATTGAAACCCTCTGGATAAATAGTTGATAATGCAAAAACCTGGTGGTGCATTTGAAGAAGTGCATGTTTGGTTAAGAGCTGTGTGGACATCCAACACAGATATCAATTCTTGTATAACATTAATGGTAAAGGCATGCAGTGCCCCTGTGTTTCTGCTGTACTTTACCATCACCCTTCTGGAAAAGATCATTGGAACCCTGCATTCCTAAGACCCTGGTCTTCCTGAGCATAGGACAGCTCCTACCCAACTCTCTGAGAGAAGAATAAAATGGAATCTTGCCAGTGTAATTAATGCCTCTCCCTGTGAATGCTTAAGGTGTGGACCCACGAGTTGAGTAGCCTAGGTGAGCAGATCTTCTTGAATGCTGCTCAGAGAATCCCCAAAGAGAGAGAGAGAGAGGCTGAAAGGCTGCCTTCCCCAAAGCATCCAACAAAAGTGCATTCTTTGGGGGAAATGAAGCAAGACCGAGGCAGCTGAAAACTAGCATGAATATGTCAAATAGGAAAGTTAATTAAAAGTTGAAGTGAATCAAAACCCTGCTTCCAGCTAAAGAATTAGCACGCGAGCACCGAGCCCACCAATGCTTCCCTGTCAGGGCCCACTATGCCATAATCACTGGGAAACCTCTGCAGAGTCACCTAACATCTGCAGACAAATCCTGAATGCTTTCTGGACAGAAAACACATAGCTATGCTCAAATATGGGTGGGTGCACATTTTATACACAAAAAATATTGCCTTTATAAAGGACAAAGTGTTATTATTCATGCAATCAGCAAAAGCAAAAATAGAAAATAGTGAATGCCTGTTATATAATAAACTGTATTAGTAAAATTCATAAGATTAAACCGAATGCAACTGGTAAAACAGTCTCCTTTGTAAAGTCATAACAATGAGGGATATTGTCAAATGTTTATATTTACATTGATAAAGTCGAAGCAAATTGCCACTTCAAATTGCATTACCTAATAAAAATCTGCTACTGAAATGGCAGTTTTCCCAGTCTCCAAACACCTTAAAATAGGCAGGCAATTATTATTAAACTTATATTTACAAAGAGTATTTCTTAAAGTCATCGCCTTAGTGCAAAAATTACTAAACTCCCAGTCTGAAGATGAACATACTACATGAATACACAACATGAATTGTTGACTAAAGAAACCACATTACCCAGTGGTCTGCAATTTACCTTATTTAACAGAAAAATGAAGTTCAAATGCCCTATGCCTTCTAAGTGCAGTTACCATCTATTATGCAACACAGAGTTATCCCTTTTGAATCCTCTCAATCCAGCATTCACACATTTCTCCTCCAACATCCAACTCACTTTGAGAGTAACTTGATTGTGAAGGAGGCAGGGATATGATGGGAAAAGGTACATAGTTCTTACCGTGAGACATAATTTCACAGAAACTTTAAAATAAGCAAAAGACGAGCAGTTGTTCCTTGTTTTTCTAAAAGAAAATGGTTTGCATATCAAATTCTGAGCTCTAGAACAATGTTCTTCATTAATTTCAACTAGTTGTATTTGGGGCAGTCGCTGGAACCTGCCAAAAGATGACTGCCAAAATGCTCCCTAAGTTACTTAACACACTGTCTATCATTCATGGAAGTCCTTGCCGCACAATCGAGTACAAGAGCAGATACCCATCCTGAAACCAAAGCCAAGTCACACCTCACCTTCCTTTTGAATCAGATTACAAAATGCCAGGCAACAGCAAGAAATAACAAAGCCACAAACAGCTGGAAATAATTATACAATTGTCAAGCTGAAAACATGACAAAGGCAAAGCTAGGCTTATGAATCCATATCAGAAAGGACGCTGATGAGAAGGTACAAGAAGCCATTTAGCTGCCTCCAATTTGCTATTATAGACTAGCCCATAATAGGTTTGATAAGGTTTTGTGCAGTAGGTATGAAAGAGAAAGAGAGAGTGGGGAGAGTGTTTGCACGTAACTTAAGAGAAAAGGGAAAAATCCTATTTCATGTTCTCCTATGAACTAGGAGATAAAAAGCATGTAAGCATCACCAGAGAAGCGGTCACAGCTTCTGAAAACATTCTTTCAGAGTTGCCACAACTACAATATGCAGATGAGAAATTTCTTGTAAAGTTACACAAAATGTTATCTCCTTTAAAAGCAGAAGGAAAGTGCACAGACGTTGTAAGAGTCCAGAACTCTCTACATAAAACATCTGACATGTGGGCAAATTGCCAGTGCAGGGTACAGACTGGTCCAGAATAAAAAATTAAAAGAAAAAAAAAGGCAGATAAAGAGACAAGTAAGTCCTATATACTTGGAGGTGGGTGGGTGACACATATGAAAGTTGTCATCCTCCATAAAGACAAACTGTCATGGCCTCAAGTTTGCATGAAGTGCCTATAAATGAATGAACTCTTCCCCCAAATGACAGTGGAGCAAGTAATCTTTCCACCGTTTGAAGGAATGTGTTTTATTGGCAATTTTTTAAGCCAGAATTACTTGTCATTATTTGGATTTCATGTGGCAAAGTGTTTCAGATAATATCCCCCCCCCCAAACAAATGCTACTCTCTCAAAGAGAATGTCGTAAATAAATTACGTACTTGGTTACCAGGCAAGCGTACATAACACATATGTTCCATTGGCCCAAAAAGTACATTTTTGAATGCTTAAAAGTCAACAATTTAAGCTGTTTGTACCCATTTTCAGAGAATTGTCCCCGAAGGCCAGTTTTATGTTTCTATCTTCGGGAGAATAGCGACATTAATCCTGTTGATTGGCTAACTGGAAATGCCTTTAACCCCACTAATCTCTCTTCACCAGCTTCCCCCCCTCCCCCCCCCCCAGGTTTTCTTTTCTTTACGTCTTGGAGGAGAGGGCTGTCTCCCAAAGTACTTTTAAGCATGATGTTGCCTGTTCGAATTAAAATTGATGCCGTTTCTGATAAAAGCTTTGTAATCAATTCTCCATTCTCATTACGCTCCAGAATTGTGTTGGATGCAAAGCAATTCCTTAAGTTTGAAGACTCCACTCCTAGGTTATCACCGAGCCTTGCAGCTGAGTGGGAAGATAACCACATCCATTCTCCTTATCTGTAATGATGTAATGCAGCCCAGCTCTGGGTCGAGATGATTGGGGAATAATGGGATTGTCCAACTGCAGAGATGACAAACAATAGTGCCGTGGCTTTCTCTGATACCCTGAAACTCTAGTCCCCAGTGATGCAGGCGAGGCGACCGGGCACCCGGAGCCCAGGCACGGGGATAGCCCCTCGACTAAAGTTACCAAGTGGGGGGCACAAGAGAAGAACTCGCTCTAGAGCTGAAACAGCAGTCCAGAAAAGAGAGAGCCAGGCAAAATCAAAACCACTCCTTTTCAGTGCCCAGCCAGGACAGTGCGAGTAAGTCTCCTGCCTTTCTTTGTGTTTAGAATCAAGTGTCATCTAAAAATAACCAGTTGGGAAGGAGAAGTCGCTGCACAGAACACTGCCAAGAATCCCCGGGCATCAGACAGGCGCGCGCGCGCGCGCAAACACACACACACACACACACACACACACACACACACACACACCTTGGATCGCTGATGTTTCAGGGGGCTTCCCATTTGTTTGGAAAACTTGCTCTGCCTCCATTTTTCTGTGCTGGCAGAGGCACCCCCCTGGGTGCTCCCCCCAGAAACCTTACCTTTTGCAGAAGCTGAGAGCCGGAGTACTTGGCGGCGATGGATTTGATTTCCCCACCAAAAGCTGAGGCCCAGAGCTTCACCCTGCGGGGATGAAAAGGCCACTGGAACGGATGGAGCTGGCACCCGTGTACCCCGCGAACCCGCGCGCACACACCGGGCAGTGACTGGAGGAAGGAGCTGGGGCGATAAAACCATCAAACCGTGGGGATTGGAAACCATCAAACCGGGGAGGATTGGGATGTGCTGGGGGGGGGGTGGAGAAAATAAAGAAGAAGCTTCTTGGTGGAAACTGTCAGCACCAACTGCAGAGCCAGCGCGCTCTGCCGAGGGGGCCCTGCGGGGGTCACGGAGTTCCGAATGCGCCAAGTCTGGGCTCTCTAGAAAGACTGACCGGTTCTGTTTGGAGTCGTTGCAGTGCCTGAGAACTTGGCCACCCAAACGGGGCACTGAAGGGCCAACTCTAGTCTGGGCAAACCCCACTGTCTCCATCCCCGTCCCCATCTCCGCTCCCCCCCAAAAAAGAAGCGAGGTGCCAAGATGGGCAAAATAAGCGGCCCGTGGAAGTTGCATTCGGGCTGGAAAAGTTGGCACTGCCACTTGGAGGAGAGCCTTTCGGGGTCCCAGGCGCCCACCTGCGGGAAGCGACACGACAAGCCCACCCACCCCAGTCCCATCGCCCCCGCTGCGGGCAGACAGGAGCGCACGGGGACGAGTCCGAGGATGCCCGCGGCGGCGGATCCAGCCGGGACGCACCTGCCTGAATTCAGCACCCCCCCCCCAAAAAAAAAAGAACTTGAGCACCTCGGCGGGCGGTGGCGGGTCCCCTCCCCTGGCACTTACACGGAGAGCGGGATGGGCTGCTCGGAGCGCACCGAGGCCCCCAGGAGCGCGGCGTGAGGAGCGCGGAGGCGGCCAGGACGCCCCTGCGCCCCAGGACGCGCGGGGTGTCCAGCTCGGTGGGGCCATGCCCGGGCTCCCTCCAGGAGGCGGCGGTGGCTCGGGGTGGCCGCGGGAGCTGCGGGGAGCTGCGGGGAGCGCGCTGGGCTGCCTCTCCTCTCCTCTCCGTGCCACCCCGCCTCGCCTCGCCAGCCTCTCCACGCGCGCGCGCCGGGCACACTTGGGGAGCAGAAGAGGAGGAGGAGGCGGCAGGAGGGATGCGGGGGGCGGGCGGAGAGGAGGAGGGAGGAGAGAAGAGAGAGAGAGCGAGGTGGAGGGTGCGGGGAGACGCCTCTCCTTGCCTGGCTGAGCCTCGGCGGCCCCGGAGAGCCCGGCGGGCCTTGGGCGGGCGCGCGGGAGGCGCCGCACGGGCGGGGACTCGCCAACTCCAGTGTCCTTGGCCGCCTTGCGCCCCGCCTTGCCCCGCCCCGCCGGGCCACTGCGGCCGGCCACTTCTCCCCAACTCCGCAGTCCGCCTGGTCGCTCCCCGACCCGCGCCCCAGCTGGGGATGGGGGCGCACACAAGGGGGTGGGCGCGCGAGCGCGGGTCCCCAGCACTTGGAGACGTGGTGACTGACTGACAGACGCTGCGCTCGCCTCCTGCCGTCCCTCTGGGTGGGGGGGGGGGGGACCTAGCGGGGCTCAGGCACCCTGGGAACGAGCTAGCAGGGGTGTTAGCCGTCCCTGCGCCCCTGGGGACTCGCCCCACTGAGCTCTCTAACCACCCACCTACCCACTCCAGCTGCGCGCAAGGTTGAGGGTGGGGAGGAACCCATGGAGAGATTCCCAAAAATGTGTGGCTGGAGAGGGGGCGCGCGCTTGGCAGGCGATGAGGGGGACCCCACGCAAAGGGGAGAGGTGGGAACGGGACTCGGGGATCCCAGGGGGGGGCCCGCAGGTCCGCTCGCCCGCCCGCAGCAGCAGCTCCTTCTCGGACTGCAGCGCCTGACTCCGGGTAGATCGCGAGGGGCGACACTGCGGGTGCGCCCAGGCTCCCCGCCGAGCCTTTGCGCTCCGGCGGCGGGCTCGGTCCTGGGGGAGGAAGATTGCAAGACTGCGGCGAGTGTGGCGGCGCCCCGGAGGGAAGAGGAAGGAGGCCAGGGCTGCCAGGGATGGATGATATGCCCATGCAGGCTGGAAGAGCACCTGCATTGATTTTCCGAGATGCAAAGGCTGCCTCCGAGTCTGCAAGAGTGGTCCCCTGGCCTCCCCCCAAAGCTGACCACCCCATACCGGGCTGGAGGCATCCTGGCACCAGGGAGCAGCCCGCAGAAGAAGAGGCCACCCCGAGGCATCTATCTGGAGGCAACCGGCTCTCCCCACCCACCCATCTACCCACACATTCAGCCAGCCATCCTGCACCGGCCCGGCCTCCCTGGCTGCAGCCTGTATCCCGAACCCCGCTTTCCAGGACCCCGGGTAGCCCGTGAGCGAACGAGTGGCAACTTTGTGCGGCCCGCAAGAGTGAGCGGAGGCCGGCTGAGTCATCGTCTCCCCGCCAAGCGCAAGTCCAGGGGCCCAAGGAACCGCGCGCTCCCGGCGCGCCAGGGTTCCCGCACCGACCGACCCACCGCTAGTCAAGTGGGGTTCGCCTGCGGGGCCTCCGCAGTGAGCGCAGCGAAGCTGCAGCCTCGGTCCCCGGAGATTCAGCCCCGATGTTCAGGGAGCAGGTCAGGCGGTGTTAGGGGACAGCCGGTCTGGTCCCTAGAAAAGTTCCCACCATCCCCTAGATAGATGCTGGGCCCGACCTCAAATCAAAGTGAGCTGCTGATGGGGGAGAAGGATAGTTGAGGGGTCTTGTGTACTGGCTGGGTTCAAGGATAGGGAAATGCCCAGACCCCCTGTTGCCATCACCCCACAGTCACCCCTGCCAGGTGCCAGGCTGGGTGGCTGAGCAAAGAACCGGCCCCAGTGGAGACGCACCAGGTGCGCCCCGCCCACGGGCAGTGTCTACTCGCTCCACCACGGATGACTAACCGGTTATAATGAATTCTCCGCTTCTGTGCACACTTCGGAGCTAGGAAGCGTGCTGTTAACAGATCCGAACCGCCTACTGCTTCACCCCGGGGCAAGGGGGGTCCGGGGTCTCTTAGCCCACTCTCATGGACAAGGAAAGGCCTGGGAGAAATAGTCTTTTTTTTTTTCCTTCAGAACCCTGAGATTTCTGAGTGCGTGAGTTAATTCTAGTTCTTTTTCTTCGGGCTCCAATCCATCCCCCCTAGATGATATATCCACACACTTTCCTGGGATTTTCTCACTCGCCCCATGAATCACTTGTCAAGCAATCTTAGCGTTAGGACAGCAGGCTTTGCTGAAGACCAGTGGTGAATAATCAGGCACATCTGCTTGGGGATGTCTACACTGGCGTGGCTAATCTTGAATATTAGATGGCCAATTATAAATTTTGGCAAGTGGGGGGGAGATGATTTTAATGTGAATGGAGGAAAAGTACCTGCAGCGTGCATATAGTGTTGTCAGTCTTCTTAACTAATGGGAAAATTGAGATACTGCCAAATCAGAGCTCTTTATCTTATTTTAAACAACCATTTGAGGGAATGGATTGAGGTTAGCTAGACACCCAGGCCCTGCCCATACTTTGTGGTGAAGTCCTAATGTGTAAGGTGCAATTCTGCAGACACAACTCAGAACATTATGGAAAGGTGTCCTCTGAAATCTTTGCTCTTAGAAAAGATTTAAGACTTTCAAATGTCCACTGAATCCAGGTAGGAGAAAATCCTGCTTTTATCATCTTTGAACGCTACAACTTAAGACGTTCTATATTTAAATACAAAGGAGTTTTTGCACAGTTGTAATAAGCCATCAATTTTCTGGGAATATAGTATATGATATTAAAAACTTCAGAGCTCAAAATACTGCAAGACATAAGTTTATCCTTTACAAAATTCGGTGCTGAAAAGGATCCCTCAACTCATCTCAGACTTTTCTCCCTCACAAGGTTTAGGATTATGCCAGTTGTGAAGACACACAGTCATTTAAGAGTTGGGCTTCTGACTTTCAAACAGGGATTTATGGAACTAGATCAGAGGAAGGAACCAGAAACACCTTCCTATCTGCCATGTGTAGACCAGACATTGGCTTCCTTCTTGACATATGTTTTTCTTTGTTTTTTGTTTTTTGTTTTTTTGCCTTTTATTTTTTTTGGTTTTTGGTTTTGGGGCCACACCCATTTGACACTCAGGGGATATTCCTGGCTATGCGCTCAGAAATCGCTCCTGGCTTGGGGGGCCATATGGGATGCTGGGGAATCGAAACTGCGGTCCGTCCTATGCTAGAGTTTGCAAGGCAGACACCTTACCTCTAGCGTCACCTCTCCGGCCCAACATATGTTTTTTAATCCCAAGTTTGTATTTCAACATTCGAGTTGGTTGAGGTATTAAAACCCATTCCGATGCACCTTTGGCAGATAGATTGCATGTGTTGCTTTCTCCCTGAATGAAGATATAAACTGCACTTGTTCTTCAATCTTCAATAGGAGCTGCCCAAGGGCTTTGATCAGGCAAAACGGGTCATTCTTTAGAAATATTCACCAGGTCAATATCTGTCTCAATGAGACAGATTTGAGATATTACTGCAAAGCAGTTCTTGGGACAGAAGAGAATTGTCCCTGAGTAAATAAACATGTTGAACTTCTTTCTTTCTCTGTCCCCATGGCTTGGATTCCCTGGTGTTAGATGGGGACAGATAATCCCACATAAGAAAGAACTGCCCTGTGTCTTATAGAACTTTCAAATGCCCCACTGAATCCAGGTAAAAAATCTTGCTTTTATAATCCTCTAACTCTACAACTTAAATCTTTCTATATTTTTAAAGGGGATGTGTTGTTTGTTTGTTTGTTTTATTGAGACCAATATAAATTACAAGTCTTTCACAGTTGTATTTCAGGCACATAGAGACAGTGAGTTAAGCCATTCCCACCACCAGTGTTGACCTCCTGCCATAGTTCCCAGCATGCTTTGGCCACTCTTCCCAGCATGCCTCCATACCTCCACCTTTAGCCCCCTGGACTGCTAGTGTAACGGGTCCCTTTTGTGTATAGCTTGTTGGAGTTTGGGTCTCTTGATTTTACTGTTGTTGACATTGGTTTGGGTATTTAGAGCTGACCTTTTTTTTTTTTTCTACTCATGCTCCTAGACTGCTTAGCCCTGGATCACCATCCACTTTTATTTTTTCTTTTCTCAGTTTGTAGGAAGACATAGAAATATGAGGCAGAACAAGATGATTCATGTTCTATGGTTCTAAATACAAAAGAGTTTTTGCATGGTTGTAATAAGCAATGAATTTTCTAGGAATACAACTGGTTTGTAATTGAAGGGAAGATTGTCTTCCATTTTGTTTAAAACTTTCCTTTCTTCTCTCCATCCTTCCTTCCTTCCTTCCTTCCTTCTTTCCTGTCTTTCTTCCTTCCCTCCTTCCTTTCTTTTTATTTCTTTCTTTTAGGCAGTTGCCCATTTTGTAAAATCACCTTTCAAGTTGCAGCACTGCTTATAGATCCTGAGTCACAACAGAGCACGTCTATATCAATCTGCTTAGGATGGCATTTACAGCTAGTCTGCATATATATAGCAGCAGGCATCTAACAACTTTTCTACATCTTGTAGTGTAATCTTCATTGAGCATTTTACATAGGAAAACCTATTATTTAAACAACAAATTGCTTTTTTCTTTGTCAAGAAGCACCATATTGATTTTTAGATCTCTAACAGTGAGTATGTTATAATGTCTCAAACTTTTATAACAGGATAATAAAGGGACCTAACCTAGTGACAATGTACCATCCTGAAAATATTAGTTAAGTCTAAGATGCTGCTCATAGTTCACTACAAAAGTGCAAAATAACAAATGCTTTAACCTTTGGCCCAGCAATTTCTCTTCTGGGAATTGATCTTACAGTTGGGAATGATGTGTGTATCTGGTCATTCATCAACACATTATCTCTTAAGAACAGATGGCTATAATAATCCAACTGGCTCTCAGTACATGATTAAAAATCACACACAATGGAATATTATGCAGCTGCTTAAAAATTGAGGATGCTTTCTAAATCTAAATATGAAAAAGATATCCATAAATAACCTTTATTAAAAAGCAAGGTGCATAAGATTGTGTATGAGAGAATATAATAATACTTTGTGTTTATATCTGCTCTAAAAAAAGGAAGATAGGCACAGCCATTAGAGCAATTTGTCCTGTACGCAGTCAGCCCAGGTTTAATCCCTGGCACCCCTATTTTTGCCCAAGCCAGCCAGGGGTAATGCCTGAGTGCAGTGCCCTCAGAGTAAGCTCTGAAGGTTGCTGGGTATGACCCAAAAAATAATAAAAAGAAAAATATATTATAGTAACATTAATAACATGGTTCTGACTCTTTGCCTTGACCTGTCACATCCATAACATCCCTTGGCTCCTCAACATTCTCTCTCTCTCTCTCTCTCTCTCTCTCTCTCTCTCTCTTTCTGTCTCTGTCTCTGTCTCTCTCTCTCCTTTATCCTATCATAGTATCTAGCACCATGACATTAAGAAATTTCTTCCTTAAATGTCTACCACTGGTTCTTAATAAGATATTCCTTTATCTCCTGCAAATACTTGCCTCATTCCTACAGTAGCCAAAACCATCTTTAAATATATATTTAAATATATTTAATTTAATATAATTTATATATTATATTGATAGATATTGTAATTTATGTGTTCTATATTAATTTTTCATACATTATTTTATATATACATAATAACATATGTTATTTATATAAATAGAAATATATAGAGAAAGAGCATATTTCCTTGTTTAAAATGCTCTAATGGCTCCTTTTTTCAGTTAAAATATAGACTCTTTACCAAGGTCCCCAATGTCCTTCACTCCCACCCATCCAATTTTCTTTTCATCTCTTTCTCCATTGCTCACTGTGCTCTTCCAGCTAATTTCTTAGGATTTCTAGAACACATGGCTTGTTCCCATCTTGGGCCTTTGCATGTGATGTACCTTCTGCCTGAATCACTGTTCCTCCAGATGGTTCCATGGCTGTTTCTCACCGGATTCAGATGTCCTCTGCTCCATGAGGAGAAAGACTTCAAGAACTCCAGGTAAAAAGTCTGTTAACACAGGAAGTAGTCTCAGCAGAGATTACTCTGCAGAAATTCCAAAAAAGATTTGTATGTTAGCCTTATTCTTAAAGCCATACTATAATTTAAAAAAAGGAAGGTGAATGAATAAGCAAGTAGAAAAGAGTCACTTCTTAGAGCTAGAATGGCATCCTGTCAGGAAGATGTACTACATGAATGTCTTCTAAATTGAGAGTCATGAGATGTCAGCAGACCACTTGGCTACGCAGCCTGGCCATTGCTCCCATCTTCTAGAACTATGTGCATTTATGGTGCATTTGTGACTTTGCTTTCACTGATGGGGCATGTTTTTTTTTAAATTCCCAGTTATAATTTTTTTTGTTTTTGTTTAGGGGCCACACCCAGCGACACTGAAGGGTTACTCCTGACTCTGCACTCAGAAATCACTCTCGGCAGGCTCGGGGGACCTCATGAGATGTCGAGGATCGAACCCGGGTCTGTCTCAGGGTGTTGTGTGCAAGGCAAATGCCCTACCCCGTGCTATCATTATTCTGGCCCAGCTGGTTATAATTTTTAAAAGTACATTGTAGGGCCCGAAGAGATAGCACAGTGGCTTTGCCTTGCAAGCAGCCGATCCAGGACCAAAGGTGTTGGTTCAAACCCGGTGTCCCATATGGTCCCCCTGCCTGCCAGAAGCTATTTCTGAGCAGACAGCCAGGATTAACCCCGAGCACCGCCGGTTGTGGCCCAAAAACAAAAAAAAAATTGTATTCTGTTATATTTACTTTCATTATAAATATAATATTTTAAAGAATTTTTTTCAAAACAATAAAATAAGCTATATGCTGAACTCTCTGAAATCAATTTTTTGATATCCATCCTCAACTTCTCCTGTGAGGTCATTTCCCCCATTTCTAGTCAGCAAACCTGCTATTGGTCAATAAGGCTATACTTTGAAAAATAAACTTTTTATTTTTTAAAAATCTTGTATGTTGGCAGGGCCGGCGAGGTAGCGCTAGAGTGAAGTGTCTGCCTTGCAAGCGCTAGCCAAGGAAGGACCACGGTTCAATCCCTCAGCGTCCCATATGGTCCCCCCAAGCCAGGGGCAATTTCTGAGCTTTAGCCAGGAGTAACCCCTGAGCGTCAAACGGTGTGGCCCAAAAGCCAAAAAAAAAATTGTATGTTTCTAAGTGATTATTTAAAACACACACACACACACACACACAGAAACATGCACACCCGTGTGTGCCCAAAGTGAGTTTTTGTGTGGAAGGGTTACCTACAAGATTTGAGTCTCCAGCACTGACTAGAATTGGCAGATAAAAAGTAGGCATGATTTCCTATTGTGAAAAAAGGGAAATCTAAATCTCAACTCACTTCTGCATTAGATTTTTTTTCTTCTTCTCATTATGAGTTTTGAGGTGGAGGAAGCCTCTAAGTGTGTTTATAGGACTCCTGGCCATTCCTGATGATTCTCAGCCAATTAAAATTTCAGCTGGTTAAGTGCAAGGGCTGAAGATACAATCTACTCTGGCCTTGTAGAGAATCAGGGAATACCTCGATCACCCTAGAGGTGCTCATGGTTTCTAGACTACTACTCAACTGGTGGACTGTGTGATTTTTGAAGATAGAAAAAAAGCACTGGTGAAGGGGGGTGTACATTCTATGACTGAAACTCAACGATGAAACATTTTGAAATTACAATGTTAAATAATTATTAAAAAATAAAAAGTGTTGTAAATCACAGAACTGCAATCAGTAAAAAAAAAGTTTTAGGGCTGGAGTGATGGTGCAGCAATAGGGCATTTGTCTTGCACATGGCTGACACAGGACCATGGCTCCATCTCCCAGCATCCCATATGGTCCACTCACCAGGCGATTTCTGAGTGCATAGCCAGGATTAAGCCCTGAGCATCACCGAGTGTGGTCCAAACAAACAAACAAACAAAAAGAAGAAAAAGAAAGAAAGAAGGAAGGAAGAAGAAGAAGGAAGGAAAAGGAAGGAAGAAGAAGGAGAAGAAGAAGAAGAGAAAGAGAAAGAAAGAAAGAAAAAAGAAAGAAAAAGAAAGAAAGAAAGAAAGAAGAAAGAAAGAAAGAAAGAAAGAAAGAAAAGAAAGAAAGAAAAAAAGAAAGAAAAAAAAAGAGAGCAAAAAAAGAGAGAAGCAAAAAGAAAGAGAGAGCAAGAAAAAAGAAGAGCAAGAAAGAAAGAAAGAAAGAAAGAAAGAAAGAAAGAAAGAAGAAAGAAAAGAAAGAAAGAAAAAGAAAGAAAGAAAGAAAGAAAGAAGAAAAAAGGAAGGAGAAGGAAGGAAGAGAAAGAAAGAAAGAAAGAAAGAAAGAAAGAAAGAAAGAAAGAAAGAAAAAAGAAAGAAAGAAAGAAAGAAAGAAAGAAAGAAAAGAAGAAAGAAAAAAAAAAAAGAAAGAAAGAAAGAAGAGAAGAAAGAAAGAAGGAAGGAAGAAAGAAAGGAAGGAAGAAAGAAAGAAAGGAAAAAAGAAAGAAAGAAAAGAAAGAAAGAAAGAAAGAAAGAAAGAAAGAAAGAAAGAAAGAAAGAAAAAAGAAAGAAAGAAAAAGAAAAGAAAGAAGAAAGAAAGAAAAAAAAAAGAAAGAAAGAAAAGAAAGAAAGAAAGAAAGAAAAAAAGAAAGAAAGAAAGAAAGAAAGAAAGAAAGAAAAAAGAAAAAAAAAAAAAAGAAAGAAAGAAGAAAGAAAGAAAAAAAAAAGAAAGAAAGAAAGAAAGAAAGAAAAAAAAGAAAGAAAGAAAGAAAAAAGAAAGAAAGAAAGAGAAAGAAAGAAAAAAAAAGAAAAAAAGAAAAAGAAAGAAAGAAAGAAAGAAAGAAAGAAAGAGAAAAGTTCCAAACTATGAATAGAGAAAACTTCCTTAAACTGATAAAATTTGTTTTTCAAAACACTACAGATGACATCAAATGTAAACATCGAAAACGTTTCCCTCTACAACCGGAATAAACTAGTTGTCTTTTCTCAGCATAATCACTTAACTTTGTACTCAAATTCTTCTTTTGAAGAGAATGGGGACAATCTTAGTAGTGCTCAGGAACCCCCAGGTTTTACCCCTATAATACATTGACTAAGGACACATGACTATTACTTCACTTTAGTAGCATCCTTAGAACCTTAACCACTGAATAAGACAAGAAAAATATTGTGAAGAGAAGAGAACATTTGGGTGTTTTGCATGATATAGCTGTATACATAGAAAGTCCTATAGAATTACGAATAAATATAAATATTATTAAAACTTCTAGAATAGAATTTAATGTAGCAAGTCACATATACAGAGCCAATTGGTAGAAATATTCCTTTATGAGTAGAGACACCCTGTTTTTTTAGATTGGTTATTTCCTTTCTAATTTCCCCCAAGGTTTACTGTGCCTATGCAAAAAAAAAAAAAAAAAAAAAAAAAAAAAGCCACTCTCCCCCCACCTTTTTTTTGAACTTTTATTTTTATCTTCTAGATAGGGCTCCCACCTTTTTCATAGAACCTTGGAACATGAATTACTTTGTTTTACCTCATATTTCTATGTCTTCCTACAAATGGAGAAAAAGAAAACAGAAAAAAAGTGGATGGGACCCAGGGAGCAAGTGGTCTAAGGATCATTAAGTAGAAATAAAAAATGGTCAGATATAAATACCCAAACCAAAGTCAAGGACAATAGAATCAAGAGACCCAAACTATAGCAAGCCATACACAAAAGGGATGTAGGGACCTGTTACACTAGCAGTCCTAGGATGCTAAGAATAGAGGCTAAGGTTGGAGGTACGGGATCCATGCTGGGAACTATGGTGGAGGAAGGTCAACACTGATGTTGGAATTGGCCCTAACTCACTGTCAGTATATGCCTGAAGTACAAATATGAGGGACTTGTAATTCACAGTGGTCTCAACAAACCATTTTTAAAAAGAAAGTACTGCTCCTTATACATATTACTAACAATTATAAAAGAAAATTGCATCAAAAACTCAAGTGGTTAAGAAAAATTGAAGGGAAAACATATGCAGCTTTTAAAGAGAAGACAGCCAAATGTTCTTGAAAAAATTTAAAGTTTAATAAATATAATTAAACCATCAATAATGTTAAAGTTATCATTTTCCCAGAAAAAAAAGCTCTTAATATAGGCTGAATAAAAATCCCAAAAGACACATTTCTAGAAATTGAAAAACTGATTCTAAAATATTTAGAGAGACACAAAGAACCTACAATAGATAAAATTAGCCAAGTTGGATATTTACTTAATCCAAGGTTAAAACTGACAGACTACAATAGCAAAACAACGTGTATTGTATAGGCATACGTATAACATAAAAGAGATTTAATAGAGCCCCAAATAGGGGGCTCACGTGGTCAATTCATTGACAGCAAAGATATCATTGGGAATTCAATGTTTGAAAACAGCACAATTATTCACAAGTATTCATATGAAAAAAACTGAACCTGAATTTCTATATCATACCATACACAACATAACTCAAGCAGACTCTAGACATATTCTTAAATGTTCAAACTGCAGAACTTCTAGAAGAAAATCTTAAAATGTCAAAAAATATAACTTCACACCCACAAGAAATATTAACAAAAAATAGAGAGTGATGGTTTGGATTTCATCAAAATTTAAAACACCTTAAGAAAACAAAAATAGCCAGGACTGATCTCAACACAGAATCAGGAGTAAATCCTGAGTGCCTCCACGTATGATCCCAAAACAAAAACAAAAAACAAATATAAAGTATAATATTTAATGAAGTATTTGAACCTAGACTAAACAAATAATTTCTACAACTAAACTAGAAAATGCATAATGGACAAAAATAAAACCATTTACCTGCCTACAAAAAAATACATGAATTCACCTAGCTCCCAAATAAAATGTACCCTAGTGTCCATTATCAGATCATTAAGTAGGCAAATAGAATAGTTGCATAGTGGAACATTATTCCATGATAAAAAATAAATTACAAAATACAAGCACAATGTAATGAACATCAGAAGCATTATGCTTGAATGAAAGAAACTAGAACATAGAGTGCATAGTCAATAATGATTTCAAAATATGTGAAATCCAAAAACAAACAACACCAGATCAATGTAGACAAATCAGAAGATGCTTGCCCAGTTGGAAGGTACTAGATAATTGTCTGGAAAGAGAACATTTCTGTGGCAGTAAATGTTTCGAAATTGTGCTTATTACTGTTTGCACAGGTGAATACTATTGCCAGAATTTATACATCTGAGTCCTTTATGTATGTGAATTTTATTTTGTGTGAATTGTGCTTCAATTTAATAAAAACCATGCATGATGGGACTTGAGCCAGAGTTTGATTTCCAGCATAACTCACATTACTAAACTTATCCCCAGATTCTTGGTGCTGTAACCTCTGGCATTGTAACACAGGACCCCAGACACTACCACCATCACAACAATACAGCAAAATACTTAAAGTTATTAGATTTTTCTGTACAACACGATATTTCTTGCCCAATAATACTGTTGTTTGCAAGAGATACTGGTTGATTATCTAGCATTGTGAGAAGCGCTTTTTATGTTATAATCATTTGTAACTTTGTAAGGTCTTCATAAATGTCACGAATCCAAATAATAAAAGACTTAACCTGTGAAATACTCGAAAATGACAATTGACAGAGTGTGGTAAAATATTTGCAACTCAGCTTTCTGACAAAGGACTAATTATTCTTACATAAAAGAATTTTTTTTTAAATGCTCCTATGTTTGGAGCTCCTCTGGTTGCTTCGCCTTGCAAGTGGCTGACGCAACCACGATCCTGGTTCAACTCCCCAGAACCATGTCGTATATATTATGTAATGTCCCCAGATTTTTTTAAGGTGCCCATGTGAGCACCTGCCTTGCAGAGCTGATGGTAGGTAGCACCTGCCTTGCAAAGCTGAAATTTCCGTCCCTGATACTGCCCACATGCTGTCTGCAATTTCTCCTGGCTCACGAAAGAGTATGCCATCTCCCATGCACTCCCATCTCCCATCTCCCACCACAGCGACCAATGACAACAAAATAAAGGGAAGGAGAGGAGGCTAAATGCCAACCGTCCAAATAAAGGCTATTTTAATCAAGGAATGAATGCATTTGTCAGAGAGGCCTGCAGGATATAGTATATTACCTTTCTGATTTAGGGGTTCATTTCCAAATCTAAGGGTTGTGATTTGGAAAGGAGGAAGGATAAAAAGAAGAGGTTAAAAAAAGAAGGGATTTATATCTATGCTCAGAAAAAGTATTGGTTGGAAATAAGCCAACACATTAATAGCAGAAAGTAAAATTATGGGAGGCTTTTTTCTACATAGGGATTATCTGTACTTTTTAACATTTTTATATATTTTTATATTACTTTATACTCATTTGTACAAAATGCTATCATGCAAATGAGAACTATTTCTGGTGAACCTATTATGCTTTCAAGTATTTTAAATAATTTTCGTGGAGTTCAATTTAGGAGTTTAAGTTTTATTCCTTCAACAGGCAAGGCTTTTATTATTCATGTATCCCCACCCACCCACAGAACTTGGATGAATTAAGACAGTTTCATGAACTTTTACTTATAAATGCTTGCATAATTTTATATTCTGACAGGAAAGAATATTTCAAAGCTCATTTAGGTCTACCTAACTTCTATTTGGAGCTTTATTATATAGTTTCCTTTAAAGATGCCACTTATATTGATTTATTTATAGGCGTAAAAAAATGTAAATCATTATTTTCCCTTTAAAAAAGTCTGTGATACTTCAAACACATAAAAACAGAGAACTATTTAGTGATCTTTGCCAGATCATAATATAGATTTAACAAATATTTCCCCCATTTTTCTTCTTGTTTATTAAAAAATATCAGACAAATGCACTCAGTCAGTATGTCTACATATGGCCATCTCAATAGACTCACTCTATTCTCAAGAAAGATGTAAATCAAGCCATAAAAAATTAGGGGTACACTAGCTACATGGGCGAAAGCTGAGAAATCTCATGTGGAGAGGGTGGGCCAAGACCCTGCCCATGGCCACAATCTATGTTTAGCCAATGTCTCAGTTTCATCACTCTTCTATGGCCCTCTGCAGAGACAACAATCTGACAACAACCAAAACTCCAGGTATGCCAGTGTTTGAGCTGACGTCAGTAGGACTTTTTTGAAGTGAGTGTGGGCACCCTTCCCCTGCTTTCTTGTATTTCTGGAAGTCCTGGCAGCTGAAAACACGTCACCACAAAGGCCACAGTGTCGTCAATAGAGCTTAGAATTCATGGATTTTGTGGCAATGAATTTTTTGTTATTGTCATCCCATAGAGACACACCAATAATCCCATTGTCAGATATAATAAATTACACAAATTTTCTGTGGCTATACTCTCTTTGGTTTCTTTCTTTCTTTTTTTCTCTTTCTTATCTTTATCTTTTCTTTTCTTTTTTCTTTTGTTTTTGGGCCACACTCTGTGTTGCTCAGGAGTAACTGGCTATGTGCTCAAAAATCCCTCCTGGCTTGCGTAAGCATATGGGATGCCAGGGAATAGAACGGCGGTCCATCCTAGGACAGGCGCATGCAAGGCAAATGCCTTACCGCTGTGCCACCATTCTGGCCCCTCTTTTGTTGTTGTTGTTGTTGTTGTTGTTTTGTTATTGTTGTTTTGGGTCACACCCAGCTGCGCTCAGGGGATACTTCTGGCTTTACACTCAGAAACCGCTCCTGGCAGTCTCAGGGGACCATATGGGATGCCGGGATTCAAACTACTGACCTACATGCAAGGCAAATGCCTTACTTCCATGCTATCTCTCCGGCCCCTCTGGACCCTTTTTTTCTTTCTTTCTTCTTCTTTTTTTTTTTTTAACAATTTTGTTCCCACTTACTTGGAAGCAGATCAATTATGATCAATTAAGTCAGCTATGTGAGACCTGGTCTTTAAGTAATTTATATTCTAAAAATAATTTTGTTTGTTTTGTTTTTTGTTTTTGGCCACATCCAGTGATGCTCAGGGGTTACTCCTGGCTATGTGCTCAGAAATTGCTCCTGGCTTAGGGGACCATATGGGACGCTGGGGAATCGAATCACCCTAGGCTAGCACGGGCAAGGCAGACACCTTACCCCTTGCTCCACCACTCTGGCCCCTCTAAAAATAATTTTAAAAGTAATTCAGACATTATCACATTTAATCCCTGAATACTCCAGCATGTATTTATAAAAATAAAGTCATATGAGGGAAGTGATTTGGGCCAGGACTTATTCTTGGATCTGCACTCAGAAATCAATCCTGACAAACTCAGGGAACTATATGGGATGCCAGAGATCAAACCTAGGTTGGCCACATGCATGGCAAAAGCCCTCCCCATTGTGCTATCTCTCCAGCTCCCAAATAAGGCCATTTTAATATAAAATTATACAACCATTTACATTAATAAACTGAATTATAATTTAATGCAACTTATAGTTAAACCATAATCAACTTTCTCCTATTTCTCTCCAAAAATCTATCTATGCAGTTATTCCTTTGAACTAGAATCCATAAAAGATCCAACAGAATTTTTTATTTCCAAAATCTTCTTAAAATCTAGATCAGCTTAGATCATCAATACCAGTATTTTCCCGTGTTTAAAAGTTTTAAGTATTATTGACTTAAACTTGGCCAACTATTCCATAAGATTTTATTGACTACATCAAGAATTAACAGAAAAAAATCACAAAAGAACTCATTACAAAAATCATCTATAATGCCTGTCTCAAATACAGGCAAGGGGTGGAGGATGAGGGATATGGGGGGGGGGAGCATTGGTAGTAGGAAAGTTGCACTGGTGAAGGGGGGGTGCTCATTTTTATAACTGAAATCCAACTACAAACATGTTTGTAATCATGGTGATTAAATAAAGATAGTTATTTTTTTTAAAAGAAAAAGAAAAGAAAAAAAAAGAACTAAATACTCAAGTCAAAGTCAAGGACAAGAGAATAGAACAATAGAATCAAGAGACTCAAACTACAACAATCTAAACATATACCTGTTATACTGGTAGATCAGGGGCTAAGGTGAAGGTATGGGATACCTGCTGGGAACTTTGGTGGATGGAGGTCAATACTGGTGGTGGAAATGGCCCTAATTCACTGTCACTATATGCCTGAAATACAGCTCTGAAGGACTTGTCATTCACAATGGTTTCAATAAAAATTTTTAAATAAAGGGGAAAAAATCATCTATAAATACAGCATCAAATTCATATTTGAACATCTTAATTTTAATAATCTTGTCCTTAAACATTCAGACGAGGGTGGGTGGAGGGAAAAGAAAGAAATAAAAACTTTACATTAATGTCTTAAAACTAGAAAACATGTAGACTGATCCAGATCTCCTTATTTTTTTGTTACAAAAGTCCTAATTTTTGGAGGAAGTCGCCTTGCCTTTGGAACCTCCTAGGCCAGAAGCTGTATCACAATTTCCCTTCTGGCCTAGAGGTACACAAACTTAATGTAGCTTGCAGGAAGCCTGATTTAAGCTAGCTTTAATACCCCCAGAAGGAGTTAAAATGTGAAAGAACAGCACATTTCATTTTAGGAGGCCCATCTTATCACAGACAACAGGGTAAGAGAAAACATTTTCAGCTAACGATGTTTACAGCTAACCAGATCTGGTTAAAGCAATCCATTGGACCCTGGTTTATAAGTCCCATTTCTTCTAAGGTTCATTTATCTTAGAATGTTCATCCACCAAAAAGTATCCTGCCGTCACATTTCTCTGAATATTAAACCAGACAATGAATTCTTCTTCCAGCTCTTCCAGCTGTTTAATGATCTTTAACCCCCCAGGCTGCTACAGTATTATGTGTGTTAATTCAACTGCATTACAAACTCTCTAATATTGAACAATAACAACAACAAAAGAGACTAATATTAAGCATAATAAAAGCAATTTTGTGAAGGAATTTTTTACATGATGTAACCAACAAAATCTTCCAAGAAGAAGAAAGAATTCTTATGTTGTCTGACATGTAACTGAGTGTGGGTTAGGCAGCAATCTCTAGAGTGAAGTGGGAAAGGGTGAGGCTTTCCTTACTCCATCTAGGTTATGAGCTCATCCTTGAGTGAGGTTAACTTTATCCAAACCTCAAACGACTGGTGAACAGAGTATTCCCAGAAGAAATCAGAGAGCATCCACCAATAGGAGGAGGATTGGGAGGTAAAGTTAACAAAAGGCAATCCATAAAGCCAGGAATAAATGCAAGCAGGTCTCCACAGACATAAAGAAGAAGCTGGCATTGGTTTTCCATTTGAATGCCCATATCCCTACACTACTTCATTCTCTTATTGTTGGTGTTTGGGTTTTATTCATTGTTTAAGAGTTTCTTGCATATGTGTGTATTTGTGTGTATATGTGTATGTTGTTATTTTGTTTGGGGTCACACTAGGCTATGCTTAGGACTTACTCCTGTCTCTGTGCTCAAGGATCATTCTCAGCAATACTTGGGGATGGATCATAAAGGATGTCTGGAATCAAACCAGGGCTGGCAAACACCTTAACCTCTCTTCTATCCTCCAATCCTATGTATCACTTCTTAGCTAATATACTCATAATCTATGCATTAGCTATCTTAATCTTAATAAATAGCTAATCTTGGCTATTTATCACTTCATAAAGCATACAATAAGTTCCTCTATGAGCCAAACTTTGTTTGCAGCTAAATTCGAATTAGAAAAACTCTAATAAAATGACCTTTGTGAAGCATCCTAACTTGTTTCCGAAATCACATAATGGTTCAAGATGTAAACTGGAGAGTCCAGCCTCAGTGGGAGAAATTATTCATTTCTTGATTTGGTTTTCTAAATGTTGGGCAGCAACATAAAAATTACAATTAATGAAGCCGGAGTGGTGGCACAGGGCATAAGATATCTGCCTTGCACGTGCTAGCCTAGGACAGACCATGGTTCAATCCCCTAGCATCCCATATTCCCCCAAGCCAAGAGCGATTTCTGAGCACATAGCCAGGAGTAACCCCTGAGTGTCACTGGGTGTGGCCAAAAAAAACCAAAAACAAACAAACAAATTCCAATAAAAATTTTTGGAGAATAAAACAAAAGTAGAAGCCATTTTAATGCATAGATTATTAGAATATTTAATATTAATAGCAAAATTTGGAAAGGAGAGATGAGATTTTTTTCTGAATCTCCTGTTCCCAATAAGCATGGCCTCTTCTAACATCAATATCACTCACAGAAATGAAACTTAAAACAAATAAAAAAGAATTGGTCTACACTGACACATCATGACCAACACAAGGTCATAGCTTACCTGAGGGTTTTACACTTAGTATTGAACATTCTATGACTTTAGACAAAAGTAAAGTGACATATATCCATCATTATTATCTCCTATGGAGTATTTTTACTGCCCTAAAAATTCTATGCTCTGTCAATTCATCTTTTCAATATCCTAAACCTTCAGTCCCTGTGGCAAGGAGTTTTCAAGTCACTAAACAGACTTGCCTTTTTAACAGAAAAAGACGCTTCTCAGAGTTTTCCTGCCTTGAGGAATTTGCTTGGCCCTGCCTCGTGTTTTTTCCTTTCTCTTTCTTTCTTGTAAGCAGCTCAAATGTAGAGGAAAAACTGCAAATTTGAATGTAAAATATCAAAGATGTTCTTCTGGCCCTTCCAGAGTCCTTTAATCAATGACTTCAAGATTGGTCATGTATGTATGAAAAATGTATGGTGAGTATTAAAGGATGATAAATTAAAAAATAAAAGGAAAATGAGCAACATTCCTAAGAATTTATGGGTGTACAAAATATCTGTAGAAACATGCCTTCCCATTTTGGAGATTCTGCAATTCATCACCATGACACTAATGTTGCAAGAAATGAATCCATCAGACAGCAGCAACCATTACTTTTTAATAGGCCACTCCATTTTCAACAATCAGACTAACAAAACTAAGATATAGCCCAATCTGTTTGTAAGAGAAGCAAACTCAGAAACATTGTCAAATGCTCCCTATGCACTTAGAGGGCTTGTTCACAGGTAGACTAGATGCAGAAAAGAAGGGAAAATCAAAGGAACAACAATATAAAGTCTTCAAGAACCTTGAATACCAAGTGAAAGTTTGCCTTCATTGAATTTTCATAAATCTTTTCTCATTCTGATTATGAAGATTGTGCTAAAGGTCTGTGTATATGGCCTTTGCTTTCTTTATAAGAGGTGCTAAAATACACGGTCTGAACCATGTCAGCCAAAATATGATTTTAAAATTGTTTATCAAAAACACAAAGAGAAAATGTGACCAAATTTATGGTCCAGTTGCTTGTTGGTCAAAGGCTAATACTTGAGAGACATGATTGGGTGGGATAAACAAATGTTTTCAGATAATAACAGCCTATAAATGGGGTAGACTTATCACCAAACTATCTTCTTGAGCAGGGCCTTGAAGCTTATAAATAGCTGCTGAAGGAAGTAGGCAAAAACAAAAAGGATAATGGGCAAGTAAAGGGAAAGATCCAGACACACAGCAGTCTGCTAACATCAATGGTTTGATTAAATCACTAGGGTATGACAACCTTTCCTTTGTATAAGTAAAATCTGACACCACCAGGCAAGTTTTGTGGTCTATATGATATCATTAAGGATAAGCCATCTGTGGTTTACTACCGCTTATTGATGGTTGACTTTTAGTTTAGTACTAAACATACAGTTTATAGACACACTTCTGAACATTAGGGAATAGGCAAAATCAAAAGGTAGAGAAAGATCTATATATTCGGTTGAAAGCAAGATCAAATATCTCACTCACAAGAGTTTTGTTTTCAGTTAATTCATAAATTCATTTGGTCATTTGATGAGTATTTCCTAAATGGAAGAACTGTGGTTGCTGCTATGAAATACAGATATCTATAAGCTATGGTCCCAGCTCTCAAATGAGAGAGAAATACAGAATTATCCATACTAAATACCAGAACTAATTAAGTGGGAAACCAGAAGCGTAAGTAAGGCTCGAGGGAGGGTAAAGAAATGAGCTTCAAGTGATTCAGGAAAGAAATTGTTCGCATCTTGACTTTTAAGGTTAGCCACGAGTTATACTTTTAACATTTTCTTTGTTCTTGCTCTTGGGATGCTCAAAGGCTTTACCTGGGGAAAGGTGACAGGATTTTTACCTCTACCTGTGGGACACATGGTGCAACAGATCAAACTTAGAGCTTCATAGATGTAAAGAATGTATTCTACCATGAACTGGGGACTGTAGACTCTTTATATCATTTCCTTTTACTGCTTATTTCAGAATAAACATTCTATTATAGAAATCATGCATGAGAAAAACTCCCTTCATCCTACCACTTAAGAATAACTATCATTGACATCCCTTTTATCTTCTCTGGAAATATATGCTTTTGACCAAAATGTGGTCATATGTCATGATTTGATTTGCAATCTGCTTAGCCCTTCATGTGTGTTTTCGGGCACGTACGTGTTCACACCTAATATCAGAACAAATTTTTTTGTTTGACATAAAAAATATCAATGAATGGAAGGCCCTATTATACTCGAATTTTAAAAGACTGGAACTTGTTATTACAATGTAAATTCACATTCTTTGGTTATTACCCCTTTGGATATAGGGTCTAGGCCTTTCCTTTGGATTGAGTACTGCCCAGGGAGGTACCAAATCAGAAGTCTTGAAGAAGCTCCTCATGCATTGTACACAATTTCCACTTTCATATAATATGCTATGAAGAATTTAAAATTGTTTGAAGAACAGCCCAGGTGTCAAAATCCTAAGACTTTACAGCTCATTTCTGATCTTCTGTTGCTTCATCACCCCCACTCCATTGCTCGCTCTGCCACTGATTGGATCCAAGTATTTGACTTCATCTTTGTAGAAAATTGAAATCTCTTCCCATTCACTCTCTTACATCCCCAATTGACATAATACTTCAAAAGTATGACTGTGTAACTGAAATAGCCAATACAATGATATGTCAGCAGATTCTGGGAGAAGTTGACCCAACCTGAAGCATCAGAAGAGGATAGTAATAAGTTTGAGTCATCAGAAGTAAAACCACTCTAGTCACTCAGGGCTTTAATCAGCAAGCTCAGCAAGTCCAGAAGCTTGGTTAAAACTACCTTCTGCAGGGCCGGGGTGTAGAGGGAAAGGTCCCAGAAAGCTCAGAGGCACGAAGATTTGCCTTGCAAGCCTGAGGCTTTGAATTTCATCTTGTATCACCCACCAGCACTAAATGTAGTCCCAGTGGGTGTCTGGTAACCCAAGAGTGTATGTTCTCAAGTGCAACAAGGTACAATAGCACAAATAATGTATGCAAGCACTGCAGTTATGGGTGTGAGCCTCATCACACAACCTCGCTATAATCGGGATGTGCAAATTCAAGCACAACTAAAAGCATAAAATGCTCTGCTAGCACTGGGGCCAAGTATAAGGGCACAATCAGAGGAAAAATAACTCACTGGACTAAGCACAAATTTTGGGAGGCCAAGGGTGAATCCTTAGCATGGTTCCCTGAGTTCCACCAGGAATCACATCAAGCACAAAGCTCATACCACTAGGTATGATCTCCCAATGCCTTAAAAAAAAAAAAGTTGTCGAGTTAAGAATCAAAGGAAGGATCATTTCAATCATGCTACATTCTTTCCCTCAGAGACCAGAGAATAACATTTATTTATCTAATGACAAAAATATATCATGGTATCACTTCTAGTGTGTGTGTGTGTGTGTGTGTGTGTGTGTTTGGGCCACAACCAGTGATGCTCAGGACTTACTTTTGGCTATGCTCTCAGAAATCGCTCCTGGTTTAGAGGAGCATATGGGATGCCAGCTTATCGAACTCAGATTCATCCTAGGTCAGCCACATGCAAGGCAAATGCCCTACCGCTGTGCCACAGCTCAGGCACCACATTTATAGTCATGTAAGAAGAAAATCTTTATAAAATGTCCAGTACCGACTAAATGATAAATCAAATAGGTCAAATTTTCAGTAGAAATGAGTACAGCTCATTGAGATAAAGTGTGAATTCACCTCACTTTGGGGACTTCATACCAAGAAAATGATGCAAAAGAACATTTTTAATTGTGCAATAAAAATAGGATTTGTAATAATATTCATATACTAGATATCGCCAAACAATTCTTAATAGAAAATATATGATTCAATAATTCATTGTTCCACCTTAAAATACATATTATGCAGACAATAGCATTTTAATTTTGAGGAGTAATTCAAAATGCTAAAATAAAAACTACTTGACACTTTAATCTTAAAAGTAAAATGCAGGAGCCCTGAGATGGCTTACACAGATGAGTGTATGTTTTGCATGGGGGAGGACTGGATTCTCTCCCCGGGCACTGAGGGTGACTCCTGAGCACAGAGCCAGGAATTTGTTGGAAACATTGCCAGGTGTGGCCTCTCAATAAACAGAAATGGAAAACTTTATCCTGTAATTATAGCTATGTGCTAAAAAAAAAAAAAAAAAAAAGACTTTTGGTCAGAATCAAGATGTGGAAGGGAACTTGAAAACTATCTTAATGAATAGCACTTTGACTAGACTTTAATTTCATTTTTATTTGTTCAACAAAACTATAAAGTTATGCAATAAACAATAATATTAACCCTTTCTAAAAAATTGTATGTGAACTCCTAGAGACTCTTGCTTGTGGGGAATTTCAGAATTCTTGTGTTTTTTTTTTTAGAAGGACTAGAGACTGTTCATCAAACCAACAAAATATAAATTATACATCAAGGCTGTTGCTGAACAAGAACTTAACCTCTGAGCTCAGCAAATACCTCAAAGTAGCCCAGAAAAACTACTGTATTTTTCGGCTTATAAGATGCACCTAACCATAAGACACACAAGGAAAACAAGAGATGGCAGGAGACGGTGGCTAGGAACAACCAGCTTGCAAGGCCAAAGTATATTTACAATACACCAGTCCACAGCTGGTTAAATATATTTACCTCTTTTTTTACATTAGAAAATTTAAAAAAAAACATTTTTAAATATTCTTTCGTTAATATAAAAAAATAAAATAAAATTCCCCTGCACTCAGGCTTCAGCTCCAGGCATCATTCGCTTCATAAGATGCACAGACATTTTCTTCTATCATTTGGGGAAAAAAAGTGTCTTATGGTACGAAAAATAGGGTAAATCTCAAGTACATCTCCCATATATGCCTCTTTCATTTTATTCACGACAGCACATACAGGTGATGTTGAATATTACGTCCTGGGCTAGAGAGATAATATAGTAGATAAGGGGCTTTCTCTGATCACAAACTACAGGAATTGGACCTTTGGAACATAAGGTTCTCCAGACTCTTCAGTAGTTATTCCTGAGCATTGCTGGGTGTGACCCCAAAATAAACAAAGCAAAAAATCATGCCAGTTAGTTAAAATTTAGTTACAAGTTCACATCAACTAACCATTCACTCCTACTGTATAGACTTTTCAAATATACATATATATTCTTTTCAAATATTCAGTAACATCTATTTCATCCTGTATTGTTAAGAACTGGCTCTTTTGCTTGATGGTCCTTATACAAAAGTTCCTTGACTCCCAAATCTGACAGCCCACTAAGAGACACCTGGATAGGGAGAAGGCTATGTCCCATTAGGGTCAGTCACTGATCAGAAAACATTAGGCTGCTTTGCTTAAGCTGGCCTTGAATTCTCTCCAGTTTTGTCATCGGGGAAGCAAAGGTCATGCGCAAGTTGTTCTATCATCACATTTAAATTTCTCCTGCTAGTCAGCAGTGCTTAGGAAAAATTCATATCTCTTCCAGCTCTGGGGAATCTATTGCAAATCCTTTAAATTGTCATATTATCCTCTCATTTGCTTCTATTTTAGCAAAGCAAATGATTAAAAATTAAACTTTCATTTAGACACGTAATTATTTTAGAGGATGTCAAGGCTTCATGTTAAACAAATTTACCCCAGCAAATGGAATGAGGATTTAAAATTGGATTGGAGAGTTAATGAAATAACTGTAATTTGGTTAGGTGAATCAACCTACATCATCTTATTTATTTAAACTGATTTATCTCCTTATTCGGTTATCATGTATATAGTTGTGGTTGGGTTTGTTTTATTTTTTTTCCAATTCTTTCAGGAAATGTCCTAGCTTTATGGAGAAAAACAGAAAAAGGTTGTTCAATCAGGAAGAGCATTTTCATACACATAGAATGACAGTTCATGTGATCCATTCAACACGGGAATTTATGTCATGTAAAGTAACAATAACATCTAAATTTTTAATTCTCAAAAAAAGTCACAACACTTCAGCTAACCTGAAATTTTGTTCTGAGTATCTGAGATAAAACAAATTTAATATTAGGAATTCAAGACCAATGTCTGTCCAGTTTTAGGTAAGTTCTAGAGCTCTGGGTAAGCTCTGGATTGAGTGTATGGACAAATAAACTAATTGTAAGAGGCCACCTTCTCCGGACCGGTGTGGTGGCGCTAGAGGTAAGGTGTTTGCCTTGCCAGTGCTAGCCTAGGACGGACCGCGGTTCAATCCCCCAGTGTTCCATATAGTCCCCCAAGCCAGGAGTGACTTCTGAGCTCATAGCCAGGAGTAACCCCTGAGCGTTACCGGGTGTGGTCCAAAAACCAAAAACCAAAAAAAAAAAAAAAAGAGTTAAAAAAAAAAAAGAGGTCACCTTCTCATTTTACTACCAAGGATCTCAGCCTCCTCTTCATACTGTGGATAATCTCTTCCCTTTGAATATTGGCTTGACCTAGTAGGCATAGAATATGATAAAGAGAATGGGCTATCCCTTCTAAGACTGTTTTTACAAAATAGTAAAACCTTCATTTTAGTATATGTGCTGCTGAAGCAAGCACAGAAAATAGTAAAATCTTCATTTTTATTTTACACCATTCCTAGTCTTCTTTCTCTCACTCCCTAGAGCGGTGAAAGAGAGAAGACCACACAGATAAGTGTGTCTTCTTTGTAATAGCCAAGGAAGAACTAACTGTAAGTTTGGAAGACACAGAATTTTTCTAACTGCCAGATGAGTGGGTGAGGAAAGTGGATCCTTCTAACACTGATACATTCATGTACAGATCCATACCTGGCTGCAGCTTGCGAAAAATCTAAACTATTCCACAATTTCTGAGCTGCAGAAACCACAGAATTATCAGTATTTCTTTTTCCCTTTAATTTAATTTTAATTTGCTATAAAGCAATAGATAAGTAATTCACTAACCAATAAAATCACGCATAGCAGAGCACACTCTTATGGTATACTCATATCAAAACATCTAGGAGTTAACTAGAATTTTTCAGCCATTATTTTCAACCATACATCTAGATGATACCATGTTTCATGAGTCCTGGAGCTAAGAAGCAGGTGGCCATGGTAGAGATGGAAATATAACCTCTTTGTCTATTCTACATTGCCTATAAATATCCCACTCTAGCTAGTCTCATAAGACTAATTTATTATATTGGGGGGGGTGAGGATGAAGAGATAATGGTAGCAAACCTGTCCATAAATATATGGGTATAGACCAAGATTACAAATGAAACTTTAACTGACTGCATGTGAATTATTTCTATGCCCTTCAGACCCGCTGGTCTGAGGATTTAGAAACACGGTGCCTGGGACAGCCTCACCCAATACGTGGCTCTTATTATGTTATATTTTTATTCTACAGTTAGCTTCTTGTGACCTCACTGAGTCTTATAGATAATGCCCCTAGAAAAGCAACAAGGACTTTCAGAAGAAGATACAGCAAATTTAAGAGTAGGTTTTCTGGGCACAGTTTCCTCTGATCCAGTGCACATAAGAATAAACTATCCTTCATGCCTGATGTAAGAAGAAAAGGATGTAAACCCTCAGAAATTATTTATTCTAGGTCATGTTTCTTTTTTTTTTTTTTTTTTTTTGGTTTTTGGGCCACACCCAGCGGTGCTCAGGGGTTACTCCTGGCTGTGTCTGCTCAGAAATAGCTCCTGGCAGGCACGGGGGACCATATGGGACACCGGGATTCGAACGAACCACCTTTGGTCCTGGATCGGCTGCTTGCAAGGCAAACGCCACTGTGCTATCTCTCCGGGCCCTGGTCATTTTTTACTCATGACTTTCTCCTCCATTGCCTACCCCTTCCCAAAACTAAAACTAAAATCTGAAGCACAGCTCTTAGCAATGAGACCCTCCAAACTTTACTCATTGTCTACTAGCAGGGAGCACCTAGGAACATTTTTAAACCCTTTGTATCTTGCTTTTCATAGCTCCCAAATGAACCTAGTTATTATTTATTAAATATTAAATTATTATATATTTATCAAGCACAGATATGTTTATGTTTATGAAAGTGCATACCCCTTTTATTGACTCACTTATGTTATTTGAATATTCCAAATATATGAATCAGATACATGATACAAGTTTACGCAATGTTTCCCACAAAACCCAATATTTAGCATTGGCTACTAACCCATAGATCAAAACATGAATGTACAAACCTATGTGAAAGAGACTAAATTACTTTCCAAGAAGAACGAAAGTTACTAGCAGTACTGTAGGTCTTCTTACTATTTAATAGGCATTAAACTAAGCATATAATAAATAAATTTCAGCTTAGAATCTCAGAACTAGATCTAGCTAACCAAATTATGTAATATTTACCATATATTATATAACAAGTTAGTACACATTTTAATTTTTGTACACTTTAATTAATTTAAACAATTGCATGATATTTTATCATACAACTGTTGCTCACTAAACCCCAGGGCAGGCCTGCATCTGTCTTATGCATATGCATTAAGATATAGAACAGTATTTGACCATGAAAAGTTCAAATACATTCAAAGCCCCCAAGTATCAGGCACATTGCTGGGTACTCAAGTCTTCAGTTAGTCCAGTGACTGCTCTTCTACTTGGAGAGGGAGAAATTTTTGTGAAAAATGTTCTCAATTAGGAAAGAGAGACCAGTCTGATGCTGCTTTCAGCACTAGTTCTGCAACCTTGAGCAACTCGCCTCTCAAATGTTTTTCTAATTAGTAACTTCAATTAATAGTGGGAAATGATCACTCTGGACATGAATTGGGTGCTGAAAGGAAGTAAAGTGATACCCATGATAACCCTTCAGTAACAATATTGCAAATCACAATGCCTAAAAGGAAAAAAGGAGAGAGAGAGAGAGAGAGAGAGAGAGAGTTGAGAAATGAGAGAAATGGCTGCTATAGAAATGGCTGGTGGAGGATGGGAGGGAATTTGGGGGACATTGGTGCACATATGAAGGAATGAGTGTTGAAATACTGTGACTGAAACTTAATCATGAACAACTTTGTAACTGATTGTTTAATTAAAAATTTACTAAAGTTGATGTCGCCATGCTTCTTTCATAAAGTGATTGTGAGCGTAAAGAGAAATAGAATGTCACAGTAATGTATTAATTTATGGTGCTGTTAATGCATTCTGTGTTCTATCTGGAATCTGGAATAGCCATCTCCTGAAGAGATGACAGTTTACTGAAGAAGCAAGCACCAAGCAAAGTGAACAACATTACATGAATATCTGCTGAAAAAAAACTAAGGGACTTTTCGAAGCGTTGACCATGGGATCCAGTGTCATACTTGCCAATTCGAGAAAATGTCCAGAGATTGGACAACTTTCATCCTAATAAATCCCTCATAAACCATCTTTATAGAAGCTCTAATACATCATCTCTCTAAGTACTGGTGTATGGCTACATGCATGCATGCGCTACATTCCAAGCATAGCCTGTTTAATGGACTTTAATAGGAAGGAGACATGTTTCACTATTTAGCTTGGGGTGGTCTTGGGCATGTTTACAATAACTTGAGACACAATTTTAAAAGAGAAAGATCAGAGGAGTAGCAATGGTAGCCAGTAGTCAGGCTTAAATCACTAATGAATAATATGGGTTTATTGGTTTATTTTTAATGTACTCGTGTATGATAAGCAACACTGATTTTCTGTTTATAATAGGATATGTACAACTCCTTTCCATTAGAAAAGCCTATTGCTTTGCATAAAATAATTAAACCCCAACTATCAACATAAGTTGGTCTTTTCCCCACACCCTCATTCTCCAAAGTCCCCTTATTACCTCTCCTGGTTGGGTCCAAGAAATTCTCTCCTAAGGGTCCAGAAAGATGGTACACTGGGTAAAGCATTTGCTTTGCATGCAGTGGATCTGAGTCCAATTCCTGGCACCACATATAGTCCCCCCCAAACCCAGCCAGGAATGATCTCTGAGCACAGAGCCAGGAGCAACCCACTGGTTATGGACCACAAACAAAAAAAAATAACAAAAAAAAAAATGAAGACAATGAAACAAAGAAATCCTCTATCACTGAAGGCTCGTGGCCCTCTAGCAATGATTCTGATTGACCTCAGTGGGTCACAATCCTTCCCTGATTCAGCTCCCAATTTCCAGAGAGGGATGTCCTATTGGACTAAAGACAACTGAACTTCTCCCCACCTGATCAGAAGGTGGCAACTCTTGTGCCTAAAAGATGGAAGGAAGGGAAGCACATTCCAAAGGGCAGAGTCCCAGCACTTCTGGAGCCAGAGCCATCTTGCTCTGTCTCTGGCTGATTACCCACCCAAGAGGCACTCAGTGAGGTCGCTGAGTCACACTTATCATATCACACTTGTACCTGGATAGTGAGAGCTCAGCAATTCTGAGGGAAGTCGAACCCAGTGCTGAGCAGGTGCTCAGAAAGGTGACCTCTGCAGAGACACACAGAGTCTGGACCCAGGTAGGACCAGCAACAGAAGCCTGGCTCTTCCTTCTTGCATGTTAAGGGAGAGTGACAGCTCTGCATCCTTTTGTTCTGTTTTGTTTGGGAGAAGCCACACCTTTCGCCACCGGTGGTCATTCCTACTCAGAAGTGACTCTTGGAGGTGCTCAGGGATCAGAGGGGTTACTGGGGAGTCATACGTGGAAGCAGCTGAAGATGCAAGCAAGGCAAGGCCTTACATCATGTACTACACACACACACACACACACACACACACACACACACACACCATGAACTCAGCATCATGGAGGACCTGGGAGGAGTCATACGTGGAAGCAGCTGAAGATGCAAGCAAGGCAAGGCCTTACATCATGTACTACACACACACACAACACACACACACACCACACACACACACACACACCATGAACTCAGCATCATGGAGGACCTGGGCGTTCCACTCCTGAGCAGCCCCAAATGTGGGATGCTTTGGACTGAGGTCCCCTCTTCCTAAAAACAAGTGCAGGAACTTGGGAACCAGCTCCCCAAGTGGTGAAGACTCAAATCCTCACATAGGATGGTCCTGAGGGGGAGGGAGGTGAGAATGGTCGGATTTGGGGTCCCAGATGGCACAGGGAAGAAAAGCCATTAACAAGGAAATAAAGAAAACAGCAGGTCAATTAACACTGGGTTTGCAATTTGAGCACGAACCTAGGGCGCATTTCCCAGGCCTCCTGGGGGACAGCTGGAGGCTGGAGGAGATCCCTCTCCTCTGCAGTCAGCAGGGTGGGAAGCACCCTGCGGAAGGCTTGAAGTGGTGCGTGCAGGACCTCGTTTTCTGGACTGCAGGGCATCATGGCCTACTGGACTTTTTGTGGGTTTTAGCAAGCATGATTTGTCAGCAACCCGCTGCCCCTTTCTTGACACCTCCACCCCCCTTTTGTGGTCTCCTTTGCTCCTCTTCTAAGTGCATTTAGATGGCGGAAAAAATTGGCACAAGTCTCTTAGCATTGCGCCCTAGACAGCATTTGAACTTCCTGATGACCCCGGGAAGCCCCCACAGGCCCCTGCATCTAATAAATCAAGCTTGCAACGTGGAAGACAAAGAGGGTTTTCTGACCTTGCAAAGCTTTTTTAAATTGAAAGGCAGCTAGAGGGACCCACTTGTCCTGGCTGGCTCACAGCTCAGTCTCCAGACTGGTCCTTGGAGGCCCTGAGTAAACCCAGGGAGGGTACCAGCGAGTGATGGTGGCTCAGCTGTGCACTTGGCAGCACCTTTCTGAGAGGGAGGCACCCGGAGAACCCCCTGATGCCAAGATTCTCCGTTAACCAGGTTGTTTACAGAGAACAGGGAAGTGCCGTGCGGGAATGCATAATTCACCTCTGCCTCCTCCTTTGTATGTTGTAATTAGGCCCTGTGTCCTGATCTGTGCCTTTTCAGTGCTGTTATTTCTCTGTATTCCCTGGGAGACTCTCACTGGGGAAATCAGAGACTTTAACCATCTCCTATTCAATTAAATTAGCTGCAAACTGACTCTCTTTTCCATCTGCCACTAATGTCAACACTTATGTGCTGCCTGCCTGCGGTCCATTGGGGGTCACCCTCCGAGTGATCCAAAGATTGTTTCCTTCACCCAGCCAGGCACGGGGCAATTGCCCTGTTTGGGAAGTAAATCAAGGTGAAGGGTGGCACTCTACACACACAAAGTTCAGTGCTTCCCCCAAGCATCTTTCCTACAGATCTTTCTGAGTCCCCCTATGTTCAAACAGCATTGAGGCATTGTAATCTAAAAATCACAATAGCCACATCACTTTTCTTTTGGGGGATGTGGTCCATAGCCAGCAGGATTCAGGACTTACTCCTGACTCTGTGCATAGGGGTCACTCGTGTT
Source organism: Suncus etruscus (assembly GCF_024139225.1). Lineage (NCBI taxonomy): Eukaryota > Metazoa > Chordata > Mammalia > Eulipotyphla > Soricidae > Suncus > Suncus etruscus. Next base: position 126,881,201 of record NC_064854.1, on the reverse strand, counting down.
TCCTTTCAAGTGAGAAATGAAAAATTCTGAACACGTATTGATACTAAAGCGTTCTTCTAAGTGTCCGTGTCTGAGAGGTGAGGCAGCATCTTCAGCCACTGTCTGGGTTTTCCTTTGAACATGTTCATTTTCCTGTTCTCTAAGATTTGCTTATTATTGTCAGAAGAAATTTTGCCTGTTTCTTTGTCTTCATTTCTCTTTTGTCTTGCCTTCATACTGTGGGCAAATGCTAAATGTATTCATGAAGAAATAGCCTAGATATCAAAGAAGCAAAAATAAAAAACTGGCAATCCAAAGTAAAAAAAATAAATTAAGATCTACAACTTCTAGACTGTTCAGAATAAACCTTTTAGCTGGCCATGTTGAACAAGAATTTGTTACTCACCATAGGGCTGGAGCCGTGGCACAAGTGGTAAGGCATCTGCCTTGCCTGTACTAGCCTAGGATGGACCACAGCTCGATCCCCCAGCGTCCCATATGGTCCCCCAAACCAGGAGCGATTTCTGATCGCGTAGCCGGGAGTAACCTTGAGCGTCACCGGGTGCGACCCTCCCTCCCAAAAAAAGAATTTGTTACTCGCCAGAACAGACCCAGATGGAGAACAAAGTGGACTCCATCCCCTTCATGGTCTCTGAGTAGTTGACAAGACAGACCTAAAGCCAGTAGTTACTCATTTATTCCCCAATCATAAAAGAAAATAAGGAGACATATGGCCAAAGGACAAAAAGTCAATGTGGGCTGAGGAGATTCTCCCTGGAAGGTTGAACCTCTTCCAAATTTGAAAGAGTTAAAAGTCATCCACCCCTGGGTAATATGTGTTTGAAATATCCAAAATATCAAAGCAGGAGACCCTGATGAGATGAAAGAGTTAAGAAAATTCCAGAATGACTCAGGACTAAGATAAGGAAGAGAGCAGGGTTGGGTGGGATGCAAAGTATTCCAAGCTTTCAGTGACCTGACCTTTCTCACAGGAAGGTATTCCCCAGGTGTAGACCACAGAGCTCCCTCTGAGAATAGGGACCATGCCAGCTTTTGTGACCATCCCTGGCATGGCTGCTAGCCCAGTGCTATCAAATGATCCCCACACAACAGTTGTAACGGCAGCTATTTCTATATTCTTAGCACAGCTCCTCATGCATAATAATCATGCATTCTCTCAGCTTCTTCCTTTCCAAACTGAATGTTGCTACTGTTTCTCCTGTTGTTCTCTTCCTGGCTAGAAGTTTATAAATTCATAAGGCTTATCTCTACCGTCTATATTCTTGCATGTGTATTTCTTTCTGTTTTGCCATAGAATATGTTTAACAATTACGTTGGCAAAGAGAAGGGGAAACCATCCACTTAGATTTAATGGGGAAAGTTTAGGACAGTCTTTCTTTTAAATAAACATACACACACACATTTCTAGGTTGCTTCAAATCTGGGCAGGCCTGATTGGTCTTTGCACAATCAACTGGAAAAATGAGGAAGGCTTTCCAGTTTATGCTTTAAGCAGCCAGTAACTTATTTCTAAATGAACTGTTGTATATCATCATTAAACTCCTCTGCCTTGATTCGAATGCCAAAGCCTGAAATGGCACACAAAAAGTATTGTGTACCCCAATTGCCAAATTGGTCCCTGTGGGGCTGGAACCATTCTTTGGAAACCATGTTCTAGGAAGGTGTGCACATGGTTTTGAGTTATCAAAGTTTGCCTTAGGAGTGAGACAGAAATGGCCAGTAATTTTGGCTTCTGGCTTCTCACACAAGTTGGCACAATGCTTTCGCCAGACACTAGTGCATATGTTGCCTTTTGTATTCAAGTACTTCAAGTTCAGGAGAACTTTCTAGAAACCTGTATAAGAAGCAACATTGCCCTAACAATGCCCTTGAATGTGGTCCTCTGCCTTCTGGGACAATCACCCTTCTCTTTAATACTGAGTTGAAATGACTGCCATGATTATCCCAGATCAAGTCCAGAGATGTCCCCAAGAGCCAAGAACACCTGTCTCCTCTCACTGTGAGTTTCTTCTCCAAACTCATGTCTCTAGTTCTCTGGCCTCCCTTTTATTTTCCATGTGATACCAATTGTGGTTCTGTATATGACTGATCCCTAGGACATAAGGAGCCAATAGGATGTCATCACCACACCAGGAAGAGCAAGAGGGGTCTTGACACTAAAGTTGGAGAGAGAAACCTGGCCCCATTGTCTCAACAAAATGCTCTCTTACTCGTCTAGTCTCTTTGGGCCTTTGTATCATTGACCTCCGTCCCCATTCTCTTATTTCTTGAAGGTCTTTCTCCTCTCTTTTTTCTCTCTAGGTAAATTTTTCTGTCACTCTGTAATTCCAAAATCAACTTATGGATGCCTTCTCCCTTTTGCATCTTTAAAATGCCAAATATGTCGCTTCTATTTCGACATTTAAAATCCTTTTAGGCCCTGTCTTCCTAGACTTCCACATACTTCCTCCCCTTGACATGGCCATTGCTAATGGAATGACAAGTTACCTACATGAAAACAGGTATACATGAGAACTTTCTAGATTCCAGGCACTAAGCATATCCTACTTAATCTTTGTGGTCGCTCAAATGGTTGGCATCATTCTCTCCATTTTATAGATACTAGTAATAACAGAACTAAGATTTGAAAGGCCTGCTGTGTACCAAACTCTAGACAATGCATTCTATATGAATCACTTTGCTGAACCTTCACAATAATTGGCAAATGGATCTACTGCATCCCCATTTTCACAGGAGGAGAAAACTGATATCCAGAAAGAAAAAAAGATAGGTCAAATAGCTCTTGAACAAGAATGAGACTGGGATACCAAGACTCCTTGGTAAACACGTGGGCATTTTTTTTAACTGCAACCTGAAGATATAAGTAGGAATGAGCTTAGGGATTTGTGGGGAGAATTGCTTCAGAAAATCATGAGCAATAATATTCCTGACCAGGCTCTGATGATTCCCAGGCTGTGCTTCAGATTAGGCTTCAGGAATAGCTGGACCTAGGATGTTGTTTCTGAGCTTGGCTGCAAATTCCATATGGCACTGCCCAGGGCAAAGGGGGCTTATAGCTCCTGTTGGGCCTGTTCTTGGTTATCTTTCAGCATGTCCTAAGATGTCTCTGTTGAAGGAATGACCATCAATGAAGATGAAGCTTCCTTGTTGAAAATGTAATATTATATTTTCAGTGGGAGGAAAGAGAGGAAATAAACCAGTATTATAAATAAAAATATACTTTTCTCCCACCACCAACAAAGCTCATGCAGTCACTATCCTTTATATTCTTGGATCTGTAGAGCAGGTTGTATTCTGGGTACAAAGACAGTTAATCTAACACTGTTTCCAGATTTAGACTTGGGCAAGGTCAGTTCTACAGCCAACAATAGGACCCACACTTCTGCTCAATTTCCATCCTCATGTCAAGTTCAAGAACCTGGTTCTAGGTACTCAGATAAACTTGGCCTGGTACTAGTTAAAGAAGGACATCTTTGGCCTAGACCATGTGCCTTAAAAATGAGGTTTCTGGCCCCCTGCATCCTTAGGACTGGGATTTATTTATGGGTACCTGCTACAAGTCCATGAGAAAGGTATCCTTGTTTGGGGGTTACATAGGAATGGACAGGAGAACTCAATATAAGTCTTGGCCTCCTGTTATTTTTTTAGGACCATCTCCCTGCTTTTCCAATGGACAACAGAGAAAAAAAGTGAGTATCCCATTTTGGGAGTAGGACAAGGAGAAGAGCTGGGTTCTTTGGAAAGTAATATAGAAGTCAACCAGGCAAATATACCTATGTCCTGGAGCTTTTAAGAGCCTACCTTTTATTTGACCTGGCATATCCAAATTCCAGGAATTTATCTGAAGGAATTGACTTAGAATGTGGCAGTATCTTGGCTTTAAGAATGTTTATTCACCAGAGTGTTTTTATAACAGCATCAAACTCAAATTAACCTAAATGTCCAACAACAGAAAATTGCTTCAGTTATTTTCAGTTCATCCCTACAATGAATTACTTAGCTGTCATATAAAACTATAATGTCCATGCCTGTTGTTTGACAAGGAAAGATAAGACATAACATGAAAGTAGATTAAGCCTGATGATTCCATTTGCAGTGGTTATTTCTCCATGGCAATATTACGAGAGTTTACTCCTTCTTTGTGCTTTTATGTATTCTGCAAACATTTTGTAAATCTGGAAAAATATCATCGGGGGAAAAATCAATAATGGTACTTTTACTCCTAAAATACACCCACACAATTTATCAAAGAGTCCAAGGGACTTCTCAGTAGCTTAAGGTGCATGCCTTGTAAGCATAAAGCCCGAGTTTAATTTTGGGTGTCATTACATGTCTTGAGAGTGTTCAGACAAACAACACTGCTCTCTGTGAGTCTGGGCACCACAAGTTATTTCTGATTATATCACAACCCAGATGTCTAGGACCACCACAAAAAATAGTGAGCAACCCCCC